>NC_091456.1:40095348-40747868 GCF_027789765.1 Dendropsophus ebraccatus
AGTGAGGAATTGTCTAATAGGAAAAAGAAATCTAAGGACAGATCGGACAATAAACAGGTAGTTTTCGTCACCACCTACAGTAAACAATTTTCTAAAATAAGCAAAATAATAAAAAAATATTTACCACTGTTGTGGCAAGATGACAAACTGCAGGTGATGACGAAAGGAGGAGTTAAAGTAGTGTCTCGCAGAGCCCCCACCATAGGAATGACTCTATCCCCCTCACTTTATGTTAGAGAGAAACCCAGGGAACAAACCTGGCTAGATGTGAAGGGGTCATATAAGTGCGGACATCAGCGATGTATAACGTGTTCACATGTTGCGATTTCCAAAGAAGTAACATCATGTTCTAATAATAATACATATAAAATCCAAAGTTACATAAACTGCAATACAACCCATGTAGTTTATGTTGCTACCTGTACACTCTGCAATGTACAGTATGTGGGGTGCACATCCACCAGCCTCAAAATGAGAATTAGGAAACACATATCAGATGTGCGCAATGAGGTGGTGAATGTATCATCCCTAACCAGACATTTCAGGGAAACCCATGCTGGAAAGGTACAGTCCCTAAAAGTTATGGGCATTGAGAAAATCTGTCCACCAAAAAGAGGAGGTTCTCTGAGACGTAAACTATTAAATAGAGAATCCTTCTGGATATTTAGACTAGGAACGAGAGTCCCAGAAGGTCTGAATTCAAGACATGATTTGATCCTGACATATTAAGGTCTATAAATATATTGTCTGGTGCTTTATATACTACATTTAATGTAAGCAACTTTCTAGCCATGCTTTCAATAACCTATATGATGTATGAGAAAAATTGGTTATATTCACTTTCTACTTTGAACTTACTCCTTAAGGGTTAACTTGCTTTCCAAGCCTGTGAAGTTTTTAACATGTGTTATATGGTTCTTAATTGGGGGTTAGTCATGTGATGTACAGCACTACCCTTTATATAGCAATATGAGCTTGTATGTATCATGCTTCAGTTGTGAACAAGGCGCGAGAAGCGCTGAAACGCGTAAACTTTTATTACTGTCCTATGTGAAGATTTTCTAATAAAGTATGGAATTTTAATGGTATATGCTGACCTGGTGCTGGACTTTTTTCTCTGGTATATATATATATATATATATATCAGTGATGTGGCCCCCCAAAAAAATTCTCTTGTGGCCAGAGGCAGAATCCTATGGTTATATACATAGGTGCAGGAGCAGGCTGCCTTTTGCTTAACCCTTTATTTAATGCAGTGTGTAAGTGACCCAAGTGTTCTCTTACATGCTGCAACACAAAAAAGGGTTAATACAGAAGACAATTAGCTCTCTCCTTGCTACTCCTGCACTGATAACCCCTGACCTCAGCAGGAACTCAGAGAACAGAGGTTAGAGGTTATCAGAGTAGTCAGGCAGAGAGCTAATTGTCTTCTGAATTAACCCTTTTTTTGTTTTGCAGCATGTTAGAGAACACTGGGTCACTTACACACTGCAGTAAATAAGGGGTTAAGCGAAAGGACACAGGAGGCTCTAATCTTCCCTGGGCCCCCTCCCTCCATGGGCCCCATAGCAACCGCCTTCCCTGCCTCTATGGTAGCTAAGCCACTGCATACATGTGCCCTGCTGTTTCCTATCCATTTCGGTTGTGTTTCCATCAATTTCAGAGGTTGACAGGTTTTCACACAACCTTCCCGCTACCAAACTTGAGTCCCCTGCAAAATTGCTTGAGTTTCCCATTGACTTCAATGGGGTTCAGTACTCGAAACAAGCACTCGAGTATCGGGAGATATTAGTCTTGAATAACGAGCACCCAAGCATTTTAGAATTTGCTCATCACTAGTCACCATCACCAGCATTGGTTTAGTCAGAATCTTTTCAAAACAGAACTATGTATAAATTTTACTTCCTAATTCACCAGCATCCCCTCTACCTCTCCTTCCCTATCTGGCCTGCTGCATAGGTTTAACAGACCAGAGACATAGTTACTCAACCTGTCTCTTTGGCTGACTGTGCAAGTGGCAAGATGGCAAGATGTAAGGTCATCTTGCCACTTGCATCCTGTGCCTGCAGTGTCCCAGAGCATGTGTCTGCAGCAGCACCTATAGCTCAGCACCAGTGGAAGGTATGCTCTGGGCCGAAGACCTGTACTTTGTTGCTCCTGCCACTTTATGTCACTGTGTTTTATAACTTGTTTTGCACAGTTGAAAGAAAAACACTAAAGGGTTAACTGTACACTGTCTAATATTGATTCTTGTTTATGCCCCTGTTGTGTGATTTATTAACTGTCCAATTCTTGAGCTGGGTACCTCATGCACTTACACTTAAAGTAGGCCAGAGTTAGGGCCTTCTATATTGTATCATGTAATTTTATTCGGTTCCATAAACCATAATAGTGTGAACAGCAGAAAAAATCAGTTGGTCTTGTAGGCTGTGATAAAATTCTTGCCGTATCTTCATCATTAAACGTTGATGTACAGTAGTAGACATGATTCACACTTGCTAGATGAACACAGGTGCACAAACACAAAACATAATATAGAAAAGGATCAGAGTGGCACTCTGTGTATGCAGGTGGTGCATGAGGAAAGGAGCATAGTCTCAATACAGTAAGTCAGATGAAAATCCCGGCACTCACCCCTTTCATCATTATGTCATTTTATTTGGTTCCATAAACAATAATAGTGTGAACAGTTGTTCACACTATTATGGTTTATGGAACCAAATAAAATTACATGATTTAGGGCTATATACCATGGCCTGGGGTGCTGAGGTGGGCGTTTGGTGTTTAGCGACTGGTTCACTTGACACGGTGGCCAGGAGTGGTGTTACCCACCCCTAGACACATGGGAACTGGCAGGGTAGCATAGTTATGAGGGTGCAGGTGCGGCAAACAAATCAGCATTGTGTCTGGTTCTTAAACAAGGAACCACTTTACTTAAGGTCTTCAGTACAATACAGTGAATAACTACACACGACTTAGCAGTTGCAGGTACAGGTGAAGGAAGTGTTTGAGACAGTGAAGAGATAATCAGGAGGAAGTGCAGCTTAACTTGAGAAGAATGTATAATTGGGGTGAATAGAGGTGTAGCTTGACTTAGGAGGCTGAAGAGGGACCTTCTTGAGGGCCTTGTCTAGTATAGCAATATACTCTGCCAGGATTAGTGTTGAGAGAATAGTACTGATTGAGCATAAGAAAATACTCATACTCACATATATAAATGACCAACCAGGTAAGAGAGTGCCAGGTTGGGTAATGTGAGCCCCAGGCCTATAGCAAACTACTCAAGACCTCCAAGGTAGCCATATGAGATCAGTAAGATACCTTGGCTTGTGCTCTTTGTTTTACTGCAGATCAGACTCTTGACTCCTTTGGATTGTCCTGACAGAACTGCAGAAGGATCTCTGACATAGACAAGGTTTTTCCCAAGAGGATAGTTACATCTTCCTTGGGTCCACCAGTGAATCTTAAGAAGAGTCTTTTTCATAGAAGATATCTGTCTCAGTCTCTAGTGCCTGACAAGGGCTCTGGCCCTGGGCCATGCCCAGTTCTCAGTGCAGCAGGAACTGTCTAGCTTGCTTGTTCTCTCTCCTATAAAACCAAAAAGACCTCCCATTAGGAACTAACTAGGCTTATATAAGGGTGACTGGTTCTAATCTCCAATTGGTGGGGCTGTGTAAGAGAAAGAAGTGTAGTTGGCTGTGAACTGTGTGAGTTACCAGCACCTGTGATTGGCTGAAACAGTGAACATAGAATACAATACTTAACCCTTCTCCTTCAGCTGTGCTTTGACAAAAAGGTAGGGGAGAGTGATGCACTAAGTAGTGAAAGTGCTAAAGGCATGGCTGGTTGCTAAGGGCGCGACAGTGCTGATCGGCAATAGGTGTTTGACATTTGTAATCAGCTGATTGATGGCCGTTACCTTCAGTCAGCTGTCTGATGTGATGTGGGCTGTGACTGCAGGTCCCATAAGTATCCTCCACTTGCCTCTATTCCTTGCCTGCAAGAGCCTCAGACCCTGAGTTCCCTTTTTGATCTAGCGATTGTTCCTGCATTTATTCCCTGGCATTTTGACTTTCTGGCTTTTGACTTCTGACTTTGCTTTTGGATACATTTTTTATACTGCCTGTATTGCCTGTTTGTGTTTGACCCAGACCTTTGCCCCTTTTTTACTGTGTTTAATATCAGTCTTGTCTTGTTCTGTGTGTGCACTTATTCAATTTAGGGACTGTAATCCAGTTGTCCGCTGTCACCTAGGGCAGTTGAGGCAAATAGGCAGGGACAGTGGGCATAGTGCCAGTGTCAGGGCAGCACCTGTCTTTTGTTGTCCAGCCGCCTGCTCTAACAAGCTACTTATTTTCCCCATCACACCTGATTCCATAGCTACGTCAGGCTATAGACCTAAAAAGGGCAAGCACCATCAAAAGGGACCAACTTGTCAATGTCTGGGGTGACCAAGTTCTAGGAAGTCCTTCAGCAGAGAGGACTATCCCCAATGGAGCAAAGAGCAGTAAAAGCCTATGTACCCCATTTAAACTTCACTTGGCCATCTTGGGTAATAGTGAGTGGTTAGCTACAACTGGTTGTTCAAGCCCTGGGCCTGTGCTACCACTCCTGGCCACAGTGACGAGTGTATATACCATCTTGACCAGCTTAAAACCACCTGGCAACCCTTGGGTTATTGTGTGTCAATGTAGCAGCAGGCACATCTTTTCCTTCCCTGGGCCCTCTATCATGAAGAGCAGTAAGCCATAAAGCAGCCTTCTGTTCACAAAAATAAGTATAAGGTTCACTCTGCCATCATAGCTTTCAGTGGAATCTGTGTCCTATCAAAGCTGATACAGTGGGCTGCCCTTTCTGGTCACTTCTAACTGCAGTTGCGCCTGCTGGGACTACACCAGTTACACAACTACTTCTGGCGCAGATAAGAAAATCAAGGATTAAAGCAAGAATATGATTTTAAATAATATGTGCTAGATGCTCAAAAAGAGAACTAGATATACCAAACTATTTGCAGAGATGCTCTCTGCAATTTTTCTCTGGTGGATAATGTCAAGGTAAAATCAAATTGTGAAGAAGATTCCTTGACAAAGACCAAGTTTATAGGCAGACTGGAGATAGACTGTAAAACATAAAATTATTCCCTCCTAAAAATAAAGGAACTGAATAAATTATTAATGAATTTAAATAAATCAATTATTTTCTTATCAGTATTGTATAGAGGAAACTGTCTGTCAAACTTTTATGTTAAAAAGTTTTATTAAGAAAAAAGATTACATTGAAGCACATTGAAGATGGAAATCATGCCATCTGCCATTTCCTCAAGAGACTAAAACTACTCCTATATCTACTAAGAGCACGTCACAGTGTGAGAAGCAAAAGATGACTTAGATGTAGGTATGTGTTTCATGGCTGGACCTAACATATGGGTGGGTCTTTTTGATCCCTTGAAATACCGACAGATGAGGGGATTACTGCGGAAACTAAACACCTTTAACATTTACAATATAATTACCATGGAATGTCATTAAACATGTTGTTTGAGCTACTTTTGTGCTCAGTTAGGTAAGAAAGTAGTTGGTAAGTTAAATGGGGTTCTAGGATTTAGAAAATTTGTAAATTTTTTCTAGTAACAGCAGTAAGCTGCAATACTAAATACAATCCAAGAAAAAGAGTACCACTTCTTCTAAGTTAAAGAAGACCAATATTTCTAATCCTAAAGAATTGCTCCAACATCTGACATATATTATAATTGTTAGGAATAGCAAAAGCAAATTAATACTATAAACTAAAAATGTTATTTTATTAAAAGTACAATCTGTATACTGATGATTTTCTGTATTGTATGATTCTCTTAGACTGTAACTGGTAAGGTCATGGTGGATGAGGATGAAAGAAATCACCATCCATCTACTGAAAGATGAGGTGCAATATTGTTTTCCTATTACAGAAGGTATTTACAGGTCATTAACTTTAAATTGCATGCTGCCCAACAAACACAATACAGAAATATGAAAAAACTTAGGCTATGTTCTCACAACATTTTGTATTGTCCGTTCATAATCTTGCTTTTTTTTTTTTTTTTTTTACTTAGTGGGAACATAGCCTTACACTACCATGCATGCAATAAAACTACAGGGACACAAGACAAAATAATATTCCCTCTATTGTAGGATTCACTGTGTGCATGATCTCAGAAGCTAACTAGCACCAGGCGTGACAAGTCTGTTCTCAAACAAAGGCTTTTTTTTTCTCTTTTAGATTCCAAACAAATTAGACAAAAGATAATTGTGACATGCTCTACTGGATGATAAATTACAGAGTTATTCTTCCACGAAAGCATTGCTCCTCAATGATAACAAGATATGAATCACTCCAATAAAGCCTATGGTACTCAGCTCATAATGAAGGGATTTTCTATGGACAGTATCCAACAGGGCACTATTTTTGTTATTTTTTTGCTAATGTATTTGTTAACACTCTCTGGAAATGTTGTTATCATAGCCATCATTCAGACAAGCAATAATCTCAGACAAAGTCCCATGTACTTTTTCCTGACTCATTTATCCTTTACTGAAATCTGCTACACCACTGCCATATCCCCAAATTTCCTGGATTTGATTCTCAAAGTAGAAAAAACAATAGCGTTGGTTAGCTGCCTATTCCAGCTTTACCTTTTTCTATCCTTGGCCAGTGTGGAGAGTTTCCTCCTGGCTTCGATGGCATATGACCGATACTTGGCCATATGTAAGCCTCTGCATTACCAAAATATTATGTGCAATGGAGTATGTAGGAACTTTGTGTTCTTCTCTTGGTTTGGGGGTTTTACAATTTCTATAGGGCCTATTATGTTAATATGTCATCTCCAGTATTGTTCACCATTTACTGTAAATCACTTTTTCTGTGATGTTTCTCCTCTGCTTGCTGTCTCGTGCAATGGGGACAGGCTTTATATTAAGATATTTGAACAGGTTGCTGCTTCATGTGTTTTATTAAGTTCAGCGTTCATAATTGTGACATCCTACATATATATAGTTACCACTATCTTAAAAATCAAGTCCACAAATGGAAGGAAGAAAGCATTTTCCACCTGTGCTTCTCATTTCATTGTGGTTATTTTATTTTTTGGCCCTGGAATTGTAATATATGTTAGTCCTTTAGCACATCATTCGGTGACCATGAATAAGTGGATATCTCTCTTTTATACAGAAGTCACCCCCCTTCTTAATCCATTTGTATATAGTCTACGGAATTCAGATGTTCAACTGATTATCAGAAAATGTTTAACTAATAACTTTACTTCCTTGCTGAGAAAGAAATGGTGACAATACAAAATCTGTTGCCCAGTCCAGCACATTAAGTTTGTGCCTCTTTTGATCTTGGCCAAGTAATCATGTTCTTTTTACTGTTTAGTTTAGATTTAGGGCTAATATGTTTATTCTCATAGTACTAGTAATGGGAGAGGCTTGGTTGAGGGAATCTTTGTTGCTGAAGTATGTGATTATTGTTCCTTTAAGTAATTATTAGAAGGCTTAGACTATTCTTTTTGTCCCAGACCCCTTGTTCCTCCAGGATTGAAGCCAACCTAAAAGTCTTTTAACATCGGCAGACAGAAACACTCACTGATGATAATTAGGATGTGTAAAAGGGCAAGCAACTTGGCAAGGATGTCCCCTTCCCCATTAATATTTGCTGTCTCAATTGAACCCCTGGCTGAAAAAATAAGACAAGACCCCATATTTAAAGGAATAAAAATAGGTGATGTAGAGTTACAGTATAGGATTATTCGCAGACAACATTATAATTGTCTGTTCCAATACATTAGATTTCTCCCCCCTCCCTAATTAAAACCTTGTTAGATTTCAGTTTGGTTTCATACTATAAAATTAAGTAAAGTAAATCTCAGATTCTAAATATTGGACTTCCCCACAAAACTATAAATAATACTCCAAAATATTTATCCCGTTAAATGGTTCAAGTCACCACTTCCATACTTAGGGATTGAATTAACTTATCCATCTTCTAAGTTATTTAAGGAGAACTACCATAATCTTAAAAAAAAAAAAAAAAAAAAAAAGATGAAAAATTACAAAACATATGGCACTTCATGGTTGAGGAGACTAGCGGAAGCCAAAATGCTTATTTTACCAAAAATCAATTATGTATTTAAAAATTTTCCTAGTTTAATCCCAATACACTTTATTAAGAAATTAGGGGGAGGGGATCAAGCCTTTATTGTTTAAGAACTGTAATAGAGGAGGCATAAAATGCCTGTTGCTACTACAATACTATAGAGCTACTATTCTAGACCAGTTAAGAACTTTGTGGCATGATGCATCTAGGAAGCACTGAGTTGACACAGAAAGAAACGTCCTTAAACATCCCCCAATACAATATTATTTACTTGCCTCAACTCTATTTAACCATAAATTTACTATTCAACACCCTACACTTAGCCCTATAATGGAGATCTGGTTCAATTTCTTGGTGAAAACAAAATTAACTGACTTATCACAAACTCCAATCAGAATTTTAGAAACTGATATTCCAGATTTGCTAGTTAAAGGGGTAGTGCGGCGGTAAAAAATTATTCACAGAATAACACACATTACAAAGTTATACAACTTTGTAATGTATGTTATGTCTGTGAATGGCCCCCTTCCCCGTGTCCCACCACCCCCACTCGTGTACCCGGAAGTGTAGTGCATTATCGCTGAGCCGCGATTGGCCGAGCACAGTTATGCTCAGCCAATCGCGGCTGAGCAGCTGATGACGCGGCCGGCACTCGGGAAGATCGAAGGTGTTCGGGCCAGCCGGCCGAAGTTGACGTTTGGCACAAGATGGTGGACGCGTGTCGGCACGGATCAGGTATGTATAATGCACTACACTCCCGGGTACACGAGTGGGGGTGGTGGGACACGGGGAAGGGGGCCATTCACAGACATAACATACATTACAAAGTTGTATAACTTTGTAATGTGTGTTATTCTGTGAATAATTTTTTACCGCCGCACTACCCCTTTAAGATGTGGCATGACAAAGGACTCACTACACTATCCCAATTTTTGTAATTTTTGTTACATATGAGTCCCTAAGATACATATATAATCTATTGTGTGGGCACACAGCTGCTACCACTCCTGGCACTCCTGCTGTACCAGTAAATGCACAGACGTTACATAGTTAACATTTACTGACACTAACGGACCCTGACTGATACTTACTAACAGACACTGACTGATGCTAACTAATGGACACTGACTGAGGCTTACTAACAAATGCTGACTGACACTTATGGACAATGACTGACACTTACTAGTGGACGCTATCTGACGCTTAGTAACGGACGCTGACTGACGCTTAGTAACGGACGCTGACTGACGCTTAGTAATGGACGCTGACTGACGCTTAGTAACGGACGCTGACTGACGCTTACTAACAGTCGCTGGCGTTTACTAACGGGCACTGCAGATGCTTTGAGCATGGACTAGAAATAAAATGGTTAACTGGCCTTGATTATTCTGGTGTGCAGATGACGTCAACAGGACACACCTCAGCCACAAGCGTACATGGACTTCTTCTGTTATTTAAACTAGTTAGTCTGCATCATGTATTAGGCAGTTGATAAAGGCAGAGGCAAAACGCGTTCTGCTGTTCACACTTATATGGTTTATGGATACCGAATAAATTTGGATGATTATGAAATTGTTGAGTGTCGGGATTTCCTATTGAATTACTAACGGGCACTGACTGACACTCACTAATGGATACTGACCAGGCCCGGATTGGTAATTTTGCAAATTCCAGGGGGGCTGGTCAGATTAACAATCCGGGGGGCCGCCTGTTTAAGTTTTTAATTAATATTAATTAGTTAGGAAGCAGGCTGGGGCCACTGTCATACACTGATCAGGGCCACAGAGCAGCCACTGCCAAACGTGGGGGAGGTGAAATGGGGTCCAGGGCCGCAGCCTTCAGTATCTGTCAGAAGGTGGCTTCAGGGAGCAGACAGTCACACAGTGAGCTCCTAGAGCAGAGAGACTCACACACAGCTCAGCTGCTACCCCGGAAGCTCTCTCCTCCACCCCCGCAGTACCTGCATTCATCTTCTCTCCTGTTATCTCCTGCTGCTGCTGCTGCTGATGACATCACAGGTCAGGGACAGCAGGAGAGAAGATGAAAGCAGATACCGCGTGGCTGGAGCAGAGAGGTTCGGGGGCAGGGAGCTGTGTGTGAAGCTGTCTGCTCCTCTCCTGCTGCTGTGTGAAGCTGTCTGCTCCTCCCCTGCTATGTGTGAGGCTGTCTGCCCTTTCCTGCTTTGTCCTCCTGCCTTGTCCCCTGCAGTCTCTCTCTGGTGGGATTTACAAGGTGAGTTTACTACTACTGCCACAGTGGTAACTGGGGGGGGGGTACTACTACAGTGGGAGTAACTTGGGGGGTACTACTACAGTGGGAGTAACTTGGGGGGGTACTACTACAGTGGGAGTAATTGGGGGGTTACTACTACATTGGGAATAACTGGGGGGTTACTACTACTACAGTGGGATTAACTGGGGGGGATACTATGGTGGGATTACCTATGGGAAGGGAGGAATACTACGAGGATGATTGTGGAGCAAAGACCCAAAAAAGTTTGTCTGGCAGATTCTGTGGAGTCATGGCCGGAGACGTCTTCATGACAGTCGGAGCCAGATGGAGAAGAAAAGAAAGCAAAAAACTTTGACAATGAAAATCGTCACTTGCAGTTCTTTCAGGGAAGACGCCTCCTGTGAGTTACTGCACTATAGTCAGTTATACTTCACAGAACCTCCTGTATACAGCTGTATATTCTTCTATACCATCACTGCACTATAGTCAGTTATATGTCTGTAGAGCTTCTTGTATAAAATGCTGTATATACTTCTATACCATCACTGCTCACGGAGAATAATTCACTGTAGTCAGTCATAAGTTTGCAGAGCCTCCTGTATACAGCTGTATCTACCTCTATACGGTCAGTGCTTAGGGAGAATATTGCTCTTTATATAGTGGGTATTATAGAGGACAGTATAGAGGTATACATTCACTGTATGGTGATGGTAGTGGTCATAATGTGATGGTATTGCTTGACCTGTGTATACTGGTATTATTGGTAATACAGTGGTACCTCGGTTCTGTAACATAATCGGTTCTGGAAGGCTGTTCCAGAACCGAGCAGTTCGAGAACCGAGCTGTAAGTTCCCATAGGGAACAATGTAAATGTGATTAATTGGTTCTTACACTCCGTGGGTCAGGTGCAGAGCACCCGGCCCACAGAGCGTAAGAACGCTCCATGTTCACCGGAACAGTGAGAGGCAGGAGCGGGCGGCTATTTAAACTTGCTGCTGTGCTCCTGCTCCTCTCAGCTGCGGGGGACTCCCTGTAAAGAAGTGGGGAATCCCATCATAATTATGGGAAATTTAGTTCAAATACCGAATTGTTCGAACTCCGAGGTGTTCGAGAACCGAGGTTTTTCTGTATTTGTGTTTATATTGTGGGTTGTATTCAGTATCTGTACATTGGTGTTAGTCACTATGTGATGGTAATGGTGGATGGTGATGGTAAAATGTATTTACTTGTATACTGGTGTTATTGATAGTAGCGGTCTCTGGGTTGGTCAGTAAAAGTATGGAACTTGTATATTGTTATATGGTAGCTATGATGGTTCTTTAGAGATGTCTTCTGTTAACATTATATGTGTGTAATATTATTTTTTTATATATCCTAAAATTTGCACTGGGGCCGTACTTACCCGTCTGATTGTAGAAAATGGCGTTGGCACCTGTAGTTTATGGCTCGCCGCAGTAGGATAACATGAGAGAGGTTTCTTTATAAAATGGAGATTTATTGCTTCTTCTTTAAAAGTAGTGAAAGTTACAGAAATGAATAGAAAAGAATATCAGATAACTGTCTTACAGTCCTTAGGGTCTAGTGTCCATAGTTCATATGAGAGTCCTTTGAAGTGAAGGGTTTGTCTCACAAATCGTCACGAGCTTCAGGCAGCTGTTGCTTCACTCAAGCATCCTGGATGACATTCCTTCCTTCACGCTTACATCATGGATTCCTCACGCTTCCATCACAACCTTCTCCTTGAAGGCTCTGGATCCTTCTTGTGACATAGGGCTCATACCTTCTGTACAGCCCTGATCCAACCCAACCTCCATCTTGGTGACTACCATATTATATAGGGTTCTTGACTCACTGTCAATGTCATGTGTGGGTGTGTTTATTATAATTGAGTGTGTGTGTCTGCACATATATGACCATAACAAATATAGAACTCTTTCTCTATGCATCAGCATAACTTGTTTCCAGTTATGGATGTATAGTTATCCTGCTGTGTACAGCATTACCACCCTACATAGTCATGGAATCATAAATAGTGATGTGTACACTTATGAATCTATTTCCAACTTATACACGTTTACTTAGTATAGAATATGATATTATAATGTCAGTATTACAATCACTTTATACAGTGAATAGTGTTGTACTATTATGGTGAGGTCAGCAGTATATATATGACTTACATTATATTATACCAAGATATTGTTCATTGTAAAACACATCATATTTAACATTGATCACTACTGTAACCTGTAGCTGCATGCTGGGCCTATCAGCTAGAGCACAATCCTCATACCACCTGCACTGTTATCTAGAGATGAGCGAACCGGTTCGGCCGGTATGGGATCCGGGTTGGAATTTCCCAAAAGTCTGAGTCCCGTCGGATTCAGTTTTTTGGAATTCTGTTCCGAATTTTATTTTTATTTTTTTTCTTGCTCTCTAAAATGGCAGCCACCATTTTAGAAAGCAGGAAGTGTTCTGGGCGGGAAAAGCGCTTTCCCATGATACCCGGAACACTTCCAACCAGCAGGGATGTTGCACTAGCCCACGCCCTGTGTCACGTCGGTATAGCTTTAAGAGGAGCGGCCTCCATGTTCGCTACTGCTGCTCCTGTACTGGCCTCAAATGACCATTGCTGGACATCCACTGGCCTCCAATGACTACTGCTGCTCATTATGATGGGATTCCCCACTTCTTTACAGGGCGTCCCCCGCAGCTGAGAGGAGCAGGAGCGCGGCGGCAAGTTTAAATAGCTGCCCGCTCCTGCCTCTCACTTCAACTGATAGTTATCCTCCTGGTTTTGTTCACATACCGAGCAATGTTCGAGTACCGAGCAAAACTTCAGGGGGAAATTTAGTTCGAATTCCGAATTATTCGAACTCCGAGGTGTTCGGGAACCGAGGTTTTACTGTATTTGTGTTTTTATTGTGGGTTGCATTCAGTATCTGTACATTGGTGTTAGTCACTATGTGATGGTAATGGTGTATGGTGATGGTGATGGTAAAGTGTATTTACTTGTATACTGGTGTTATTGATAGTAGCGGTCTCTGGGTTGGTCAGTAAAAGTATGGCACTTGTATATTGTTATATGGTAGCTATGATGGTTCTTTGGAGATGTCTTCTGTTAACATTATATATGTGTAATATTATTTCTTTATATATCCTAAAATTTGCACTGGGGTCGTACTTACCCATCTGATCACTACTGTAACCTGTAGCTGCATGCTGGGCCTATCAGCTAGAGTACAATCCTCATACCGCCTGTCCGGTCGGATTCGGATTTTTGGAAGTCCGCTCCGAATTTTATTTTATTTTTTTTCTTGCTCTCTAAAATGGCAGCCCCCATTTTAGAAAGCAGGAAGTGTTCCGGGCGGGAAAAGCGCTTTACCATGATGCCCGGAACACTTCCAACCAGCAGGGATGTTGCACTAGCCCACCCCCTGTGTAACATCGGTATAGCTTTAAGAGGAGCGGCCTCCATGTTCACTACTGCTGCTTCTGTACTGGCCTCAAATTAATATTGCTGGACCTCCACTGGCCTCCAATGACTACTGCTGCTCCTGTACTGGCCTCAAATGACTATTGCTGGACCTCCACTGGCCTGCAATGACTACTGCTGCTCCTTCACTGCATTTGTGACATTTTTCCTGCATAGACCCTGTAATGGTGAATTTCCTGCATAGACCCTGTAATAGTGAGTTTCCTGCATAGACCCTGTAATGGTGAATATTGAAGTCTAAAAAAAAAATGTACTTTGAGATATTGAAAAGATAATGATGTTACTGAGCCCCAAATTCAACCAAATACACAACCCACGTATCATATAGATGCTTTAAACTATGAATTCCGAAGAAATCCGAAATCCGGTCGAACCAAACTTTTTTAACAAATCCGGAAGTCCGGTCGGAACAAACTTTTGAAAAGTTCGCTCATCTCTACTGTTATCCAGGGGAAAAAAACATAGTTGCTTTCTTTCAAAAACAGCGTCTGTCCTCAGGTTGTGTGCAGTATTACAACTTGGCTCCGTTTGTGCCTTAATTTTGCACCACCCCTCTGCCCCTCCTCCCCACCCTGTTCATCATAAGGAATGCCACTGAAACATTTTCTCCTGTCTGAAAATTGCACAGGTGCCTTAACGATCCAGCCCATCTGCCGTGCTGATACAGGTGATGAATAGGAAACAATCTGCCTGAAGCATTCCTAATGATGAGGAGGGAAAGAGAGGGTGTGCCAGCCTAATGCATACACAATCTAAGCCCCGGCCGTTGGGCAAAGGGATGCCAGTTTAAAAGTAGTTTTTTAGGACAATTACTGCATCACCTACCCCAGGACAGATCTTGGATTAAAAGCAGCTACCCGAAGGTACAAGTGGTTTGGGGGGGTCAGATTGTGGGTACAGAGTCACTTTAAGCTAGTGGGGGACCAAAACCTGCATTCAGTGGCAACACACCCGGACGGATGATTGCTGCAACCCACCATCCACACGACCTTCGCTAAGGGGTGTACTTCGCCTTCTAACCGGGTTCAAGATTACTCATGGGAACTCTTGGAGGTATTCCCTTTTAAGAGAGCTCCTGACAACCAATAGGATACAGCCATGATGAAGGTAATTGTTTGAGATAGCCTTGGTTCCTTTTAGGATTCGAGTGAGTTTAGGCCCATGCTAGATAACCAGCTAAGTACTTTAGTTCATGCTGATTAAAGATTATTTTCCAAAAAAAGGGTATCTCCAAAGTCCACTATTACCAACTCACCCTCAGGCCATCAACTATTCTAAAGAACTGTAAGACCTCTAAGAATATATCTTGATGTGCAGATCAGTCTCTTGACTCCTTTGGACTGTCCTTACAAAACTGGAGAAGAATTCCTGGCGTAGACAAAGTTTTCCCTAAAGGATGGTTACCCCTTACTTGGGTTCAGCACTGAATCTTAATTATATTCTTATTCATAGAAGAAATCTATGTCTCAGTCTCTAGTCCGTGACAAGGGCTCTGGCCCTGGGCCAGGCCCCGTTATCACTGCAGCAGGAACTCTCTAGTTTGCTTGTTCTCTCTCCCCCATAAAATCAGACAAAAGACCTCCCACCAGGAACTAACAAGGCTTATGTAGGCAAGACTGGGTCTAACCTCTTTTTGGTGGGGTTGTGTAAGAGAAAGAAGATAGAGAAGTGTAGTTGGCTGTGAACTGCGTGGGGTACCTGCACCTGTAATTGGCTGAGACAATGAACATAGAATAGAATAGAATAGAATAGTTAAGGTAGGGTAGCACCAAGTATTGAAAGTGCTAAAGGCAGCTATCATCTCTTGTGTGACACCTGACAGAATGCCTGTACCCAGGGGATAGAAGACTTAGTGGACCACACATACTGGAACACTACACTATATATACTGAGGTAACACTAGTTTGGAGGTAACTTCTTGTTTTGTGTTCCTGAGAGAGAGCAGTTCTCAGAAAGTTGTTCCTGCAGATAACTGTCCCGTGGCCTGGTCCAGAGGCCAGGACTCAACCGTAGTTGTCTATACTGAATCAGAGTATGCATGTCGCTCCTTATTTTGCCCATAACATCTGATACCATAGCTATGTCCAGCTATAGACCTAAAAAGGGCAAGCAACATCAAAGGGGACCAACTTGTCTACGTCTGGGGTGACCAAGTTCTTCAAGTACCAAGTATCAAGTCAGGAAATTATTCCCTCCAAAAAATAAAGAAATTAAATCAATTATTAATCAATTTAAATCAATCAATAATTTTTTTCATCAGTATTGTAGAGAGGAATCTGTACTGTCAAACTTTTATGTTTAAAAGTTTTATTGGGAAAAAAGATTACATTGAAGCACATTAAAGATGGAAATCATGCCATCTGCTATGTCCTCGGGAGACTAAAACTACTCCTATATCTACTCAGAGCACGTCACAGTGTGAGAAGCATAAGATGGCATAGATGTAGAGTATGTGTTTTATGGCTGGATCTAATATATGAGTGGGTCTCTTTGATCCCTTGAAATACCCAAAGATATGTGGATTACTGTGGAAACTAAACTCCTTTTAACATTTACAATACAATTACCGTGAAATGTGATGGAACATGTTGTTTGAGCAAGTAAGTAGTTGGTAAGTTAAATGGGGTTCCAGGATTCTTACATTTTTTCTAGTAAAAGCAGCATCTTTGTCTATGATGTGCCTGGTATTGCAGCCTACTCCCACTAAAATATTGTAAATGGGATTAAGCTGCAATACTAAATACAATCCAAGAAAAAGAGTACCAATTCTTCTAAGTAAAAACCAATGTTTCTAATAAAGAAAAATTGTGTGCGTTCACACGTACATGAGATTTGATGGCGCAGATTTAAAGTTGGAGATTCAAATCTCCAACATCAAATCTGCTGCAGATCTGCTGCGGATCCTGAACGCACCTTAAAACAAAAAAATTTGTTTTATTCAAAGTACAATCTGTATTCTGATGATTTTCTGTATTATATGATTTTCTTACAATATAACTGATAAGGTAATGGTGCATGAGGATGAAAGGAATCACAATCCATCTACTGAAAGACAACATTGTCTTTCAGAGCAATATTGTTTTCCTATAATAGAAGGTATTTATATGTCATTAATCTTGAGTTGCATGCTGCCGAACAAACACTACACATAAATAAGCAAAAATTGACATGCAATAGAAAGGCAGAGCAATCCCACAAATACTAAGTTTATGTTTGCTAAGCATTGATAATACAAGTGCCTTCAATGCATATGCAGCTCCAGTTCCCTGGAGTTCCCTGTGTTCAATCTTTTCAGTTCTAGTTCATCTTCTTTGTAACACATATTTATGTGTTATATTTGATTTTAAAGGGTTACTTTGGTAAAAAAAATCTTATTCTTTCAAATGAAGTGGTTTCAGAAAGTTATATTGATTTGTAATTTACTTCTATTTAAAAAAAATCTCAAGTTGTCCTATACTTATCAGCTGCTGTATGCCATGCAGGAAATTGTGTATTTTTTCTAGTCTGACACAGTGGTCTCTGCTGCCACCCCTCTTCACGACAGAAACTGTCCAGAGCAGTAGAGGTTTTGTATAGGGATTTGCTACTGCTCTGGATAATTCCTGTCTCAGACAGAGGTGGCAGCAGAGAGCACTGTATCAGACTGAAAAGAAAACAGCATATCCTGCAGGACACACAGCAGCTGATAAGTATGGGATGACTTGAGATTTTTAAATATAGTCCCCTTTAATAAAAAAAATACTTGTTGTTGGGCTATACAGTGGTACCTGTCTACAGCCCTGTTCTCTGACCCAGGAAGTCTCCCTCATCTTCCAAATCATAGCAGATCCACTTCAGGCTGGGGCTTGCATCAGGGGACAGGACTGTGGAGGTAATCTCTTCATAGCTGTAACCCCTCTCTCCCTGGACAGAGAGTGCTGCATGTATGTGCCCAAATATGTCCTGCTCATTCCTTCATGCTCCCTGCAGTCTCTGTCAGTCTTGATTGATCCATGATGAACACACATCCCTTCCCCATTGCGGTCATGTGACCACACAGACCTCTGACAGCAGCCCTGCTCCTCTATTCTAGCCTGTTGTACTACGCTACTGCATTATGGGGTATCTACAAACTGCTGCTGTTTTTTCAGGTTTATGCTCTTACTATACATTATACTCCACATGCTAATTGCCATACTTTACAGTAACTTATAATTAGACATATCCAGCTGTTTATAAATGTTTGTTTCATCTGTTTTACATGTTATTCAGAATTTAAAATGATTATTTTTAGGGTGTGAAACCAATTGTCTGCATTTCAGTGATTTCTAATGGCAAAATTTGCTTTGGTTTAAGAGCGGATTTGGATTACAAGTACAGCCCCGGAATGAATTATGCTCGTAATCCAAGGCACCACTGTATTTCCTTTCTTTAGGTTGTGTATACATGCAGAAGAGACAGGCCAAGAAGAGAAAATGATATTTCCTATATTGTAGTTACACGGTTCGTGCTCTCATAAGCTGACTATAACCAGGTGTGATATGTGACTGACATACAAAAGCTTTGTTTTTTCTATCTTTCTATCTTTCTATGCTGCGTTGCATGGAGTTATTCTTGCCCGGAAGCATTGCTCTTCATTGTTAATGAGATATGAATCAAACCAATAAAACTTATGGTACTCAGCTCATAATAAATGGATTTTCTATGGACAGTATTCAACAGGGCACTATTTTTGTTATTTTTTTGCTAATGTATTTGTTAACACTTTTTGGAAATGTTGTTATCATAGCCATCATTCAGACAAGCAATAATCTCAGACAAAGTCCCATGTACTTTTTCCTGACTCATTTATCCTTTACTGAAATCTGCTACACCACTGCCATATCCCCAAATTTCCTGGATTTGATTCTCAAAGTAGAAAAAACAATAGCGTTGGTTAGCTGCCTATTCCAGCTTTACCTGTTTTTATCCTTGGCCAGTGTGGAGAGTTTCCTCCTGGCTTCGATGGCATATGACCGATACTTGGCCATATGTAAGCCTCTGCATTACCAAAATATTATGTGCAATGGAGTATGTAGGATTTTTGTGTTCTTTTCTTGGTTTGGGGGTTTTATAATTCCTATCGGACTTATTATCTTAGTATGTCATCTCCAGTATTGTTCACCATTTACTGTAAATCACTTTTTCTGTGATGTTTCTCCTCTGCTCGCTGTCTCGTGCAATGGGGACAGACTCTATATTAAGATAGTTGAACAGGTTGCTGCTTCATGTGTTTCATTAAGTTCAGCATTTGTAATTGTGACATCCTACATATATATTGTTACCACTATCCTAAAAATCAAGTCCACAAATGGAAGGAAGAAAGCATTTTCCACCTGTGCTTCCCATTTCATTGTGGTTATTTTATTTTTTGGCCCTGGGATTGTAATATATGTTAGTCCTTTAGCACATCATTCGGTGACCATGAATAAGTGGATATCTCTCTTTTATACAGAAGTCACCCCCCTTCTTAATCCATTTGTGTATAGTCTTCGGAATTCAGATGTTCAGCTGATTATCAGAAAATGTTTGACTAATAACTTTACTTCCTTACTGAGAAAGAAACGGTGATAATACAAAATCTGTAGCTCAGTCCAGCACAAGTTTGTGACTGAGTTGAATGGGTTAAAATGTTTAGTCTCTTGGTACTACTAATAGAAGAGGCTTGGTTGGGGGAATCCTAATGTGATTATTTTTCTTTTATTGAATTATTAGAAGGCTAAGACTATTCTTTCTGCCCCAGACCCCTTGCTCCTCCACAAATGGAACCAATCTAAAAGTCTTTTAACACTGACACACAGGAACACTCACTAATGATAATCAGCACATGTAAAAGGGCCAGCAACCAACCAATAAATGAGAAAACCCTCATGTCAGCTGATCACATTTTGCAGGCATTTCAATCATTGCTAGTTTGCAGATCCTTCACAAAACTCAATAGATCACCACACAAATGATTGCTGCATTGTTTGTGTGGCCTCTTAATTTCATCATAGTCAGATGCAAATTCCCAGCTGCAGGACTGATTAAGCTTTGTAATGCTGTGTTTACACTGAACAATTATCGTGCGAATTTGCACGATAACGATCGAATTTGAACGCTAATTGTACGTGTAAACGCAGCGAACGATCAAGCGACGAGCGAGAAATCGTTCATTTTGATCTTTGAACATGTTCTCAAATAGTCATTGGTCGTTCGCCAAAAATTCGCAGATCGTTTCATGAAAACAGTCGTTCACCGATTTAACCTATGTGCGAGATAGGCTTAAGCGTTTGCAAAACGATCGTAAAACGATTTTTCTGTGCGATATATCGTTCCGTCTAAATGCTGATCACTATAAAAAAAAATTGTTACTTCGAAATCGTTAATTGTACGAGCGGGCTAATTATCACTCTGTGTAAACGCAGCTCTAGGGTATGTTTAGTGTTTAATTAGTGTTTATTAGCACCATTTTGCAGTGAATTGCATAATCGCAGTAAAACAGAGCTATTTTATTGCTATTACGCAATTCGTGGCAAAATAGTGCTATGTGTGAAGATAGTATAAAGACTCTGCAAATGAGTGCTAATATCACTGATAAGTGCTTAAACCCTAAGTCAATTATTATTTCTTTTTTGATGGATACTTTATTTTGTGAAGATTTATCTTATTTTACTTTTATATTGCTTGACTTTGCAGTGTTGATTTGATCATAAGAAATATTTACCCCTTTACATCAAACATACAGCTGTATGTGTTCCAACCGCTGGTGCCCCATGGACTTAGAATGTATGTACATGTCACTAGCATGGAAGGGATGTGTGGCATTGTGTGTTGCACTTTAATGTGAACAATACCTCGCTTTCTCACTTGGATTTTTCCACAAATGCGATCACCCTGGTGGCTGCCATGGAACACCCGTGTTGTGCTGCATGACCAGGCTCTTCATCTTCTTCATCTTCTCACAGATTCTACAGTGTCACCATCAGGCTGAAGCATCACCAGCGGGTGGGATTTAGTCCACTCAGCTAATCAATGACTGCAGTGTGTGCCATCCCAGTCACTGACTGGCTGAGCATCCACTGACTGACTGAGTCATGATGTAGCCAAAGGGGAACTAAGAACACAGCCAGCTGGGGTGAGGGTAGCAGTTTAAGGTGTGTAGCTGTGAAATCACTCCTGTCCCATCCACTGTCCACTTCTCACCTGGGTGAGGTGAATCCAATGAAGAACCTGTTATGGTGCGTTTACACAAAACGATAATTGGCCCGATCGTACGATTAACGATGTCGGAGTGACAAATTTTTTTTTCATAATGATCAGCGTTTATACGGTACGATATATCGTACGGAAAATTCGTTTTGCGATCGTTTTGTGATCCTTAAGCCTATCTTTCACATTGGTTAAATCGGCGAACGTTCACACGGAACTATCTGCAAATTTTTTGTGAATGACGAACGGCGATTTGATAACATGTTGAAAGATCAAAATGAACGATTTCTCGTTCGTCGTTTGATTGTTCGCTGCGTTTACACGTACGATTATCGTTCAAATTCGATCATTATTGTGCAAATTCGCACGATAATCGTTACGTGTAAACGCACCTTTAGGTTACCTTATGTGGCCTGTGCTAAATGTTTGTCAGGCAGCAGAAGAAGTCTCATTATCAATGACTCTTATTCTGCTGACAGACCAGATTTTACAGTGGCCACCTTATGTAACCTGGCAGGTGACTGACAGATTTAATTACACCTAGGAGAGCTGTGGATGATGGTGGATTACTGGTGCACAATGAGTCATTGTATGTCAGTGATTCACCAATGTCAACAGCTCTCCTTGATGAAGTTTTCTCTGTTAATAAGGAGAAAGTATGTTCAAGTTATAACAAAGTCTTGGTAAAGGCAAGGTCTTAAAACTCTCTCTCTCCTGATCTGCCACAGAGTTTAAAGAGAGTCTGCACCTAGGTGTTGATGATATTGATGGGTCTTGTTGTTTCCCCCAGGGCAAACTCCCTAATACTGTTATGTGAGGTGATTAAATGGGCACCCTTGGTGTCGGTGAGGTGCAGTAGAAATCTGGGAACAGGAAGATGAGGTATTATGGTTCAACAATAATTTTACTCCAGATTCAGGTACAATGGTTTAAAGTTTTTTATTTATTTTTTTTTTATCTGTGGAGTACTTTCTAAATGGCTGTCGGCAAGAGATGGGGAAACTTATGATGATCAATCTCTCTTGCATACAATGAATTAAACATACATTTACTGTACATAAAACTAAATGTGTTACCCAGGTTCCATGCAGGGCCCAGTTTAATCTGAGAAATAAAATATGTTATAAATACTAATAGCAATAAGTACAAAATTATCTCTCAAATATAACACGTATACGTCATATTCAGTACATGAGTACAAACCCCTAGCCATAACTTGACGAAGGGCGTGACCTGAAACGAGCGTTGGGGTGTTCTGTGGGTAAGACTACTGCACGGCGTTGTTGTACTTTCATACTAACCTGTCCACCTCCAGCTTTATACTTTTCTATTTCGATTGCAAACATTTCCCACATGCTGCATGCTTAGCTATGTCTAGATACTTCCCAGGACATAATCTGCATTTTTGGGATATTTTACTTGGACTGCTATCCAGTCCTCATGATCAGTGTTGGATTGTGTTGGACATTATTTACACACTCTGCCTTTGAGTATTTTTATTTTTGCAAAAAGTATATTGCATTTTGGTATGTATTAAATTCATTGGTCAAAGTGTGTATAGGATAGGTTTTCATGCCGTGCAGTTTCTCTTTCTTTTCTGTGTAGCTTGTCTTGCCTTCTAATTTTATTATCATAATCATGTCAATAAGGGAATGTATTTATGGAAAAACTTTTTGTCTTTAATAAATTTTGTGATATAATTTTGTAAAACTACTTTTGTTGCTCATGTGTTTGTTTTTTCGGGGTTATAATTTATGAGTGATACAAGAAGTAGAGTAGCAGAGAAGAGTATGCCGTGAGAGTCTCAACCCATGTAGTACAGTGCTTCGCCAGGATGTTGGAGGATGAGGTAGAATACTTGTAAGAAGAATAATAAGAAGAAGAACACCTGTGCCTGTGTATTAACCTTGAGTTTTAGTCTTCACACCACCTTATGCCCACTAGACTCGGCTGAACCTTCCTAATGGGTGACACAGGCCCCAGAACTTGTCACCTGTGATGAGCGGAATGCTGAGGGTGTCACGACTTGGGTAGTGGATCCCCTGTACCGTCACCAGCGATGGCATAAACCGCACCAAGGAGCGGAGTCTAAGGGGACGATGGTTTTCACCAGAGCCCACCGCAAGGCGGGATGGGCTTGCTGCGGCAGGCGACCACCAGGTCGCTACCCCTGACTTGGTTTGCAAGGTGAGCAGGAGCAGTAGGCAGGCTTACTGCAACCTTTCTCTGTCCGGATCAGTTCCTGGCTCTGTGGCTCTAGTATGGATACTGTCCTGCTCTGTGACTTCTCCTTGTCCACAGCATGGGTTGAAGTCCTAGTCCTGGCTAGTCCTCTCTTTAGAGAAGTTCAACAGTGCATAGTACTTTGGAGTGTTACTAGTGAAGAAGTTGTGAAAGACGTGCTGTCTTGCATCCTTCCCATGCGGAGTACTGACTAAGACTGATCTGTAGGTACAGGGACCTGGCAGAGGGCCAGGGCCCAGATAGGACCACTGTAGAGAGCTATCTGGCTTGCGTCCTTCCTCCACAATGTCCAGAACAAAAGACTCTGCTCTTCCCCCACCCTGGAGACTAACTTTCTCTACAGTGTGTGTGGTGCGCTGTGATTGGGTGAAAGAGTGCAATAGAAGAAGAAAGGAGGTAGATGATAGTAAAGAAGAAAGCAGAAATCCTACTGGTCTACAGATTCTGGTGACACACAAACTCAATAACCCTTTGCGATCCTTCAGCTGTGCAGCTTCCATATATACATACTGTACATAATACAGCGACATCTAGAGGCTAACTTTTAGTACTACTTTCACCACGATAAGAATACTAAAAGTACAGACTTTTGCAAAGGGTGTATACAACTGCAACACCCCTAGTGGGACACCACACAGGTCCCCAGACATGTTTACCATGGGTTGAGATGGCTGTTGGGGTTCTTTTTCCCAGTCATCTGACTCCTTGATGACAGAGCAATGCTCCAGTTGAACTACACCCAGCCAGGTGATTGCTTCAACCCACAATCCACACAGCCCTTGAACAGGGGTGTACTCCACCTCCTCATCGGTTTCAAGATTATGCATAAACTCCAAGATGTATTCCCTGTTAACAGAGCTAATGGCAAATAATAGGGCAGGGCCACAATGAAGGTGATTGTTTAAGTTACCCTTGGTTACTTCTATGATCCATCAAGTAGGGAATTTAGACTCAGCCTAGATAATCAGCTAAGCACTATAGTCACACTGTTCAGGGGCACTGTATGTCCATAGTCTAATATTACAAACTCTCCCCATCAACCCATCTCAGGCCACTTCCAAATAACAGTAAGGTAATCTACCTTGATATACCTTTATTGTAAAGTTGCACCACCTCAACCTGGTCTCCCTGTCTTCTGGCTCATTCATCTGCACTTTACTAACACTAAGGGCTATCCAATCACCTGCCAATCTGCAGTACTAGGGAGTTGTCCCCAGGGGAACCACAAGAACCATCATATTGACCACCATTATTATCAATCACCTAGGTTCAGCCCCCTCAAATCCTCTACAGTGGACCTCCAGGAGAGAGGGATGAGCCAGAGAGTTATTTGCCAACTGACCGATCCCCCATCGAGACCCCAGGCTTCATCTCTGAGGAAAGCAGGATCAGCCCTTATCATTCTACAGGGATATAGGTCACCATCACTATCATCAGTTCAGTCACAATGACAGTGCCTCTTCCTCTCCTCCTCTATCTGGCCTGCTGCATAGGTTTAACAAAAACAGAGTCACTCAACATGTCTCTGTGGCTGATCCTGTGGGTCTGTGTGCAAATGGCAAGTTGACTACATGTAAAGTCATCTTGCCGCTTGCGTCAAGTATCAATGTAGCGGCAGGAACATATTTTACTTCTTTGGTCCCTTCTTGTGAAGAGCAGGCGTAAGGTGTAAACTGTTCACAAAAATAAGTATCAGATCAGGTAGTCAATGGTTCACTGGGCCATCATAGTTTTCAGTGGTATCTGTGTCCTATAAGTGCACATACATTTTAAAGCTGCACTGGCTCAGACTGCAACTGTTACACTACTACTTCCAGCACAGATCAGGAGATTAAGGATCAAGGTAAAAATAGGACTTGAAATATTATGTGCTAGATGCTCAAAATGAGAACTAGATATATCAATCAATTTGTAGAGACGCTCTTCGCAATTTTTTTCCCATGGATAATTTCAAGATAAAATCAAATTGTGAGGAAGAGTCCTTCACAAGAACAAAGTCTATAGGCAGACTGGAGAGACAAAAAATAAAATTATGCCCTCCAAAAAAATAAATTATATCAATTAATAATCAGTCAATTATTTTCTCATCAGTATCGAGAACTGTATACTATGAAAGTTTTATTAGGAAAATAAATTACATAAATTAAAGCACATTGAAGATGGAAATCATGCAATCCACCATTTCCTCATGGGACTCCAACTACTCCTATATCTACTCAGAGCACATCACTGTATAAGAAGCATAAGGATGGATGTACAGTATGTGCATGAAGGCAGGACCTTAGATATTGGTGGGTGTCTTTGATCCCTTGAAATACCAACAGGTGGGGATTACTGAGAAAATGTAACGCCCGGAGTAGTGGATCCACTGGACCGGCACCAGCGATGGCACTAACCTCACCAGGGAGCGGAGTCTAAGGGGCCGCTGGTTTTCACCAGAGCCCGCCGCAAGGCGGGATGGACTTGCTGCGGCAGGCGACCCCCAGGTCGCTACCCCTGGCTTGGTTGCTGGTGTCGGCAGGCGAGGCGTGGCAGGAGATGGCACAGGCAATAGTCTGCAGATGAGAGAGCACGCGACAGGCTGGACACGGGAACAGGTGGAGTGACAGGGGAACAGGAACCAGGAACGGGGACTTGGGACCAGGTAACGGACAGGACTCAGGAACAGGGACTTGGGACCAGGTAACGGACAGGACACAGGAACAACAGGGAGCTGGGCCAAACGCTATGGGAAGCATGTAGAGGCTCCAACACAGGGGACAGGGCATGCTGGGATTTATAGGGGAGTGATTGGGTGCAACTACCAATTAGGAGCGCACTGCCCCTTTAAATCTGAGACAGCCGGCGCGCGCGCGCCCTAGGAGGCGGGGACGCGCGCGCCGGCCGGCACAGCGAGAGACAGGAGCGTGGAGAGGTGAGGCGCCCCCCGGGGCCGAACGTGTAGCAGCGCCGGGTCCCTGCACAGGGACCCCGGCAGCTGCCTGAGATGGAGGGAGGCCGCGGCGGCGGCCCGGAGCACGGGACGCCGCCGCGGCCGTGACAGTACCCCCCCCCTTTGGCCTCCCCCTCTTTCTAACCTGCAGGAACCTCTTGATGAGATCTTGGTCCAGGATGTTAGCCTCGGGTTCCCAGGACCTCTCCTCAGGACCAAATCCTTTCCAATCCACCAGGAAGAACCTTCTCCCTCTGACAGTCTTCATGGCCAGAATGTCTTTAACAGTGTAGACGTCGTCAGAGACGGCTTGAGGAGCAGAGAACGAAGACTTATCTGAGAACCGGTTCAGAACCACTGGTTTTAAGAGGGAAACATGGAAGGAGTTCGGAATCCGCATAGTGGGGGGTAGGCGGAGCTTGTAGGTGACAGGGTTGATGCGTCTTAGCACCGAGAAAGGACCGAGGAATCGAGGACCCAACTTGTAGCTGGGAATCTTGAGTCGGACATATTTGGCCGAGAGCCAGACTTTGTCACCTGGGAGAAAATTTGTGGCAGGTCTCCTCCTCTTATCAGCCTGATCCTTCATGCGTTTAGAGGCTTTGAGTAATGACTGTCGAGTTTGTTCCCAGATCGATTGCAGGTCAGATAACAACTCCTCTACGGCTGGGACCTCGGAGGATGGAGAGAGAGGCAGAGGAGGACGAGGATGATGCCCGTAGACCACATAGAAAGGAGACTTGCCTGTGGAAGTCGAGTCCAGATGGTTATATGAGAATTCTGCCCATGGGAGTAGATCGGCCCAGTTGTCTTGGCGGCTGGAAACAAAATGGCGTAGGTAGTTACCCAGAATCTGATTGACTCTCTCCACTTGCCCGTTAGTCTGAGGATGATAGGCCGAAGAGAAGTCCAGCTTCACTTGGAGTTGCGAGCAGAGGGCACGCCAAAACTTAGAGACAAATTGAGAGCCTCGGTCGGACACAATGTGAAGAGGAAGTCCATGCAGGCGGAAGATGTGTCGGAAGAACAACTGAGCCAGACGAGGAGCAGAGGGCAGACCAGGAAGGGCCACGAAGTGAGCCATTTTGGAGAAGCGGTCCGTCACCACCCAAATGACCGTATTGCCCGCAGATGGAGGTAGGTCTGTGATAAAATCCATCCCAATGTGGTGCCAGGGATGGTCCGGGACTGGCAAGGGCAAAAGTAGGCCGGTCGGTCTTTGACGGGGAGACTTATTCCTGGCACAAACTGCACAGGAAGCCACAAAATCCTTGACATCCTGGAGGAGATTGGGCCACCAGTAGTGACGGGAGATCAATTGCCCGGTCTTTTGGGTTCCTGGATGCCCGGCTACCAAGGAGGAATGCCCCCACCTCAAGATGCGTTTACGGAGTGCGGGGCGCACATAAGTCTTCCCGGGAGGCAGTCTCTGCAGAGCAGAAGTGGCAACTGGTACTAGGCGGTCGGGAGGTATTATGTGACGAGGAGATTCCTCTTGCCCCATGACATCGGATGCTCGGGATAATGCATCGGCCTTTAGGTTCTTCTCGGCTGGACGGAAGTGGATGGTATAGTTGAACCGAGAAAAGAAGAGGGACCACCGAGCCTGCCTGGGATTGAGGCGTTGAGCCGATTGGAGGTAGAGGAGGTTCTTGTGGTCCGTGTAAATGTTAACAGGGTGTTTAGCCCCCTCTAGTAGATGACGCCACTCCTCCAGTGCCAACTTAATGGCCAGGAGTTCGCGGTCCCCAATGGTATAGTTCCTCTCGGCAGGGGAGAAAGTCTTGGAAAAGAACCCGCAGGTTCTGGTCTTGCCTGATGTGTCCCTTTGCGAGAGAATGGCTCCTGCGCCCACAGAAGAAGCATCGACCTCGAGAGAAAACGGCCTGGAGACATCCGGGCGGACTAGAGCAGGAGCAGAGGCAAAGGCAGACTTGAGGCTATTGAAGGCTTGTTCGGCCTCTGGAGGCCAACGTCTGGGGTCCGCCTTCTTTTTAGTGAGAGCCACAATGGGTGCGACCAGGGTAGAGAAGTGAGGGATGAATTGCCGGTAATAGTTGGCGAAGCCCAGGAAACGTTGGATAGCTCTAAGTCCCACAGGGCGTGGCCATTGAAGGACAGCTGCGAGCTTGGCTGGATCCATTTGTAGGCCCTGATCGGAGACGATATAGCCAAGAAATGGAAGACTGCGCTGATGGAAAACACACTTCTCAAGCTTGGCGTATAGATGATTGGCCCGTAGTCTTCGTAGAACCTGACGCACTTGTGCCACATGAGTCTGCTGGTCCGGGGAGAAGACCAAAATGTCATCCAAATAGACAATGACGCAGACATAGAGGAGGTCTCGGAAGATATCGTTCACGAATTCCTGGAAGACCGCTGGGGCATTGCATAGGCCGAATGGCATGACCAGATATTCGTAGTGCCCATCCCTGGTGTTGAAAGCTGTCTTCCATTCGTCTCCTTTACGAATTCGGACCAAGTTATACGCTCCCCTGAGATCCAGCTTGGAGAAGATCTTAGCTCCACGAAGACGGTCGAATAGTTCCGGAATAAGCGGAAGAGTATAGCGGTTCTTTACAGTCACCTTATTTAAGCCCCGATAGTCTATGCATGGGCGGAGGGAACCGTCCTTCTTCTGAACAAAGAAAAATCCGGCGCCAGCTGGAGACGTGGATTTACGGATGAAGCCCTTTTGTAAGTTCTCCTGGATGTAAGAGGACATGGCTTCAGTCTCGGGCACAGAGAGAGGGTATACTCGACCACGTGGAGGGGAAGCCCCTGGAAGGAGGTCTATAGGGCAATCATAGGCCCGATGGGGTGGTAGTGAGTCCGCCTCCTTGGCCGAGAAAACATCGACAAAGTCTTGGTAGTCCTCCGGTAGCCCGGATAGAGGCTTGACATAAGCAGGTGACCTTGTAGAGCACTTGGGTTGAGGAGATCTCAGACACCGGTTATGACAGTCCTGACCCCAGCTGAGAACCTCCCCAGTTCTCCAGTCCAGCTTAGGGGTATGGAATTGCAGCCAAGGAAGACCCAGCAGGAGGTTGGAAGAGGAATGGCGCAAGACATAGAAGGAGATCTTCTCCTGATGTAAGGCGCCCACCTGGAGGACTAGGGGTGCCGTCTGGCTGTACACAGCTTCGGAAAGAATCTCCCCCGTAACCGAAGAGATAGACCGGGGTTGGGCAAGCTGGATAACGGGTAGCCGCCATCTTTGGACCAACGAAGCAGAGATGAAACTGCCAGCAGAGCCAGAGTCGATGAGGGCAGTAGACTGAAAAACTTGCCCTGAGGGTGTCTGGATGGAGACGGGCATAGTCAACCTTGGAGAGGTGGCATTCACACCTAGGGAGGCCTCTCCCACCGGACCTAGGTGCGAGCGTTTCCCGGACGCTGAGGGCGTTGGGGACATCTCTGCCGATAGTGATCCGCGCCACCGCAATAGAGGCAGAGATTTTGGGCCAGTCGACGGTTCCTCTCATCAGTCGTCAGGCGAGCACGTTCCACCTGCATAGGAACCTCTGGAGGCGACTGGGACATGGGAGCCACGGGATTCTGGAACACCGGTGCCAGCCGGGGATGGCGACGGGGCAGACTCAGATGCCGTCCTTGCCGGACCTCCTCCTCTCTCTCGGCGAACCTGGTGTAGACTCTGGTAGCCAGTAGGATAAGTTCGTTCAGGGAGGTAGGCAGGTCCCAGGCAGCGAGCACATCCTTCACTTGACTGGACAGGCCCTTTTTAAAGGTGGCAATCAGAGCGGCCTCATTCCAGTCTAGCTCCGCAGCCAGGGTGCGGAACTGGATGGCGTAGTCACCAACGAAGGAAGTACCTTGGGATAGGTTGAGAAGAGCAGTCTCAGCTGAAGACGCACGGGCAGGTTCCTCAAAGACAGAGCGGAACTCGTCCAAGAAGATTCGGAAATTGGCAGCAACCGGATCATTACGGTCCCATAGTGGTGTGGCCCAGGCCAGAGCTCGACCTTCCAATAGGCTGATAATGAAAGCCACTTTAGAGCGCTCGGTGGCAAACTGACTGCTTAAAAGTTCGATATACATAGTGCACTGGGTCAGGAATCCTCTGCACAACTTGGGGTCACCTCCATATTTACTTGGGAGAGCCAGTCGTAGTTTTGAAGAGGTTGCCGGAGGTGATGACTGCTGAGCTGTGGTATGCTGCTGTACGGCTGCAGTCAGTTGTTGGATCAGCTGTGACTGTTGCTGGATCTGTTGAGCCTGTAGGGCGACCACTCGGGCTACCTCACGTATATCAGGCACCTCGCCGGGATCCATGGTTGGAGCCTACTGTAACGCCCGGAGTAGTGGATCCACTGGACCGGCACCAGCGATGGCACTAACCTCACCAGGGAGCGGAGTCTAAGGGGCCGCTGGTTTTCACCAGAGCCCGCCGCAAGGCGGGATGGACTTGCTGCGGCAGGCGACCCCCAGGTCGCTACCCCTGGCTTGGTTGCTGGTGTCGGCAGGCGAGGCGTGGCAGGAGATGGCACAGGCAATAGTCTGCAGATGAGAGAGCACGCGACAGGCTGGACACGGGAACAGGTGGAGTGACAGGGGAACAGGAACCAGGAACGGGGACTTGGGACCAGGTAACGGACAGGACTCAGGAACAGGGACTTGGGACCAGGTAACGGACAGGACACAGGAACAACAGGGAGCTGGGCCAAACGCTATGGGAAGCATGTAGAGGCTCCAACACAGGGGACAGGGCATGCTGGGATTTATAGGGGAGTGATTGGGTGCAACTACCAATTAGGAGCGCACTGCCCCTTTAAATCTGAGACAGCCGGCGCGCGCGCGCCCGAGGAGGCGGGGACGCGCGCGCCGGCCGGCACAGCGAGAGACAGGAGCGTGGAGAGGTGAGGCGCCCCCCGGGGCCGAACGGGTAGCAGCGCCGGGTCCCAGCACAGGGACCCCGGCAGCTGCCTGAGATGGAGGGAGGTCGCGGCGGCGGCCCGGAGCACGGGACGCCGCCGCGGCCGTGACAGAAAACTAATCCCCTTTTAACATTTAAAATGTAATTATCATGGAATGTTACAGAACATGTTGTTGAAGCTACTTCTGCGCTCAGGTAAGTAATAGTGATGAGCAAATACTGTTCGATCGAATAGATATTTGATCGAATAGTAAGGTACTCGATCGATTCGAATATTATTGAATAGTACACCGAATATTCAATAAATATTTGATGAGTGTTGTAATGAGTGTTTTTTTTTTTTTAGCTAATCAACATGCAGGGAGGCAGCCACAGCCCCTTGGTGTATGTAGCATCACGAGAAACGAGAATAACAATGATTGGATAGCATAGTCACATGACCCAATAACATATATACATAGCACCTGCTGTTCTGCTCACCAAGTGCTTTGTGCTTCTGATATGTGCTAGACTGCTAGATAAAAAAAAAGACTAGTACGTGTGTTCTTCCAGTGCTACGTGCTGCTACGTCATACATAAATACAAAGGGTAGTGCAAGCACCCTGCTCACCAAGTGCTTTGTGCTGCTGATACTTGCTAGACAGATAGATAAAAAAAGAGTAGTACGTGTGTTTATCCAGTGCTACGTGCTGCTACGTCATACATAAATACAAAGGGTAGTGCAAGCACCCTGCTCACCAAGTGGTTTGTGCTGATGATATTTGCAAGAGTGCTAGATTTATAGGTTTATACTGTGATATTGGGGTGTTAGATACTACCCCTGCTGTCCCAGTTGCATTCCATTGGTGTTGGCATCATTTCCTGAGGTGTCAGTGTGGACTTGGTGAACCTCTTGTTCCCATAGACTTTAATGGGATCGAATATTCGATCGAACAGTCGAATATCGAGGAGATATTCGAACGAATATCGAATATTCAAATATTTCACTATTCTGTCATCACTAGTAAGTAAGTAGTTGGTAAGTTAAATGAGGTTCCAGGATTCTGAAAATTTTTCATTTGTTTCTAGTAACAGCAGCATCTTTGTCTATGGCATGTGTCTGCTGTTGCAGCCTACCCCCACTGAAATGAATGAAGTTAAGCTGTAATACACAATCCAAGAAAAAGAGTACCACTTCTCCTAAGTGAAAGAAGATCAATCTTTCTAATCCTGAAAATTAGATTTAACCTCTGACATATATTATAATTTTTATAAGTAGCAGATGCAAATTAATGCCATAAACCAAAAATATTGTTTTGTAAAAAGTATAATCTGTATTCAGGTGATTTTCTGTACCGTATGGACCTGTTAGAATACAGTAACTGGTAAGGTCATGGTGGATAAAGATGAAAGGAATCCTGATCCGGTCTGGAGGCAGAAGCGTAACTTAACTGTTATACTGAACATTTGTGGCTACAATAGTATCTGACCAATATTGAGTCATACACACTGTATTATCAGCACTCCAAGAGTGCACAAATTGGATAGTTGGTGTTTTCAGAACTCCTATACTGCTCAAGGATCGAAGCTTATGCAATGGTTTGTGCTATTATATGATTATTTACTAATTTATATACTGTTTTACCGGTTGCAGCAGTTTATTTTAAACGACAAGGACTCTGTGATACTCACAACTATATTGGTTATTATTGCAATGTGTTTTTACATGTTTTAAAGGATTCTAACAGGTTAGGTTCCTTGACATAATTCGCTAGATTTGGTAGTTCTAATTTTTCCTGGATACAATTCCATTAATTCCCACATAATTACACAGACAAAACACAGATTGCTTGAGGACTCAGCACTAGAAATGAGCAAACCTCGAGCATGCTTGAGTCCATCCGAACCTGATCATTCGGCATTTGATTAGCTGGGGCTGCTGAACTTGGATAAAGCTCTAAGGTTTTCTGGAAAACATGGATACAGCCAATGACTATATCCATGTTTTCCACATAGCCTTAGGGCTTTATCCAACTTCAGCAGCCACCGCTAATCAAATGCCGAAAGATCGGGTTCGGATGGACTCGAGCATGCTCCAGGTTCACTCATCTCTACTCAGCACCTTTTTTTTGGTGTTTATTCTAGGAATCACAATCCATCCACAGAAAGACTACAGGACAATATTGTCTTCATAGAAACATAAAAGATTGTTGTCCGAAAAAGACCGCTTGGTCCATCTAGTCTGCCCTTTTATTATTTTCCTTCTTATTATCTTAGGATAGATATCCATTTATCCCAGGTAGGTTTACATTCTGTTATTGGTAATTTGTATAACTTTTGGGGGCAATACAATACTTTAAAAATCTTCACCGGACTTTTCTTTTAAAGGTTTCAATCATTTTCCCCCTTTCTCTTCTTTACTCCAGACTATACAGATTTACATCCTTAAAGCGACTCTGTACCCACAATCTGACCCCCCCAAAACCACTTGTACTTTCGGATAGCTGCTTTTAATCCAAGATCTGTCCTGGGGTCCGTTCGGCAGGTGATGCAGTTATTGTCCTAAAAAACAACTTTTTAACTGGCAGCCCCGTGCCCAACGGCCGTGGCCTAGTTTGTGTATGCATTAGACTGGTACAACCTCTCTGTCCCTCCTCCCCATTAGGAATGCTCCAGGCAGATTGCCTCCTATACCCTACCTGTGTCAGCACGGCACATGGGCTGGATCGTTAAGGACCTGTGCAATGTTCAGCATGGAGAAAATTTTCCTGTGGCATTCCTAATGATGAAGAGAGTGGGTAGGAGGGACGGAGGCGTGGTGCAAAGTTAGGGCACAGGTACTCCTGTTTGGCATGGGCTGCAAGTTTAAAAGTTGTTTTTTAGGACAATAACTGCATCACCTGCCGTACGGACCCCAGGGCTGATCTTGGTTTAAAAGCAGCTAGCAGCAGGTACAAGTGGTTTGGGGGGTCAGATTGTGGGTACAGAGTCGCTTTAAGTCTTTCCTGATATGGTTTATGCCTCACACCCTCCACCATTTCTGAAGCCCGTCTTTGGACCCGTTCTATTTTATTAATATCCTTTTTTAGGTGAGGTCTCCTGAACTGGACACAGTATTCCAGATGTGATCTCACTGGAGCTCTATACAGCGGGATCTGCCGATATATTACTCGGATAGAGGATTCCTCCTCCTTAAGTGCATTATGGACCACTTATCTAGTAATGTTAAATCATTCTCCATATTACTGACACCTCCAGGAATATCAACCCTCTTGTACACTTCTGTGTCAATAGAAAACAGACAAACCGTACCTACCAAACCTTCTCCTAGGTCACTCACACCTATGCCACCACTTGTAACCTCTGTTCTCTGCTCAGAAGATACACCATTAACAACAACCCTCTGATATCTCTCCTTCAGCCAATAACTATCCAGAGATTAAGTACAATTTTCTAATTTCTCTATTTGCTCTTTATGGGGAACTATTTCAAAGGCTTTGCTGAAATCCAGATAGGTGATATCCACAGAACCACCTTTATCCAGCAATTTTGTGACATAATCAAAGAAATCAATCAGATTAGACTGACTTGATTTAAAGCCATGCTGGTTTGGATCCAGCAAATTGTTGATTCTTAGGTGATCCATTATCTTCTTTTTTAGAAGCGTTTTCATATTTTTTTTCTACTACAGATATTAAGCTAACTGGCCTGTAGTTACTAGGCTCCTTTCTTCTACTACTACTACTACTACTACTACTACTACTGCTACTACTACTACTGATGATGATGATAATGATGATGATGATGATGATGATGATATTTATTTGTATAGCGCCAACAGAATCCGCAGCATTTTGTTTAATACACACAGTGCAGAGGTTACATTTACATATTACAAAATTAAATTATTAGAATAAATAAAAATACAAAGTGATTGTGAGACTTACAGACTACAACTGGTGGTAACACAAGAGGCACCAGTGCTTTATTTGCCCATGGTGCAGCCATTGTACATAGTCAGGATGAGCCATTCACATGCCAATGTCTGTTTACAGGTAAAATGTACTATATAAAGTGCATGGAAACGTCGAAGATAAAAGTAGAAAGTGAGGGGACTACCCTTCTTGTGGATGGGTATAACATTGGCTGTTCTCTGATTATCAGCAACATCCACTGTTAGTAGGGATTGGGATTGGTCCGAGTTCTTTAAAGAGTCACTGTCATTTTTTTTTTTTGCAGAAATCAATAGTCCAGGCGGTTTTAAGAAACTTTGTAATTGGGTTTTTTAGCCAAACATGCCATTATCTGCATTTTAAAAGCATTTTCCCAGGTCCCCCCCCTCCCTCCTCATTTCCATCCACTGCAAAAAATCAGGAAATTGTGACTTGTTGCATCTGACATACCCAGTCTGTTCTAGGGAGAGGGGAGGGGGAGGAGGAAGGAGGGAGTTAGCCGACAGCAGAAAGCAGATAACAGAGGATTACAGGCATGGAGCTGGGTGAACGTTGTAATCAGAGCTCAGAGAGGTCAGTGGTGACTGTCAGAGGAGATAAAGGGTGATGTATTCGTAGATTAACTCTTTGTTGGCCTGTTTTGGTCTTTTATTTAGCTCTCTCTATTCGAGAACAATGAAAACAGGGGGAGAGCTTCAAACTGCTTTTTCATGTTAAAAATGCATTTTTCGGCTAATAAACCCAATGACAAAGTTTCACCATCTGGACCCATTACCTTATTCAACTTTAAACGGGCAAGTTCCTCTGCAACTTCAATCTCTGAAAACACTGGGGCTTAACCCATACAACTTTAGCCGATGCTATGTCCAACTATACTTTGATTGTGAAGGAGATTATGATATGTGAACAACATGTTGGTTTTCATACAAAGGCTTTATTGATTTATTTATTTATTTTAGTTTTTTAAGAGTTCAAACAGACAAAAGATAATTGTGACGTGCTAAATTGGTAAATTACAGAGTTATTCTTCCATGTAAGCATTGCTCCTTATTGTTTCCAAGATATGAATCAAACCAATAAAGCCTATGGTACTCAGCTAATAATGAATGGATTTTCTATGGACAGTATTCAACAGGGCACTATTTTTGTTATTTTTTTGCTAATGTATTTGTTAACACTCTCTGGAAATGTTGTTATCATAGCCATCATTCAGACAAGCAATAATCTCAGACAAAGTCCCATGTACTTTTTCCTGACTCATTTATCCTTTACTGAAATCTGCTACACCACTGCCATATCCCCAAATTTCCTGGATTTGATTCTTAAAGGTAAAAAAACAATAGCGTTGGTTAGCTGCCTATTTCAGCTTTACCTGTTTTTATCCTTGGCCAGTGTGGAGAATTTCCTCCTGGCTTCGATGGCATATGACCGATACTTGGCCATATGTAAGCCTCTGCATTACCAAAATATTATGTGCAATGGAGTACGTAGGAACCTTGTTTTCTTCTCTTGGTTTGGGGGTTTTATAATTCCTATCGGACTTATTATCTTAGTATGTCATCTAAAGTATTGTTCACCATTTACTATTAATCATTTTTTCTGTGATGTTTCTCCTCTGCTCGCTGTCTCGTGCAATGGGGACAGGCTCTTTGTTCAGATATTTGAACATGTTGCTGCTTCATGTGTTTTATTAAGTTCAGCATTTGTAATTGTGACATCTTACATATATATTGTTACCACAATCCTAAAAATCAAGTCCACAAATGGAAGGAAGAAAGCATTTTCCACCTGTGCTTCTCATTTCATTGTGGTTATTTTATTTTTTGGCCCTGGAATTGTAATATATGTTAGTCCTTTAGCACATCATTCGGTGACCATGAATAAGTGGATATCTCTCATTTATACAGAAGTCACCCCCCTTCTTAATCCATTTGTGTATAGTCTTCGGAATTCAGATGTTCAACTGATTATCAGAAAATGTTTGACTAATATCTTTACTTTATTGCTGAGAAAGAAACGGTGACAATACAAAATCTGTAGCGCAGTCCAGCACATCAAGTTTGTGCCTCTTTTCATTTTGGCCAAATAGTCACGCTCTTTTTATTGTTTAGTCCAGATTTAGCTGAATGGGTTAATATACTGTATGTATTCTCATATTACTAGTAATAGAAAAGGCTTGGTTGGGGGGAATACTTGTTGCTGAAGTATCTGATTATTTTTCCTTTAATTAATTATTAGAAGTTTTAGAATATTATTTTGGTTCCAGACCCCATTGACCCCACATTGACCAACAGTATTATTCACTGATAATAATTAGCACGTGTAAAAGGGTCACCAATCAACCAATAAACGAGAAAATGCTCATATGACTTTGCATTTTTTATGCAGCCATTTCATGGCTTTTTAATTTCATCACAGTCAGCTACAAATTGCACAATCGCGGTAAAACAGAGCACAATTCACAAGATAGTGCTAATTAATGCTAATTAACCCCTTCCGGCATGAGGGCATAACTGTATGTCCTCATGCAGGTGGGGGCGTTCAGAAAGGGGTAATGTGGTGGCCCTGCTCTGAACCGCCGCGGTCCCGGGTGCTATCTGCGGCCTGGGACCACGGCAATTGGCAGGCATGGTCCGATTGCCGTGCTACTAATTAGCCTTTTAAATGCAGCTGTCAAAATTGACAGCTGCATTTAAAATGCTGCCTATTCCTTCCCTGGTGGTCTAGTGGGGGAATCGCCCCCCCCACGACATGGTCGCAGAGGAGTGATCACCACATCTGATACTGGCCAGGGTATGCACCATAATGATCCTGGCTCGGCATTCTATTGTTTTCGGCTGCAGCAGCCGAAAGCAATAGAATGCCTATCTCATGGATCTATGCAGTATATCTATACTGCATAGATCTCAATGACAGATCAGAGCAGGCATACTAGAAGTCCCTCAGGGGGACTTCTAGTATTTGTGTGTAAAAAATAAAAAAAAATGTTTTATTATTAATAAAAAAAAATACCCTTTCCCATTTTATAAATAAAAATAAACATGTTTGGTATGTGAGAATATAATATAACAGCTATGGGTGCTAATCTCAATGATAGGTGCATGTTTGTGGCCGTGTAAAAGGAATTTTAGTCAATTATTATTTAATTAGTGCTTGATGCTTTATTTTGTGAACATTTATCTTATCTTTTAGGCCGGGTTTGCACTTTGTAAGAAAGCCGTCGTTCTGTGACATGGCCGTGTCACAGAACGGCTGCAATCAGTGAAGTTCATGCTGGCCGGGTAGCGGTTTAAGCTGTGTAGCTGTGAAATCGCTCCTGTCCTGTGTCAGTACACACTGTCCACAGCTCACCTGAGTGAGAAGAATCCTTTGAAGAACCTGTCAGTTTACTTCATGTGGCCTGTGGTAAATATGTTTCTGGCAGCAGAATAAGTGACATGTCCATAAGTCCATGACACTTATTCTGCTGCCAGGCAAGCTTTTACAAGGACCTTCTGACGTAACCTGGCAGGTGTCTGACAGATTTAACTTTACCCATAAGTTCTGTGGAAGAGCATGGATTACTGGTGCACAATAAGTCATTGTAGGCCAGTGATCCACAGCTCTCCTTGATGAAGTTAACCCTGTTAATAAGGAGAGAGTATGTTGAAGTTATAACAAAGTCTTGCCACAGGCCATTTCCTCTCTTTCCTGAGATCTGCCACAGAGTTTAAAGGGGGCTGTACCTAGGTGTTGATGATATTGATGGATTGTGTGGTTTCCCTAATACTGTTATCTGAGGTGATTAAAGGGACATCCTTGGTGTTAGTGAGGTGCAGTAGAAATCAGGGAACAGTCACATGAGGTATTATGGTTCAATGGTTGAAAGTCTTTTATCTGTGGAGTACTTGCTAGATGGCTGTCAGTTAGAGATGGGGGCACTTATGATGATTAATCTATAGTTGGCAGTCCTCATGTTACCTTTTGATAATTTGCCCATGGAGTGGACTATGCACATTCTTGGGTCTTCTACTACAATGAAGAGTCAAATTGTTGTGGCTCAGTGTTTTTTACGCACTTTGGCACAGTTCACTCCTGATTTCTCCTCCCAATTCTTTAGGAATAATCTCTGCTGCCTGGCCTCCTGTTTGTTCATGCTGTCAGTCAGTGTGAGTTCCCCCATAAACTGCCTGTATACAATCAGATATAGTTTAATCTCCTGGCCTTGCTGTGTTGGGGCTGTGGTCTAGAGGTACTGTAAATCACCTGTCTAGAGACCAAAAATAGTGTTTTCCTTGGTTTAATTCCCCTAATAGAAATGAAATATAGTTGTTGTTTTACAATTTTTTCTATACAGTTTTGGAGATTCAACTATATCTGATTGCAGATCACTCTTCTGTAGACAGTTTATTACTAAAATAAACACTCCTCACTGACTTAGGGCCTTAATACACCAGCAGATTATCTGACAGATTCTTTTAAGCCAAAGCCAGGAATGAATTTGAAAAGAGGAGAAATCTCATTCTTTTCTTTATTACACATTTTCTGTTTATAATCCATTCCTGGCTTTGGCTCAAAAAAATCTGTCAGATAATCTGTTGGTGTAATAGGGCCCTTACAGTGCGAGCAAGCAGGAGGCCAGGCAGCAAAGATTATGCATGAAGAGGGGAAGAATGTGTGTCCTTCTGCTTAACCCAGATCTCCTCTGATAACCTCTGTTCTCCAGCTGCGCCATCAAGTAGGAAATTGTGCAGAGCTCCGTGCAGAAGTCAGGGATTATCAGTGCACAGGCATTAAAGCAGATATATCATTGTCTTCTGAATATTGGGTCACTTACACACTGCAGTACATAAGGGGTTAAGCAGAAGATAGTCTGCTCCTGCACCTATGTATTTAACCATAAGGGCTCCTAATGGGACCTTATAGGTAAAAAACAGTGGACTGACAGAGCAAGCAGCCATTGGCTCTCTGCTCTGCCCCAGTCACTCTTGTGGCTGTATATATATATATATATATATATATATATATATATATATTGTTTTTTTATACATGTATATCACAGAGCATATACAATACACATACACACACACACACACACACACACATATATATATATATATATATATATATATTGAATATGTGCAAAGCTTTGTGTTGTGTGTTGGGGAGGGGGGGGGGGGCTTAAAAATATTTGCTATGGGGCCCCGTGAATCCTAGCTATGCCCCTGCCAATAAGGAAAGGAGTCTGCTATAGTGGTGACAAGATAAAATAATATTTCTGGCACTGTAAATCTGTATACTGTACTGCGAATAAAAAGTTTCTTTTTGTAGATTGCAATCCACTAGAACATAGTAAGTAATAACCATTAGAATCTCGTCATAGAGTCTCTAAACATCATCCTTTATAAAAGACAGCATTAGTAATCACACAACTTAAAACCTTGGCCAATTTGGCCCACATAACAAGTACAAGAAATAACTGCCCTTAATTTGCAAGATGCTGTAGCAGTGCTAAGAAATAACCTTGACCTGTGGCTCCTGAGATGTACCCTTTTACCCCTGACATTTAGGGACCTGTGAATGTAACTGTGACAGCCATCATGTGCAAGTGATCCAAACAGGATCTGGGGGAATAACTGCCACTATGGGAGGGTATGAAGTCTTGGCCACTTAAGGTAACTGTCAGGAATGTGCAGTAAGCCTGGTGTGAACTGGGCCTTTTTTTTTGTGTGTGTGTGACACACCCACTGGCTTCTCAGCTTACTGGCAATGCAGGAGTTAAACTGCTCACTGCTAGCCTTGATTGCTGCAGCTGGGCAGTGTTGTTTGATTGACGCATGCCTCTGCCTCTTCAAAGCCTTGAGGATCATATATATATATATATATATATATATATATATATATATATATATGTGCATATATTTATATATATATTATTGCACTGAAGAGATAGGAATTTATTTTAAAATGTAACTTTTATTCTTCTTTTGTTAAAAATTTAATATTCAAAAAAAGTCACCAAAACACAAAAGACCTATTTTCTATTTACACAGCCATCACCAATAATTTAGCTTGTACAAAATTACTAAACTACAAAATTTGATATACTACATATATATCCGTGCACCTTTATCTTGTCTTCAGTCCACGTATTTCATTTACAGTTTATTTATATTCTCTATGTCCCTTTCTTCTTTTTTAAAAAAAATCTTTTTTATTTTCAGTGTGAGTATTCAGATCACTGCGTTTTTTCCACAGACATATTTTTACAAGAAAAATGAAGAGTTTACTTCCCTTGTCTTTTTTTCTTCGGGTTCTCTTCATATCACATAACTTTCAGCCCAACGCGTTTCTTGCTACTACACATCTTCAGGGGCTATGGGGTTAAACTCACATGTTCCCAGGGACGTTGTTTTGTTCCTCTGTACAGCTCTGGTGATGGCCGTACACTGAGTCTGAGCGCCCGGCTTCTTTTTATATGGTACATGTGCCCGCCCACTCCTACGTGTCATTGATCACTTGCCCAATCATTTATCACGCTTCCCACGTTGTGTGAGCAATAGAAGTATGATCCGGAGTGCCGTGTCACATGATCTGTTACGTCATCCTTGTTGCTTAGTTACCCAAGACGCCTCTGCATCCCAGGCCTCCTTTTGGATCGCGTCCTTGAGCCGCACTGTGTATCCATGTGAAAGACTTGAAAGGATCTTTTTCGGTTGCAAGAGGAATTCAGCGGAATGACATGTAAGAAATATAATCATTTAGGCCGTGCGGGCGCATTGCATTAAGCCGAAAGGTCCACTTGTGAGCAGCCACAGGGGTATCTCGTTTATTTTTTATATCCCCTATGTGTTCGCTCAGTCTCTTTTTGAGGGATCTAAACATCTTTCCTACATAGTTTTTAGGACAAGGACATGTCAGCATGTAAATGACACCCGATGTGTTACAATTTGCAAATTCCCTTATTTCATAGCATTGAGCCGTACTGCTGCTCTGAACTTGCTTTCCGGTTTTTATATATTTACACATAGTGCACTTACTGCATGGATATGTCCCTGTAGTGCTTTTCCTTGATTTTTCTTTTTTGTTTTTTGGTAGATAGCTGTGCACCAGCCTATCTTTTAGGTTGCGACCCCTCCTGTATGTAATCACTGGATTTTTTGGAAGGAATTGGTCTATAGTGGGGTCCAATTTTAAGATTGGCCAATACTGAGATAGTATTTTTTTTTTTACCTCCTTGGATTTTACATCATAAGTGCCTATAATCTGACACTTTTGGTCCGGATCCATCTCCTGTATTTTTGGAGCAAGCAGTTCATTCCGATTCTTTTTTACTGCTTTCCAGTAAGACTCTCTTAGTACCTTTTTAGGGTACCCCCTTTGTAATAATCTGTCCCTCAGGTCTCGCGCTTTTTCTTTAAATTCTGTGATTGTGGTGCAGTTGCGCCGTATCCTATAGTACTGGCCCACCGGTATACCAGCTTTCTGTGGGCGCGGGTGACAGCTCTCCCATCTCAAAAGTGAGTTGGTAGCTGTGTCTTTTCTATGGACACTTGTTTTGAGTCTGCCATCCGCCATCACATGAATATTTAGATCCAAGAATACAACATGATTTTTGCTAATGATTTTTGGTGAATTTTAAGCCTAGCTCATTTTGGTTTAGTTCCCCCACAAATGTGCTAAAATCTTCTTCAGTAGAGTTCCAGATCAATAGCACATAATCTATGAACCTTATCCATAGCTGAACATGTTGTGACCAATGAGACATTGCCTCTCCGAAGACGACCTGTTCCTCCCACCAGCTGAGGTACATATTTGCGTACGTGGGGGCACAAGGGCTCCCCATCGCTGTACCTCTCTGCTGGTGGAAGAAGTCGCCTCCGAAGAGGAAGTAATTGCGAGTAAATACAAAGTCCAACAGTGTTAAAATTAGTTCATTGTGAGCCTCATATTGGGTTCCTCTCATTTTTAGAAAGTGTCGCTAGTTTCTCTGGAAAGTGATTCCTCCCTGGTCATCAAACCCTCCGATAAAGGAGGTAACATTGTATTGATGACCAGGGAGGAATACGACACAATGTGCCTACAATTACTGAGGGATAAAATGTGCTATAGAAAAATAAGTACAGATCCAACAGATTTATTTGCAAATCAACTTGTAAATATATTGAATCAAGCGAAAGAAAACAAACTGATTGATGTAACAGAGTTTAATTATTTGAAGCCAGAACATCCAAGAATTGCCAGCTTTTAAAGTGTACCAAAGTTACACAAGGGGTATCCCCCACTACGCGGACGTCCAATAGTGGCTGGAATTAATAATGTTACACAAAATGTGAGCCAGTACATAGACATCGTACTGAGGCCATTTGTAGAGGCACTACCGTCGTATGTGAGAGATACGACAGATGTCCTGAGACGTATCGATGAAGTACAGTTGGAACCTTACAGCTATTTGGCCTCCTTGGACGTGGAGGCTCTATATTCATTGATCCCCCATGAAGGTGGAAAAATGGCGGTACGACACTTCCTAAAAATGAGAGGAACCCAATATGAGGCTCACAATGAACTAATTTTAACACTGTTGGACTTTGTACTTACCCGCAATTACTTCCTCTTCGGAGGCGACTTCTTCCACCAGCAGTGAGGTACAGCGATGGGGAGCCCTTGTTCCCCCCTTACGTACGCAAATATGTACCTCAGCTGGTGGGAGGAACAGGTCGTCTTCGGAGAGGCAATGTCTCATTGGTCACAACATGTTCAGCTATGGATAAGGTTCATAGATGATGTGCTATTGATCTGGAACTCTACTGAAGAAGATTTTAGCACATTTGTGGGGGAACTAAACCAAAATGAGCTAGGCTTAAAATTCACCAAACCATTAGCAAAAATCATGTTGTATTCTTGGATCTAAATATTCATGTGATGGCGGATGGCAGACTCAACACAAGTGTCCATAGAAAAGACACAGCTACCAACTCATTTTTGAGATGGGAGAGCTGTCACCCGCCCACAGAAAGCTGGTATACCGGTGGGCCAGTACTATAGGATACGGCGCAACTGCACCACAATCACAGAATTTAAAGAAAAAGCGCGAGACCTGAGAGACAGATTATTACAAAGGGGGTACCCTAAAAAGGTACTAAGAGAGGCTTACTGGAAAGCAGTAAAAAAAAAATCGGAATGAACTGCTTGCTCCAAAAATACAGGAGATGGATCCGGACCAAATGTGTCGGATTATAGGCACTTATGATGTAAAATCCAAGGAGGTAAAAAAAAAATACTATCTCAGTATTGGCCAATCTTAAAATTATAGACCAATTCCTTCCAAAAAAATCCAGTGATTACATACAGGAGGGGTCGCAACCTAAAAGATAGGCTGGTGCACAGCTATCTACCAAAAAACAAAAAAGAAAAATCAAGGAAAAGCACTACAGGGACATATCCATGCAGTAAGTGCACTATGTGTAAATATATAAAAACCGGAAAGCAAGTTCAGAGCAGCAGTACGGGAATTTGCAAATTGTAACACATCGGGTGTCATTTACATGCTGACATGTCCTTGTCCTAAAAACTATGTAGGAAAAACATTTAGATCCCTCAAAAAGAGACTGAGCAAACACATAGGGGATATAAAAAATAATCGAGATACCCCTGTGGCTGCTCACTTCCTACAATATCACGAAGGAAATTGGGAAACATTGAAATGTCAAGTGATTGAGGTGGTTCAGAAATCGAGCTTACGTGGCAATTATAATAAAAAACTGTTACAATGCGAGGCGCAGTGGACCTTTCGGCTTAATGCAATGCGCCCGCACGGCCTAAAAGATTATGTTTCTTACATGTCATTCCGCTGAATTCCTCTTGCAACTGAAAAAGATCCTTTCAAGTCTTTCACATGGATACACAGTGCGGCTCAAGGACGCGATCCAAAAGGAGGCCTGGGATGCAGAGGCGTCCCGGGTAACTAAGCAACAAGGATGACGTAACAGATCATGTGACACAACACTCCGGATCATACTTCTATTGCTCACACAACATGGGAAGCGTGATAAATGATTGGGCAAGTGATCAATGACACATAGGAGTGGGCGAGCACATGTACCAAATAAAAAGAAGCCAGGCGCTCAGACTCAGTGTACGGCCATCACCAGAGCTGTACAGAGGAACAAAACAACGTCCCTGGGAACATGTGAGTTTAACCCCATAGCCCCTGAAGATGTGTGGTAGCAAGAAACGCGTTGGGCTGAAAGTTATGTGATGTGAAGAGAACCCGAAGAAAAAAAGACAAGGGAAGTAAACTCTTCATTTTTCTTGTAAAAATATGTCTGTGGAAAAAACGCAGTGATCTGAATACTCACACTGAAAATAAAAAAGATTTTTTTTAAAAAGAAGAAAGGGACATAGAGAATATAAATAAACTGTAAGTGAAATACGTGGACTGAAGACAAGATAAAGGTGCACGGATATATATTTAGTATATCAAATTTTGTAGTTTAGTAATTTTGTACAAGCTAATTTATTGGTGATGGCTGTGTAAATAGAAAATAGGTCTTTTGTGTTTTGGTGACTTTTTTTGAATATGAAATTTTTAACAAAAGAAGAATAAAAGTTACATTTTAAAATAAATTCCTATCTCTTCAGTGCAATAAAATTATACATAGGAAATAAACATTGTTTATACCATACCAAACGAGTTTGAGGTTATTTTATACCCCAGAAATGAGACTTCCTGTATACCAAACTGGCATTTTGACAACTTGGTGCAGAGATGATTTACTCTTAGATTCTCCATGACAGTACGGACATGCAGAATGTGAGAAGACCAATCAGGGGAAAAAATCCAAATGTCGTCAAGATACACAAAAAACGACCAAGGTATTCACAGAAAATATCATTGAGAAAGTGTTGGAAGACTGCCGGGGCATTGCATAAGCCAGTGGGTGGGGGGGGCAACCCCTCCACTGAACTCTTATGAAACACATCAGAATAGTAAGCTAAAAACTCTGGAATCTCCCTCTCACCAGGGGAACACTCCGCAAGAGACACAGCAATACACTGGGAAGCACACTTAGGCACCCACTGAGCGGTCATGGGTATTGAGACGCTGCATATGGTCCACCATTGTTGTCATGGCGTCCAGGGTGTCCGTTACCCCAAAACAGTAGGCTGGCAATTCTGTCAGGATGGGAGGTATGAGACAAGGCAAGACAGTGGGCCCTGAAGCTGAACCCATCCACTGTCCCTACCAGGGGTGGATTAACTTTACCATAGGCCCCCCACCCCACTGTAACTATGGTAGCACTAGCATGGTGTTCATAGTACAGGATAGATAATGTCATGATGCCCTGTTTTGTGCAAAATCGAGGTAAAAAGGCAGCAAATCATGCCAGAACTGTAGCAAGGAGACATTACACCACTAAAAGTGTAAGACTGTTTGGGAGGCGATTGGCCCCCCAGGAGCTCAGGGCCCCGGATCTATTATGATCCGCTACTGGTCCCTACCTTCTTGCCTCAGTCGGCCCTAGGCAGCCACGGACAACCACAAAGATGAACCCTACACCTAATAAGTGTAACACTGAACAAGACAGACAAAAACACAGTATGGGAGAGTCGACAAGACACGTCAGAACCAAACGGACAATGCAGTACAGAATCAGGAAGCAAATGGGTAGTCAAAAAGGTCAAGCAGGAGGTCAGGTAACCAGTAGCAAACAAAGGGGTTAGGAACAGGGATCGCAGGAATAGACAAGGGAATAACTGGCTCTGCTTTCATTTATGAGTATCAAGAGTCCAGTCCGGATCCTCATTGGACCAGTGCTCTGATCCTCAAGGTTCCGGACAGGCAGAACCATCTGTCAATCAAAAAACACTGCTCAGCTGCAGCGATCAAGGCTAGCAGTGAGCAGTGTCACTCCTGCAATGCCAGGAGGCTGAAAGAAAGGTGGGTGTGTCAGACAAAAGGTAAAAACAGGCCCAGTTCCCACTAGGCTCACTGCACATTCCTGACACATATTCCCTTTTAACAGTGCAGCGAGTGACAAATAGTGTACGACCATCATGAAGGTAATTCTTGATACCCTTGGTTACTTCTAGGATTCGTAAAGTAGTGAATTTAGAGCCAGTAACGGGCTAAGCACTCTAGTCACATTGGTTAGTGATTATTCTAAGAAAAAAGGGTATCTCCATAGCCTACTACTCTCGCCAGTAACCTATCTCAGGCCATTAACTATCCTAAATAACTGTAAGGCAACGTTTACAGGAAATCTCTCAGCACCCGGGCCCTACCTGAGGTGCTGACAGTGTGCTGTAGCTAGCAGTCGATGTAAGCACCCTTTAGAATATGCTGGGATTTGAAGTACAAAAGAACTGACAACCCAAGGGGTTGTGCCTTCAGAAATTGCAACTCCCAGCACACCCTGAGAGCTTTATAAATGTAAGGCATTCTGAGAGTTGTAGTTGTTGATATTTAGGAAGTTGTGGTCAGAGATACAGATCAGTCCAAAATAGGACCGTATTAGCATGTACCTTCTAACTGATTCTTCATTGGTGACCCAGAGGATCAGCTCCACTGATGGCCCCAGGTCCCTTGAACACATATTGGGGCCCACCAGAGGATCCTCCACTTGGACCATATGTCTGTGATTTGCTATAGGGCCCTCCTAGTAATCCAGACACATGTCCCAGATACCTGGTTATGGAGGGTTCAAGCAGAGGTGCTCTGCACTTTGTGCCATCCTGTCCCTTAAGTAGGCCAACCTACTGTAGGGCTAGTGACCATGGCGACTACTTGATGATGGAAGACATAAACACCAAAGCAACCAAGGCAGGAAAGCTTCTTACAATTTCTGTCATAATTTAGTCATGGCAATGGTGGGACCACATCTCTAGGTGGGATATCTCAGTTAAGTTGTCAAAGCTAGAGCTTAGTGTTAGATCATAAAATGGCTAATGTTAACTTCCCATTATTACCTTAGTATCCACTTGGACCAGGGGTACAGGGAAGAACCAGGTACCTCAGGCCTGGAGCATTTAAAAATAATGGTCCAGAATGGGAAGTAGAAGGTTGCTATTATAAATTTAAGGGAAAGTCAATAAAACTGGATCTTCCTACCTTAACCCCTTCAAGACAGAGCCCTTTGATGCACAAAAGTCCGGGTCAAATTAATTCAATGTTCCTCCCTTCTAAGAGCCAAAGAGCTTTTATTTTTCCACCTACAGGGCTGGCTGGGGTGTCATTTTTTGCGCCATGATCCCTAGTTTTTATTAATATCATATTGGTGCTTTTTATAAATTTTTTGTGATATGTAATTTAATAAAATCTGCAATCCTGGTGCGTTTTTTTTCTTCCGTTTACCCTGTTCACTGTGCGGGAACAATAATGTTATATTTTAATAGATCAGACAATTCCACATGCTATGATATGTAATATGTTTATTTATTTATTTATATTTTTATTTTTATAATGGGTAAGGGGTTCTTTTAAACTTTTATTGGGGGGGACGGGGTTATAAGGGTTTTTTTTAATACTTGTATCATACTTTTTTTATTACACTTTTATCACTGTAAGGCTGGGTTCACACACAGTATATTTCAGGCAGCATTTGGTCCTCATGTCAGGTCCTCATAGCAACCAAAACCAGGAGTGGATTGAAAACACAGAAAGGCTATGTCCACATAATGTTGTAATTAAGTGCATGGCCGTCATTTAATGGCAAATATTTCCTGTTATTTTAAAACAACGGCCGTTGTATTGAAATAATGGCAGTTATTTACCGTTATATGGCGGCCATCCACTCAATTTCAACATTGTGTGAACATAGCCTTTCTGTGTTTGAACCCAGCCTAAAAGATGTAATCATTAGATTGCATATACTGATCTATGCTATGCCATAGCATAGATCAGTGTTATCAGCGATCTATGTATAGAGCCTGCCTGATAGCAGACTCTATACATGGATTGACGAACCGTCATGAGGGATGTAAGGAGCTTACCCCCGCCTGTCAGCACATGCGATCGGGACCCGATCACTCAGTGACAGATGCTTGATCAGTCACTGAGCACCTTAAACGCTGTGATCGCAGTAGATCACGGTGTTTAAGGGGTTAATGAGAGTCAGCTGACTCACATTACCTCCGGCCCCGGATTGCTCTCCCTGCAGCGCTCCCGCTCACATCAATAACCCTGTCAGTCAGGAACGTATATATACATTCCTACTGCACGGGGTATGTGCAGTAGGAGCATATATATACAGATTGCTGACGTGAAGGGGTTAAGAAAGGCTTCTGCTACCCAAAACTTTTTTTTTAGTTATTTAAAAAATAAATAAATTAATAAACTTCATAAAAGAGTTTCTATGGTTTTCTGATGTTGGGTGCTTCCTGCGTTTACCCTAGCGGATGCCATCTCCCATTGTTGCTTCTTATTGAAACCATAACATAGTATTGCAAACTAGCTTTGTAATGGATGTATCTGAATTGCCATCAATAGAAAAGAAAGAGTGCAATATTTTCTCCATGACAAGGTCTAGCCCTTAGGCGACCCTGGACGTATCCATGTGTTCAGAGCGGGGCTGCGCGGCGCCCGTGCTCTGAACCGCCGCGGTCCCGGGTGCTGCTCGTATCACCGTGTCTGCTAATAAAGTAATCTGCATCCGATTACATGATGCAGCCGTTCCCTGGTGTCTAGTGGGGTGGATCGCTCCTCTGGGACGTTGTCCCAGAGGAGCGATCAACACATCCTTCTCTGCCGGGGCTCAACGCCGTAATGGCGCTGATCCGGGCTCGACACTCGATTGCTTCCCGCTGCAGCAGTCGGAAGCAATCAATGTGCCTATCTCATCGATCTATGCTTCATAGGGGGCTTCTAGTATAAGTGTAAAAAAAAAAAAAAAAATAGTGTTATTATCAATAAAAAGCCCCCTCCCCTAAAAAAAAGTCAGAATCACCCCTCTTTTCCTATGTTATAAATAAAAATAAATAAATAAACATGTTTGCTATCGCCGCGTGCACAATCGCCCGAACTATTAATTATACACATTCCTGATCTCACACGGTAAATGCGGTAAGCGCAAAGAAATCCCAAAGTGCAAAATTGCGCATTTTTGGTCGCATCAAATCCAAATTTTTTTTTATAAAAAACAATCAAAAAGTTGCATATGCGCAATCAAGGTACCGATAGAAAGAACACATCATGGTGCAAAAAATGACACCTGACACAGCCTCATAGACCAAAGGATAAAAGCGTTATAAGCATGGGAATGGAGCGATTTTAAGGAACATATATTTGTTAACAATGGTTAGAATTTTTTACAGGCCATCAGATACAATAAAAGTTATACATGTTACATATCGTTGTAATCGTAACAACTTGAGGAACATATATAACAAGTCAGTTTTACCCCAGGACGAACAGCGTAAAAGAACCCCCCCCCCCCCCCCCCCCCCCCCAAATAAAAGAAATGCGTTTTTTTTTTTCTTCAATTTCACCACACAGCAAATTTTTTTCTGGTTTCGCAGTGTACTTTATGAAAAAGTTCAGCCTGTCATTGCAGAGTACAATTAGTGGCGCAAAAAATAAGGGCTCATGTGGGTTTCTAGGTGAAAAAATGCAAGTGCTATGGCCTTTTAAGCACAAGGAGGGAAAAAACGAAAACACAAAAATTGAAATTGACCCGGGCCTCTAAGGGCTAGTGGTCTATTATTTCCATAGAGAAATTAATACCAATCTGAATAGTACTATTACAATAGCAGTTTTTGCATTAAATAAAATGTCTACAACTTTTCCTAGAGGAATTAATTTAAATATATAATCACATACACTTAGGTGTACAAATAACAGCACAATTGATTCATCCTGTGATGCACACCTGCAATATAATATAAAGTAAGGGTTATATCTCTTAGAAGTTCTTCATTTATTGATTTGCAGCATGAGAAGCATACATGAGTATACAACTAGAGCTTATATGTAGGTATGTATAGTTACACAGCTGGCTATGCAAGTGGCCACGTGTAAAAGCACCAAATTTACTCTTTCATGACGCAGCCCAGAATGGCCTCCAATTTTCATTTTTGCGTTTTTGTTTTTTCCTCCTCGCAGTCTTAGAGCTCTAGCGCTTTTATTTTTCTATCTACAGGACCATGTAAGGGCTTGTTTCAGTCTACCATAACATGTATGACGGAACCTCAAAAATATTATTTACGTTAAAAAAAATAATATTTTAACATTTGGGGGATTCCCGTGTCCACGTAATGCACTTTATGGTAAAAGTGACATAAGTCAGTCTGAACACAACTATATGCAAGTTTACACACATTTTCCAATGTTTTATTCATTTATTGTTTATGAAAGTTGTTTTTTTTTCTTTTGCAAGTAATTATTATTACAACGGCCCTATTGTGACTTTAATAACTATTTAATTTTTTTCCCCTACAGGGCTGTATGGGGTGGCATTTTTTTGCGCCATGATTTCTAGTTTTTTTTTTACTATGTTTAGATCAGACATTTTGTCTGATCACTTTTTGTCACTTTTTATTCATTTCTTTTACATATAATGTAACAAAAAAAATCATCAATCCTGGCTTTTTATTCCATCTTTATGTTTATGCCGTTCGCTGTATGGGATCACTATTGTTATATCTTAATAGATCAGACATGTACACGTCACAGTATCTGTGTTTATTTAATAAGTTTTTACATTTTATTTGTATAATGGGATGGGGGGGTGATTTAAATTTTTATTGGGGGAGGGGCTTTGGCATATTTTAAAAAATATTTTTGATTTTTATTTTTCACACTTTTTAAGTCCTTCTCTGGGACTTTCACCTGCAATCTTTAGATTGCATTTACTGATCATTGCTATGCCATAGCAAACCATTAATCAGTGTTATTAGCGGTCTGCACATTGAGTCTGCCTTCAGTGTGCTGCCAGTTTGCTATTGGTTTTTACTAGCTTGCAGCTTGAGTAGCATTGGTATGCATCATGGTATTGAAGTTTTGATTTCAGATACTTTTGGTTTTGCAACTAAAAGATCATAACCAATGATGTACATACTATAGAGGATAAGCATAGGGAAAGGGCAAAGAAGGGAGAACAAACCCAAGGCACATCTATCCTCTGTGATAAACAGAGATCACAAACAGGAGAGGATTTTGCTCACTGCAACGGGTGCCTTTTGCATATATATTGCTGGGCCTAAAGCTAAAAGTCGATCTAAAAATAAATAGAGAGTAGTATATTGTGTGTGACATACTGTATAAGCCTAAGATACTTTTTTTTTTTTTTTTTACCTTACTGTGTTATTAAATGTGAATTTGGCTCATATGTACTTCTGAGAATAGTAGACACTTCACACTCACATCAATCCCAGCTCTCAAGCAATGATCAAATTCTCCTATTTTGTGTCTATTATATAACATTATTAGAGATTAGCGAATACAATTCGATCGAGTAGGTATTCAATCGAATATTGCGGTATTCAAAAGATTCGAATTCAATCGAGTAGTGAGGCGAATACGTGGGAAACATTCGAAAGCCCTCCCATCTGAGTTGGCGCTTTTTTAAATCCAATGACCATGCAGGGAGGCCGTGAGGGACCCTGGGAGTACGCACGCAGGGCGAAAAACGGCGTCTACCCTCATTGGATGGCTGAACCACATGACCTCAAATCTTAAATACTTCTCTCCCGCCTTTTGACCGCAGATGAGCTTCCAACCTAGTCAGGGAGAGTTCTTGGAGCAGGGAGAGATAGGTTTTAGTAGCGTTTTGGTTAGGCAGGATTACTACAGAACCCAAAAGTCCTTTTCAGGGCTAAGATCAAGCGAAAAAGTCATCTCTGAATCAAAAGCACTTCTCAGTGCTAAGACATAGATGATATAACAGCAGCATCAGCAGGTGTAATCATTCCAGTACCCTGTGTGTACAAGTGACTTATAGTGTCCCTGTTTAACACCACTAAGGGCACGTTATACATATTGTTCCAGTAGCTCACTAAGGGCACTTGATATATACTGCTTCAGTAGCCCAGTAAAAGGCACGTGATACATATTGTTCCATTAGCCCAGAAAAAGGCACGTCATACATACTGTTCCAGTAACATTCGTACAGCATTACGCATGATACGCGCAAATTCCATGACGCTCTGCGGACGCACATTGGAATCATGTATGTAACACGTAGCAAGAAATACGAACAAAATGTGTAAACATTGCCATAAATGTAAAACGTTCACAAATATTTTTCCTTTGCAACTGCAGAAAGTGGCATTATACTGCGATTTTGGGGTGTTGGGTGCACCCAGGCATGCTCCCCCTAATGTCCCAGTGTCATTCCGGAGGTGTTTGCATCGTTTAGGGAGGTTTCATGGGGGACTTGGTGACCTCCAAGTGGTCGAATTTTGATTTCCAAGTGCCGAGAATTTTTTTTCTTGTAGACTATTATGGGATCAAATACTCGTTTGAAAAGTCGAATATCGGTGCCTATTCGAATTCTCGAAAAGTCGAATATTTCACTACTCGCTCATCTCTTAACATTATATAACATATAACATTAATAACGGTTGGTGAATTGTCTTTCTGTGTATTTTTTTTATCAGTATGCATACTACTTTTCCCCACTGTCTTGTGCTCATTTGAGTGCCATAAAACTCTATACTTAAGGGACTGATGCACACATGCAAGCATGTGTCTACATGTGCCTACATGTGCCTTTTTTCAGCCATAACCAGGATTAAGATCCTGAAGGAAAGTTCATTTAAATTCAAATGCACACTTCTTGGATGTCAGCTCTTGCATTTGTTTAATAAAGTGATAAGTGAACATGTTCGTAAATTTACATATGTTCATATGAGCATGACGCTAATTGTTCAGGTTCGCCAATCACAAAAAATTTGTTCAATGATTGGAATGGTTATAATGATCATTTTCGAACATATTTGAACATGCGAACGTTTATCTTGCGATGTACACAACTGCATAAGTGAAACGAGCAGGGACAGCATCTGACTTTAGTTAGGCAGCAATATTCACAGTGGTAGTCAGTCAGTGTAGGGAGGGAGAGCTGACCGAGTAGGGCTTAGAACATTGTGAAATTGTCAGAATCCAGCATTTTAACACTATAAGAATTCATTTCTTAACTCTGTAGTGACCAGGTATCCATCATAGTCCATCCTGTCCATTATCTTCACAGTGGCCAAAAGGGGAGGCTCGATGGGCATCTTGACTTGCTGAGCTGACTGTACGTTTTGGCCTAGCATTCCTCGCACATATTGCGTGATACATATATGCACAACATTGCGTATATACACACGGGTGAATAAAAAAAAAGATAATTTGCTCCACCATAACATATTTTACACTTTGCACCTGATAATCTGTACGCACCGTAACGTACGCTTGTACTGTTCGTGAATGTTTGGCGAACACGAACAAAAATGATCACAATCTTTTTTTTTATGTTTGTGTTCTGGATTGAAACTGAATATTGGGATGTTCGCTAATCACTAAATATGACCTTATACTTTCCTCAAATTTATCTGTACTTTTTAAAACTATTTAAAACAGCTTGTCTTAAAACGCCCTCCTACCTGGATAACTATATCCATACATATTCAATTTTTTTAAATCGTTTCCAGGTTTTGTCATACTGTATGTACTAAAAACTGCCCTCTGTGAAACTGGCCAAAAACCCTAGTAGCACTATAACTAATAAGCTTAAAATTTATTCTACTCCCAATTTTAGCTTCAAAATCTGATTTTAGTTTTTAACTATGCTTAACATCCCTTATAACAAGCTAAGCTATCTGCATTCATTTAGATAAAGAGGTTGTTTTTGTCATATTTTATGGCATAAATAGAAAAAAGGTGCCTCTTCTGTTAACATTTAACATATGGCAAATCAGAGCAATGTGAAGGAATTTATTTTCCTGGGATTCCCCGGCATGCAGAAATATCAGACTGTTCTCCTCTTTTGCTTCCTGATCATGTACATTGTTACTCTCACTGTGAACATTTTCCTCGTCGCTATAATCAGATTTGATCGTCAGCTCCATAAACCCATGTATTTTTTTCTCGGAAACTTATCTTTTCTTGAGATTTGTTATGTTACAGTCACGGTGCCCAAAATTATAACGGACATCCCAAGGGAAATAAAAAGTATTTCCTTCTGTGGCTGCATGACGCAGCTTTTCTTCTTTACTTTCCTTGGTGCCACTGAGAATGTTCTACTTGGGATAATGTCCTTTGATCGCTTTTTGGCAGTTTGTTCCCCCTTGCGCTACACAAGCATTATGAGTCACAGGGTTTGCTTTATTTTGTTGTCTGCAGATTGGATTCTTGGGTTTCTGACCACTTCATTTCCTATCATTAAAATATCCCAGTTACACTTTTGCAATGCCAACGTTATTGACCATTTCTTCTGTGAATCGGCTCCGTTACTAAAACTTTCTTGCTCTGACACTTACTTCAAAGAACTGACTGTTATGCTCTGTGCGTCTTCAGTCATTCTCACCTCCATACTAATAACTATGATGTCCTATGGATACATCCTTCAGACAATTCTGAGAATTCCATCTGCTACTGGAAAGAGGAAAGCAGCTTCTACCTGCGCTTCACATCTTATAGTGGTTACAACTTTCTATTCCACAACATTTGTTATGTATGTGAAGCCCACCGCTAGTCAAGGATCATTAAACAAGGTCATGGCATTGTTCTATGCTGTCTTCACTCCACTTGTCAACCCATTTATATACAGTTTACGGAACAAGGAAGTTAAAGAAGCCCTTGTACTTTTTCTGAGGAGTAGAAGATACTGACATTATCTGTGTTTTTTACAATAATTTTGTAGCCAATATACAATTATATATATTTTTTTATTAGTATACAAAGTTTGCATCTGTGCCATAGGAGCTGTTAATGTTCATACATCATCAGAATTTTATTGGACGGTGCCTATTTAACAGCAGATAATGCCTTTTTTTTATAAATGGCCATTATTCTAATAACAGCCGCTATTATAAAAAATGTTATCAATGTGTGAGCATAGCCATATTTTCTCACTCTGAAGTGGAAGAAATGATGGATCTTCATGCCCAGAATAAACACCCATTAATATTTGATATGGGTATTACTATGTAAAAAAAATTCATATAAATGAATTTTTATCCACAAGAATAGATATGTTAACTTTTATTAACTATGGTGTCATGATCGGGCCTAAAAAGGCATCAGTGCCACCCTTTACGGCAAAGATTCGACCTCTGCGCCAAAGATCTGTTCCTGGTTTTACTTTGTTCTTTGCTTATGTCTTCTGTCATCCAGTCCATGTTTTCTCAGTTCTCCCTGCACTTTCCTTGCTGTTGTCTATTCACTAATTGTCTCTGCTGTGTTCTGAGTGACAGGTCTCTTCACCTCTGGCTTTCTGTGATTCTATTGTGTGTTTCTCCAGCTCTACTTAATCAGCTGGGAGTCCGTGACTTCTGTTCCCTTATAGCTTGGTCTCTTCCTTCACTCTGGGCTCTTGATAGCTTTGTCCAGCTTGTCTGTTCAGTTAGATCCAGCCTTTTTTCTTTTTCATGCAGTCTGTATTCCTGGTTTCCTTATCCCTTTGCTTGTTTCTTGCCATTCTTTGTCTTTTGTTTCTGTGTCTGGCTTTGTTTACCTCGCTTAGTCCTCAGAGTGTTCCTTGCTCTGTCCTTGGTTCATCTTGCTACTATCTCCGGCTTTTGGTTCTCATTACATCTCTGGCTTTCGTCCTCCATTGGTTTGGTCCCCTGTTTCTCGCTGCCTTCTTGATCCGGTCCTTCTGTATGACTTTGCCTTGTCTACTGTCATTGTACCTTGTTTGCTTGTACTGTGTCTTGTCTGTGTTTTGCACTTATTTGAGTGCAGGGACTGACTCCAAGTTGTGAACGGTCATTTAGGACCTGCACTGCAAGTAGGTAGGGACAGTGTGGGGGGTGTTAGCTATAGGACCCACTTGTCCTTTGTCTCTTTGTTCCCCGGTGCCCTGACATATGGAGCAAATATATGACCTAGATGTTACTTACTACTTTGTAATGATCATTCAATAGTTTTTCTAAATTTTTGGCAACTTTCTTTTTTTTAAATTTTTTGTCCTGCTGTTTCTTTTTTTTTTTTTTAAGGACGTCAGTTAATAATATTCATGATCATTATTAAATTTATCACCATCTCTTTATATGCTAGCACATTATGTCTGTGATTGCTAATATTAGAGTAATATGCACAGGTTCCTCTTTTGCAGAGCTTCACAACTTTTAGACTATGTGCACACAACATTTAGACTATGTGCACACAAAACAGCTTTATTGCCAGTTGTTATGTTCATAATATGACAGTTATTTTGGCTCAAGATTCCAGACCTCCAAAAACACGGCCATAAAAAGGCCACAAAAAGACATTGTGCGAACATAATCTAAATATGCTGTTGGTATTTGTAGTGGGTCCATTTCTGCTTTTTATAAAACATGCAGACATCTTTTCTCTATTTAGCCAAAGTAACTTACTTCCCTGTACTGTTTTTCCTCCCTATGGCTATGTTCTCACAATGTCTTTTTTGTGGAAATAACAGCCATTGTTTTAAAATAACAGCTGTTGTTTCATCACGGCAGCCGTAAATAATTATTATGAATATTAACGTCTGTCATTCAAAAAAATATAATAAACAATAATTTTTTTAAATAAAGTTAAGATAGAAGTTAAAACATATAACCCCTTAGTGAGTTCAGGATCTGAACCTGCCTCATAGATGGTGAGGAATGACTAAATTACAGATTTTATTTGGTCACAGTATACAGTGGTGTCTTGGATTACGAACATAATTTGTTTTGGGACCGTGCTTGTAATCTAAATCCACTCTCTTACCTCTTCCCTCCGCAAGACGTACTGGCACGTCCTGCGGGGGTGGGTGGAAGGAGGTTCAGAGAGGGGCCGCGCCGTGGCCCTGCTCTGAACTGCCACGATGCCGGCTGCTTACTGCAGCACGGGACCGCGGGCTATTAGCGGGTGCCACCGATCGACCGCGCCAGCTAATTAGGGCAGTTAGACGCAGCTGTCAAACGTGACAACTGCCTCTAACTGTCTTGTGTCCCCCTCTCCCTGGTGTCTAGTGGCTGGATGCGTTCGCGGGGGGGGGAGATCAAGTGTACTGAGTCGGCCGGGGCTCAGCGTCGGAATAACGCTGATCCCAGCTCAGCAATCTATTTAGATGGTCTGCAGCACACAATTATAATAGAGCACCGATCTGATGGATCGGTGCTCTATTATATACACGGCATCAATCTCAATGGGAGTCCCCCAGGAGCTTCTAATAACTGTTAGTGAAAAAAAAAAAATATTTTAATTAAAAAAAAAACCTCCCCTAATAAAAGTTTAAATCACCCCCCTTTTCCCATTTTATAAATAAAAATAAATAAATAAACATATTTGATATCACCCCGTGCGTAATCACCCGAAATATTAATTAATCACATTCCTGATCTTGCACGGTAAATGACATAAGCGCAAAAAAATCCCAAAGTGGTAAAATTCTGCATTTTTGGTCGCATCAAATTCAGAACAATTGTGATAAAAAGCAATGAAAAATTTGCATATACAGTACAAAAGTAAGGTACCAATACAAAGTACACATCATGGTGCAAAAAATTACACCTCACACAGCCCCATAGACCAAAGGATAAAAGCGTTATAAGCATGGGAGTAGTGCGATTTTAAAGAACATTTTTTTTTTTTAAAGGTTTTGATTTTTTACAAGCCATCAAATAATATAAAAGTTATATATGTTACATATCGTTGCAATGGAAACAATCTGAGGAACATGCATAACAAGTCAGTTTTACCATATGGTGCATGGCGTAAAGACAAAAACACCCCAAATAAAAAATACTGCGTTTTATTTTCAATTTCACTGTGCATTTAATTTTCTGGTTTCGCAATATATTTTATGCAAAAATTAAGTCTGCCATTGCAAAGTACAATTAGTTGCACAAACAATAAGGGCTCATGTGGGTCTGTAGGTGAAAAAATACAAGTGCCTTTTAAACCCGAGGAGGAAAAAACGAAAATGCAAAAACGAAAATATGCCCAGGGAAGGAGTTAAACCAAAGCAAATTTTCCCATAAGAAATCATAGAAATGCAGACAATTGGTTCCACACCTCAAAAATAATGATTTATTATTCTGAACAACATGTAAAACAGATTAAACAAACATTCAGAAACAGCAGAATATGTGATATTATAAGTTTCTGTACAGTAATGGAGAGGATGGAAAACACAAGGGCTGACAGAGACTGCAGGGAGCATGAAGGAATGAGCTGGGCAGATGTGGGCACATACATGCAGCACTCTGTCCGGGGAGAGAGGGGTTACAGCTATGGAGAGATTATCTCCACAGTCCTGTCCTCTGATGTGAGCTCCAGCCTGAAGTGGATCTGCTATGATTTGGAAGGTGAGGGAGACTTCCTGGGTCAGAGTACAGGGCTGTAGACGACGCTATGCAGACCATGCCCCCTCAAAAATAAAGTGTAAAAATACCTTTTCTAATAAAGCCTGTTATTATTCCAAACAACTGAAAAGAAAATGAAATAGATAATTGGTATTGCTGCATTTGTAATGGCCTGTATGATGTTATTAATCCTGAACAGTGAGAAAATGCCAAGAAAAGTTAGAACAAAAAAAAACAAAACTACAGTTCACTCTGCAAAAAAACAAAAAAGTCGTCACATAACTCTGTTGGACAAAAAACTAAAACACTGTGGCTTTCAGAATATGTTGATGCAATAAAAGTTTTGTTTTATTTATTTATTTATTTTTTTATTGATTTTCAAAGTAACACATTATATATAAACCATACACTGAACAATAGAGTTGAGCGAACTTTGATATAAACTGTATCCCTTTTTCAGCAGCCATCATCAATCAAATGCAGCACCCTCGGGTTCGAATGAACCGAAATGTACTCGAAGTTTTCTCAACTCTAGTGAACACTATGAAAAAAAAAATTCATAAAAAACAATGACATAATTACATTTTTTTTCATCCCACCTCAAAAAATGTTACAATATCAGATCAAAAAGTCATATGTACCCTAAAATGATACCAATAAAAACTACAGCTCCTTCCACAAAAGACTGTACATAACCCATCATGGAAACATTAAAGAAATTATGGCTGTCAGAATAAGGCTATGTTCACAGAATGTCAAAAATTGAGAAAAAGGTGGCTGATTTCGCAATTTTAAAAAAGTGAGTTTTTGGTGCGATTTAACTGACGGCAATGACAATGCATTAAAATCAATGGGAAGACGGACGTCCAATGCACACAATGCATTAAATAACGGACATTTTTGCCGCGGACGTCAAAATAATGGACAAGATCATTATTTTGGGAAGTCTTTTGCAAACAGCGGACGTTTTTTATTAGTTGTTCACACACAGTTTTTCTTTTGTCACCGTTCTTTTTCCGTTTTCCCTATTAAATTCAAAATTTAAAAAAAAAAATCTCACAATTTTAGTGTAGGAAAAAAAATCAGTCAATCAATCAATATCAGTCAATACAAGTTAGATGTAGAGAAGCTGCTTAGGATCTCCCCAATGACTATGATTATCTGTCTGGGAACATGATTGCTTCAGATAACTACAGATTTTTTTTGTAAATCTCAAGCAGTGCAGTGCTTTAGGGGAATCACAGTTGTAACACCAAAGTTATATTGGTGGTTCCCATTTTTTGTGCCAAAGCCAGAAGCGGATTAAAATAAGATGGAAAATTTAAAGGGAGGACTTGTACTTCCCTTTCCTGTTGGGGGCGGGGGGGGGGGGGACTGCTGTGTGTGTTTTTTCAGCTTTGCTAGAAACACAACTTTACTATTTTGATTAATAAAAAATCCCCTCCCCTAATAAAAATTTAAATCACCCCCGCTTTTCCCATTTTATAAATAAAAATAAGTAAATAAATAAACATTTGTATCGCCGTGTGCATAAATGCCTAAACTATTAAATTATCACATTCCTGATCTCAAATAAGCGCAAAAACCTGCCAAAGTCCAAAACTGCTGAAAAATGATAATAAAAAGGGATCAAAAAGTTGGATATATGCAAGCAAGGTACTAATAGTAAGGACAGATCATGGCACAAAAATTACACCTCACACAGCCCCATAGACCAACAGTTAAAAGCGTAATAAGGCTTTGTTCACACAACATCAAAAATAGAGAAAAGGCGTCCGCTTTAGATATTTAAAATAACGTCCATTTTTGTAGCGATTTAACTGACTGCAATGGCAATGCATTGAAGTCAATGGGAAGACGGTCATCCAATGCACACAATGCGTAAAATAAAGGACGTTTTTACCGCAGGTGTCAAAATAATGAACATGATCATTTTTTTCAGGCGTCTTTTGCAAACAGCGGACGTTTTTTATTAGTTGTTCACACACAGTTTTTCTTTTGTCACCGTTCTTTCTCCGTTTTTACTATTAAATTCAATGGACTTTTCAATTAAGCCGCACCCAAAGGCTTTGTTCACATAACGTCAAAAATGGAGAAAAAAACGTCCGATTTCGCTATTTAAAAAAACGTCAGTTTTTGCCGCAATTTAACTGACTACAATGCCAATGCATTGGAGTCAATGGAAAGACGGACGTCCAATGCACACTATGCATTGAAAAACAGACATTTTTGCTGCGGACGTCAAAAATAATGAACATGAACATTATTTTCGGACGTCTTTTGCAAACAGTGGACGTTTTTTAATAGTTCTTCACACACAGTTCTTCTTTTGTAACCGTTCTTTCTCCCTTTTTACTATTAAATTCAATGGACTTTTAAATTAAGAAACACCCAAAGAGCAATTAGTAATCCCAAGCTAAAATAATGTGCAAACAGCCGTCATTGCACTAAGCAGGGGCAGGCTGCTAAAAAACGTCCGTTATTTTAGACTTAAAATAACGGATGTCATTTTAAACAGAGCTGAAATAACGTTGTGTGAACATAGCCAAAGGGTGATTAGTAAGCCCAAACTAGAATAATGTACAAACACCAGTCATTGCACTAAGGGGAGGCCAGATACGCAAATAATTTTTCCCTATTTTGCTGCATATTTTATGTGAAAATTATACTTTCACTAAAGTGGTGCAAAAAATAAAGGCTCATGTGGGTCTGTAGGTGAAAATAAGGAAGTGTTATGGCCTTTCAAACACAAGGAGGAAAAAAAACGAAAGAGCGAAAGCGAAAATTAGCCCGGGAAGGAAGGGGTTAATAAGAATGACAAAAAAACTTACTCTTAATTAAATGTGATAATAAAGAAGTCACCTTTTATAAAATTACCTAAATTATACTATTTAACCCTTTGAGGACAAGGCCCTAAATGACCCAGTGGACCGCGCAAATTTTGTTCTTTGCGCTTTTGTTTTTTCCTCCTCCCCTTCTAAGAGCTCTAGCACTTTTAGTTTTCTATCTACAGGGCCATGTGAGGGCTTGTTTTTTACAGGAATAGTTGTACTGTGTAATGGCGTCTTTCATTCTACCATAACATGTATGATGGAATTCCAAATATATTATTTATGAAGATATAAATTGGTGAAATGTAAAAAAGAATGCAACATGGTATTGTTTGGGGGGTTCCTGTGTCTACGCATTGCACTATATGGTAAAAGCGACATGATACCATTATTCTATAGGTCAGTCCGAACGCAATCATATGCCGGTTTAGGCTATGTTCACACTAAGTAAAATAACGGCCGGTGTTTTCACCGGCTGGACTTTTGCGACCAAAACTACGGCCGTAGAATTGGGATCGTATGGGCTCGTCGTGAAACTATGGCCGTTGTTTAATTTTGATTCCTAGCATGTTTATAAACAGGATGAAACAGGTCATTTACTTTAAATACTGCGCCCAGCCCGAGAAACCACTCAGAATTTTTTTTTTACATCAAAATCAAGTTTAATTCGGCAGATGTAAGTTTTACGTTCGCGGCCGCATTGAAATCCACGGCCGTTGTTGCAGTATTACCGTCCGGAAATAATTGACATGTTCATTTTTCACGGGGCCGTATAAACGATGGCCGTTATCTGATACGTAGTGTGAATTTAACGGCCGTAGTTATATTGCACTGCAGTCATTATAGGGAACCTCAAAACAAGGCCGTAGTAATAAAATGGGCCTATTGTGACGCTTATAGCGCTTTTATTTTTACACCTATGGGGCTGTATGGGGTGTCATTTTTTTCGCCATGATCTCTAATTTTTATTAATACCATATTTGTGAAGATCGGACGTTTTGATCACTTTTTATTGTTTTTTTGTTATATATAATGTAACATAAAATCGGTAATCCACGCACATTTTCCCCTCTTTTCGTGTACGCCGTTCGCCATGACGCTTGTTATATTTTAATAGATCGGACAAATACGCACGCTACAGTATATTATATGTTTATTTATTTATTTTTATATGTTTTATTTATATAATGGGAAAGGGGAGTAATTTCAACTTTTATTAGGGGAGGGGCTTTGGGGTAGTGTATTAGTGAGAGACCTCCGGTGGTCCATTTTATCCCCTGTCACTTACACTTAAACGCTGCGGCCGCGGCGTTTAAGGAGTTAGTTGCACGCTGCAGTGCGATCGCTGCAGCCTGTCATTAACGGTGAGGTGCCGGCTGCTGATTGCAGCCGCCCCCACCAGCTATGAAGCGCTCCACTCTGGAGCGCGCTTCGTAGCTCAGGACGTACCGGTACGTCCTTGGTTGTTTAGGGTTGAAAAGCATTGAAAAAAAAACAAATAAACATGGTAGGTCTATGTTCACACAACGTTTTCTCAGCTCCATTCTAAATGAAGTCCGTTATTTTGAGGCTAAAATGACGAACATGGCTGGGTTCACACTGTGTTTTTGCAATCCGTTTTTTTCTTTCATGAGTTTTTTTTGCAAAAACAAAGGATTAAAAAAAGGATGCATTTGCATTTTTGTGTCTGTAAAAAAAAAAAAGGATCCGCTTTGATATTTTTTATTTCTTTCATAATGGAAGATGATGGCAAAACGGATCAAAACTGATGCACAGAATTTCATCTGGTTTTTTTTTTTCATCTGTTTTTTGCAAAAAATGGATGAAAAAAAAAGGATTGCAAAAACACTGTGAACCCAGCCTAAAAGATAAAATTTTATGGTGCGTTTTTTTTGTATGTGAAATTTGCTTATTCAGATTGTCTAATGTAATTGCAGATCAGTCATTTAACACCTTAGGCTATGTTCACACACCGTATATTTTCGTAAAACTACAGCCGTTGTATACACTCAGTTTTCTGCGGCCGCTACGTCCGGTCTCTTACAGAATATGAACATAGCCTTAGTGTATGCATTTTATGGCATCAGATGCAGCTCTTTTGACTTGATCGTTCCTCAGAGTAAATATGAAAGGATTCATCGCTGGAACAATAAAAGTCACTATTGCACTCACTGTCTTATTGATCTCCAGTGAGTAACCGTGCCTTGGAGTAATATACATAAATATGCTGCTTGTATACACAATAACCATGATTGTAAAATGGGATGTGCAAGTGGAAAAAGTTTTTTTTCGCCCATTTCTCGATGAAATCTGAAAGACTGTCAATAGAATGTGGCTATATGTCACTGTGACAAAAAATAAAGATCCTATAATCACTAATGAAAAAAGACAAAAGTCAATGACCTGCAGTAAAGTTGTATCTGCACAAACCAATTGAATCAAGGGCACTGAATCACAGAAAAAGTGGTCAATTATGTTGGGTCCACAATAAGGCAATTGAGCTTTGAAGATTGATGGTATACTAACAGATAGGAAACCACCTAACCAAGATAGAGCCACTAACAGAACACATCTAGCATTCCTCATAGTCACGGTGTAATGGAAAGGATTACATACTGCCACATACCTGTCATAAGACATCATGGCAATAAGTATCAAATCTGCAGTTCCCAGAACAAAAAACCAATAGCTTTGGGCCATACATCCAGCAAATGAAATACTTTTTTTTGTAGACAATAAAAATGTTAAGGTTTTCGGTGTTATAATGCAAGATAGCAAAACTTCCATAAAGGCATAGTTGGCAAGAAAAAAATACATCGGTACGTGAAGTTTTCTGCTTCTACTAACTAAAAGTATTACGAGGCAATTCCCTAATATAGTGACAGTATAAAGAATAAGTAATAAGCAAAATAACAGGACATTATTGGTCAGATTATCTGAAAATCCCACTAAAATAAATTCAGACACCTTAGTATAGTTATTGCTCATATCTTCTTATTTGCAAGTCAGATGTTACTGGACAAAACAAAAAGACAGCATTATTTAGAGTTGGGTAGGAAAGTCCAAAACAAAAATTTCATTTAGGCTATGTTTACACTGCGTACGAATCCGTACGCAGGTCTTACGCTGCCGTACATGTGCGGCTGAAACTACGGGCATGCGAAAAATCGACATGTGGCCGGATGCGTACGCACCGCGAACATACGCCTGCAGTACAGTTATGCTTCCCTAGCTTGTTTCGAAGCGATCTGAAGCAGGTCATTTGCTTGGAAATCTTCGCCCAGCCCTGTAAACCACACAGAACCTTTTGGATCGAAAAATCAAGTTCAATTTGGCTGAAATAAGTACTTCGTACGGGACCGCATGGAAATCCACGGCTGTGAGTTTCAACATTTCCGTCCTCAAACAATGGTCTTGTTCATTTTTCACGGCGCCGTATACGATCCGGCCGTAAGCTCATACGTAGTGTGCACTGTGCGGGCGTATATCGTATACTTTCAAGCGAACGCATCAACCTCAAAACTACGTGCATATATTCGCCGTTCGCACTACGGACGGATTCATACGCAGTGTGAACATAGCCTTAAAGAGTACTCTTTTTTTCCCCGCTGCCCGGGAGTAAGGTGGCACTGTGGTGTCCCACCACTGGTACTGTCTAGAGCACCTGAGTAAGTCACTCTTTCAGGTTCACAATAATAATAATAATGCTTTTATTTATATAGCGCACACAGATTCTGCAGCACTTTACATATTTTTTTGCCAATTATTCCTGTGCCTAATCCCTGTCCCTAATAGAGCTCACAATCTAAATTTGCCTATCTGTATGTTTTGAGTGTGGAAGAAAACTGGAGTACCCAGAGGAAACCCACGCAAACATGGAGAGAACATACATTGTTTTCCCCACTAGGTGTCACCACTGTTTTTGTTTCTCCTATGTATAGCTGAATCAGGGGTTAACTGTTTTTGTACTACGTGTTTGTGTGCTGACCAGTCACAGGTGCTCTTTCTTTTAACCTAACTCTTATTTTCTCTCTTACACACACTCAGCCCCACCACTCACAGTAGGGTTTAGATTAGGCCCTTTAGGAGGAGTTAACTTGGTGGAAGGAAGTGAGTCAGTCTTCAAAAAAGTATTCATTGAGAAAAGAAACAAAAACAGTAGTCACTACGGAAGTTAAGCCGGGGCCTGGCTTAGCCAGAACCCCTTGACAGGGACCAAAGACGCAGCAAAAAACTTTCTTTACGCAAACAGCTACAGCAACTATAAAAAAAGGGGGGGGGAGACTCTGACATGGGTGAGTGGTGAATTCTTTACTGGCTCTCAGTACTTATGGTCTTTGGGAGGTAGTTTAGTAGGGTTTACTGTATATTCTCCATTGTGGGAAGCCTTGGACTTAAACCTCCCCGTTTTACACTACTCTATCCACTGTACTTACTATACAGATGTAGCCATGGTTAACTTGATCACAATGACATATTTAACTCGACACTCTAATTGACTTAGCACAGCTCCCTGACACAATTGTTGAGTCAGGGATCATGTTAACCCTGGCTACATCTGTATGTGGTGTAGTTGACTGTTGTAGCCTATGTTACCTACCCCACCATGTCAGTTATATCTGGAATGCCATAAAACATCATGTTATGCAATTAAAAAAATTGGATTATGTGATTTGTGATTTATAAATAAAGATATTTTGTATTACATTTAGTCCTCTTATTGTATAAAAAGCTACAGCAACTGGGCAGTGCTAAGAAAGCCACCTAGGATAACCCTTGCCCACACCAGGAACCTCTCTAAAACATGCAAGGCAGTCTCCTGAAACAAGAGGAACTGATCCCAGTAGGACAAAGCTACCAGAGAAAAGATCTATGTATCCTATTGCGCAGTGCAGGAAGACTGGGGAGTCTCGGTAACCTGCTACACCCAGATAACCGACAACTGGGACTCGCATTACACATCTAGGATGGGTACCTTGCAACTAGGGGACATAGGCAGTGCAAAGCCACTACTGGCATCCGTGACTACGAGTATCTACTTATCTCTACACTTGTTCCAGCAGAGCATATTCACTACATTGGGCAGGGTTCCTCTGGCAACTCTTCTTCCTTCTTTCTACAAAGCACCTACAAAGCACTGGTTCTACCTTACTGTCAGCCACAATGTTTCTGGGTAAAGATTTGTACTGCTGTATTACATGTACTGTTAAACTTAAAGCGTAACTGTCATGTTTTTTTTTATTGCAGAAATCAGTAGTATAAGCGATTTTAAGAAACTCTGTAATGGGTTTTATCAGCCAAAAAAGCCTCCTTCTGTACTCAAGAAGCAATCTCCCAGCCTCCCCCCCCCCCCCTGACTTCTTATCTGTGCATTATCAGGCAAACACGTCTTCATTACAGAGAAGCCAGTGAAGACGGGCTCTGCTCTCTCCATTGTAAGCCTATGAAGGGGGGAGGGGCTGAGGGAGATGAGGGAGAAGGAAGAGGTGACATGAAGGTCAGCTGTTTGTAGACTCTCTGGGCACCTAAAACGCTAAATTAAGGTGTCAGAAAGGTCAGTGCTTATCTATGAACTTACTGAGAGAAGACTGCAGGGTGTTGTGCTTTGCAGAAATCCTCCGTGCTCAGTCACTCCTAACAGCCCCTCCCCTCTCCATAGCCACATAATGGAGACAGAAATCCTGATTCATTTGATGTGAGGGGGGAGGCTGGGAGATTGCTTTTTCACTACAGAAGGAAACTCTTTTAGTACATAAAACCTATTACAGAGTTTCTTAAAATCGCTTGTACTGTTGATATTTAATGTTTTCAGAAAAATGGCCCTGAAATGACAGTTTAGCTTTAAGCCTTATTCAGTAAAGTGGGTTTTTTTTTGTTTTTTTTTTTGCCTAAATGCACGGGACTCTGTCAAATCTGTTAGCACCTTCACACACACCACCAAACACTTTGGTTATCTCCCCGTTCTGGGAGTGGTGGTGCCAACTACCCAGGTGGGTCTGCTATCACTCCAGGTTACTGTGACAAGTGCCCAAGTGACCCTCAACACTCCCGGAGGTTACCGACCATTGGGGACAGTAAACCAGCCGAAGCAGGTATCTACATCACACCTGTACAAAAACACTCAATACTCAGTTATCATAGAAGTGGCGGAGTGGTTATCACAGCACATTTAACGTACTCCGGCTGATCTCTGCCTCCCGGCAAAATACTGTTCCCCAATTCAGAGGTCCCACTGTGGGAACACCTAACCACGTCTTTAACCACGTCAGTATCTTCTATTTTGCTATCTGAGAACTTCTTATAGTGGTAAAAAGAAGATACTGACTCCCGACCAGATAGAAGACCATGTTGCCAATGTTGCAGAAACAATGTGCAGCTATTAGACATCACTTAGCCAACATGCGATCGGGACTTACACCCTGCTCACCACAAAAATAAAACTATAAATATCATATTGTGTATAACAACATTTTCAGTATAATAATATTCAACAAATAGAAGTGCCTTGTAGTTTTGTCTATTCATTTATGGATCTAGCATTGCTTTATTACATGAAATCTAGTATAGGCTATGTTCCCGCATTGTGTTTAGGTCAGTAATTCTATCAGTATTTTGGTTAGTATTTGTACGGCAGATGTCTATTGATAATGAGGGGCGCAAATTATTTTTATGATCATTATTTGCGGCCGTCGTTACCAATAGACGTCTGTCTTTTAGCACCCAAACGATGGCAGTCCAGTCCACAAAGACGTACATAATTTTCCTGTTGTTGGAAAATAGACTGTTTTTAACCCTTTTCTGGTTTTGGTTGAAAAAATACTGACCAAAATACTGAGTGAAATACTGTGTGTGACTACAGCCATTGCTTTAAAAGCTTGCACTTAAAGGCCAGATTCACACACAAAGTAAAATAAAAGGACAATTTGACAGTTAGGCTATGTTTTCAAAACATCTTTTTACGAAAAATAACCAATGTTTATGACGGCCTTAAATAATGACCATAACCATTATTAAGGGCTTCATTACAAAAAGAGACTGCCGTAAAAAGATGTTAGGTATAAAATGTGGTAGTTTGAATCTCATATTGTGTTACATTAAGGTCTATGGAAAAACAGCCATTCGTGTACATTCTTTTTTTTTCACAATGTGTGCACAGACTGACATTTTTTCATAGACTTTAATGTAGTACTTTATGGCCGTGTTCACACATCGTCCTAAAAAAAGGAAAAAGGCATCCGCTTTTTGCATTTTTGCGTTATTGCATCATTTTAATATGCTTGACTAAAATGCATTGAAGTCTATGGAGTAACAGACGTCTTTTTCACACATTGTATTGAATGCGTCCGCCTCAAAAGACGTCCGTTATGCAATACAATGAGTTAAAAAGACGTCCGTTATTTCATAGACTTCAATGCATTTTAGTCAAGCATATTAAAATGATGCAATAACGGACGTCTTTTTAAACGCAAAAAGCGGACGTCTTATTCCTTTTTAGGAAATTTTGTGAACATAGCCTATTAGTTTCAGGTCATATTCACAGAATGGTTATGTTGACACTACGTAAAAAACACGGCCGTTATTACGAAATACGGCCTTGCTTTTGTACAGAGTGTGAACCCAGCCTATGTTTGTTTTTGGCTGTATTTTGGGACGGCCATCATTTTAAGTAGAAAATAACAGCAATTTTTTTTGCCTTAGGCCATGTTCACACAACGTAAAAAAAAGAAAGAGAGAAAAGGTGTCAGTTTTTATTGCCAAAATGTAATTAACTTTAATGCATTGAAGTCAATGTAATGAAGTACGTCCAATACACACTGTGTATAAAATGACTCATGTTGTCTGCGCAGACATCAAAATGATGATCATGTCAATTATTTTCGGACGTATTTTGTTACAGTTTTTACTATTAAACTCAATGGACTTTTCAATTACAGTCCACCTATACTAGAATAATATACCAACAGCCATCATTGCCGTGATGGGCAGACAATCCTCAAAATAACGGATGTCATTTTGGACTCAAAATGATGGACGTAATTTTAAAAATTAGAAATGGACAAGAAAAGCATATGACGGTGTTTATACGTATTTTACTGTTATATTTTGCTTTTATTTTACTGTATGTGAACATAGCTTTAATCTATTCAGGTTGATTTGGTGATTTTTTTTCCCCTCTTTGACATCGGTGCAAAAAAAGGAAAAAGTAACATTTGTTATATAAAACATCCAGAAACATGTCCTATTTTTGTATCCTAAAAGATCTGGACAAAGGACAAGTAAAGACCATTGTATAGTATATACATTATTCAGCTTTTGCAGAAATCTTCTTCCCCACAGAAAAACACTGTAGAAAATTTTATCATCATATGTTCATAAAAGAGGCAGTTAGACATCATCATTTTGTCCTCAAGGTAAAAAAATAAATAAAATCATTTATAAAAGATCAGCAACGTGAGCCATCAGTTTTTTTTATTGAAATACTGGATTATCAGAAATTAAATTTTATTTTATAGACACAGCTCTGTGAATTCTAATTCCTTAAGGTGATAAATCTCTGATGCAAACTTTTTTTTTTTTTTTTTTTTTTAAACAGAAGTGCAATGCTTTTATTTTGCCTTTATAAAATAATATTAATAAACCTATTTTTTTCATGATTTTCTTTTAAACAAAAGCATGTCAGCCACATGTATACTAAAATAATGTCATTGCACAGTATAGAACTTAGGCTGGGTTCACGCTATGTTTTTGCAATAGTTTTTTTTGTGTCCATCCACTTTGATCCATTTTTCGGATATGTTTACACAACATGAAAAATAGAGAAAAGGCGTCCGTTTTTGCAATTTAAAATAACATCCGTTTTTGCCATGTTTTAACCTACTCCAATGCAATGCATTAAGGTCAATGGAAAGACGGACGTCCAATGTACACAATGTACAATGTTATCACCGTGGACGCCAAAATAAGGCTATGTTCACACAACGTCAAAAATAGAGAAAAGGCGTCCGATTTTCTTATTTAAAAAAACTGATGTTTTTGCCGCGAATTAACTGACTGCAATGGCAATGCATTGAAGTGAATGGCAAGACAGGCTTCCAATGCACACAATGCATTGAATAACGGACTTCAAAATAATGAACATGATCATAATTTTCGGATGTCTTTTATTAGTTGTCAACACACGGTTTATTTTTTTCCACCGCTCTTTCTCCAGTTTTAATATTAAATTCAATGGACTTTTCAATTAAGACGCACCTAAAATCCAACTAGTAACCCCAAACTAGAATAATGTACCAGCAGCTATCATTGCACTAAGGGGAGGCCAGAAAGCTAAATAACGGACATTATTTTAGACTCAAAATAACGGACATTATTTTAAACAGAGCTGAAAAAACATTGTGTGAACATAGCCTAGGGCTATGTTCACACAACGTGAAAAGTATTAAAAAGGCAGCCGATTTTTACATTTAAAATAACGTCCGTTTTTGCAGAGATTTAACTGACTGCAATGCATTGAAGTCAATGGGAAGACAGACGTCCAATGCACACAGCGTATTGAATAACGGACGTTTTTGCCCCGGGCGTCAAAACAATGAACATGATCATTATTTTCGGACGTCTTTTGCTAACAGCGGACTTTTTTATTTGTAGTTCAGTTACAGTTTTCCTTTTGTCACCGTTCTGTCTCAGTTTTTACTATTAAATTCAATGGACTTTTCAATTAAGCAACATGCAAAGTCCAATTAGTAACTAAAACTAGAATAATGTACAAACACCAGTCATTGCACTAAGGGGAGGTCAGGATGCTAAATAACGTCCGTTAGTTTAGACTCAAAATGACGGACGTCATTTTTAACGGAGATGAAAAGATGTTGTGTGAACATAGCCTAATGATGATAATGACAATTATTTTCGGACGTCTTTTTTGCAAACAGGGAACGTTTTTTATTAGTTGTTCAAGCGCAGTTTTTCTTTTTTCATCATTCTTTTTACGTATATACAGTAAAATTCAATGGGCTTTTCAATTAAGCCACATCCAAAGGCCAATTAGTCCACTCAAACTAGACTAATGTACCAGCAGGTGGTAAGACAGCTATGTGACGTCTGTAATTTTAGACACAAATTACGGATGTCATTTTAAATAGAGCTGAAAAAAACGTTGTGTGAACATAGCCTTCCATTGAATTCCATTATAAAAAAAGGATCAAAATGGACACAAAAAACGTAGTCGACCTCATTTTTGTATCCGTTAAAAAAAGCTTTTCATTTTTTTTTTCTTTCAAAAAACTGATAAAAAATGGATGAAAAAATTAATGCATTCGTGTGGGGGAGATAGGGGGAAATTTATCAAAGGGTGTAAAATTTAGGCTGGTGCAAACTGGCCACAGCAACGAATCACAGCTCCTCTTTCCTTTCACCAGAGCTGAAAGCTGAGCTGTGATTGGTTGCTGTGGGCAGTTTGCACCAGTCTAAATTTTACACCTTTTGATAAATCTCTCCAATAGTGCCTTACATGCTTAAAACAAGTTATGATTTTTAAAAAAAAAAAAATAAGAACCCAACAGCCCTTGTAAGAGCATAAAATCTTTATTTTTTTATTATTTATTTATTATTCCAGACTGCTGTCTGGGACTTGCAGTGCAGCTACCACGTACTTAGCTGCACACTGTGGGGATCGACTGCTGCCAGAAACAGTGTTAGGAAGGGAATTAGTGTTCCTGTAGGCAGGTGTACTAGAGAAAGAACCCAACAGCCATTGTAAGGGCTTAAAATCTTTATTTTTATTTTTTTTGGGAGGACTCCAAACTACTGGCTGGGCTTGCAGTGCTGCTACCACGATCTTAGCTGCACACTGTGGGGATCAACTGATTGAAGAGAGGGGACAGCAGGTGGTTCATACAGACCCCTAAGAAGTCCTCAGTACTATAATTTTTGTATTGCTGTAATTTGTAGTACAGTGGCACAGAACCTCACTGCTCATTGTCCTGTGTAACAGGTGGCATACACCATAAAGCACCACTTACACAAAGACTATACGACAACCTCCAAAAACTAGTGTGACCAGTATCTTTTGTCATCTGCTGTCAGTCTTTAGGGTTGCTTCCTTTTTAAGTGCAGCCATATCCAACCTCACTGCTCATTGTCCTGTGTAAGAGGTGGCATACACCATATAACACCACTTACACACAGACTATACGACAATCTCCAAAAACTAGTGTAACCAGTATCTTTTGTCATCTGAAACCAGTCTGCAGGGTTTCTTTCTTTTTAAGTGCAGCCATATCCAACCTCAGTGCTCATTGTCCTGTGTAAAAGGTGGCATACACCATACAGCACCACTTACACACAGACTATACAACAACCTCCAAAAACTAGTGTGACCAGTATCTTTTGTCATCTGTAGGCAGTCTGAAGTTTTTTTTTTTTTAAGTGCAGCCATATCCAACTTCACTGTTCATTGTCCTGTGTAAGAGGTGGCATACGCCATATAGCACCACTTACACACAGACTATACAATAACCTCCAAAAACTAGTATGACCAGTATCTTTTGTCATTTGCAGGCAGTCTGCAGGGATGCTCTCTTTTTTAGTGGAGCCATATCCAACCTCACTGCTCATTGTCCTATGTAAGAGGTGGCATACACCATATACAGTAGCACCACTTACACACAGACTCTATACGACTACCTCCAAAAGTAGTCTGAGTAATATATTTTCTTGGGTTGCTGTGATATGTAGTGCAGCTATCTCAGTCTTGACTGTGCAGTGTTTATAAAATTGTGAACCCCAGGGGTAAGGGATGAGGACGAGGGTCTGGGGTTCCAAGCGATGCAGTGGGCAGAGGCCGTGGTTCTGGGCAGGGTGACACAGCACCCGTTGAGGAGGGAGCAGTGGCACACGGCAGACATTCACTCCCTAGCTTATTCTTGCAACTTATGGGGTCTCAGGGTACACCACTATTGAAACCGCAGCAGTGTGAACAAGTGATGTTGTGGATAGCGGATAATGTGTCCAGTAACTTATCCATCTGCCAGGGTACCCCTGCCAATCCTTAACTGTTGAGTGTGTATGGCCTGAAGAGGAGGAATTGATGGAGGAGGAGGAAATTGAGAGTCAGGCGCACATGGCTAACTTCATGTTAGGCTGTCTTTCCCATGACCCTCGGGTTAAATTTTTTTTTTACAACACCGATTACTGGCTATTCACCCTCCTGGACCCTCGGTACAAGCAGAACTTTTCCACTCTCATTCCTGCCGAGGAACGGAGTATGAGAGTGAATCAATATCAACAGGCCCTGGTGCAGAAGCTGAAAGGCTGCCTTATCTACCTTGTTCTCACCGCAATGCTGTGTCAGGCATAATTTTTGGGAGGATCAACTGCTGCCTCATCTACCTTGTTCACTGAGTTCTCACTGCAATGCTGTGTCATGCCTAATTTTTGGGAGGTTCCACGCCTGTCTCATCTACATTGTTCACGGAGTTCTCACCGCCATGCTGTATCAGGCATAATTTTTTGGAGGTTGAACACCTGCGTCATCTACCTTTTTCAATGAGTTCTCACTTCCATGCTGTCAGGCATAATTTTTGGGAGGTTCCACGCCTGCCTCATCTACCTTGTTCACGGAGTTCTCACCGCCATGCTGTATCAGGTATAATTTTTTGGAGGTTGAACGCCTGCGTCATCTACCTTTTTCAATGAGTTCTCACTTCCATGCTGTCAGGCATAATTTTTGGGAGGTTCCCCGCCTGCCTCATCTAAAGGCCGGTAAAGGCCACTTTATGGGCTGTTTTTTTTAATCTTCAATTTTAAATTTGAAATCAAATCGACTTCAAGTCAAGTGCTATTTTGCAGGGCTGTCAGGTCATCTATTGTATCTCCAAGATACAGGCGACAGCTAAAAGGAACAGACAGTGAAAATGGTGGATCCTAATTTAGGATCCTTGTGTTGTTCATTTCGAGCCATATAATTAGTGGATGACTTGCGGGTGTCCTCTGCGATCTTTTCATTTTGTAGCTGTTTCAAAGCCAGTAGTCAGCAGCTCGGTAAAGGCCACTTTATGGCCTGTTTTTTTTTTTCCATTTTCAATTTTCAAATCAAATCGACTTCAAGTTAAGTGCTATTTTGCAGGGCTGTCTGGTCATCATCTATTGTATCTCCAAGATACACGCCACAGCTAAAAGAAACACACAGTGAAAATGGTGGATCCTAATTTTGGATTTTTGTGTTGTCCATTTCGAACCATATAATTGGTGGGTGGATGTAAACTTGCTGGTGTCCTCTGCCGTCCTTTCATTTTGTAGCTGTTTCAAAGGCAGTAGTCAGCAGCTCAGTAAAGGCCACTTTATGGTCTTTTTTTTTTCATCTTCAATTTCAATTATTTAATTTAAATCGACTTCAATGCAAGTGCTATTTTGCAGGGCTGTGGAAAAAGTCCACCCACTACTACCGGAATTGCGCTCTCTTACAACTGCATGAGGATGTGAGGCTAAATCTAGCCATATTCCAGCAATTTTTATTGGATGATTCTATTGTCCATTTCATACCATGTTATTACTGGATACAAACTTGAATAGATAAAAAAAGAAATCAAATTTCAAACTCAAAATTTAAACTATTTAGAATTCAGACTCAAATTTTAATTCAAACTCAAAATCAAATTATAATTCAAATAAAAAAAAACCAAACCAAAACAAAAAAAACTTAATTTTAATCTGGTCACCAGAACAGAAGTGGTGAGTGACATGATACTGGGAAAATTACACCAACTGCTAAAGTAGTCAGGGGGTGTCATGCCCCAGCCCATGTCAGTTTAGTAAATTAAGACAAATTATTTGGGGGGGGGGGGAGCAGTCAGCTTGTCAGGCACTGGCAGGGGAACACTCTTCAAGGCCTTTGACCTTCAAAGTGACCTTCAGGCCTTTGACCTTGGTCGCATGTGCCTTGCCCATCATGGTCTGGGTCAGCACTATTGTCTTGAGGTTGACCACCAGGCTGTTGCCAAGAAATTGGCGTAATGGTGCGATTAGGCAGCCTCAGAGGCATCAATGCATGCTGCCCCTGCTGTTTCCTGTCCATTTCCGTGTTTCCATCATTTTCTGAGGTTGACAGGTTTTCAAGCAACCTTCCCTTGGCCGAACTTGGGTCCCCTTCAAAAATGTTTGAGTCTCTCATTGACTTCAATGGGGGTCGTTACTCGAAACTAGCACCCGAGCATTGGGAAATATTCGTTTTGAGTATCGAGCACCCGAGCATTTTAGTACTCGCTCATCACTAATAATAACATAATGTTACTGTTCACATTGCTACAGACATGGCGATTGTTTATTTTATGAGGGGATTTAGATTTTAATTTATGTAGATTTTTTTATTTATTTATTTTATTTATTTATTTTATTGTCCCACACTTAGCAGTAGTTGTTAAATCACCACTTTAAAGCTACTCTGTACCCACAAATCCCCATAGATAACCTCTCCTGATTTCCAGACTGGAAGGAATTATACCACTTCCTGCAGGATATAAAGCAGCTGATAAATACTAGAAGACTGGAGTTTTTTTCTTTTATAGAAGTAAATTACAAATCTCTGGTATTTTCTGACACTAATTGATTTGAAAGAAAAATGTTTTAGCTGGAGTACCCCTTTAAGAGGACAAACTATCAAGGCATTTAATTATCTGGTCTAAATGAAAATTGTATTTAAGCAAGTTGCACTAAATTCATTATGAAACACAATATGCATTGTTCATGCTTCATACTTAGACATGTATGCCAGTTTAAAATTGAGTAGACAATTTATGTCAAATTCTAGCAAATCTCTTGGACTGTGGGAGGCCAAACCCTTTTGTAAAGCCTTGCCCATTTCCCTAATAAAAGTGAGAGGAGCATGAACAAAGAAAGTCAAAATATTTGCCCAAAAAGAGAATTGTACAAAATATTTGCTTTTTGTATGCCAGAAAATGACATACCAGCCTTGTTTAATGATCCCAAAATGTTCCCCCTGTTCAAAACCTGATCAAGAAGACCAGATTTTGCACTTTTTGGCAACGTCAAAAATAAAGAAAAGGCGGACAATTTTTATATAAAAAAAAGTCAGTTTTTTTCGCGATTTTACTGACTTCAATGGCAATGCATTGAAGTCAATGGGAAGACGGACGTCCAATGCACACAATGCATTGAATAACGGACGTTTTTACCGCGAAGGGCAAAATAATGAACATGATCATTATTTTCGTACGTCTTTTGCAAACTGGCCACACACAATGCTCAACCTCATTTTGACTTGTTTTAAGGACATTACATTAAAGTTGGATCAGCCTGTAGTGTGTTTTTTCACTGTAATTGTTTGTTGGTTAATAAATTTGATTTCCATTGATGAATGTTGTGTTATTTTGTTCTTAGTACATTCAACTTTGAACAGAACAAACTATCCAATGAGAATATTTCATTCATTCAGATCCAGGATGTGTTATTTGAGTGTTCCCTTTATTTTTTGGAGCAGTGTACTTTCAGTTATTTTGTGAGTCAAAGTTTTTGCAAAGTTTGTAATGAATCTCGGTTTAGGAAGTTCATCTCTCTCCCCTCTAGTAGTTAATACTTGTTTGCTTGTGAATTTAAATATTTCACAATTATTAACAGCATACATTTATTACATAAATCTACAGGGAAAACAATTAATTATAGATATGTTCATAGGAGTTTGTGTTATTTCTGTTATCAGAGGACTAGATAATTTATCTCCTGAGAGTTTCATCATATTTTCTCACCTAGTTAAATACGGATTATTTTTATTCAGCCTATTGTGCAGATTTTGAACCAGGTACTGTAGGTAAGACATTGATACAGATCAATGTGTATTTTATTTTATTAGTAATAGAATCCTTACATTTACCTTAAACACATTGCAGTCAACATAAGTCAACTGATATGAGTTCACAATTAGCTATTGAAATATTCAGCAAAAATCCTATCTACAGTAAGGCTATGTTCACACTACGTACAAGTACGGCCGTTGTGGCCATCGGCCGTACTTTGCACGCTGTGGAACAATATCTATTGCTCTATGGGATCCCGCCCGGAGCGTATACACATCGTATACGCTCCGACCAGGATCCCGTGCGGCGCCGCAAAGAACTGACATGTCAGTTTTCTGCGGTTGCAATTCAGTGAATTGCGGCCGTAGGAAACCCTGTCAGTTCACACAATGAAGCGAGCGGCTCCGGCCGCTTGCTTCATAATGTCCTGTGGGGGGTTCTGATGGGGGTGCGCACTGATGTGCCTGCACCACAACACTACGGCCACAAAGATCATCCGGCCGGGCGGTCTCTTATATAGTGTGAATATAGCCTAAATCTTATTTACTACTATGGTACATACTGTTTTTAAAATTAGATTTGGACATATACAGTACATGTATTGTATGTTATTTTTAAGGGGAAAAATATTATACTTTTAATACTTTTTGGCACTAAAGACTGAAGTGGATCCACTGAAGTATAAAGGAGTCTCCTCTTTTTGTACCTACTCTTTTGGCTTTAGAAACATCATAAAAACCGAAGAGAAAACGTAAATGGGGTAGCGTGGCCAGGACTTTGTAATCACAGAAAATCCATCCTGGTGATTCTTGGTTTCTAGTTAAGTTACTTGCAGATATTACCTGGTCATTTTTATACATTCAGGATTGAATAATTTACTTATTTATTTATCTATTTATTTATTTTTATCTGCTAAATTTTCTATAAAATTCTACTTTTGGTCAAACAGAACAGCATACTTTACACTACTGTATTGTTGTCAGACATACTGTATACTTTGGAAATATTGGAAACCATCAGAGGTAAGTAGATCATCCTTCCTCAAAATGTTTTACAGGGGATTGCTGTCCTTGTTTCTTTCTATATTTCTTTTTATGTGATCTGTTTTTGTTATACAAACTAAATCGGCCTTAACAATTACTGATCACACAACCATGTAAATATGGCTTAAGCACCTAAAAGAAAAAAGTTTATGAGGCTTGGTTCACACAGCCACAACACAAAGGTATCATGGAGTTGGTCCATCTTGTATCACAAAACTTGGACCCATCGGTTCCAGGTTATCTGAGTTCTGCATTCAATATTTTCTTTGTTAGGCTATGTTCACATAATGTACAAACAACGGCCATTGTATCTTTTTTTTAGTGCCAAACAATGGCCGTTGTAATGAGTGGCAAACAGCGGCCATCGTTGCACTGAAATTTGCATTGAAATCAGTGCACAGCGGCTGAACAATCGTGAACAATGGCTGTTGACTTCAATGTAACACATTTCTTTATAACAAGAACAATCATTGTTTGAATTTAAAACAACGGCAGTTCTTGTCATAAAAAATATGTTGTGTGAACATAGCCTTAAACTAAGGAAAGTAACAAGGACATAATCTCACATAGACTACTGCTCATTACCCCCTAACATACACTGCTGCTCAGGGTCCCCCACTTACACAGACTTGTCTCCATGGTCCCCCCTTCCGCACAGATACTTTATATTACCACCATTACCATCACCTTCTCTTTTGTGGCACAGTAGCTACTTCTGAGGGACCTTTGATGCCATCACCGGGAAAAAGTTGAGGTTCTGTGCAGTTTTCTGATGATTTAAGCAAAAACACTGCAAAAATATCATGATTTTGTGAATTTTTGCTTTTTCTTTTATACATTTTATGTTACATATTGTATTGTATTTGTATTTATTGTATGTTGTTTGGATAAAATAAAAAATCAATGAATTAAAAAAAATTGTATAACTGGTAAAATTGTGATGAGAAAGCGGAAAATATATGAACAAGAATTGTTTATTTAATGGAAATATTTTTGTGTTATCAGATCATGACAAGCAATCAGACAGACCTTCGCATCCGAGAATTCATGATGATTGGATTTGAAATATCTCGCACATTTAAAACCTTCCTGTTTGTTGTTTTTCTAGTAACGTACATTTTTACCATTTCCGGAAATTTTCTGATTATTGCGTTGGTATTCACGTGTAAACAGCTTAGTAATCCCATGTATTTTTTCCTTGGCAATTTGTCTGCATGTGAAATCCTGTTGACCACAAATATCATCCCAAATATACTATACCTATTAATGGTTGATCAGGGTTTTATTTCACTTTCTAAATGCCTTGTACAGTTTTATTTTTTTGGAACTGCAGCGACTACCGAATGCATTCTTCTTGCTGTAATGGCTTATGACCGCTATGTAGCTATCTGCAAGCCACTGCATTATACATCAATCATGGACCTAAGGGTTTGTATTGGCCTTTCGTTGTGTGTCTGGCTTGTTGGCTTAATGGCTACTATCGGAACAATTATACTTATGAGTAGGCTGCAATTTTGTGACTCTATTGTAATCAATCACTACTTCTGTGACCGGGAGCCTATCTTAAGCCTTTCCTGTTCGGACACCACAGAGGTTCGAGTAGAAGCTCTTGTCTTCTCGTTTTTTATTACATTATGGCCATTCCTAGCTATTATCTGGTCCTATGCTAAAATAATTCTGACCATTCTCAGAATGACTACATCAAATCAGAGACATAAAACATTTTCCACTTGCAGTTCCCACTTGATAGTTGTAGGCATTTATTATGGAACATTAATTATTATGTATGTGGCTCCTTCAAGTGGACGATCATTTAATATGAACAAACTACTATCTTTATTGTATGTTGTGGTCACCCCATTGCTTAATCCCATAATATACAGTTTAAGAAATCTAGAACTAAGGAATGCATTAAAACATGTGTTACAAAGATATCAATTGATACAACCTAATTTATAATTTCTTACCTGAACTGTTTTAAATGTATTATCAAACTTTAGGAATCTGAGATGTTGTTACATGTCATGTAGGATAGGACGGCGCAGTGGGTGTTTGGTAAGCAAACATGTACTATATAGTAATTTGCAGATAATTCCCATTATTTATTAAAAAGCTACTATTACAGAATATACAGATAATCAAAAATTTTGTTGGAATGGGTCTATGGTAGAGCAAAAATTCGGTTCGGCAGGTTTGTCTGACTTTGGCGTAAAGTTCGGGTTTGTCTAAACCAAACCTTAAATGATCCACACTAAAACAAGTATTTGATTACAGCTACTATAGTGGGACTGTAAGAGGTCTTTTGCATCGAAAACAACTGCATGGTTTAGGTGCTCATCAGCGAGCTGCTTACTCGTATTGGACACAGAAGCTAAAGTAAATGACTGGAGTATCTCGCAGCGTGAAATCTGCTGCACATAGGGTACATGTGAACCCACCCTAAAAGAGCCTTGAAAACACAGATTTTGAGATGAGAATACCACTTTAAGCTGACTGTGTACTGATAAAATGACATTTTAAAGGAATTTAAATAAAGCGATTTCTACATTGAAAGCTGAGGAGATTTGTGGTTTTCATTTATGTATTTAAGGTTAGTAGTAAATTTTGGTTGCTACTTTAACCACTTTTACCTACTTTTAAAAAATGCATTGTTCTTTGTTTGAAATGTATTTACTTTCTGTCTGCATTATTTGGCAAAAGTTCTATTTACAGTACTTTTTCAAATGTTTACAAGCACAACAAATTTCACACACAGTAATAGCAGCAACAATCGGGTACAGTAACAGGAGCGAAGATTAGGTACAGGACAGGGGACAGGGATTACTATCAGGTTCAGTAAAATGGTTGACTATAGCTACTATAATAGGAGATACTATCAGGTACAGCAACAGGGGAGAGGGAAGATAATCAGGTACAGCAACAGGGGACAGGGATGACTATTTGGTAAAGCAACAGAACACAGGTATGACTATTAGTTACAGCAAAAAAGGACAGGGGTGATTATTAGATACAACAGTGGACAGGGGCGAAGATAATGGTAGGAAAGAATTCATTTATGTGTTTTACGTTACTGTACTGTTACTGAGTCATGAGAGCTGTCTATCATTGCATGTACTTTCACACCTTAGCATGCTTTTAATGAGATTATTAAACATTTTACGTCCCTCCACTGTCTTTTGATGGCGGGCAGTTTGGGTCCCTAGTCTGCAGCAATGTCTTTTAGCTTTGCGGCAATAGAGGGTGGTTTGCAGGAGTGGCGCTGCTCCTAAACTAAGAACCATGGCTATCACTGACAATACTGCACCACCAATGATGAAGAGCTGAACCACCCTATAAATAACAAACAATTGAAATGTTTTATTATTTCAAAACATAAAAATATAAATGTCTAGATGTTATGAATGATGATCTGCAACTGCTAACTTACAAAAGGGGTGGCGCTTAGGGCTAGAGGTGGGCAAAGCTCTGCTCAAGTAAAAGTACAGTGGTACCTTGGTTTAAGAGTAACTTGGATTAAGAGTGTTTTGGTTTAAGAGCTCACAGTTTTTCAAAATTGTGACTTGGTTTAAGAGCATTGCTTTGGTTTAAGAGCTCACTGTACTGGGTGGGAGGGGGAGTGGGGGAGCGGCATAGTCTGCACAGGGTGGTCTACAGCACTGTACTCTGACCCAGGAAGTCTCCCTCACCTTCCAAATCATAACAGATCCACTTCAGGCTAGGGCTTACATCAGGGGACAGGACTATGGATGTAATCTCTCCATAGCTGTAACCCCTCTCTCCCCGGATAGAGAGTGCTGCATGTATGTGCCCACATCTGCCCTGCTCATTCCTTCATACACCCTGCAGTCTCTGTCAGCCCTTGTGTTTCCAATCCTCTCCATTATGGGGATCTGCAGTTCCATCCTGTATCTACAAACTGCTGATGTTTTTTCAGGTTTATGCAGTTACTATACATTATACTCCACATAGTGATTGCTATACTGTACAGTAACTTATAATGTAACATATTCAGCTGTTTCTCATTGTTTGTTTCATTTGTTTTACATGTTATTCAGAATAAAAAGTCATTATATTTGGGGTGTGGAACCAATTGTCTGCATTGTGGATTTGGATTACAAGTGCGGTCCTGAAACAAATTATGCTCATAATCCAAGGCACCATTGTATTCTTCAAAGTGCAATAGTGGAGCAGCTAAGATACATACGTAAACATATCAATTCTCAAATACAGAAAAAAGCATATATCACAGTGAAAGTGCCAGTAATATAAATCATTAATGTATAAGCCATACCTGTGAAGCGTTTTGGTGTGGACCACACATAGCCCCCACCTCGATGCACGTTTTAGCAGAATGCCTTTATCGAGGGGTATGACTAGAGCATGGGGTCATGATATTTATGGTATCCCATTCAGCCAGTCAGCCAATCAGCAAGGAAAACCGAGGAGAGAAGCCACTGCTGTACCTCCATTGTTGTGAGTACATGGAGCGACTGGCAAACTAAGCCACTGGTCAGCTACTTTGTAACTACCCCATTAGCAGAGCAGTCACTGATTAGTTGACTGCGGATGGATGTTTTCCCTTAAATTGTACTGTTTCTACCCTCTTCCTTTTGTCTATCTTTCTAAATTCACATCTCCCCAATAGGGAATAATAGGGATAATATATACTCATCTCCAGCTTGACAATCTTATGGTTAGAAATAATTTCTTTTCTCTGTTTTGTGCCCTGTATTTTGGAGCTTATGGTGACTTCTTAATTCATTCTTTCTGATTCATGACGTGTTGATTTATATTTTAGAAGTACAATTAAAAGTTATACTTTAAAGGAAATCTATCAGCTTCCGGGCCCTACCTAAGGTGCTGACAGTGTGCTGTAGCTGGCAGCCCCCAGTGAGCATGGTGCCTTTTGGTAATGTGTCCATGCAGTGGATTTTGTACAATCTCCGGTCTCCTACTGTAATGAAGAGTCGAACAGGAGTTGTTTGTGCCACACTTTGGCACACCTCACCACTCCTTCCTCCTCCCTCTTCTTCATGAATAATCTCTGCTGCCCAGCCTCCTGTTTGCTCAGCTGTCAACCAGTGTCTCTGATTCAAGATCAGTCCTCTGTAGGCAGTTTGTGTCTGAATGAAACATTCAGATATAGTTGAATATCTGAACCCAAATGTGTTGGAGCTGTGGTCTAGGGGTTACTCGCCATGTAGACCCCTGTCAGCGGTTCATTCTTTGGTTCAAATCCCCTGATAGAAATGATTATTATGGCTCATTTTTAAGGCTATGTACACACACAGTATTTTTTCTCAGTATTTTGCAACCAAAACCCGGAGTGGATTGAAAACACACACTGTTGAAATTGAGTAAATGGCCGCCATTTAATGGCAAACAACAGCTAAATGCTAAAGTAAATATCATTGAGTCTACGGGACTGGCAGAACTTCAAAAGGAGGACGCCCGGCGGAATCCATTTGAACTCTGCACATATTCTGCAGTGTGAACGTACCCTAATTAGAGATGAGCGAGTAGTAAAATAATTGAAAGCTTGAGATTTGATACGAATGGACCATGATGCTTGACTATTCGATTGAATATCGAACCCTATTATAGTCTATGGGGAAAAATGCTTGTTTCTTAGAAACCTAAATTCAACCACATGGAGGTCACCAAGTCCTTAATGACACCTCCGAAAATTATGCAAACACCTCTGGAATGCAACAGGGAATACAGGGGAAGCATGCCGAGCTGCATCTAACATGCCGAAGTCACAGTATTACCCCACTATCACAGCCTCTCAACAATGCACTCCAAACACAATATATTTTCTATGTAAAGTGGAAAAAAACACCAGGAAACCTTCTTTCCTCTACATCAGCATGGACGGAAAGCCAAATTTTAAGCAAAAGAAATATGTTCATGCACCCCTTTAATTCACGTTGCCAATGACAACTACAGATGGCATAGACAAGGGGGGAAATTAAACCGCACCCACCACTGTCATTGTGTGTGTTTGTGATGTGGTCAAACACGTCCTCTTTAAATTCCAGACACCCTTCATTACTAGAGATGAGTGAACCTCGAGCATGCTCTAGTCGATCCGAAACCGAACTTTTGGCATTTGATTAGCGGTGGCTGCTGAACTTGGATAAAGCCCTAAGGCTATGTGGAAAACATGGATATAGTCATTGGCTGTATCCATGTTTTCCAGACAACCTTAGAGCTTTATCCAAGTTCTGCAGCCCCTGCTAATCAAATACCGAATTTTCGGGTTCGGATCGACTCGAACCCGAACCCGGTTCGCTCATCTCTATTCATTATACATAAATGGGTCTGGGTCACATGAGAACCCTCCAAGCCTAGCGCACACTGTATATGTCTAAAACTTTACGTATGTCAGCCGATGATACATGAGAGATGTTTGGTTTGTTTTAAACCTGGTGCAGAGCCAAATAAAATATTATAACCATTGCTATCATATCGGAACTAGACTAAGCCTGGCGTATACTGTATATGTCTGAAATTTTACGTATGCCTGCCGGCCATATTGCATAGCGCAATAAACTGTCTCACGACAATTCAATTGTAGGACAAAATAGACAGACACTGGTCTATGCAGGAGAATTCTAAGCTACGTGTCTGCCTGTCTGTCTAACTAGCTAATATGCTGCATACCATTGTGGGAGATGTGTGCATGTTGCTGGTTTGGAAGCCCAGATCCTGGATCTAAATGAGCAGCTGCAACGATTGAGATGCATTGGCAAACTGGAAAGGGGTCTGCTTATGACTGAGCAAGCGCTCCAAGGGGTAGATGGGGGAGAGTGTGATAGCATGGAGGTACAGGAGGAAGAGGCAGCTAGTTGGGTCACAGTTAGAAAAAGGGGTAGAGGGAAGAGTGTGAGGGAGGCCAGTCCTGATCTGGCACACCCCAACAAGTTTGCCAAATTGGCGGATGAGGGGGATGTTGATTCAGGGGTGGCATTGCTGCAGCAGGACACTGCCTCTGAAAGCCAGGGGGGTGTCTGCTCCAGTAAGGTGGGAAACAGGAGTTCAGGGCAGGCCAGGCAGGTACTGGTAGTGGGGGACTCAATTATTAGGGGGACAGACAGGGCAATCTGTCACAAAGACCGGGATCGTCGAACAGTGTGTTGCCTTCCTGGCGCTCGAGTTCGTCACATCGCGGATCGGGCTGACAGATTACTGGGAGGGGCTGGCGATGACCCAGCAGTCATGGTGCACATTGGCACCAATGATAAAGTTAGAGGTAGGTGGCGGGTCCTTAAAAATGATTTCAGGGACTTAGGCAGGAAGCTTAAAACTAGGACCTCCAAGGTGATATTTTCCCAAATATTACCTGTACCACGAGCCACACCTGAGAGACAGCGGGAGATTAGGGAGGTAAATAAGTGGCTCAAGAGCTGGTGTAGGGTAGAGGGGTTTGGGTTCATGGAGAACTGGGCCGACTTCTCGGTCGGTTACAGGCTCTACGGTAGGGACGGGCTGCATCTCAATGGGGAGGGTGCAGCCGTGCTGGGGGAGAAGATGGCTAAGAGGTTGGAGGAGTGTTTAAACTAGGGACCGGGGGGGAGGGCAACTACAATATAGTAAGTAAAGACAGAGTAGATGGAGAGCTGGGCCTAGATTATGGAACTGGGGGTGGAGCGGCGGGAGGGGTTAGAATAGTCACTAGTGATAAAAGGAAAGGGAATATGGACAAATATATTAAATGTATGTATACTAATGCTCGAAGCCTCACTAATAAAGCTGAGGAATTAGAACTCATAATGGTTGAAGAGAAATATGATATAGTGGGGATAAGCGAGACATGGCTGGATGAGAGTTATGACTGGGCTGTTAATATCCAGGGTTATAGTCTATTCAGAAATGACCGTAAAAATAAGAAAGGGGGAGGGGTCTGTCTATATGTTAAATCATGCCTTAAGCCTATTCTGCGGGAGGATATATGTGATGATAATGTGGAGTCTCTTTGGGTAGAAATAAGGGGAGGGACGAAGAATAATAAAATTCTTATAGGAGTGATTTATAAACCGCCAAGTATAGTGGAAGAATCAGAAAATCTTCTTATAAGACAAATAGATGCGGCGGCGAAGCAGGGGGAAGTCATTATTATGGGGGACTTTAACTACCCAAATATCAACTGGAAAGCAGAAACCTGCAGCTCCAGGAAGGGAAGCGGGTTTTTGGAAATAGTAAAAGATAATTACCTTTCCCAACTAGTAGAGGAACCAACAAGAGGGGGGGCCCTTCTGGACCTGATCTTAACCAATAGGCCCGACAGAATATCAAAAATAGAGGTGGGGGGTCACCTAGGTAATAGTGACCATAACATAGTAAGTTTTCAATTATCCTTCAATAAAATGATTAGCAGAGGGGCTACAAAAACATTAAATTTCAGGAAGGCTAATTTCCAAAAACTAAGAGAGGACCTTGGGAACATAGACTGGGACAATGCCTTCAGAAATAAAAGTACACAAGAGAAATGGGACATATTTAAGAGCATCCTGTGTAAATCGTGTGAACGACACATACCATATGGGAATAAACGTAGTAGAAATAAGAGAAATCCAATGTGGTTAACTACAGCTGTAAGGGGTGCAATAAATGATAAGAAACAAGCATTCAGACAACTAAAACAAGAAGGTAGTGGGGAAGCATTGAGCAACTATAGACAGAAGAATAGAATGTGTAAAACGCAAATAAAAGAAGCAAAAATAGCAACAGAAAGAAGGATAGCCAAAGAAAGTAAAACAAATCCCAAAATGTTCTTCACCTATATAAATAACAAAAGACTTAAAACCGAAAATGTTGGTCCCCTCAAAAATAATCTGGGTGTAATGGTGGAGGGGGAAGAGGAAAAGGCCAATCTACTAAATACATTCTTCTCTACTGTATTCACAGAGGAGAATCCCATAACAGACGATATGACTAGGGATAATGTTAATCCTCCCATAAATCTCACCTGCCTAACACAACAAGAAGTGGGGAAACGCCTTAAAAATATTAAAATCCATAAGTCACCGGGCCCAGAAGGTATCCATCCTAGAGTTTTGCAAGAATTAAATACTGTGTTAGACAGACCGTTATTCCTATTATTTAAAGATTCTATTACGACAGGGATTCTTCCACAGGACTGGCGCATAGCTAATGTGGTACCAATATTCAAGAAGGGGTCAAGGAGTGATCCTGGAAACTACAGGCCCGTAAGTCTAACATCTATAGTAGGTAAAGTATTTGAGGGGATTGTAAGAGATGCTATACTGGAGTATCTTAATGAAAATAATCTTATGACTCAGCACCAGCATGGATTTATGAGGGATCGGTCCTGTCAGACTAATCTGATCGGCTTCTATGAAGAGGTAAGTTATAGACTGGACCTGGGGGAGGCTGTGGATGTTGTGTATCTGGACTTTTCAAAGGCATTTGATACTGTGCCGCATGAAAGGTTGGTCTACAAAATGAGGATGCTGGGACTCGGGGAAAACGTATGCAAATGGGTAAGTAACTGGTTGTGTGATAGAAAACAGAGGGTGGTCATTGATGGAACATATTCAGATTGGGTTTTAGTTACTAGTGGGGTACCACAGGGGTCAGTGTTGGGTCCACTTCTTTTTAATATTTTTATTAATGATCTTGTAGAGGGGCTACAGAGCAGAATCTCCATTTTTGCAGATGATACTAAACTGGGTAAAGTAATCAGTACAGAGGAGGATAATATCATATTACAGAGGGATTTGGAGAAGCTAGAGGCTTGGGCGGAGAAATGGCAAATGAAGTTTAATGTGGATAAATGTAAGGTTATGCATTTGGGCCATAGAAATAATAAGTACAGTTATGTGCTAAATAATAAAACACTGGGTAAAACTACTTCCGAAAAGGACCTGGGGGTATTGGTGGACAGTAAACTCAACTTTAGTGATCAGTGCCAGGCAGCAGCTGCCAAGGCTAATAAAATAATGGGATGCATCAAAAGAGGTATAGATGCTAAAGATGAGAACATAGTTTTGCCTCTTTATAAATCACTGGTCAGACCACACTTGGAATACTGTGTACAGTTTTGGGCACCGGTATATAAGAAGGACACAGCTGACCTAGAGCGGGTGCAGAGGAGGGCAACAAAGGTCATTAAGGGAATGGGTGGGTTACAGTACCAGGATAGGTTATCACGCTTGGGGTTATTTACGCTAGAAAAAAGACGTCTTAGGGGCGATCTGATCACAATGTACAAATATATGAATGGACAGTACAGAGATTTTTGTAGTGGTCTTTTTACTCCTAGGTCTGTAACAATGACAAGGGGGCATCCTCTACGTCTAGAGGAAAGAAGATTTCATCATCAGCATCGACGCGGGTTCTTTACTGTACGAGCGGTAAGACTGTGGAACTCTCTGCCACATGATGTTGTCATGGCTGATTCAGTAAATAAGTTCAAGGGAGGCCTGGATGCTTTTCTTGAAAAATATAATATTACAAGTTATGGGCATTAGATGTCTTCTGCCCCATAGGGGTTTTTCGCCTTCCTGGATCAACACAGTAGGATTTTCCTAGGTTGAACCTGATGGACTCTTGTCTTCTTTCAACCTTATTTACTATGTTACTATGTTACTATGTATATGTGGATGTATATGCTATGCTTTGCTGTGTAGTAGCTCTAGCAAGGGATTTTGGGGTCTTTCCTTCCTACAATCTGATAAGATGCTCACTGTCCCTACTGAAATCTCTATCCCTCACTACTTGCAACACATAGACTGTAGGAGCAAATAGATTAACTGCAGCCAACTCTTCACAGTGGGCAGATGCCTGCCTGTCTGTGAGAATGAGCTGCAGATGTGGTGGTAGCCAGCCTCTTCACAGGAAATCACTGGATATACTGTATGCTGTGCTATGTATAATTGTAACACAAACATGGGCATTTGGGGGTCTTTCCTGCCTAGAATTAGCTAAATCCTTACTCTCCCTGCTCCAGCCTCTCTCCCTCACTACCTTTAAGATGGAATTTGACGTCGAGCAGGAAATGCCAAGTTCTTATACTCTTGAGATCACATGAATAAGTCAGCTAATGTATGAAGACGCTGTTCTCGCATTGTCAGCGTGCTCCTAGGGCCTGTCACCTCAACCCCCTGCATAGTTATTGGTCCAAAAAGCACAGGGATGATGGGAGGGGAAACAAATTTTTACAGCATTTTCAGTCGAATGCTCAATCGAAAAGAAGTATTTTGAATAGTATAGTATTCAATTGATAAGCTACTCAATCGGGTACTACTCGCTCATCTCTAACCCTAATAGTAAAAACGGTGAAAGGAAGAAGAAAGAAAAACTGTGTGAATGACTATAAAAAAAAGTTTGTTGTTGGCAGTGAGATTTAGCAAGTTGTCCTACAGTAACAGTCCCCATACACCTTAAACTTTAGGCGGCCATACTCACCTGTCTTGGAGGGTTCCACCGTCAGTATAAGGTGTATGAGGCTCTCCCGAATGTCCACTGACATAGTATCCTGAGACACAGCTGGGAGAAGAACACTCCACTCCACTCCACTCCACTCTGCTCCACTCCCTGGCGGGCAGATCTTACGACTCTTTTGCTCCATAGACTGCAATGAAGCCAAAAACTCAGATTTGCAATAGTAAATCTGCTCATTGACATCTGCATTAACATCCAAAATTATAAATACACAATGAAAATGACCACTGCAGATAATCTGCAGAAAAACTGGCTTTGCAGAAATGGTATGCCCATGTCTGGAGCATTAAAAGAAAAAAAAAAAAAAATAAGAAAAACAAACAAACACTTTTTAATCATGTAGCACTGGCAGACTCATTAATTGTCACCTGGGATTTATGTAACACAAACTACAAGACATGACATTGAGTTAATTATACCGGCTGTAACACTTATAAATATAGTCACGCAGCCAGTATAGACTGCTTTATTTATGTACAGGACCATGTTTCCTTCCAATTATATCGGTGAAAATTACCTGAACACTAAAGGTATTCGACATGCAAGATTAAATTATATTTGATAACACTAAAAAAATTAGAACAAATAGTATAAAGGTGGAAAAAAATGTAACCTAGCCCCAAGATGATGGGATTTTGGGTTGTTGTTGTTGTGCATCATTCTCTCCACACATATCACTTTGGCATATTGGCATGTTGCTTTTCTTTGGATCTGGATGTCTGTGACAACTGCTATAATTCTGGATCACACATAAGTATACGGTAGACATGTTTTATAGTAGCACAGTAGTACTAACTCTTTTATGCATAATGACCATTTTCAGGCATGGGCTATCTGACCTAAGGTTTATATTGTCATACGATGGTGTTTGATTTACTAGATAAAGATAAGTAATGATGTCACATAAGAACATGACATGTAAGGTTATTTATTTATTAATTATCGTCTGTGGACATTATGGACATATCCGTATTTGATCTTTCTTCAAGCAGGATAAAGGTAAAGTAAGTGAACAAAAATAACAACTATAATCTATTAAACAGTAATCTTTGCAAGATAAAAAGGATCGGATTGACATTTGTATTGAAAAATACATCTGGGCTGGATTCATAGGCTAACATAGGCATAGTTCATGTTTTTTCCGCTTGTTTTTCCTATGATTTTCATGTGCCTGTTAACTGCAGGGTAAAACACATTTTAAAAACTGCATATAGCAACATATCCCCCCCCCCCCCTTTTATGGTTTTTACTAGATAAGAGCAAACTTTAAAATGGTGATCCAGCAAAAATCTTTTTCTTTTTAAATCAACTGATTTCAGAAAGTTATATAGATTTGTAATTTACTTGTATTTAAAAATCTCAAGCCTTCCAATACTTGTCAGCTGCTGTATATCCTGCAGGAAATGTTTTCTTTTCAGTCTGACTCAGTGCTTTTTGCTGACATCTCTGTCCGAAACAGGAACTGTCCAGAGCTGGAAAGGTTTTCTATGGGTATTTGCTGCTGCTCTGCACAGTTCCTGACATGGACAGAGATGTCTGCAGAGAGTACTGTGTCAGACGGAAAAGATAACAACATTTCCTGCAGGACATACAGCAGATGTATGGGAATACTTGTGATTTTTAAATAGAAGTAAAATACAAATCTACATAACTTTCTGAAACTGGTTGATTTAAAAAGAAAAAGATTACCCCTTTAAGCACAGCATTTGATCACCAGTGGCTGAAACAGTTGGATTCAGCCTATGGCCTATGACTGTATGAATTTTTTCTAGGCATCCTCAGGGATGAATCCAACTTCTTCAGTTACCAGTTATCAAATACCACATGCTTGAATTCGCTCGCCTACAGTTTTTAAATGTTTACAGTCGAAACACTTAAAATAATGAGAAAGACAGGTCAGAAATGTAGAAAACTGCAGTGTGTGAAACCTGTCTAAGGCCTTTGGAACAAAATGATTTTGAGTTCATGCACACAACTATTTAAAGAGGTATTCTGAGCAAGGGATATTTTTGCACCAGGAAGTGGAAAAATAGGCAAATAAGGGCATGGAGCGACAGGATTGTGGCTGGGATTGTGGCTGTGGTGTTGAAGTCAGGGAGGGAAGTTTGCTTTATTATGTTAAAACAGTCCACCCACAGCCATATAGCAAAATTTCACGCTGCAAATTCGTAGCAAAATCCGCTGCGGATCCAGTGCTATTCTGCGGGCTGCGGGTGGCGGGGGGTTAACTCACATACTCACAGCGGAATGGCAATTCCGCTGTGAGTATGTGTTCTCATAAGGATGAATGGCACCGGATCCGCAGCGGATTTCGTTGCGAATTTGCAGCATGAAATCCGCTGTGGATCCATTACATGTGAAGCTTAACCCTTAACCACAAGTTTAACAATACCTAATATTCCAGAGACTGTAGAATTTGTTATTATACTGTAAAAGAACAAACAACAGAATTGTTTAAAAATCTGACCCAGAAGGCATTGCTGCTTGATTTGATGACCTATGTGCAAGCTAGATTTCCTCATCTGTTTGTACAAGTCAGTGTAAAAATATTGGCCCCTCAAGGAAAACTGTACCCTAGTAAGTAGAATGTTACACCAGTTATAGACTAGGTTCACACTATGAAAAATTGATGACTGTCTTTGTGCAGATAATGGGTGTTATTTAAAAAATAACAGTCGCTATTTACACAATGGACGTTATTATGAAAGATGGACGTAATTTTTACATAGTGTGAACCTAGCCATATATCGTTGAGCCTCAATAAAGTAAAGTTAAGAGCTAATTTCTGGTAGTGAACTATAACTACTGTCACATTTGGCTATATCTGATGAACGCAATATGGACGCACTTTAAATTAACTAAATTATTGCCCCACTGATACCACTAGATGGTATTATAGCACTGTAAAAGTCCCTGCTATGCTGTAGCTGACATGAAGAGCCCTACAATTCAGCTCTCTCTGTTGTTTCTCCAGTATAAAAAGCTAAATGTACAGAAAATAACATCTCTTTTTGTAGCTTAACAGAAAAAAAGTACAGGGAGAATGTTGTGCTGAAACATGTACATATTGATTCCTAACAGCAGCTTTCCAATTAGACTTTCTCTAGCCTTCATATACCATGTTTACATGTTACTTACAAATAAGTCGTAACTGTTTAGTACTCCGATCTACTACTGTGGCAATTTGACCTGAGAACTCTGAATCTACAATTATAATGAAACAAAATGATAAATAATGAATATAAAATGAATAGTGGGAAAGAAAATAGTGTGGTGTGCTCAACTTAAAGTCTATGGACCATCTGATACATGTCAAAATCTTGAGTGCACTACCTAGTTCTGCACCTGTTAGAACTATAGTGAGATTAAAGTATTTGGAAAAAGAGGTGGTAGGCTCTCAAAAGACAATTGGCATAGGTAAAACGGAATAATATACTCTAATTTGGTCAACACACAATAAATGCCATAAATTTCAGGTTGTAAACTTAAAATCTAGCTTTATATATAAAAAGAAGAAATGAAAATGAGAAATGATACAACATATAAAAAGCAATGTGTATATACAATCAAATAAATTCTTATTGTTGGTCTATCTGCAACATTCCTCACTGAAGAAAGGATATGCTATACATCCTGAAACGCGTTTGAAGAGTTGCAGTATATCATTTAGCCACTAAGATTTGTATACTCGTCACCTATCCCGAATATCCACACGCACGCAAGACGTGCACCGCATGCAAAGCACCTTATCCAAGAACCACAGGGGGGACGCCTCCTGTGCACCTGGATCTGCATGAATGAACGCTGAATAGTGAACCAGCCTCCCGTATGGGAAAATAAACCTGATACAAAGAACAACTCAGCAGCGGAGAGAGCGGAGGACGCCAGCCGCCATGTCACAGACATCGTGCTTACAGGAGCTCCTATATCCGCAGAGACTGGTGAGAGGTGGACATCCACCATACAAATATACCTAACTCCTCATACATTTGTTTTATCAATAGTGACATATAAAGAGACAGGTGAACGGGAACTTGATAACAAAGTACGCGGTAAAGCAAGGGCCCTGCACCGCTTTTCATTTCAAGAGTGGCAATACTCATTTTTTTATCTTTATCATATTTTTTAATTTATATGTTTATATATATATGATTTAATACTGCATGTTGATATAATAATACGATGATGAAATATTAATACGAGAATTAATACTTATAATTAATCAAGTATGCAGATAGACCAACAATAAGAATTTATTTGATTGTATATACACATTGCTTTTTATATGTTGTATCATTTCTCATTTTCATTTCTTCTTTTTATATATAAAGCTAGATTTTAAGTTTACAACCTGAAATTTATGGCATTTATTGTGTGTTGACCAAATTAGAATATATCATTCCGTTTTACCTATGCCAATTGTCTTTTGAGAGCCTACCACCTCTTTTTCCAAATAAAATGAATAGTGATGAGCGAGTAATAAAATGCTTGTGTGCTCATAACTCAAGACAAATATTTCCAGATACTCGGGTGCTTGTTTCAAGTAAAGAACCCCGTTGAAGTCAATGGGAAACTCAAGCATTTTTGCAGGGGACCCAAGCTAGGTAGAGGGAAGGTTGTGTGGAAACCTGTCAACCTCAGAAAATGATGGAAACACCATGGAAATTGACAGGAAACAGCAGGGGAAGCATGCATGGATGCCTCTGAGGCTGCCTAATTGCACTATTATGGCAAATTATGGGCAACAGTATGGCAGTGATCACACAGTAAAGGATTAAAATAGAGGTAGCATATGAACCACCCCAAAATTTAGCCTGACACAGCATGGCAGTGAGAACACAGGGAACCATTAAAACAGATGTAGCATATGATGAACCACCAAAAACTTTGCCTGACACAACATAGCAACATCCAAAGAAGGTAGAAGGTACTGGTGAAAGGAAGGCAGAGGACCCCCGTAAGATGACATCCACAGATAATATGGTTTGAAATGGACAAGACAAGGATGCTAAATTGGATTTGACTTTGAATTTGACTGTAGCAGTTGAGGTAACATTCCCTGCAACATGTAACTCACCACTTTTCCCCCCACCGCTGTTTTGAGTTTGAATTTGACTTTGAATTTGACTGTAGCAGTTGGGGCAACATTCCCTGCATCATGTGACTCACCACCTCTCTCCCCTCCCCCCCACCGCTGTTTTGAGTTTGAATTTGACTTTGAATTTGACTGTAGCAGTTGGGGTAACATTCCCTGCATCATGTTACTCACCACCTCTCCCCCCACCACTGTTTTGAGTTTGATTTTGACTTTGTATTTGACTGTAGCAGTTGGGGTAACATTCCCTGCATCATGTTACTCACCACCTCTCCCCCCACCACTGTTTTGAGTTTGATTTTGACTTTGTATTTGACTGTAGCAGTTGGGGTAACATTTCCTGCATCATGTGACTCACCACCTCTCCCCTAACCGCTGTGTTTTGAGTTTGAATTTTACTTTGACTGTAGCAGTTGGAGTAACATTCCCTGCATCATGTGATGTTCATGGGGTATGGCTGTCTTAGCACAATACTCAACATAACTGCAGAACTGATGTGGCTCAGGCATCCTGGTTTTAATTCCTTAAGGATCTGGCAATTGTCTCATGCAAAGGGATCATGACTTGAGTTACTGCCTTACTAATTATGTGCTGCCCAACAACTAGAAGTGTCATTTGTTTCTTTAGTTTGAGCAGGGTCTGATTTTTTTTTTTTCCTTTTTTCTCTTTTGTTTTGTTATCATTTTATGCCAGCAGAAAGACACAGGTCTGTATACATACACACATAGGTCTGTATACAGACACACACTTAAGAACAGAATACTGACAAAGTTTACCATTTGGTTTCCAAATTGTACAAAAAAAGAGGGAGAGAGAGACAAACACAGAATTAGACAGCAAAGTTTGCATTGTTCATTGAAACACTATTTGGTAATAAAAGAAACACATGTTTGTTCATTTTTTTGTGAAGAGTAGATCCTTCTCATATTTCATTTGGAAATATGGGCAAGGTCAGCTTCCTTCATTTTATTTCCCCTGTTTTTGAAAGGCAATTTTCTGCCATGTTCTGCCCCTTTACAGCCAGAGGAGTATGTGTCTCCTTGCGTGCAAGGATCTGCAGGCCCCTGTGATAAGGAATGGGCAGACAAAACCAATAATCCACTCTTAAGGAGAAAAATATTGCCGCAACCTTTAGACAATTTGTTATATATTACTGAACTTCAACTTTCCAGAATGAGCAAAACACTGTGCAGTCTTTGTTACAATTTTGTAATAAATTTGTAATAAATGTGCTCAGACTCATCGAAGGGTCCAGAAAAGAGATCCTGGGAGCATGGTGGTTGTGGTGGATTTGAATCCCTTCTTCTTTCCCTGAAGGGGCCAGGCTGTGGGGAAGGAGGCTGAGCTGATGGAGCAAGGGTTTCACTCCCTTGGGTAGCGTGGGTGGACTGCGTGGAAGACTGGGTGGTGGATAAGTTACTGGACACATTATCTGCTATCCACTTTATCACCTGTTCATACTGCTGAGGTTTTAATATCGGTTTACCATGAGCCCTGTAAGTTGGGCGAAGAAGCTAGGGAGTGAAGGTCTGCAGTGTGCCACTGTTCCCTCCTCAACGGGTGCTGCTGTGTCCCCCTGCCCTGAACCATGGCCTCTGCCAACTGCATCGCTTGGAACCCCATGCCCACACCCTTGACCCTTACCCCTGGGGTTCAACATTTTATGGACACTGCACAGTATGGAGCTTAGATATGCCTTGGGTAAGAAATACAGAAATCAGAAAATATACTAGTGGTCCCACTAGTTTTTGGGGGGATACAATCTGTTGGTGGCTGCTCCTATACACTCCGTGACAGCCCCTTTACACTGTGCAAGCAGTAGTGAACTTAGATATGGCTTGAGTAAGAAAGACAGCAATCTGAAAATATACTAGTGGTCCCAATAGTCTTTGAGGGGCTGTAGGTTACAATCTGTTGGCGGTTGCACCTATACACTCTGTGACACACCCTTTACACTGTGCAAGCAGTAGTGAACTTAGATATGGCTTGAGTAAGAAAGACATAAATCTGAATATATACTAGTGGTCCCACTAGTTTGGGGGGGGGGCTGTGGGATACAATCTGTTGGTGGTTGCACCTATACACTCTGTGACACCCCCTTTACACTGTGTAAGCAGTAGTGAACTTAGATATGGCTTGAGTAAGAAAGACAGAAATCTGGAAATATACTAATGGTCCCACTAGTTTTTGGGGGGCTGTAGGATACAATCTGTTGGTGGCTGCACCTATACAATATGTGACACCCCCTTTACACTGTGCAAGCTTTAGTGAACTTAGATATGGCTTGAGTAAGAAAGAATGAAAGCTGGAAATATTCTAGTGGTCCCACTAGTTTTTGGGCGGCTGTGGTATACAATCTTCTGGTGGCTGCACCTATACACTCTGTGTGTAAATTTTTGGGGGCATCAGTGGAGAATTTTGATTCCCAAAAAGGGGCCACCCTGTTGTTTCCCTATTTATGTTCCAATACTCGCAACCAAGTGGGACTTAAGGGGCTATCTATCAAGGTGGTATGGTGCTCTCCCCATCATGGAGGCACCCCGTGGAAACAGGCTAGAGATATCTGGCTATCCCGTGTTTTGAGACTCGCAACCGAGTACTTCATTGGAATTTTTTCACTTATCTCCTTGAGTTCAGTGATTACCCCCTTAACACTGTGCAAGCAATAGTGAACTTAGATGTGGCTTGAGTAAGAAAGACAGAAATCTGGAAATATACTAGTGGTCCCACTAGTTTTTGGGGGGCTGTGGGATACAATCTGTTGGTGGCTGCACCTATACACTCTGTGACACCCCCTTTACACTGTGCAAGCAATAGTGAACTTAGATATGGCTTGAGTAAGAAAGACAAAAATCGGGAATTATACTAGTGATCCCACTAGTTTTTGGGAAGCTGTGGGATACAATCTGGTGGTGGCTGCACCAATACACTCTGTGACACCCCCTTACAATGATCAGTGAAGTTCTATGCAGGTGTACTACAAATAACAGCAATACAATGTACTACAGCAGCATCACCAGCCACAAAATCATAAAATAGAACTGAGCACTTCATAGAGATCTGTATGCCCCAACTAATGTCCCCTTTCTGCCAGCAGCCGATCCCCACAGTGTGCTTCTGAAATCGTGGTAGCTTCACTGCAAGTCCTAGCCAGCAGTCTGTAGTAATACAATTAAAAAAAACGATTTGAAGCCCTTACAAGGGCTGTTTGGTTTTTTCACTAGTATTCCCTGCCTACTGGAACGTTAATTCCCTCCTTAACGCTCTCCCTGACCAGCAGCAGCTCTGTCCCTAATCTCTTCCAGCATATGTCTGAAGCGAGCATTACTGGCCACGATATTTATATGGCAGGGTCATCTGATCTGGCCAACCAATTGCTGCTATCGTCATGTATGGGTCCCACGTGATCGCAGGATGTACCAAAGAGTCTCCTGCATGTTTATTTGCTGAGAAATAGCGCCCAAACTTACGGGAAATGGGTGATGAAACTTTCTCGAGTATCGCGAAATGCTCATCCGAGTAACGAGTACCATCGAGTACCCTAATACTTGAACGAGTACCAAGCTCAGACGAGCATGTTCACCCCCCAAACCACGAGTATCATTTGGACATCTTCATCAAGGCATGTCCAGTCCTGTGGTCTGCCTATCTCCTGGAGAATTTGGACTAAAAAACACTTATCCCAGTGACACGTGATAGTGACAGTGTCAATGAGGCGGGGCCTTGAGAATGCATGCCATAGACTTGCAGCGCCTCTTTGCCCGCCCTTTTTTTTTTTCAGCATGCTCCTGCACTGGATCTTTGACTTGTATAATAGATAAGGAACTATAGCATGAATCTTTTGTCTATAAATTACCTGTCTACAAATTAACCAGCAAGGCTGATCAGATTGGGTTTTTAAACCATTCACTGTGTTATAGTTCACAACTATCTCATTTACCTTTGAAAGCACTAGTTAAGTTTTATAACATATTAGATTTCAGGAATATAAGGTATTTGAAATCAGTCTACGTACCTCCATGTAGCTTGTGTACTCCATCCATTTCACCAAATGGGTGATTTAAACTGAGATGAGTTGGATTCTGCACACCCAGTGGGTAGGCTTAATATTAGCTCAAGGGAGGCCATTTGGACTGTACTGTAGGTCCTCTCTGAGGTCACCTTTAATGTAGCGGGATGGTACATTCTATTTTATGAGTACACTCCGCTCTCTTTTCACTGGCAAGATTTACTAGAAGGCGCATGTCTCTTAGCAAACCTGGCCCTGAGCACTGCACAACAAATCTACACCTGTAGATTTGTATAATGATTTATGCCTGAAAGCGGCCGTAAACAGGGCCAGCGTCAGCACCCGGCATAGTCAGGCAAGTGCCGGGAGCCCACAGCTCCTCTGGGGGCCCAGTTCCCCAGTTGTTTACTCAGAAATGATCGAATATCGATCATTGCTGAGTGAGGTCCTGTGGGCCCTACTGGGTGGGCCGCCGTCCAGGGGCATCACGGGAATCCAGGATACAGCACGGGGCAGCATGGTGGCTCAATGGTTAGCACTGGAGTCCTGGGTTCAAATCCCACCAAGGGCAAAATCTGCAAAGAGTTTGTATGTTCTCTCCGTGTTTGCGTGGGTTTCCTCCGGGTACTCTGGTTTCCTCCCAAAAACATACAGATAGGTGAAGCGCTGCGGAATCTGTGTGCTATACAAATAAAAACATTACTATACAGTTTTCCTGAATTCCTGGGTGTGCTCACCAGTAAGTTGCGTGTGTGCCTTTAAGACGCACACGCAACTGACTGAGCGCAGCCGGCGGGGACTTCCGACATAGGCAGAATTCCTAACACACGCTGCTGGTGCCGGAGAATAGAGGAGACCGCCTGCAGGGAGATCTTCAGCAAAAAGGGAGTGAGTTAGTAGGTGAGTGGTTTTCATTTTTTTTTTACTCTAGATTGCACATAAGGGGGACAATGCTAAGGGGGACATCTATTGGGGACAATGCTGAAGTGGCCATCTATGAGAGGGACAATGCTGAGGGGCCATCTATAAGAGGGACAATGCTGGGGGGTTATCTATAAGGGGACAATGCTGAGGGGGCCATTTTTAAGAGGGACAATGTTGAGGGGGACAATGCTGAGGGGGCCATCTATGAGGGGGGCAGTGCAGAGGGGGACATCTATAAGGGGGGCAGTGCAGAGGGGGACACCTATAAGGAGACAATGCTGAGGGGGAGATCTATAAGTGGGGCAGTGCAGAGGGGGACATCTATAAGGCGGCCAGTGCAGAGGGGGCCATCTTTGAGGGGCACAATGCCGAGGGGGACATCTTTAAGTGGGGAGTGCTGAGGGGGACATCTATAAGGTGGCAGTGCAGAGGGGGACATCTATAAGGAGACAATGCTAATCTGTGCCTTCTTCCTGGCATACACCAGGGGCACAACATTGATAAATGTCCCCCTATGTTTTTTGGGCAGCCATCATTCCATTGACTTCAATGCATTACATTGAACTCAACTATAATTCGGTAATAACTAACAGTTGTGTTTTTTTTTTTTTTTTAACATAGTGTTAACATAGCCTAGGACTGTATGCCAAGCCAGATATGTGTTATATTTCCTTTACAATGTTGTACTTTTAAGAGATATTTATTTCTATGTAAGAAAAATTAACATATTTTCTCATTTATCTTTTTATTATTTCAGATGTCATCAAATGAATGGCAATTCAACCTAACCACCAGGCCTGAATTTATATTCGTAGGCTTTTCCTCTACACAAAATATGCATATTGTATTATTTTCAATATTCTTGATCATTTATATTTTGACATTTATAACTAATTTTCTTATCATCATGACAGTAAAAGAAACCCCCAGCCTTCATACACCCATGTACATTTTCATTGCCAGTCTTTCTATGCTTGAAATCTGCTACGTTTCTGTTACAACACCAAACATGCTATCCATTTTTTTAGCCAAAACTAAAAAGATCTCATTTGAAGGCTGCATGGCTCAGTTATATGTTTTCTTCTCACTTGGTTCTTCAGAATGTTTTCTCCTAACCTTGATGGCCGGAGATCGATATCTTGCCATTTGTTATCCTCTGAGGTACTCCTCTATAATGACAACAAAAGTTTGCCAGCAGTTAATACTTCTTTGCTTTCTTTCTGGATTTGCAGCTTCCATTTTGACCGTTACATTTGTTGCCCGATTACCGTTTTGTGGACCGAACAGAATAAATCACTTTTTTTGTGACTATCCCCCAATACTTACACTTTCTTGTATAGAAAATAATACAACAGAAACAATATTTTTCTGTCTTTCTTGGAGTATTGTGCTGACATGCTTCTTCCTGACCATGGTTTCCTATACTTGTATTGTTCTCACCATTTTCACTTCTCTACGTGGCCACAGGAAAGCATTTTCTACCTGTATTTCTCACTTGACTGTGGTATCTATGTTCTATGGAACAGTGATCTTTATGTATGTAAGACCTAAGGCCAAATATGATCTCAATAACGATAAAGTGGTCTCAGTGGTTTATTCAGTAGTGACTCCCTTGTTAAACCCTTTAATATACTCATTAAGAAATAAGGAGTTTAAAGTAGCAGTCCGAAATTTTAAATTGAGAAAATTGCTAGTGTTCTTTCAGTAGTAGGAGTAAAAACCAAATTATTGAATCCAGAACAGAACGAATCTCGATCATTAAATAGTGTGCAAAAATTTGATAAAAATGTACTTAAATATGAATCAGTTAAGAAGTAAAAGCAGGGCAAAGCTAGTGTTGGATTCCATGTGTTTTTATAGGGCAGAACAACAACTTATATGGACAAAGAGGGGCAATAAAATAGTGTAGCATGTGCGATAGGAAAATTACTTGAAAGTGAACCAGACTAACCTGGTGGTGTTGTGCAAACCTTAGACACAACAGTAGTAGGTATTTATGTTAAATCAGTCCACTGCCTGGCTTCTGATATTTTTCTTGGATGTTTATTCACACTAGGCTTAAAAATGAGCGACGCGTTTCGGTGTCTGACTGACACCTTTATCAAGCTCCTTCTCACTGCCAAATGCCAAGTCCCATTCTGAGAACAGTAGCCTAAAAAGATACTCGTAAGGTCCTTGGAGTTCTTTAGGCAGTCCTGGTCCGTGGCTATATATGGTCCTATGGTCAATTGCAATGTGTTTTCATTGGTGTTACCAACCCTCTAACCCATTGAAGAATTGAACTTTACAGGACCTTTGAAGAAATCCTGTGATATCCTATAAATGCCTCCAGGTAATAAAGGGCACCTAGATTTCTTTTTACTGCTGTAACACGTTCTTTTCTCTAAAGTGTTTCTATTTTCTTGTACATTAGTGTTTTAAAGGTATCAGACAAGAGGTCACAGAAACATATATAATCAAAAAATCAGCATGTATGCACGTACATGGTCTGCAAGTATGGAATGAAACCCAAATTGGTTGAGAGTGTCTTCCAAATGGATCAGTGGGCCCATGCCATGAAAACGCTACCCAGACCATAACTCTAAATATGCAAAACAGGAGTCCGGGGAGCCTCAGTTGCGAGTCTCAAAACACGGGATAGCCAGATATCACTAGCCTGTTGCCACGGGGTGCCTCCATGATAAGGAGAGCACCACACCACCCTGATAAATAGCCCCTTAAGTCCCACTCGGTTGCGAGTATTGGAACATAAATGGGGAAACACCAGGGTGGCCCCTTTTTGTCAATGTCTAACTCAAGGTGCGAGTATTGCGATCATGACAAAGGCTTGCCAAGGCAGGCTTCCATCCACAGACAGCCGTTTCGGGGTTTTTGCCCCTCGTCAGTGTGGAGTAGGATTCTGGCTAGTTGGGGCAATAGCAAATCGACCAACAAAACACAGTTATCACTGAACTCAAGGAGGTGGTGTGGTGCTCTCCTTATCATGGAGGCACCCCGTGGCAACAGGCTAGTGATATCTGGCTATCCCGTGTTTTGAGACTCGCAACTGAGGCTCCATGGACTCCTGTTTTGCATATTTAAATTTTTGGGGGCATCAGTGGAGACTCTTGATCGAGTACTTCATTGGAATTTTTTTCACTGTTCTCCTTGAGTTCAGTGATAACTGTGTTTTGTTGGTCGATTTGCTATTGCCCCAACTAGCCAGAATCCTACTCCACACTGACGAGGGGCAAAAACCCCGAAACGGCTGTCTGTGGATGGAAGCCTGCCTTGGCAAGCCCTTGTCATGATCGCAATACTCGCACCTTGAGTTAGACATTGACAAAAAGGGGCCACCCTGGTGTTTCCCTATTTATGTTCCAATACTCGCAACCGAGTGGGACTTAAGGGGCTATTTATCAGGGTGGTGTGGTGCTCTCCTTATCATGGAGGCACCCCGTGGCAACAGGCTAGTGATATCTGGCTATCCCGTGTTTTGAGACTTGCAACTGAGGCTCCACGGACTCCTGTTTTGCATATTTAAATTTTTGGGGGCATCAGTGGAGACTCTTGATTGAGTACTTCATTGGAATTTTTTTCACTGTTCTCCTTGAGTTCAGTGATAACTGTGTTTTGTTGGTCGATTTGCTATTGCCCCAACTAGCCAGAATCCTACTCCACACTGACGAGGGGCAAAAACCCCGAAACGGCTGTCTGTGGATGGAAGCCTGCCTTGGCAAGCCCTTGTCATGATCGCAATACTCGCACCTTGAGTTAGACATTGACAAAAAGGGGCCACCCTGGTGTTTCCCTATTTATGTTCCAATACTCGCAACCGAGTGGGACTTAAGGGGCTATTTATCAGGGTGGTGTGGTGCTCTCCTTATCATGGAGGCACCCCGTGGCAACAGGCTAGTGATATCTGGCTATCCCGTGTTTTGAGACTCGCAACTGAGGCTCCACGGACTCCTGTTTTGCATATTTAAATTTTTGGGGGCATCAGTGGAGACTCTTGATTGAGTACTTCATTGGAATTTTTTTCACTGTTCTCCTTGAGTTCAGTGATAACTGTGTTTTGTTGGTCGATTTGCTATTGCCCCAACTAGCCAGAATCCTACTCCACACTGACGAGGGGCAAAAACCCCGAAACGGCTGTCTGTGGATGGAAGCCTGCCAGACCATAACTCTGCCACCACATGCTCGTGTTCTCCCAGCAATTGTTACAGGGTGTATGTTGGTCAAAAGAGTGTATGTTGGTCTAAAGTCTGACTTGCTAATGTCCATTTGTTTGATGAAGCAGAAAATGGGACTTGTTGAGAAAAGTAACCCTTTACCAATCAGTAGACATCGAATTCTGAGAGTGCTGCGAAAATCTAAGACTTTTCTCATAGTGCAACTTCCTTAATAGAGGCGCAGTGGCCATCCTTCTGCTTAAGTCTAAGAGACTCATGTGCCTTAGGATTCACTGAACTGTTGTTTTAGACATGTTTGGTAGTTCCCTGGTTAATTTTAGTATGTTATTCTGCCCTTTCATACCTTTGTAGTACACTTACCATAAAACGTGACTTTTAGAATCTTCATTGTATATTCAGACGGCTTAGAAGCCAGCACCATATAGCAAATGTGACAGCTGTTTCACGTGCGTTAGCACGCCTTTCCAGGTCATAATAGTGTCGCTTAATCAAATAAAAACTAGTTTTGGATATGACTTCAGGTAACATTTTTCACCCCTAAATAGTGCAAGAGAGTTGGCAGTAATTAGAGATGAGCGAACCTCGAGCATGCTTGAGTCGATCCGAACCCGAACTTTCGGCATTTGATTAGCGGTGGCTGCTGAACTTGGATAAAGCCCTAAGGCTATGTGGAAAACATGGATATAGTCATTGGCTGTATCCATGTTTTCCAGACAACCTTAGAGCTTTATCCAAGTTCAGCAGCCACCGCTAATCAAATACCTAACGTTCGGGTTCGGATCCACTCGAACCCGAAATCGGTTCGCTCATCTCTAGCAGTAATTCATTCAGTTTTCGGCTGTATACTTTCAGTGCTTTCTAATGGAGCTGAGCATTGGTTATGTATATGTACAAGATATTATATATATATATATATATATATATATATATATATATATAAATATATCTGATATGAATCAGTAGAATGGTTATGTAGTGTTTATTTATTATATGGACAATGCAATTTTAAGAATCTGTTTTGTGAATTATCTTCGATAAAGAACATTCTTATTTTTAACAGTTTCTTACTGCTTACTGCTCTGCATAAAGTATTTTCCCAGGATTGTGTTTTTATAATTTTTAATAATAGTTTTGAGTAAATTTTCTAAAGTTCGGTTTGGCTGGATCTACGAACTTTGGCAATAAAAAAAGTTTGAGGTGAACCTGCATTTTTCCAATTGCCCTGAACCTTGTGGATAACACAGTTTAAGTGGAATCTGTCAGCACCCAGGCCTTACACGAGGTGCTGACAGTGTGCTGTAGTTGGCAGTCTCCTAGTGAGCATATCACCTTTTGGGAATTTGTCCGGGGAGTGGATTATGCACAATCTGGCATCTCCTACTGTAATGAAGAGTCAATAAGGAGTTGTGGCTCAGCGTTTGTTTCTTCGAGAAAAATCAATGCCCGGCATCCTGCATGCTCAGCGGTCAATTAGTATCTGTAAATAGGACTGATCTCCAATTAGATATCATTGAATGTCCCAGCCTGTGTTGGATCCATGGTCATGGGGTAAATCACCTGTCTAGAAACGATCTCCAGTTTATTTTCTTTGGCTTGATTCCCCTGATGGAAATAAACTATAGTCCTTTTTCACATCATTGTATCATTTTTAAATGAATTCCAAATCAGGTCCAAATGAGTCTAGTTTTTTTTTTTTTTTTAATACAATGATGAGAAAAAAATATATTACAAAAAGCAAATTGAGACTAATTTGGACCTGATTGGGAATTAACTTTGAACTTTTAAAAATGATACAATGATCGGAAAAAAGTAAAAATAATAACTATATTTATTTTCATCAGGGAATTGGAGCCAAAGAAAACAAACTGGTGCTGGTCTCTAAATAGGTGATTTACCTCTAGACCACAGCCCCAATACAGGCTATGAGGTTCAACTATATCTGATTGCAGATCAGTCCTTTGTTGGTAGATACTGACTGACAGCTGAGCGAGCAGGAGGCCGGGCAGCATTGATTATTCACAAAGGAGAGGGAGGAAGAAGGCGTGCTAAGGAGTGCTAGAGTGAGGCACAAACACTGAGCCACAACTCCTCATTGACTCAGCACCTCAGGTAGGGCCCAGGTGCTGACTAGAGATGAGCGAACCTGCCGGATTTCTGGTTTGTACGAATCGGCAATTACCAGCGTAAGGAACGCCTAGAAAACTGGGATGCAGCCTAGGCTGTATCCCAGTTTTCTAGGCGTTCCTTAGGCTGTATCCACCCGCTGCACGGAGGCGGCAGACAGCGGGAACCAGAAATCCGGCAGGTTTGCTCATCTCTAGTGCTGACACATTGAAAAGCCCTGTAAAAAACAATTATGTCACCTAGGAATGTTTCCAGGGTATGGCTCTGGGTAAACAGATAGAACTTGGTAAAAAAAAACAGCCTATTTAAAAGCACACAAGCAGATGCTGGTATACCGCATATGCTTTTTAAAGTGGAAATATATTTATCAACCAATGTTAATATGTACACAAAGGTATCAGAACAAATAATGGTTTTTACCAAGAAGTCTAAAATGATTCCTTTTTGCAGGAGCGACAGGTTAAGTACCTGGCAAAAATTCCCATTTTTGGAAGTAGAAACAGTAGTAGAAATATGAAAAATTTAACAAATTAAAAGCTAATAATAATAATAATAATAATAATAATAATAATAATAACTTTTTGAAATCATGAGGTTGGGGGTACTTAGATGGTGTTTGCAGACAGCAGGGGTAGTGGTAGTACTAATGAGTTGACAAAAGCAATGGTTTTAAATACACCACTGGTCAGAACCTCTGTGATCCTACTATCATTGGTATGTGTCTTAGGCGCTGCCTTCACCTTTGCCACCTCTGTAACACACTCACAACTCCTCATCACTATGCTTGTCTTAAGCACTCATGTTGTCTTTTCAGAGACTTTACTTGTAAATGACTGAGAACATGCCAATAAGTCCATAATGGCTGCTTCTTCTGAATCACCATGCCTCCTCTGTCTTACTGATGCTGCTGCTGCTACTACCACAAGGCACACTGCTGTTGCTACTACTCAGACTAAGAATAATCATATGACTGCTGGTATTTGTACTGGGCTTGGGCTTGTGGCTGCTGCCCATGGTGCTGCCAGAGGAAATGTCTGGTGTGTTCTTTCCTTTACCCCTATCTTTTTCCAACTTTTCTTTAACCAAACATTTTTATTTAATATTTGAAAAAATGAACACCCTTGTTTTTAAAGATTTTTAGTATAAATTTGCACTAAAGTCAGACACCACCAAGGTTTTCATATTTTACTCACCTATTCAAGTAAGACTAATAAAACAGATACACTAAAATTTCCAGGTAAACAACTACAGTATGTGGAAGGGTAGACATTTTCTACCAATTCCTGTGGCACTAACAAAAAAAAACCCTTTCCCTTGACACAAAAGATGCAGCAGTACAGCTTCTCTGCAGTATGCAGTGCTACCTGTACACTTGGAAGAGACCATATCGGAACAGTTCATTTTATATAGACTAAATGGACTGTCCCCGTGCTATAAAATGGCTGTTGCAGCTGTAGTTTGTAACAAAACAACGTTTACCAAGTTAGGTTCGCATGACTTACTTTACTGAAAGAGTAGTAGATGCTTGGAGTAAATTTCCAGCAAACGTGGTAGGTAAATCTACAATAACTTAATTTAACCCCTTCAGGATCCAGAACGTAACTGTACGCCCTGGGTTGGGTAAGCGGGGTCAGAAGGGGGTTGCACGGCAAATAATTTTTTTTCTGGTTCCACAGCATATTCTATGGAAAAATTAGGTCTGCCATTGCAAAGTACAAATAGTGGTGCAAATATAAGGGCTCATGTGGTTCTGTAGGTAAAAAGCGAAAACTAGCCCAGTCCTGAAGGGCTGATGTTAACTGGAATTTAGAATATATTTAACACATCCATGAAAGACCAGTAATTCTTACATGCAATTTTTTTTTATTAATAATTAAATAAACAAACAAAATTTCATATTCAGAACGCTTAAAGCAAATTTTACTCATTTTGGCACTTTTGGTCTAATGCTTGTATAGATTCTTTGTAGATGGTTTCTATACTACCATATTTTCCGGTATATAAGACGACTTTTTAACCTCAAAAAATCTCAGAAGTTGGGGGTTGTCGGATATGGTCGCCCGGTATGGTCGCTCCATATGGTGGGGGGCTAAAAAATGGCCACATCCCCACCGTGTGGGGTGACCACTGTAAAAAAAAAACTGTTAACTCATCTGGGGCCCATTCCCGGCCTCTGCACGTCTTTTGTCCCGTTCCCGGCACAGTTAGTTTGATGTACACCGACTGCTCCGGTGATACCCGAAGCTCTTCCGAGCAGCCAAGCGTCTCATTGGAGAAGCTCTGAGAAGCTCAGCTGCCGGGAGAGCTTCGGAAGAATGACAGAGGCTTCGGGTACTTCCGGAGCCTTTTGAAGCCTCTGTCATTCTTCCGAAGCTCTCCTGGCAGCAGAGCGTCTCCGATGAGACGCTCGACTGCTCGGGAGAGCTTGGGGAATCCCGGCGTAGTCAGTGTACGTCACACTGCCTGCGTCGGCAATGGGACAGGAGGCGCGTGGAGGCCTGGAACGGGCCCCAGGTGAGTTAACTGTTTGTTTGTTTTTTTATTTAGCTGCAGTTAACTGCGGTCAGACAGGGGTTAACATTTTCCGGTGTAAAAGGAGAACCCCTGACAATCTTCTTAAAAGTCAGGGGTCATCTTATATGTCCAGTTGCCTTATACGCCAGAAAATACGGTACATAAAATATCATTATGTGCAAAAAATAATGGCACTGCATGAACGATTTCTTTTCATTGCTGCATGAAAATCACGATTTCGGAGAGTATAAACAAGAGGATTAATTAATGGAATTACAACTGCGTAAAGTATAGACGCAACCTTGCCTACATTTAACAGAGATTTTGTGGAGGATTGGATATACATAAAGATAATGGTTCCATAGAAGGTCAATACAACAGTCAGGTGAGACAAACAAGTTGAAAAAGCTTTGCTTCTACTTAACTGAGAAGGCAAGCAATAAACTACTCTGATAATTTTTACATAGGAAATACTGGTTAGAAGCAAGGAATATAGTATGATGATCCAAGCAAAGGCATAGTAGATGAGGTCTGTAGGTGATGTGTGATTGCAGGAGATATTTAACAGTGGTATGAAGTCACAAAAGAAGTGGTCAATGATTCTTGGACTACAAAACAAGAGTCTTGAACTTGGAATGACCAATAAAAGACTGCTTAAAAATCCACAAATCCATGACCACAAGGCCATCTGCTGACATAGTTTGATTGTCATAAGGGTGGTATAACGTAGTGGGTGGCATATAGCCAGATACCTATCATATGCCATTACAGAAAGGAAAAAAAGCTCAGTGAACGCTAAGGCATAGAAAAAGAAGACCTGGGCAATGCAGCTGTTGTAAAAAATCATGTTGTTGTCAGTCCAAAAGTCCACCAGCATTTTGGGCACCATAGAGGTAGTATATGAGATCTCAAGGAACGAGAAATGGGATAAGAATATATACATAGGAATTTTCTTAAGAATACGATCCAGGGTCACAATCCCAACAATAAGCATATTTGCAAAAATAGTCAAAAGATAGAAGGCTAAGAATATTCCGAAGAATAATATCTGCATATGCCTACTGCTGGGAAATCCCAAGAGTATGAACATTCCAGCTTCACTTTGATTTATGAATTTCATTCTTCCTGTTGGATTATACCTGAGGGGGGATGAAAATATACACGCATGTCAGCACAATACAGACAATATGTAAGCAAGTAGCAAAAAAGTTGCATTAACGTAGTTGTTCAGGCAAAATTTAAAAAAATTGCAGAACAGTTGGTATAAAAAAATAAACAAGTTATACATACCTGTCCAGGTCCCCCGGCAGCAACCCCGCCAATGCTTCCTGTTCTCCTTCTGTCTCCTCTATCACCCAGTTTCTGTGACATAATGTCATTGCAAGAACTACCTGCTCAGCCAATCAGTGGCTTCAGCAGTGTCCTACTTGAGTGGGCAGTTGATATGGTTAAGTGAAGTCAAAGAGAGCGAGAGACAGATGAGACCAATTAAGGGCACTAAAAGTGGCAGCTGCAGGGTTTTAGGACAGGTGTGTATAACCTATTTAATACGCGTATACTATTCTCTGCTGTCCTGCAAATTTTTTAATTTTTCCCAGACAACCCATTAAAACTCTATTCAATATGTTGATTATGGGAAAGAGTTTTCAGGTACTCCAACATTTATATGCTATGTGTATATTTAATTAGAGCCTGTCAGTAGATTTGGTGAGTATAAAATCTAGATAGACTCCTTCATTACAAAAAACGATGTTTAAGTGTGAAAAATGATGGCCTAGCCATAACATTTGCAACATTTGAAGTTTCATGCTGCCAGTGGTCTATACTACATGAATCTATTGAGAGAGAATAAATAACTTTTTATATAGGAGATTGCTGAGAATCTGTAAGGCTGCGTTCACACATACCTCGTTCACAGTTAAGAAAACCGCTGCAATATGTGGTACAGTTATGCCCTATGGCCTCTGCATTCGCACTGTGGATTTTCAATCTGTTGCGAGAGTGTAGCCCCTCTGCCTTATTAACTAATCAGCTGACCTTTAAAGAAGCTCATATATTACCTGACCGCACTTCGGCTTGCTTCTGCGGCTCCCGGGTCACTCAGCCAATCAGTGTGTTGTTCAATCGCAATGCAGTAATCATTGACCCGGGAGCCGGAAGAGCAAGCCGAAGTGCGGGCAGATAATGTATGAGCTTCATTAAAGGTCCGGCAGCTGATGAGTTAATAAAGCAGAGGGGCTACACTCTTGCAGCAGATTGAAAATCCACAAGACGAATGTAGAGGCCATAGGACATAACTGTACAGAATATTGCTATGGAACTTGCAGCGTGAAATCCGCTGCAAATGCGGTACATGTGAACGCAGCCTAGACAGGTAATATTTCAGTTGTAATACGCAGGATTTAGATTCAGTTTACAGATTCCTAACAAATATTATACTTTTTTTTACATTCAATTTCAAACAAAGAACAAAAATTTGTAGCTCTAGATTTATTACTATAAACATATTATTTATACATAAGCCTGTGTAATACATTTTATCTTGTCTATAATTTACTTAGATGTATATATATATATATATATATATATATATATATATATATTAATATATATATATAGATCCCTACAAATTTTAAAAGAGCTAGTGACATTTAAAGTTATTAAAAGGTTTGTGGATCTATTTCATGGGTAGTGCTATTGTGCTAGAGTCTATGGCAAAAGCAACAAAAAAAAAAAATCAGTAAGAGTTTTGCCCATCATTTATGTTTATTATTTTTCATCTTGACTTATAAATTTACACTATTAATGGTACATAATTGGGATAATATTATGTTGATTAAGTTAAATGCAAGTACAAGTTATATAATGAGCATAATATATTAGCAAATTTAAATTCATATAAAATGCCTTAAATGATTTTCTACCTTAGTCTGTAGAAGATCTCCTAGATCAAGTCTGTCCACTGTATCTGTGATCACACAACAACTGCAACAGCTGGAGATGTATCCACTGTGTAGAATATCCCTTTATATTTAATTTTCCATTCAGGTAACTGTTTAATGTAATCCCACCAGACAGGAAATTAAAATGTAAAATAAACACTGGGGGCCAGTTAACTATTTCCATATCAAACTTTAATTTACACAATATTGTATCAAATGTAGAATGGAATGGAAAAGGAAAGAAAAAAGTCTTAGAGACATATAATTCACTTTTAGACATGGTTCCACATTTAGTAGAGCTGTTATACCCCAATCTTGGCACAACAATTGGGGCACAACAAAGAGCAGGAAAATACTGTGGAAAGGCTGTGGCATGGTCAGAGAGCTGTGGTCTAAAATGACATACACCAAATGAATGCGGCAAAATTATGGTACATTACTCTTTACTAAACTAAGCCAACTAATAGTTGGTGTAAACAAAAACCTGGCCCTCCAATTATAGATCAGTCTACAGTCAGCTATATCAATCATCCTGAGCCACTGTGATAATTGGGGCATGTTTGAAGTCCGTCCATCTACATTTGGTCTGTTTTTTTTTTTATTCTGTTTTTATTATTTGCTTATTTTTTACGATAACACTTATGGCAGTCACTGAAGCTATTGACATCAAGTGTAGTTGACATGTAAATGCAGTCAGAGTGCACATACAAGTAGTATTACATAGACATATCTAAGTCATTTCCACTGAAATAAAATGAAATACGGGATAACTGGCGAAAGAAGAAGGGGTAGTTGAGGAAAAGGGAGCGCCAAGGAGGGGGAGGACAGGGAGACAACAGGCTAACAAAAAAGCTCAATGTTTAGAGGCGGAGAGCAAAAGGTGAGTAAATAATTGTCTTTCAATCACTTTTCTCCAAGGATCTGCCACCTTCCAACGTGAAAGGGTACCGGATGTGAAACACCAGACATCAACAATATCTAGCAAGCTAGGAAATACCTTTTTCCCCAGTGGTATTTAAAACGTAACCTTTATTAGAGCAATAAAATAGCAGTTATTTTACACCCCGTGAATTGTGCAATGTTAAAAGACTTGTGAAATGACAGCAGGGACACTCTCTATGACACTGGTGTTCTTGGTTCAGTAATGTACCATAAGTAGCATACATATAATGTACGTGTAGGCGTCAAGGCAGTGATGCATTACCGTCATGCATCAACTGCATCAGGACTGTATAGGGTCACCAGTCATACAGACTGTAGTTCCAGGGGGAGGTGCGAGCCCGCACGTACCCGTGGACAATACAGGATCAAGAGGTCTTACTCGGACACAGGGAAGGTACAGTCCGAGTCTACTGCTGTTCATAAAGTGGAAGCGGGGTGCCGGAGCATGCGGTACACGCCGGTATGGTAATGCTCGTGGCGCGGCCGAGACCGCTAGTCCAGGAGTCACAACCGGTAAACTGACGGGGTAGCGCTTGTAGGGCAAGCTATATTAAAGCTGTATTGCCCAAGAGCGATTTTTAGTATACGCACAGAGTTGCTCCCCAAGATACCCGCTCACGAGACAGTTCACAAGTGATCTAAAAATCCCATGCTATCTCTGACATGTTTCGTCAGCAACTGTGGGTTTTCTTGGGGAGCAACTCTGAGCGTATACTAAAAATCTTTCTTGGGCAATACAGCTGTAATATAGCTTGCCCTACCGCTTCAGTTTACCAGTTGTGACTCATGGACTAGAGGTCTCGGCCGCGCCACGGACACTACTATATCGGCATTTGCCACATGCTCTGGCACCCCGCTTCCACTTTTTGAACAGCAGTAGACTCGGACTGTACCTTCCCTGTGTCCAAGTAAGACCTCTCGATCAAGTATTGTCCACGAGTATGTGCGAGCTCACACCTCCCCCTGGAACTACGGTCTGTATGACTGGTGACCCTATACAGTCCTGATGCAGTTGATGCATGACGGTAATGTATCACTGCCTTGACGCCTACACGTACATTATATGCATGCTACTTATGGTGCATTACTGAACCAAGAACACCAGTGTCATAGAGAGTGTCCCTGCTGTCATTTCACAAGTTTTTTAACATTGCACAATTCACGGGGTGTAAAATAACTGCTATTTTATTAATCTAATAAATTACGTTTTAAATACCACTTGGGATCCAGGTATTTCCTAGCTTGCTAGATATTGTTGATCTCATCCGATCATTACCTCCCAGAAGGTCATAGGGTGACTGTATGCACAGATGTGAAACAACACTCGTCAACTCATAGTAGTTTGTTTTCACAGTCGCTCTTTTAGGAGTAGGTCTAAAATGGAGTCTAAGTTATTAACACGAGGCAAATATGGGGAGAGACAGCTAAGAGGAAGATGGGGAGGGAATAGTTGGATAGTGTACCTAAGAATGGAGGGGGAGGAGGAAGGGGAATGCTGAGGCTTAAAGTGGATCCTCTTATACTCATCTGAGTCTTTGAAAGCAAACCACTGTTTGAAAGCAAACCACCAGCAGCCGGGGTATCTGTCCCTGTGGTGAAGTGAGTCTGATAGGAGTTCCTCTATGCGCCAAATGGGATTCATTTCCTGAAACCACTTTGCTAGAGTAGGAGGAGAATTACATTTCCACTTCTGCCAAATTATTGTACGTGCGGCCAACAATAGGAAACTGGTTGAGGAGCAATTCACTTTCCTAAAAAGTCCAGGGATTGCAGATAGTAAGGTGAGGGTATGGAGTTTTGTAGGTTGAGGCCGGTTATTTTATTAAAAAGGTTGGAGAAGGAGGCATCTCCATTAAATGTGGGACATTGTGCCTCTTACAGTTACACTGGGACAGATGGATACATTTTCATCAAAAGAGCAGATACCTCGTACCATTGTAAAATTACTTTAAAATAAGTTTTTTGAAGCCTTGTAAAAGAGAGAGGACTTAAAAAACATATGTCACTTATCCTCTGGCCCATCTCCTTTTCACAGCTGTGTATGAAGAAGGCATAGAGTGACACAGTGAGTCTAACAGGGGAACATATGATGTGGAGATGGATTTAAGTGTTGTTAATAAGGCAGCGCAGAGGGCTTCAAAGGGAAGAGAATCTTTTTTCAGTTAATAGTTAATGGCGGCAGCAAGCAGGTGAGTACGGGGGGGCGAAAATCTGCGGGGGCTGCCCGGGTGATCGCTAGATCGTCTGGGCAGCCTGTAGCAGATAGCATCGGTCTGCTGCCGCCGATCCTTATCCACTGAGTGATGGCAGCAGATCATTGCTATATTAGCCGTTTATCTTTTAACATGTTGAAAGACAAATGACTGCAACAATCATTATCTTCTATTACACAAGACGATTATTGGTCGTAACGGCCGAATACGGGCGATAATAGTTCTGTGTGATAGCGCCTTAAGGAAGTCACAATACGGTGGTCAGCATGGAAAAGAGTTTAATCGTAGATGAGCATGAAAAAATATTTGCGAACGATTAACAATGATTTTATAGTCAGCTCAAAGGATGCGATCAAAGACACATGAACAAATTTTCGTTAGTCGTTTTAAAGTTGCCTGCATGCACATGGAAAGATTATCTCTTAACCTCAAACAATAGAACAATTTTTTGCATTATAATTTTTTCCATGTAATAGGGCTCTAAGTCAGTCAGGCTTCTCGCTACGCTTCTGATCCTGCAGCTCTGGGGGCCTATTTAACCCCTTCAAGACCGAGGTCATTTGTGCCAGGATGTCCGGGCCAAATTAATGCAATGTTTCTCCCCACCTTCTAGGAGCCATAGCACTTTTATTTTTCCACCTACAGGGCTGGTTGGGGTGTAATTTTTTGTGCCATGATCTCTAGTTTGTATTAATATCATATTGGTAATATTGTGATCGGACAATTACGCACACTACGATATATAATATATTTGGGTTTTTTTCTAACTATTTTTATTTTTATAATGGGCAAGGAGGTATTTTAAACTTTTATTGGGGGTTATAAGGGTCTTTTTATTACTTTTAAAAACTTTTTTACAACACTTTTTTAAACACTTTTTTTCCACTTTAAAACATGCAATCAATAGATTGCATATACTGATCTATGCTATGCCATAGCATAGCATAGATCAGTCTTATCGGCGATCTATGCATAACGCCTGCCTGAGAGAAGACTCTATGCACAGATCGTCGAACCGACAGGAAGGAGGTAAGAGGCTTACTCACGCCCGTCGGTACCTGTGATCGGATCCCAATCACTCAGAGACAGGAGCTTCTCCTGTCACTGAGTACGTTAAACGCTGCGATCGCTATAGATCGTGGCGTTTAAGGGGTTAAAAAAAGGCAGCTGCAGGATCGTAGCTGCCTCTCATTATCCTCGGCTCCCCGGACACTGATGTGTGCCGGACCGCTCTCACTGCAGCGGTCCCGTACACATCTACAGCACCTTCAGTCAGGAACGTGCATAAACATTCCTGCTGCACTTGGTATGTGCAGCAGGAACTTATATCTACGTATTGCTGACGTGAAGGGGTTAACTTTTTATTTAACCCTCTCTAGGATGTACCTGTCTGTCCTGTCAGCAGGAAGGGGGTATACAAAGAAATCAGAATCACTGAGCCAGTTACCCACTTACACATTTTAACACAGTCCAATTATCCTCATTTGCTGTTCCAACCTTTTATGCGACATAGTATCAAATATTTTGAGATATTTAACCCCTTGCTATGGGCAGGGAAGGGGGTGGTTATAGACAGAAGCGGTCACTTACCTCCCCGGTTCCAGCGCCGGGTCTCGGATCGCACCACCCTGTACACCCGTCCTGCTGCTGCTTCCTAGTGTGAGCTGCGGCATGAGACGTGACATCTCAAGGTAGCTCAGCCATTCAGCAGCCGTAGCAGAGTCCCACCTTGGCCATAGCTAACCACCCCCTCCCTGAGTACTTTTTTAAATATATACAATAAAACAACTTACCCTGGTTGCGACCCATTACCTGAAAGTTAAAGTTGAATTATTGTCCTTGATCCAAATGCAAGTCCCCAGCACTGCGCCCAAGACTGTACACCTACTAAGCCATTTTGCAAAAAGCAAGGCCTCAAAAAGCACCCTAAAAGGCGACAAAAAAAATACAAAACCACAACCAAACTAAGGAAATAGAGTGGTAGTGTTTCTGGAAGAAAGTAGCCATGTTTTTGTAAGCCTGGATAATCCCTTTAACCTTTACATGACCAAAGGTTATTGATGCACGGATGTCCAGGTTTACATTCAAACAGTGTCGCTCCTGGCCTTTTAAGAGCCATCTTTTTTTCTTTCTTTTTTTTCTGCGCCATGATCTATGCTTTTTATTTGTACCACATTGGTATAATTTTAATTGCTGATGTTTTTCCCCTCTTTTTATGTAGATGTTCACCGCCGAGAACAATATTGCTATATTTTTAATGGATTATTTTTTTCATACTTCTATTCGTGCAATGGGAAAGGGGATGATTTAAACATTTATTGGGGGAGGATTTTTTATATTTTTCAAAACTTTTTTATGTACAGTATATATGCAGTCATATATATCAGATCAATATACTGATCGATGCTATGCTATTGTATACCCCCTCACCTGCATCAGCCGTCGCAGGCCCACTCATCGTTTTAGTGGCAGGACACCACTAAATAGACTGCTGGAGCTGAAAATTTAAAATTAAAACCAACAGCATACATAAGGCAAGCATTAACTATATATTTGCTGGGATTTTTCTTAAGTCATGAAAGGTTTACTTTAACAGACCACAGGTTTTTAACAGAAACCCTGGTATAGTTATCAGCAATAGGCTACAAAGTTTTGATTTTGGCTTAGCTTGTTTTTCTCCTTTTTTTCTTTTGCTTTTGTCTAAGGGATTTTAAAGCCACTGGGATCTGCACTGATCCGTATGGCTAAAAGTTTTAGTTGAGCTGTGTTAAATAAAAATCAGCTTATATATAAATATAGAACATTAGTATTTCACATTTAGCTGATGAAGGATTAAAAGGAAAGGTATTTGTTTTGTGTTGACTTACACATGGTGTATATGGCTTTTATTCATATACAATTGTTCTTTTTATACCTGTGACATCATTCTTTGTTTTTGAGAACTCATGCAAAAAAAGCATTTTTTTTCCCAAAATTTTTTTACATCACTGTTTTGGATAATATTTTATTATAATAAGCAAAAAAAATGTAGCCTGGCTCTGTCAATATTCCAGTCAGTTTTTCCCCATTTTTTTTCCAGTAAATGCATTTGATTATCAGCATAAGTCTTATGGAATCAAACACAACTTTTCAACATTTTTTTTCTTTTTGTGCAAAAAACTGTGTAAAATGGCGCTATACATATAAACGCATTAAATAAATTAAATTGATCTGAACCTGAGCAACAGGAATGACCAGAAACCCTGTTAACATCTCTGCACTGCATCCATGAACTGTATTGAACTGAATACAATTGGCTAAATGAACCGTTCCTTTTCATACAATGTCAAAACTTGGATGTATATTTAGCATGTGTCCAATTTCTATTAGTAGAGCTTTAGTAGAAAATCACCTTAGTTATCAGTTAGTGACATCTTTAGTAGGGATCTGTTCACAAAGAGTAAAATTGTCGGACTTTAACAAAATTCAATGTTTCAATGGAACAGGTCGCGTGCCTCCACTTTGGCGGCTCTCCGCTCAAAGATTTAACATGTTGATTTTTTGAGTGAAGAGTGGCAGAAGTGGAGGCGGGGTGCGCCCAGATCAGAACTCAGCAGCGGTAAAGATCATCCAGGATGATCTTTTCTGAGAATGGCTGTTCCGTGACCCGGCCGGGTCACAAAACGGCCGGTTTCATACTACGTGTGACCAAAGCCTAGTACTGTAAAATGTGGGTAAATAGAAAAATTACGGAGTTAGTTCATCCACAGTTTTAGAAAAATCGCCATACCAATCATTGTGACAATTATTCTCAGATAGCAACTTTTATATTTCATGTTTATGGTTTTGACAATAGCATTAGCATTTTATTATTACTAAACTTTTGAATAATGACTATTGAACATCCTATTTTTTGACAGCTGGTGGTTTTATGGACTTAAACGGCCTTCTTTTTGCTGGTGTGTGAACATAACGTTAAAGCTACCAACCAAACCTAAAAAAGGGGAACGGTAGAAAACATTTTATATTGTGTGTAGCAAGGAATTTGGTTGCAGGCGCACACTGATACACCTGCATCCGAATTCAGCTGCAGTGAAGATCATCCGACCGGTATTGCAGTACTGGCCAAAATGATCTTCTCTGACCCAGCCAGATCACTGAATGGCCGGTGTTTAACAACGTGGGAACATGGCCTTACTATATAACCTGTTTATTTTTTACTAATAGACACTACCTGTTACATGTACCATTTCCATCATTTTCTATTCCTTTTATAGAACTTCACCAATATTAAACCATTAATCCTTTTTCTAGATAAATCCTCTACCAAGAAGACATATGATATGTTCAATCATTCCAGACCCCCTCTTGAATTTCTTCTTAGTAACATCTGTGATGTGCCAGCACTTCAGATACCATTGTTTGTATTGTTTTTAAACATCTATCTCCTCACCATGTTGGGAAACTGGGTCGTTATTTTAATTATATATATGTGCCCGACTTTCCACACCCCAATGTACTTTTTTATCGGGAATCTGGGAATTTTAGATGCCATTTATATTTCTACAACTGTTCCTAAAATGTTAACCAACTATTTTAAAGAAAGAAAAAGCATTTCCTATGTTGGATGTGTGACACAGCTATATGTGTATCTGGTAATGGCAGCCACTGAATCAACATTGCTTTCCACCATGGCTTATGACCGATATGTGGCCATTTGTCATCCCTTGGAGTATCATGTCATCATGAACAAGAAGTTTTGTTTACAGCTGGCAACAACCTCATGGACTATTGGGATATTTTATTCCCTCATCCACACTGGGGTCACATTTAGATTAAATTTCTGTAAATCCATTCAAATAGACCATTTTTTTTGTGACATTCCACCACTCCTGAAGATTTCTTGTTCCAGTACATTCTTGAATGAAATAGTTGTTTATGTAGTTGGTGGATTGTTGGTCTTAATTTGTTTCCCATTAATTATTATTTCATATATCTTCATTGTTAAAACTGTCATTAACATCTCTACTGCTAAAGGTCGGATAAAAACATGTTCTACTTGCATATCCCACTTTGTATCTGTCAGCTTGTTCTATGTTAGTGGAAGCTTTGCCTATTTTCATCCAATATCCCCCTCATCATTTAGTCAATACAAGGTCAATGCCTTATTTTATACTATATTACCACCATTGCTAAATCCATTAATCTATAGTTTAAGGAACAAAGAACTAAATAAGGCTTTTAAAAAAATACTTAAGAAAATATGAAATTTGCAAATTCTTTCTCCCGACTCTTTACATATGTAGATGACCGGGGAAATTGGTAAAATGGACTTTGGATCATGTAGCCATCATCCCTCCTCCATCCCTTATCTTTATCATACACTTCTTTTCTCTTTTTTTTTTTTCTTCTTCCTGAAAAGGAGTCAGAAGGGGTGTTAAAAAATCTTGGCTGTGATCTAGCCTGAGATGGAGCACATTGAATATGGAGATGTATATACTTGCAGCTCTGACCTTAGTTAGCATGAAGGAGGAAAGCTGTAAAAATAAATTAACAACTTTTTTAAATTTCCCATAATTAAAATATACCAAATCATGAGCATAATAAAAACAAGTGAGTTGGCTCTCAATGTTTCTCTGAAGTATTTAATACTAAATGACTGGACAAAAAATTGTATACAAACTTTATCATTACTATATAATACACAATGTAATATAGGAGTTACATAGTATATGCACAATGAATTGACAACCACAAAATATAAATTTTGCAGTACTCATAGCTGTCACTTTGCGGGCTTAATAGCATTCTTCACTGTACTGGGGCAGGATGGAGAACTGGTTTCATGTACAGCCTTGCATGTGTCTGTTGGAATACTCTTACCTTGCAACTAGAGATGAGCAAAGCAAGATTTGCTGCCAATCGCGCTGTCAATTTGTTTAGTTTTGTGGAGCGATTTGTTACCAAAATTCACAAAACATGGCAGCCAATATGGTGGCCACACATGTTAACATACAGTACTGTCTTTTGGCAGGAGCAAGTGATCATCCATAATCACTTGCACCCCGTCCAATCACCTGCAAGCCCCACTGTGATGTTAGCACCTCCCCCTCCCCTCTATATAAGATGATTCGCTTCCTAGAGACGGCCACTCTACTGTAAGTGTAGTGGAGAGTACCAATCACTGGTTGTTGTTTTTGTGCATTATACTAAGTAACTGGGCTCTGGCTAGCTTAGTACCAATTCACTGGGTGCTGACAGGGCATTATACCAAGTCACTGGGTGAGCATTATACCAAGTCACTGGGTGCTTGCTGGACATTATACCAAGTCACTGGGTGCTGGCTGGGCATTATACCAAGTCACTGGGTGCTGGCTGGGCATTATACCAATTCTCTGGGCTAGCATTATGTAAAGCCACTGGGCGCTGGTTGGGCACTATACCAAGTCACTGAGAGCTGATGTGGCAATATACCAATTCTCTGGGTGGGCATTATACCAAATCCCTAGGTGCTGGCTATGCATTATACCAAATCCCTAGTCACTGGGTGCTGGCTATGCATTATATCAAGTCACTGGGTGTTGCAAAAATATTTCCTATTATCACTCAGTGGGTGCTGTGAATTCAGTGTCCATTCAAACTAGTCTTTGGGTATGGTGCTTGAAGTTAACTGCTCAATGGAGTTAAAAAAAAAAATACTAAAAACCCATTCAAATCCCCATCAAACCTATTCAACCCCTTCATCAAACCAATTTGGTTAGATCCATGGCCTGTTCCATCTAGAGAGTCATCAGTAGTGGTACTATGGCCCATGTAAATACCTTATTTGGTTCCCTTTTAATTTATTTAGCTTCCTCAACCATTCACATGTGAATGCACACTAAATCATGCAAGGTAAGTTGCCTTTCAGCAACAAATTGCTGCTGGTAGTAGCTTTATAAGGTTTTTCTATCACAGTTAAAGGGCATCATCTTCCGTGATATATATCCCATGACAAAACAATTCTTTAGCATTTTACCACTCAAAAACCACAAGAGCTATAAAAAAAACCTTGTCCAATAAGTACCCTTTGTTGAACCATTGTGCAATACATCTAACTATGGTAATTTTGTAAAAATTCCAAGAACAGTTATCAGCCAGTCACCATGTGTGTCCATAAAAATGGAACATGAATGCTACTATTCCTATTTGTGATGAGTTGCTTGGTGCACTTTTTGGAAGCATTGAGATGCTGTGAATAATATATGTCTGCGTTGCAAATGATTTAATTGGTCTAACCCATGAGCAATAAATCTAAAAATGTGGTTTCTTTTAAAGTATGCAAATTGACTATATGTATTTCCTAGTGGATTATCATATTATTGGGGGTGTAAAGAGGGAAATTACTTGATATTTAAAAATAAAATGTAAATACTTGTGTGCAATTGTGTGCAAGTATTTTATCGGGACTTTGCTTTCTTCTCCCCTGAAGATAATGATGACATTTGGGGAATGAGATTTCATGTAGGGTCTGCGACATCATCATTGTAGTCTGGAACAAATTTATTCTCTCCTAACCTCTTTTCTTCCAGTGACATGTGGTATGATCCCATTCCTTTGTTATAACTTGCCCCTCCATTGCTCTCCTGACTGCTTTGTGGCCTATAAACCAGTGGAGTCTCACTGTGGCCTTCCAATTGCTGACGGTCCTGACATTCCTCCAAACGATCTTCAGGGTAGAGCGGCTAAGACTCTGGGATGAGCGCTACTCTTGACAGAAGCTCTCTAGCTGATGGTCCTTGAAATCAGACTTGCACTACTGCTTGAGGAGCCTTCTAATGAGTGCTGGCTCCTGGATTGACTACTTACTGTCATGTTGCTGGAACTTTGAAGGATATTTTCCACAATACCAGCCTGGCAAGTATTCGCGTGACCACTGGGAGCTACAACCTTCATTCAAGCCTTTTGGGATCGCCACTACCACGACCCCTGAGTCATCCCTGAAGGCTGTTAACGATGATGGCCCATCACTTGAACTGTTACCAGACTGCAGCTCATTCTGGGTCACTCCACTTCTACATTAAAATCCAAATTATATAAATTAAAATAGAAATTAAATTGTCATTTGTCAGAGGTGAAAAGGAAACGCCGGACCCAGGTGAGTATAAGTATTTTGTTAAAGTTATATGGTAGAAGAGCAAACAGGAGGGCTATATGGGAGGTGGAGAGCACACAGGGGGGCTATATGGGAGGGGGAGAGAGCAAAGGTGGGCTATATGGGAGGGGGGAGCGCACAGGGGGGCTATATGGGAGGGGGAGAGCGCACCGGGGGGCTATATGGGAGGGGAGAGCACACAGGGGGCTATATGCTATATGGGAGGGGGAGAGCGCACAGGGGGGATATATACTACAAAGAGAAAGCACACAGGGGGGCTATATAATACTGGGGAGCACAAAGTTGGGGTCTATATACTGCTGGGGAAAGTGCAAAGGGGGACTATAAGGGAGGGGGAGAGTGCACAGGGGGGCTATATGGGATGGGGAGAGCGCACAGGAGGCTATATGCTTAATGGGAGGGGGAGAGCGCACAGGGGGGCTATATACTACAAGGGGAAAGCTCACAGGGGGGCTATATACTACTGGGGAGCACAAAGTCTGGGTCTATATACTACTGGGGAGAGCGCACAGGGGAGCTATATACTACTGGGGAGTACAAAGCGGGGGTCTATGTACTACTGGGGGAGAGCGCACAGGGGGGCTATATGGGAGGGGGAGAGCACACAAGGGGGCTATATGGGAGGGGGAGAGTGAACAGGGGGGCTATATGGGAGGGGGAGAGCGAACAGGGGGGCTATATGCTATATGGGAGGGGGAGAGCGCACAGGGGGCTATATGCTATATGGGACGGGGAGAGTGCATGGGGCGGCTATATACTACTGGGGGAGAGCACACAGGGAGGCTGGATACTACAGGGGGAGCACACAGGGGGTCTATATACTACTGGGGAGAGCACACAGGGGGCTATATACTACTGAAAGAGGGTGCACAGGGGGGCTATATACTACTGGGAAGAGCGCACATGTGGGCTATATACTACAAGGGCAGAGTGCACAGGGGGCTATATACTACTGGGGAGAGTGCACAGGGGGGCTATATACTACTGGGGAGAGCACACAGTGGGGCTATATACTACAAGGGGAGAACGCACAGGGGGGCTAAATACTACTAAGGAAGAGCGCACAGGGGGGCTATATCCTACTGGGGAAGAACACACAGGGGGGCTATATGCTACTGGGGGAGAGTGCACAGGGTGGCTATATACTACAAGGGGAGTAACAGGGGGCTATTTACTACTGGGGCAGTCACACCCTTTGTACCTAATTTCAAGGGTCTGGTGAAGGAGAAAAAAAATGACAGTTTTCCCACTAATAATCATCAATTCTGAATGTAAATAGTTCAACAACCTTTGTGAAAAGTTAACAAAACACGTTTACTACTGATGTTCAGCTCGGACCTTCAACTGACAATAAACCCCAGTAAGTGGACCTTCACTAAAAGTTGTTGAGTGCCCCTGGACTAGATGATTAACATTTTTTTTTAATTGTCATTTTTGACACTGTAACAACAACATCTGTTGAAAAAATCCCTCTGTTATAGTCCCACTATTGTAGCCACTATAGTATGGCTGTTTGCATTCAATTCACGATTATTACCGAATCGGACCCAAAATTCGTAAACCTTGTGAAACGAATTTCTTTTAGCTGCTTCGCTCATGTCTAATTACAACAATACTGAGAAAATAGTTGACATAATTCAGAAACGCATCTATTGAACTCACAACTATATAGTCCTGCAGGACAAAATTCCAATCAACTCAGCATCTATATCTGTGCCTTAATCCAACATACACAAGCAAGGCCGCACTCTAAACCAGTTCTTCATATCGCCCCAATACAGTGAAGAACACTATCAAGCCTGAAAAGTTACAGTTACGAGAACATCTACTCCTACCACATCAATTTGCCACTCAGCGTTGATCTACAAATGTACACAACATCATACAGTATGGAAGGAGCATCTTCCACTGCTCTGACAGTAAACTTTCTGTGAAGAAGTATACCACTGTCCCGGGACTTTCACTGTGTGTTAAAAGACAGTGGAGATTGCATCCAAGACAGCACATTTTGTTGGAGAGGTGGATTCCACCAAGTAATATATGAACTTTCACTGTATAGAATATTTAAATAGACATCGTTTTCATGTATGCACAATTTATACAGGAATGATCCAGCGACATATATACAGGACTATTTTTAGACAAATACTATTTAAAAAAAGATATAATAATTTGACTATACCAACCGTCTGCACCTAATTAGCAAAATGGCTAATGAGGCAATAAATGTGTCTAAAAACCGGTCCAGGAATAACATTGTGGATTTTGGGGCACTAACAACAAAAAGGACATAAATGGAGGCATATTCAGCTTTCCTAGCTTGGTTCTCTGATAATACATGAACATGTTTGGCCAGGTCGGCCAACAAACCAGCCACCTCCTCAAAACAGCTAACCAAGTCTAGGATACTTACCATGGTACACAGAATAGGACAAATAATAATGGCAAGCTATTCTGTCACAACCGTAGGTAGTGTTCAGCCAGGGATGGCATGGGGTGGACAGAGACATTGAACCCTTAACTTGTCCCTGCCCAGTGTCCCTGCCTATTTGCCTCAAACAGTCATAAGTGACTGCGGACAACCACTTAGACAGTCCCTCACCTGGGAGAATGTGAAACATAAAACAAAACAAACAAAATCAAAACCAAACTAGCAACAGGGTACAAAATAAAAATTTACGTAGCAAGGATAAAGGTACAATAAGCCATGTAATCAAGTATAGCAGATAGAAAACAAAGACACACAGGATACACTAGCACGCTTACAAAGGAAGACACTAATAGCTAGTGAAGGGTTAACAGACCTAGGAAGAACAGTATATGTAGGTCAGAGGTCCAGGCCAGCACTTGATTGGATTAGAGACGCAGAACCAAGGCTGACAAACTGAAGGATAAGTGGAAAGGCAGGGAAGAGATGGGTGTGGAAAGAAAACCACTTACTGAGGTAGAATGAATAGAGCAGTATTAAGAAAAAGTTCAAACAAGTGAAAATAAGTGTAAAACATAACTTTTGACATGCCTAATGACTTGTCAGTTTTTTTTGTTAAGACAGGTACAAGTACTTTGGTTTAATACACTGACCAAAGTTATATCTTGTCAAAAGACAAAATATTTTATTTGTTTCTTTTTAAGAGTCTTAAAACAACTTATACATATTTGCAGTTTTATTTATTAAATATTTCTCTCACTTGGTTCATTAGATGAAATCTTTTGGGTCCTGAGAAACATCTATATAAAGCAGATGAGCTAAAACACTTTGGCAAACACTTACATTCTCATCATTCAGGAACAACTCTGTCAAGTATATGGAACAATAAAAAACAATGGATACTCTAAATTGATTAACACGAATCCTCACCTTTTTGCTTCAGAAGGTTAAACCTGAAAGGCTTTGCTGCTATTTATTATTACTTATAATACAGCACTAAACAGAAAAATAAACACAATACTGTTCTATAATTGAGACAGCTCCGTATAAATTCATTAATTCATTGGTTACTTTTCTTGTTTATACTTTTTTTTTCTCACTCTGCATTGTGAATAGTTTGGACACATTTTTATTTCAATTAAAATACATGACGTTGCGCTGAGACTTCTCTGTTCTGCCGCCTGCCCTAACCATTTTTGCTTGACCTTGACTACCCGACTGCCTTAGTTTTTTGTACCTTAGCTGCCCTTTGTTATTGACCAGGACTGTTTACCTTGCCGTATTATGTTTGTTTGTCTGTATCTGTTTTGTGACTTACCTTACCAGCATAGGGACCGTCCTAATGGTTGTCCGCAGCTACCTAGGGCTGTCTTGTGGCATGTAGGCAGGGACAGTGGGCAGGGTCAACTTAGGGCTCACTGTCACTGTAAGGGTTGGTTTAAATCGAGAACTATCTGCGCAGGTTACACAAATGTATTGTGAGCTACAAAACGATACTCTTAAAAAGTAAAGTTCCTGCTAAAAATGTACTGCCAGTTGTTATAATGTTGTTATATTCTAATTTTCTTTGGGTGACTAAATTTGGGACGAAGACAATGGTAGAGTGACAGATTTTAAATATTTATCATTTCTTTACAATTTTTATTTTTAAAATTTCTATTACTTTACTTTAGTTCTCTTAACTATTGTGGACTAGTAAACTCCCTTAAGTCAGGAGAAGAGAGGAAAGAGACTGCTTAGAGCAGGTAGTTTAAATATTTATTATTTCTATTTGTTTTATATTATTTTTATTTTGTTGTTGAATGTCATCTATTTACTTATTTAGGCTACTTTTACATTCTCTCTGTTCATTAACATTATTTGCAGACGTTGTTGATCAAAAGTCCATTGTCTTTTTGATGGTTGTGTGTACATAACCTTAGGCCCTATTCACACATCCTGTTCCTGTCCGCAATTGCGGATCCGCAATAATATAGGACCAATGTATTTCAATGGACCTATACACACATCCGTGTTGTGTACTGGGCTGCAATCCGTTCCGCAAAAAAAAAAGGACAGACCCTAGTACGGACAGTAACTGACACATCCAATACAACTCTATGGGGTCTGTATTTTACTGAAGCAATACGGATGCAATACGGATGCAATACGGACTGAATTTGCGGATTGTATACTGACTGAAATTTGCGGATTGGAAAAATATACTGACGTGTGAATAGACCCTTAGACTGCTAAGGTTCCTTCCTTTAATTCATTTCCTTACACTTTATGAACATCAGCCATTGTTTGACCTGACAGGTCAAACAATGGCTGATGTCTGAGATGTTCACCTGGTGAACATGAATATCACTATATTTGAATTGGAATGCGGGCACATTAGGGTGTGCCCGGACTCCAATTAGCCATAGCTCGCAATGTAAAGTACGGCCGTACACTGTAAGTACAGGCTATTTGGTGCGGTGTGGTGTGTGGTGTTGTTCACTGAATTGCATCCTCACAAAATAGACCTGTCAGTTATTTTGTGCGGCCACCAAGAACACCTGCTATAGTATATACAACATGTATACACTATGGATGTTGTTTTATACACGCTAATGTAATTGTACACTGGCAATAAACAGCGACTGTTGTTGCAACCTGCAACAATGGTCATTATTAATTGCCCACAAAAAGCATGTGAACATGGCCTAAGACTACTATGAATCTTTCTTGCTTTATTGTACTACCTACTTACTATATTTTATATTTTATATTATATATTTTTCATTTAATTACTAACACCACTGTGGACTGGTAGATTTTCACTTATCTTTAGTTTTAGTTTTTTTTATTTATTTGATCATTTGAATTTATTTATTTATCTAGTTTCTTAATTCATTAGGACCCCTATGTTCTGGTATCATGATTTTCAGAAAAAGAGGAATAATTTTCTATAAGTCTGAAGACAGATCTATAGCATCTTTTTATGGAATAATTTTCCATTAATTTACCATTGAAACAATAACTACATACTGTACAAGACTCAAGCCTTGGGTTTAGTTTAAGTCTCAGCTTCACCTTGTGCTGTTTTGGCATTGCAACTAATATGTTTTAATTTACTTCAATTCTTTAGCTGGCTATTGCCGTAAGTTATTATTTTTGATATGGGAAACCGAACAGCCCCAATACAATTTGTTTTAACAGGATTCTCAGATGAGCGAGATATTCAGATTTTTTCTTTTGTCCTTTTTTTAATCATTTATTTAATTGGATCATTGGGAAACGTGATGATTGTCCTTATTATAGTTCACGTTCCTTGCCTCCAAACACCTATGTATTTCTTTATTAAACATTTGGCTGTCTTGGACATGTGTTATATCTCAACTATAGTTCCAAAATTGTTAGCCAGCTCGATATCAAAATACTCTACAATTTCCTTTGGTGGTTGTGTAATTCAACTCTTCTTTTTTCTGGCTATGGCAGCTACGGAAGCTACTCTTCTAGCTGCTATGTCATATGACCGATATGTAGCTATTTGCAACCCCTTACGTTATTTAGTTATCATGAATAAAGCGGTCTGTATACAGCTTTCTGCAACCTCATGGACAATTGGAGGTGTTTATTCCACTATTCACACTATCAACACCTTCAGATTAAATTTCTGCAGATCCAATGTCATTGAACATTTCTTCTGTGATCTTCCACCATTGCTGAAAATTGCCTGTTCAGACACCAGGCTAAACCAAAAGATGATTTATGGTATAGGTGCTGTATTAATCTTGCCATGTTTTCCTTTAACAATACTGTCATACGTGTTCATTATACGCACTATATTGAGGATACCGTCTGCAACAGGACGGAGAAAAACATTTTCTACCTGTGTGTCTCATTTGATCACTGTAGGGTTGTTCTATCTTACTGGTATATCTGTCTACTTACGGCCCAAAGTCAGTTCTACCGATTTACATCACGATAAGATAAGTGCGGTGTTCTACACTATTCTTGTTCCAATGGTTAATCCAATTGTTTATAGTTTAAGGAATAGAGAGTTAAAACAAGCAATAAAAAAGATTCTCACGTGGAGGGTACCAACTGGGAAGACAGAAAAATCCCTCAAGTAGTGATTCGGCTATATTATGCAATAAGAAAGTTATTTACAAAATCCACATTACTAATCTGTTCTTTACCATCGCATGTTTAAGAGTTAAATAAACTTCTTGATGCTTTCAATTACCACTAGAGTCAGGCCTTTGGGGGGGGGGCCCTTGGGATTTTGTCCTGTGACAGTGGGGTTGCAGGGCCATTTCGTGGCCTCCCTTCCCTGCTTGCACTCACTTTGCAGGGTTGGCGGTCATTAACCAACACAGTGTTGATTTAGCCTGGGAATCATGTGGGCCAGGGGACCTGCACATGGTGCAGAGGCAATATGGTTTGATCAAATTATATATCAACATCCTGGCGTTGATTTTTAAATGTAGCTGAGAGGCATCAGTATCAGCCATAGGTGTGAGGCGCAGCAACCCCTTTTCCTCATGACCGTGTTTTCCGTCAAATTTCCTCGGTGTGCACATACTTAAATAGAGCTTGAAAAAGTCTATTTCTCTGAGTCCTGTGGGGTTAATTTGGATTTCTGTTTGTGCTACAAAGAGGGTCACCTGTCTGGGGGGGCGGAGGTCGAGATGGAATGACATGTCTGGGGGACGAGATAGGATGACGTGTCTAGGGGGCAGCTCGAGGTGTCCTCTATGAATGCCTACGTGGATATTCATCATCACTGGATGATGATGATGATGAGTGGAGAAATGAAGGATCCCCCCATTCATCCTCACTGACGGTTTCGATGTCGGAGGCAATAAGAGCGTATGCCTTCTCTGCCGAAAGCACCCTGTGGGCCATTTTTATATGAGGATTGGTATATGGGGTATGTAAATGTGTATTGTAGTGTAGTGGTGTAGTGTAGAACTTTATTACAGATAGTGTAGTAGTGTAGTGTAATGTAGTGGGTTTTACGTGTTTTTAACAGTAAGAAAAAAAAAGCCTACGCCATAAAAGGAGTTGCTGATAAATGACGTACTAATTAAGTGTTTTTGTTTTTTTTTTAACCAGGAGGGGGGAGAGTGCGACGCTGATCAGCACTCATCGCCTGAAGAGTGCATAAAAAAATAATGGGGAAAAAAATGGGAAAAAAACCCACTACCTGCAAACCCCAAAGCTACTGATCATTGTACTATGTACACTGATCAGCTGCTAGAGGGCAGTAGAACGAACCTGAACAACGATAGCCAAAGATGGACGGAAACAGCCGAAGTTAGAAAACAGGAGCCGAAGGTAGACGACAGGGATGAAAAGGACGACTTGGGACACAGAGATCTTCACTCCCGACGCCTGGATCAGGTGAGTATGGTGCACATACACCACACACACACACCTGTTCTGCACCCCCCCTGGGCCCGGCCGGCCAATCACAGTGATCGTGAGAGTGGCACATTTTCCATATAACACTAATGGCGATTGGTGCTGTCTCGGACAGCACCAATCGCCATTGATTTCCGGGTCACCGATGACCTGGAGAGGTGTATTTAGCTATCATTGGCTAGTCTGAACTGACCATCCAATGGCAGCGATTGTTGGCACGAGTTGTGTAAAACACCCCCCGTGCCGACGAGCAGAAATGGTCTGCTATACATTATAGCAGTCATCTTTACCCAATCACGGTGTGTGTGTAAACATAGTAATTGGGTAAAACGCAGATGTAAACATATGCCCGTTTGCATTAGGGCATGGGCTGCGGGGGCGTACATTTACGTCCCCATTCGTTAAGGGGTTAATACACTGCCCAAAGTTATATGTTAAGGAAAAAACAGAAGGTTCAACCTAAAAGGCTTTGCTGCTATTTATTATTGCTTATAATACAGCACTAAGACAGAAAAATAAACCTAAGGCTATGTTCACACTACGTAAAACTACGGCCGTAGTTCTCACTGCAGAACTATGGCCGTAGTTTTGCGGGGTGAAACATAACCTTACTTTCAATGGGATCCCGGCCGGAGCGCACACACATCGTATACGCTCTGGCCGGGATCTATGCGGCGCCCCAAAGAACTGACAGGTCAGTTTTTTGCAGCCGGAATTCAGTGAATTCCGGACGCAGAAAGACCTGTCAGTTCACACAGTGAAGCGAGCAGCTCCGGACGCTTGCTTCACTGTGGGCTATGGGAAGCTCTGATGCGGGCGCGCGCTGATGCGCCCGCATCAGAGCTCTGTGGCCGAAAGATGATCCGGCCAGAGACCGGCCGTTCCGTGACCCGGCCGGAGTCACGGAATGGCCGGTCTCATCCGTAGTGTGAACATAGCCTTATACAGCTCTGTATAAATTCATTCATTCATTGGTTACCTTTCTTGTTTATACTTAACTTTTTTACACTCTGCATTGCAAACACTTTGGCCTTATTTTTATTTCAATTAAACTAAATGACGAGTTGGTTTGATGGTTTAATAAATAAATAATGAGTTTAATAAATAAATAATGAGTTGGTTTGATGGTTTAAGGGTTGGTATAAATCTAGAACAATCTGTGCAGGTTCTACAAATATGTTGTGAGCTACAAAACAATACACTTAAGGCTGCGTTCACACTACATATATTTCAGTCAGTATTGCAACCAAAACCAGGAGTGGATTAAAAACACAGAAAGGATCTGTTCACACAATGTTGAAATTGAGTGGATGGCCGCCATATAACAGTAAATAACTGCCATTATTTCAATATAACAGCCAATGTTCTAAAATAACAGCAAATATTTGCCATTAAATGACGGCCATCCACTCAATTTCTACATTGTGTGAACATAGCCTTTCTGTGCTTTTAATCCACTTCTGGTTTTGGTTGCAATACTGACTGAAATATACGTAGTGTGAACACAGCCTTTAAAAAATGAGTAAAGTTCCTGGTTAAAAAAAAAAAAAAGTACTGCCTGTTATAATGTTGTTATATTCTAATTTTCTTTGGATGATTAAATTTGAGATGAAGACTATGGTAGATGGTAGACAGATTTTAAATAATTTTGTTATATTTCTTATTTCTTAAATTTCTATGACTTTATTTCCTCTAGTTCTTTTGACTAGTGTTGACTAGTAAACTCTCTTAAGTCAGAAGAATAGAGGAGAGAGAATGCGTAGAGCAGGTAGTTTATTTATTTTTTCTATTTATGTTTTTTTTTTTAAATAATTGTTGAATGTCCTTTATTTACTTATTTTAGCTACATTCACACACTGTATTTTTTAGGTGAAATAACAGCCCTTGTTTTTATAATAACAGCTGTTATTTGTTAACGGCAGCCGCAGATAATGTTCATGAACATTATTTGCGGACATTATTTATCAGAAGACCACTGTCTTTTTGACAGTTGTACTTAGAGATGAGCGAACCGGGTTCGGGTTCGAGACGATCTGAACCCGAACGTTCGGTATTTAATTAGCGGGGGCTGCTGAACTTGGATACAGCTCTAAGGTTGTCTGGAAAACATGGATACAGCCAATGACTATATCCATGTTTTCCACATAGCCTTAGGGCTTTATCCAAGTTCAGCAGCCACCGCTAATCAAATGCCGAAAGTTCAGGTTTTGTGCGGCCTTAAAGGACACCCGCCGTAGTGTATACAACGTGTATACACTACGGCCGTTGTTTTATACATGCTAATGTAATTGCACACTGGCAATAAACACTGGCAACCCTATGCGTTTTTTTTTTTATTATTATTTATTTAAAAAAAAATGCATAGGGTCCCCCCTATTTTTATAACCAGCCGGGTTAAAAACCAAACGACAGCAGCCTGGTAACACCAGGGTGGGAAGAGCCATTGGTTTAGACCCTCCCCAGCCTAAATCTTACCAGCCTGCTGCCGCCCGGTCCAGGAGCGCCAATTTTGACGCTCCGGGACCACTGGCACCCGGCTCTTCCCAGTACCCCTGGTGGCATTGGGTACTGGGGTAATAATAGGGGGTTAGTGTTAGCCATTTTATACCGCTAACACTAGGCCCCAACTTAGTAATGGATTCCGTCTATTAGACGGCTTCCACTACTAAGTCTATAAAGTAAAGAAATAAAGACAAGACACAAGTTAAAAAAAAAATGTATTCAAATAAAAACACCCCCACACCCCTCATTGACCATTTTATAAAAAAAAAAAACATTAAAAAAACGCTGGTCATCGACGTAGTCCACGGAATCCGACGTAATCCACAGGATACCGATATCTGAAAAACAAAAAGGGAGAAACACACAAAAAACACACAAACAGGAGCACAACACCCATCATTGTGAGCGGTGTTGTGCACCTTACAGTATGCAGCATCTTTACAGATCGCTGCTTACAGTCTGGCCCCCAAGGGGTTAAGGGAGGATGTATTGCATCCCCCTTAACCCCTTGGGGAACAGACTGATGTCAGACTGCACCCATCCCAGCAAGGAAGGGGTTAACTGACCCCCCCTTCCTTGCTGGGAGGGGTGCAGTTCTGGGGAGGGGGTGTGGAGAGCTCTATACTCAACCCGATGTGTCCTCTTCGCTGGTCCGCAGCACAATGAAGTCACTGTACTGCGGACCCGCTAATTATATGTGCGCTGAGCCGATCAGCCAATCAGCTGAGCGCACATATAATTCTACATGTTTCTTCTAATAATGCTATTGTGATAACATAATTAGAAGAAACATTTGATGTTTTCATTAAAGTAAAGTGATGATTAGTACAGAAAGCTCTATTGCCGGCATATGAATTAACGGCTTATGGAGCTTCCTGTACTAATTAATATTTAATTAATAAAACACATTTTCGATGAAATAAATTCAGTTTCGTTGGTCAATAATTTAATTCTAACGAATCCATTATTGTGCAATTAAATATACTGTCAAAAAATAAATATATATATAAATATACATTTATTTATATATCTATTTATTTTAACAGTATATTTAATTGCCAAATGATGGATTCGTTAGAATTAAATTATTGAACAACGAAAGGGACTTTATTACAAAGAAAATGTGTTTTATTAATTTAATATATTAACTATTAGAGGCATCGGCATTCGGCATCATTGCCGGCTATTTTTGAAGTACTCCGTACGGACCGCCTGTCAATCCTCGGCCGCATGTCCAGCCGCAAACAATGGTCTTGTTCATTTTTTACGGGTCCGTTTACGATCGGGCCGTAGATTCATACATAGTGTGCACTGTGCAGCCGTATATCCTATACTTTCCAGCGTACGCATGAACCACCAAAAATACCGCCGCACAATTACAGCCGCAAATACAGCCGCACAGTTACATAGTCTGAACCTGGCCTACACATAGAATGTATGTAGGATGGTGTTTGTAGAAGTTGTTGATATACCTTGGAAGGGGTTAAAAATGGTTGATTGTTGAACGTGTGTAATTTATTGTTTGTAAACACCTATTGTTCAGACACCTTGAAGGGAACAATTGAGGCCATGAGCTCCGATGATACTATTGTTGTAGCATCTTATCATCTGGATAATAAGTTACAAGTCCAAATAACATGTTGTTTAATTAAGCTTAGTCACTCACTTGCTGGGTAATAGAATATGTAACTGACACCCAATCCAATCATAATAAGAATTAATATGTATGTAACATCTAACCAATAGGAGCTTAAATACCACCCATGTCCTTCTTGGTTGGATGCCGTCCTTTTCCAATATGTATAAATATGTGTTTTGTCCAATAAACAATGAGCTTGTTTCACAGAATCCTGTGTCTGTGTCATGTTTCCCAAGCTTGTAAAATGCTCTAATAATTTGTAGTCCCGCTAGGACTGGCAGTGGGTAATTTCCCCCAAGGTATCCACTGGGAAGACAGATAAATCGCTCAAGTAGTGATCCAGCTAGATTATGCAATAAGAAAATAATTTTTGGTTGCCATATAAAACCCACATTGCTAATATGTTCCATCACATCACATGTTTAAGAGTTAAATAAACTTGATGCTTTCAATGACCACTATAGGCAGGCCTGTATTTGAAGTTCCCGCTGCCCTAGGCACTTTGTGAACTCAAGCTTAAAGGGGAACTCCAGATAAGGAAAACTTGTTTTCTATTAAATGTACATTAAAAGTTATATAGATGTGTCTTTATAATGTATTACCATATCTGTACGGTTCTGCCAAACTGGTAGCTGATAGACATCCAGAAAGTGAAGAAAAATGGCCTCTGTGCCAATCCACTTTATCTCCTGCTCCCTCTGCTCTTCCACCTTAGGAGACAAATATTCCATGCCTCTGTCTCACATTGTGTGTGTTGCTGTGTGCAGGCTGATAATGCAGACAGGGGGCAGGGCGGGATGTCACAGGAGGCTTTGCTGAATCCCCCAATCCCCTGAGTGATTCACCATCTCTGACCGGCCAAAAGCAGCTGCTGCAATTTTACTGATTTTATAAACAAGGCAAAAATAGTATATCCCATGTAAGATAATATCAGATGAAGTCCTTATTGTGGGGCTCAACTTCAAAGATAAAAGATGCTAGACCATAATATATGCGTGGAGATGAGAATATATGTTTTTTAAATTAAATTCAAAAAGTTCTTTACTTCCAATATCAATGTTACAGGTAGAGAATACAGCATGCTGTGTGGTGTTACAGGTAGAGAATACAGCATGCTGTGTGGTGTTACAGGTAGAGAATACAGCGTGCTGTGTGGTGTTACAGGTAGAGAATACAGCGTGCTGTGTGGTATTACAGGTAGAGAATACAGCGCGCTGTGTGGTGTTACAGGTAGTAACTGTGTGCTGTGTGGCTGAGACGACAATGAAATGATAAAGTATTGCCAATAATTCAGTAACACAATGAAACAGCAATATGTGAACACAGCCTAGATCTTCTGCAAGAGATTTGGGAAGGGAATGGGCAGGGTGGGGGACTGTGATGAACAGCTGAGGGAAAGCATTGCAGCCTGGAACCTGTAGTACTGTGTACAACTGCTCAACCAGGAAGTACAGCCACACAATACAGAACAAGACCCCCCAAAACAAATGGATTTTTGGTAGTTTCAAAACTGGGATAGATAAGTAAGTAATGCTATATGCTTCTGCAGAAGGTTTTTTTTTTTTTTACCTCTACCTGGAGTTCCCCTTTAAAGATCACTATGTCTAAAACCAAAGCATTGTGCCATGTCTGGTGCAGAGTCTAAGGGGGCAGTGAATGACACAGGAAACTGCTCCAAAGAGAGGCTAGCAGTCGTAATGTATACATACTATGGCCCCTATTACCAGGGATGACTATTGGCACAACAGGCTGGCATTATGCTGCGTTTACATAACGATAATTCGCCCGATCATATGATTAACGATTTCGAAGTAACAAGTTTTTTTTTTATAATGATCAGCATTTAGAGGGAACGTTATATCGTACGGAAAATTTGTTTTGCGATCGTTTTGCGATTGCTTAAGCCTATCTCGCACATAGGAAAAATCGGTAAACGACTGTTTACACAGAACGATCTGCGATTTTTTTTGCGAACGACGAACGACGATTTTAGAACATGTTGTAAGATCAAAATGAACGATTTCTCGCTCGTCGTTCGATCGTTCGCTGCATTTACACGTATGATTATCGTTCGAATTCGATCGTTATCGTGCAAATTTGCACGATAATCGTTCCGTGTAAACACAGCATTAGGCTATGTTCACACTATGTAAGTTTCCGTCTGTAGCGCGTTCCGTAAATAAGCGGCCGGAGACTTACGTAGTTTGCGTATAATGGAAAGTATACGAAGTACGGCTGCACAATTCACACTACGTATGAACTTATGCCCGGATCGTACGCACCGGCGTAAAAAATGAACCAGAACATTGTTTGCGGACGAAAATGCCGTAACTTACGCCCGTAGCGTTACATGCGGTCCCGTACGTAGTGGTGATTTCTTCATTTTTGCAGCTTTTTGTGCCGATCCAAAAGGTTCTGTGGGGTGTCTGGGGCTAGGCGAAGATTTCCAAGTAAAAGACCGCTGTCAGATCGCTACGTAGGGCGCTCGGGAAGCGTAAGTAGACTTCGGGCGTAAGTTCGCGCTCCGTATTTAGCCGGCCGCAAGTAGCGTAAATCCCCGGCCGGAGTTTACCGCGTATATGTCCAGCTGCGAAAATATGCGGCCGGACATATACGCAGTGTGAACATAGCCTAACCCTGCATATTAAGCCCAGTGATCAGCCTGCAAACAGCAAAACCTGTTTGTCTGCTGATCACATTTTTTAGCAGGCCCGGGGATCATTATTAGTTGACTTTCTATTGTCCTGTGTCTATAGGGCATGTGCAGCTGAAAATGATGAAAGTGAAGGCAGCACAAATTAAATAACATTCATTTAAAGGGGTTATCCAGCACTACAAAAACATGGCCACTTTTCCCCCTACTGTTGTGTCCAGTTCAGGTGCAGTCTGCAATTAAGCTCCATTTACTTCAATGGAACTGAGTTTTAAAACCCCACCCAAACTGGAGACAACAGTAGGGGGAAAGTGGCCGTGTTTTTGTAGCACTGGATAACCCCTTTAATGGTCCTTTTGCACAGTGATAAATAAATCGTTTAACCATTTTGAAGCAACAATTTGGTTTTTATAATGACCAGCGTTTATGGTGCGTTTACACAGAGAGATTTATCTGACAGATTTTTGAAGCTAAAGTCAGGAATGGATTTGAAAAAAGGAGAAATCTCAGTCTTTCCTTTATGACCTGTTCCCTGTTTATAGTCTGTTCCTGCTTTTGGCTTCAAAGATCTGTCAGATAAAGATCTGTCTGTGTAAACGCACCATTAGACAAAGAGATAAATTGTTTTTTAAAAAATTGTTATTTTGTGATTGTTTTAAGATCGCTTTAAGTGCCACTGTCGTTTAATTTTTTTTTTCAATAGTCAATAGTACAGGTGATTTTAAGAAACTTTGTATTTGGGTTTATTTGCTGAAAAATGCATTTTTATCATGAAAAAGCAGTTTGAAACTCTCCCCCCCCCCCCCCCCATCTTCATGGTTCCTTTTTGGAGAGGGGAGGGGTTGAGGGAGATGAGGCACCAAAACAGGACAGCAAAGAGTTAACTTACAGCTACATCACCAAGCTATCTCCTTTGAAGTCAGCACTGACCTCTCTGACCTCTTAATACCGGCTTTCACACAGCTCCCACTATGTAATCCTTTGTTCTCTGCTCTCTGCCGGTGACTAATCTCCCTCCTCCCTCCACCCCCCTCCACTTTTCAAGTTTCTTGAAATCACCTGTACTATTGATTTCTGCAAAAAAAAAAAAAATGACAGTGACACTTTGGGGATGAATCTGTGAAAGACTGTTTAGTAGAGATGAGCGAATAGTGAAATATTCGATTCGATTGGATTCAATTTGAATCCCATTATAGTCTATGGGAGAAAAATCCTTGGGACTTGGAAATCAAGATTCAACCACTAGGAAATGAAACCCAATGAAACCTCAGGAAATTATGCCAACACCTCTGGAATGCATATGGGACAGCAGGGGAAGCATGTCTGGGTACATGAACGTAAAGTACAAGTGTACCTTTTGGTCTAGCGGTACAAGAAACAAACATACACTAATATTACACACCAACCAATACCTACGTAATAGGTGCACTTGTGAAATACAATTGTTTGCAGAGTTATATATTGCCCAGCCAGTGATGTGAATGGCACACATGAATATATATATATATATATATATATATATATATATATATATATATATACACTTTCAGTATTACGCCACTATCACAGACTTCAAACACAATATAACCATTTTGTATAATGGAAAAAATACTCGGACGACTTATTACAGCTGTATACTGGATATAGAATTGTTTTTACAACAATAGAAATAAAGGGCTGGTCAGCGCCTTCCCTAGACGCAGACTGCGCAAATCTCTAGAGGCGAGATAACAGCTATATATCCCACACACTGTATACAGCTGTATACTGGATATAGAATTGTTTTTACAACAATAGAAATAAAGGGCTGGTCAGCGCCTTTCCTGGACGCACACTGCGCAAATCTCTAAGGGCGAGATAACAGCTATATATCCCACACACTGTGTACAGCCGTATACTGGATATAGAATTGTTTTTACAACAATAGAAATAAAGGTCTGGTCAGCGCCTTCACTGGACGCACACTGCGCAAATCTCTAGAGGCGAGATAACAGCTATATTATCCCACACACTGTATACAGCTGTATACTTGATAAAGAATTGTTTTTACAACAGTACAAATAAAGGGCTGGTTGGCGCCTTTACTGGGCGCAGACTGCGCAAATTTTTGGTAGCAAGATAAAAGGTATTATCCCGCAATTACAGTATACACTGTGTATACACACTCCCTGTCTCACAACAGCTTATACAGTGTATACACACTGCCTGTCTCACAAATGCTTATACAGTGTATAGTGTTTTGGTGTGTTACCGGACAGTTTTTCCCGTGATTTCTGGTAGCTTTTCCACATTTTAGCTGGCGGGCTGTTTGAAAGTTGTGGCAGAGTTGTCAGGTAAAGGATAAAGTTCCAGAATAATAAAGAAGGCTTCCCCACTTTTATGAGCACTGCCAGGATAACTTGCATTGGGGCACGTATCTTCAGTACACCAGGTGGTGCTTGATTTGGTCTTTAGTGACTTGCGGTGACAGTATAATGTACACAGTTTTGCACAATTTTCACGTTGTACAGTACACACCATACACAGTTCCTTAAGGTAGCAAAGGTAGACAACAAGAAGGTTTGGATCCTGTTTGTGACGCCACTCCTGTGGTGTACCCCCAGGGTGATGTTACATCGGAGGAGCAGCTGGTCACTTGCCAGATGGTAGAGTGTGACTCCACACCGGAGGCGGTTGACCGAGATACAGCTGGACCTTGGAGTATTACTTTGTGACGCCAGTGCCGACAGGTTTGCTGGCACGCTTGCTTTTAGTTGACAAGGCCAGTTGTACCCTTTTCCCCTGTGGTCAGTGTCCTGCTGGGTTGCTGCGGGGTCCCTTGGGTTAATGGAATCACGGATGGCCAGAGTGTTATAATGACTAGTGATGAGCGAGTACTAAAATGCTTGGGTGCTCGTTACTCGAGACTAGTGATGAGCGAGTACTAAAATGCTCGGGTGCTCGTTACTCCAGATGAATATCTCCCGATACTCGAGTGCTCATTTCGAGTAACGAACTCCATTGTAATCAATGGGAAACTTAAGCATTTTTGCAGGGGACCCAAGTTTGGTAGAGGGAAGGTCGTGTGAAAACCTGTCAAACAGGAAACAGCAGGGGCAGCATGTATGGATGCCTCTGAGGCTGTCTAATAGCACTATTATGCCAAATTCTGGGCAACAGCATGGTTAAAACAGAGGTAGGCATATGAACCACCCAAAAACTCAGCCTGACACAGCATGGCAATAAGAACACAGGGAACCATTAAATACAGAGGTAGTATATGATGAACCACCGAAAAACTTTGCCTGACACAGCATGGCGGTGAGGACACAGAAAACCATTAAAAATAGAGGTAGCATATGAACCACCCCAAAATTTAGCCTGACACAACATGAAGGTAAAGACAGAGTGACCAAGGTAGAAGGGGTAGCCACTGAGCCTCCCAAAAATTAGGCCAGACACAGGATGGCAGTGAGGACACAGAGAACCATTAAAAGTGAGGGAGGTAGCAAGTGAGCCTCCCAAAAATTAGGCCAGACACAGCATGGCCAGACTTGGCTGTTGGTTGAGAATTGAAGGAGGAGGAGGAAGAGGAGAGGAGATACCAAGAATCTTCATGTTGAGCTGCTCTCCCCAGGAGGACAGTTTAATTCAGGTGAAATCCAGGCTTTGTTCATTTTTATAAACGTCAGCCTGTTAGCGCTGTCAGTTGACAGGGGGGTGCGCTTATCAGTGATGATGGCACCAGCTGCACTGAAGACACGCTCTGACAACACGCTAGCGGCAGAGCAGCCCAGAACCTCCAAGGCGTAAAGAGCCAGTTCGGGCCACGTATCCAGTTTTGCAAACCAGTAGTTGTATAGCAGAGTGATAGGGAAGGACATTGGTATGGTCAGCAAGATACTCCCTCACCATCTCCCTGAAGGCCTCCCCTCTCCTCTGTATAGACTGGGGACAGTTGAAATAGTCTTGATGGGGTGCCATGAAACTGTCAAGGGCCTTGTAGAGTGTTCCCCTGCCCCTTGACAAGTTGCCTGCTCCACCACTCCTTTCCCCCGCCATTTGGCCCACAGAACTACATCCTCTGGCGCTAGTGGTGTCAGATGGGAAGTACATTTTCAGCTTCTGCACCAGGGGCTGTTGATATTGATTCACTCTCATAGGGTGAGTTCATACTGAGGAATTCTCACAGATAAACTTCGCGGAATTTCGGTCGACACCATTCTATGGGCCGGCGTATCAGGTGGGTTCACACTACGGAATTCTCGTGGATAAACTCCACAAAATTCCGTCGGCTGTCCGCGCGCCTTTCCGCCGGCTCCATAGACACCATTCTATGGGCTGGCATATTCCGCTATCCGCCAAAAGAAGTGACATGTCACTTCTTTTGGCGGATAGCGGAATATGCCGGCCCACAGAATGGTGTCTATGGAGCCGGCGGAAAGGGGCGCGGCAGTGCACGCAGACAGACAGCGGAATTCCGCGGACATTATCCACGAGAATTCCTCAGTATGAACCCACCCATCCTTCGAAAGAAGTGACATGTCACTTCTTTCGGCGGATAGCGGAATATGCCGGCCCATAGAATAGTTTCTATGGAGTCGGCGGAAAGGCGGGCAGCCGACGGAATTCCGCTGAGTTTATCTGCAAGAATTCCGTAGTGTGAACCCACCCATACTGCGTTCCTCAGCAGGAATGAGAGTGGTAAAGTTCTGTTTGTACCGAGGGTCCAGAAGGGTGAACACCCAGTAATGGTTGCCAAGAAAATTTTTAACCCGAGGGTCACGGGAAAAACAGTGTAACATAAAATCAGCCATGTGCGCCAGGGTCCCAACATGCAAGAACTCCCTCTCCTCAATAGGCTTAATTTCCTCTTCCTCCTCCTCCACCAATTCCTCCTCTTCAGGCCATACATGCTCAACAACTAAGGATTGAGCATGGGTACCCTCTTCAGTGGCGGCAGCAGTCTGCTCCTCTTGCTCCTCTTGCTCCTCTTCTTCATCCTCCTCATCCTATACTCCGTGGGGAGAAACTCACATCAGGGTGGTCTGCAATCTAGCGGCGGAAGTTCTTCACCCATCTCCTGAGACGAAGGCAAAGTCTCAGACTTCAGGCTGAGCAGGGAGGTTTGAAGCAGACACAGCAGCGGGATGGTGAGGCCGATGATGGCGGCATCGCCGCTGACCATCTGTGTTGACTCCTCAAAGAGGGCCACAACCTGACAGATAGCAGACATCCACGTCCACTCCTCATTGTAGATTTGAGGTAGCTGACTGCCCTGATTACTGCTTCTTACTGAGATTTACATCTGGCATTCCACAATGGCTCTGCGTTGCTGGTAAACCCTGGCTTCCATCTGGATGGTGGAATTCCACAGCGTGGGCACGTCGCACAGCAGTCTGTGAGCCGGCAGTTGCAATCGCCTTTGCACTGCGCTAAGGGTGGCAGCATCCGTGGTTGACTTGCGGAAATGCGCACAGATGCGCCGCACCTTGGTGAGAAAGTCAGCCAAATTGGGGTAGGTCTTAAGGAACTGCTGCACAACTAGGTTGATCACGTGGGCCAGGCATGGTACATGTGTGAGGCTGCCGAGTTGCAGAGCCGCCACCAGGTTCTGCCCGTTGTCACACACAACCATGCCTGGTTTAAGGCTCTGTGGCGCGAGCAAAAGATCTGTCTGTGCTGTGATGCCCTGCAACAGCTCCTGGCCCGTGTGCCTCTTGTCGCCTAAGCTGATCAGTTTCAACACCACCTGTTGGCGCTTACCCACTGCAGTGCTGATGCAGCTAGCGGTATGAAATGGAGGCAACGTGCTCGTGGAGGGTAATAGAGAGGAGGAGGAAGAAGAGGAGGAGAAAGAGGTATACAAATCATGAGAGACCGCGACCGAGGTAGGCCCCGCAATCCTCGGTGTGGGCAGCACATAAGCGGAACCAGGGTCAGACTCGGTCCCAGACTCCACCAACTTGACCCAATGTGCCGTCTGGGAGATAAAGTGTCCCTGCCCACCAGCACTTGTCCACGTTCCCGTGGTTTGGTGGACCTTGTCACTGACCGCGTTGGTCAGGGCATGGATGATATTATCTGACACATGCTGTCGTAAGGCTGGGATGGCACACCGTGAAAAGTAGTGGCGGCTGGGGACAGAGTATCAAGGGACAGCCACCGCCATGAGGTTCCTAAAAGCCTCTGTCTCTACCAGCCGAAAGGGCAGCATCTCCAGGCTCAGCCGTTTGCCTATGTGCACATTTAAGGCTTGTGCGTGCGGGTGAGTGGCAGTATATTGCGCTACCTTGCTGGAGGGTGTGGAGCATAGTGGAGGTTAAGGGGTGTGTGTAGGGCGGGAGGCGCTCGTGCCTGGGGCCTGGGAAGGGGAACTGACAGAGCCACGTGACACAGGGGAAGAAGCAGGGGTGCGACTTGCACTGACTGAAAGGCCTTGGTTTGAGTAAAGTAAAGCTCACATGCTTGCGCATGCTGGTAGTGGTTAGGCTGGTCGTGGTGGCTCCCCTGATGATCCTTGCGTGGCACACGTTGCACACTACAGTCCATTGGTCATCCGCACTTTCTTTAAAAAGCCTCCAGACTTGGAAACATCTAGGCCTGCCCACGGGAGTTTAACTGCTGATCTACTCACTCTGCCCCTGCTTCTCCCTCTGCCAACCCCTCTTTCTCTACCAATCGGTCCTGCGGGTGAACTTGCCTCCCCCTCAGAAGCACTGTCTTCACTAGGCTTATCCACCCAGCTCGGGTCAGTCACCTCGTCCTCATCCATCAGCTCTTCCTCCAATTCCTAACTCTGCTTCCCACTTTAAGTTACATCCATGATAACAACCTCACTGGCTGACAACCGGGTCTCATCGTCATCAATAGACAACTCTTCCAACCCCGCTTGCAAGTCCCCACTCTCATCACCTACTGACTGTGTGAGCTGCATAGTTGGGGCATCGGGACAGATCGACTGCTCCGGTTGCTCAGACTCAGGGAAGGGTCCAGAAAATAGTTCCTGGGAGCATGGTGGTGGTGGTGGATCTGAATCCCTTCTTTCCCTGGAGAAGCCAGGCTGTGGGGAAGGAGGCTGAGCTGCTGGAGCAAGGGTTCCACTCCCTTGGGTAACATGGGCGGACTGCGTGGAAGACTGGGTGGTGGATAAGTTACTGGACACATTATCCGCTATCCACGTGATCACCTGCTCACGCTGCTGGGGTTTCAATAGTGGTGTACCCTTAGACCCCGTAAGTTGCTAGAAGAAGCTAGGGAGTGAATGTCTGCGGTGTGCCACTGCTCCCTCCTCAACGGGTGCTGCTGTGTCACCCTGCCCCGAACCACGGCCTCTGCCAACTGCATCGCATGGAACCCCACGCCCATGCCCTCCTCCTCAACCCTTACCCCTGGGGTTCACCATTTTATGGACACTGCACAGTATGGAGCTTAGATATGCCTTGAGTAAGAAATAGAGAAATCAGAAAATATACTAGTGGTCCAACTAGTTTTTGGGGGGCTGTGGGATACAATCTGTTGGTGGCTGCACCCATACACTCTGTGACACCCCCTTTACACTGTGCAAGGAGTAGTGAACTTAGATATGCCTTTGCGTAAGAAATACAGAAATCAGAAAATATAGTAGAGGGCCCACTAGTTTTTAGGGGGGCTGTGGGATACAATCTGTTGGTGGCTGCACCTATACACACTCTATGACACCCTTTTTACACTAAACAAGCAGTAGTGAACTTAGATATGCCTTGCGTAAGAAATAAAGAAATCAGAAAATATAGTAGAAGGCCCACTAGTTTTTAGGGGTCTGTGGGATACAATCTGTTGGTGGCTGCACCTATACACACTCTGTGACACCCCCTTTACACTGTGCAAGGATTAGTGAACTTAGATATGCCTTTGCGTAAGAAATACAGAAATCAGAAAATATAGTAGAGGGCCCACTAGTTTTTAGAGGGCTGTGGGATACAATCTGTTGGTGGCTGCACCTATACATACTCTATGACACCCTTTTTACACTAAACAAGCAGTAGTGAACTTAGATATGCCTTGCGTAAGAAATAAAGAAATCAGAAAATATAGTAGAGGGCCCACTAGTTTTTAGGGGTCTGTGGGATACAATCTGTTGGTGGCTGCACCTATACACACTCTGTGACACCCCCTTTACACTGAACAAGCAGTAGTAAACCCATACTGGTTAGAACTGATGAACTGATTAACAATACAGAATTAATAAACAAGGAAATAGATGAATTTTGGGTTATTAATAAAGGGTCCACTTCGGTTCTAATAGTCTGGGATACATTAAAAGCCTTTGTTAGGGGCCTCCTCTATTGGGAGGTAGTACACCTTAAAAAGAACTTTAGGAAAGAGGAAAATAAACTTATAGAGGAGGTAAGGACCGCAGAGGCCTCTTATAAGAGCGAGGGGACAATAGAGACCTTTGATCTGATGAAATTAGCTTAAGATAAACTCACTGGGTTTCTTTTGGAAAAAGCTCAACATAAGTTGTTGTTCCCGGCCATTAGGAAAGAGAGGGGAGAATTGGTGCTGGGCACCTTATCCGTGTCCCAGGTCTTGGAAAGATATTTTGAGGGGCTATATACCAGTCAAAGTAATCCTGAGCCAGAGCTGATTTCTTAGTTTCTAGAGGATCTGAATCTTCCAAAGGTCTCAGAGGAACAAAAAACAGAGCTGGATTCTCCTATTGCAGAATCTGAGATAGAATGTGCCCTGAGATCGTTGGTGAAAAATTCTACCCCTGGCCCTGATGGTCTTCCATTTGCAGTGTATAAGAAATATAAAAAAGCTTTCTTGCCCATAATGTATGAGATGATTAAAGAATCCTGTATACTAGGTGAACTACCCCCTTCAATGTATGAAGCTACGATTATACTTTTACCAAAAAAAGGGAAAGACCCTCTTGATGTAGGATCATATAGGCCAATCTCGTTATTAAATACGGATGCTAACATTTTCGCAAAAGTAATTGTTCAAAGGCTCATAGATTTAATGGCGGTACTGATTAGTGAAGACCAGAGGGGATTCATAGCTGGCAGATCAGTATTCTCCAATATAGAGGAGACATTTGCTAATATTCAGATGACCGGAGGGATTCCCCGCTCCATCCTGTCGATAGATGTTGTTAAAGCGTTCGACAGGGTGGAGTGGGGGTTCTTGTGGGAAGCCCTTAGGGCGTTTGGTTTGGGGGAGGGAATCTGTCGGTATATAAAAATGTTGTATTTAAAGCCTGTAGCGAGTATAATGGTGAACGGGGTAGTCTCGGAGGCATTTTGCCTAAATAGAGGTACTAGACAAGGCTGTCCCCTTTCGCCAGTTCTGTTCGCTCTTTACATAGAACCCCTTTACCAGTTATTAAAAAAAGATCAACGGATAGAGGGCTTTGGGCTAAAGGGCAGAGATAGTAAAGTGATTATGTATGCCGAAGACGTGTTGATGTTCTTGCGGGATCCAGGTACGGGCCTGCCAGCCGCGATGGAACAATTCACATTATTTGGCTCCTATTCAGGGTTTCAGATTAATTGGTCCGAATCAACATTGTTAGAACTTGATCACCCTCAAATGGAAACAGCAGACAATCTAGGGCTTTAGAGACGGGTGGATTTCATAGAGTATTTGGGAGTAAAAGTTCCTGCAAAACTGGAAAGATATTCCATGTTAAACCTTAAGCCTTATTTGCATAGATTGGAGGGAAAGATTAAGGTTTGGCTTAGACTACCGCTGTCTATGACTGATAGGATAGCCCTGGTGAAAATGGTGGTTCAGCCACAAGTACTCTATTATCTTAAGGCGGCACCGGCCTGGATCCCGGATGGGTATTTTGTGCGTCTTGAAGTGTTGTTGGGCAAACTGATTTGGGGAGGTAAGAGATGCAGACTTAGGTATCATACTTTCACTCTTCCATCCGATATGGGGGGTTGGTCTTTGCCAGATTTTTGTTTCTATTTTTTTATGTATAAAATTCTTCAGATTAGATGTAATGATGATGTACACTGGAGAGAGGTGGTTTTTAGGATTGAAAATTTGAATTATCAATCGCTGTTTGAATTTTTGGAATCTCATAGGTGGTCTCTTCCCACATATAAAGATTGGAAGATGGTGCGAATGTGGGGGAAAGTATGGGGAAAAATTAAGAAATTTTGGGGTATTACAGGGTACACATCTTATACACCCCTGTGGGGGAATTTACAGTTGACACAATTAGATACGGTCAGTGATCATGGTTTTTGGTACGGGATCACTCGTGTGGAGCATATATTTAGGGCTGGATATTTGAAGACCTTTGAGGAGTTAAAATAGAATTTGCACTACACGAATCTCATTGGTTAAGATTTAGGCAATTATTTCACGCAATGAGAACCCAGATGGGTGGGATTAGGGTCAAGTTCCATATTTTTAGTTTTATGGAGACAGTAGAAGAAATGCACGGTAATAAGAAAGGGGAACTGAAGAGACTATATATGATTTTCACCGAAAATTTATACGCAGATTGGTTTATTAGTAGTAAGAAAAGAACAGAATGGGAAGAAGAAGTAGGAGAGGTGACAGAAGTAGAGTGGGATAATATCCTAGGTAATGTTAGGAAGTGTAGTTTGAATATAAACCATCAGATGGTTCAGTTTAAAATCTTACATCGTTTACATTATCATCTGACCTTTTTACGTAAGGTTGGGGTTAGATTGGATGATACATGTCCTAAATGTGGCCAGGCTGGTGCAAATTATATCCACATGTTATGGAGGTGCAATGTAATACAGGTCTTCTGGAGGAAGGTTGTGGATTGTATGGTTGAGAAAATGGAGATTGTGATACCATATTGTGCGAAAAATATTATAATTGGCTGCTCGGTTGGCTTGGAAAGCCATCAGACCTTTGTACTTAAAGCTTTGCTTTTAGCCAGGATAGTAATTCTGAGGGCCTGGCTGGACCCCAACCCCCCTGGGTTTGAACGTTGGTTTAACCTCATGGGGAAAATACAAAGGTATGAAAAAATATTAGCTGGGGCAAGGAATAAACCTAGGAAAAATATATGAAAACCTGGGGGAAATGGTCTGAGGATTAAGGAGTTGTATGTTTTTTTTTTTTTTTCTTTTTCTTTCCTTTCTCTCTCGCCAGTCTCAGGGGTGGGGGGGATTTATAGTATTTTGTATTAGTAGGTAATTGTACTCCCTGCGAGGAGAACTGTTTGTATAGTTTTTTTTATGGAAAATAAAATAAAAAACATTAAAAATAAAGATATGCCTTGCTTAAGAAATACAGAAATCAGAAAATATTGTAGAGGGCCCACTAGTTTTTAGGGGGCTGTGGGATAAAATCTGTTGGTGGCTGCACCTATACACACTCTGTGACACCCCCTTTACACTGAACAAGCAGTAGTGAACTTAGATATGCCTTGCGTAAGAAATACAGAAATCAGGAAATATATTAGAGGGCCCACTAGTTTTTAGGGGGCTGTGAGATACAATCTGTTGGTGGCTGCACCTATACACACTCTGTGACACCCCCTTTACACTGAAGAAGCAGTAGTGAACTTAGATATGCCTTGCATAAGAAATACAGAAATCAGGAAATATATTAGAGGGCCCATGTCATGAATGTGCCTTGGATGAACTCCGTGCGCCCCTCAGCTTGTGCTGCGCGGCACAGATGGCGCTGATATTCATTGTTTTCTATGTCTTGTGCAGTAACCTGATCCCTGTCTGAACACTGGCCTATTTCTAGTATTGTGTTCAGCCCCACCCGTCTGCTGTGTGCTCTGGCCTCCAATAGGGGGCTGGATCTGTCTCCTTGTTCCCTATAAGTATTTGGCTGAGGCTCATTCTAGTGCTGGATATTGAGCGTGTCTCTGCCTGGTTCTGTTTCTCTTGCTCTGTTTATTCTGACCCCTTTGCCTGTATTTCTGACCATTCCTGCTAGCTGCCTGCCCCTGACCATACTGCCTGTTTATTGACCTTGCTTTTGGATTGTGATTTTGTACTGTGCTGCCCGATTGTTGTGACCCGGACTGTGGACTACTTTTCATTGTGTTTTGACTGTCTGTCTTGTCTTTGTGTCCCACCAAGCCAGTACAGGGACCGCCGCCAAGTTGCCCGCCGCCATCTTAGGGTGGATTGCGGCAAGCAGGTAGGGACAGTGGGCGGGGTTCAGCGTCAGGGCTCAGTGTCTTGTATTGTCCTGCTGTCCGGTTCCTGACAGAATATCCGGCCCAATATATATATATATATATATATATATATATATGTATATATACTGCCCCCCTCTGGTGCCATGGCTACTGTGGAAGATCTTGCTACCCGGGTGGAGGGGGTGTCAGGCCTGGTGGTCAAACTGGCCAACCAGATAACCCAGTTAATGTATTTAAACCTGGTGGCTAAGATTGAGGCTTTGTTTTGCCTGGTTGATAACCTGGCTAAACAGGTTCAAATTTTGTCTGCAAACCAGAAAAATGTTGTTGTAGCGCCCCCAGTGGTGGAAAATCCTAGAAAACCAGTCATGTTACTCGCTGATAGATTTTCTGGTGATATGGAGAAGTTTGAGTCCTTTAGGGGTGCTTGCATGTTGTTTTTTTTGGATCAATCACTTCTCTTCTGAGCAGGAGAAGATTGGTATTGTGGTCTCACTGCTTCAGGGAGATCCTCAGGCTTGGGCTCTCAAAATTCCCCCTGAGGCGGAGGAATGGAACAGCTTGGAGAAATTATTTTTGTCCCTGGGTACTATATATGCTTAACCAGATCACATGGCAGTGGCCTTGCCTGTTCTGTTTCTCTTGCTCTGTTTATTCTGACCCCTTTGCCTTTATTTCTGACAATTCTTGCTAGCTGCCTGCCCCTGACCATACTGCCTGTTTATTGACCTTGCTTTTGGATTGTGATTTTGTACTGTGCTGCCCGATTGTTGTGACCCGGACTGTGGACTACTCTTTATTGTGTTTTGTCTGTCTGTCTTGTCTTTGTGTCCCACCAAGCCAGTACAGGGACCGCCGCCAAGTTGCCCGCCGCCATCTTAGGGTGGATTGTGGCAAGCAGGTAGGGACAGTGGGCGGGGTTCAGCGTCAGGGCTCACTGTCTTGTATTGTCCTGCTGTTCGGTTCCTGACAGCCTACTTGTTTTTAGGGGGATGTGGAATACAATCTCTCTGTGGCTGCACCTATATACACTCTGTGACACCTCCTTTACACTCTGGAAGCAGTAGTGAACTTAGCTATGCCTTGCGTAAGAAATACAGAAATCAGGAAATATAGTAGAGGTCCCAATAAAATAGTACTGAGCACCTCTTAGGGGTCTGTATGCAACACCTTATGTCCCCTTTCTGCCAGCAGCCAAACACCACAGTGTGCTGCTGAAATCCTGGTAGCTGCACTGCAAGTCCCAGCCAGCAGTCTGTAGTAATACAATTTAAAAACTATTTGAAGCCTAGTATTCTCTGCCTACTGGAACGCTAATTCCCTCCCTAATGCTCTCCTTGACCAGCAGCAGCTCTGTCCCTTATCTCTTCCACATGCATGTGAGCCGAGCCTCGGCGGCCAAGATTTTTATATGGCAGGGTCATCTGATCTGGCCAACCAAGCGCTGTTATCGACATGTATGGGTCCCACATTCCTAGAGGGTGACACAGGCCCCAGACCTGTTACCTGGGATGAGCTGAGGGTTCCTTGCTGACACAGCACTGCGAGATAGAGTTCCTAGGCTTAGCGCAACTTTGCTCTATCTAGATTCCTAGTTCTTTGGCTTTTTGTGGATACTGCCCTGCTCTGTTACTTCTCCTGGTCCACGGCATGGGTTGAGGTTGTCTCTGGCTTTTCCTCTCTTAGAAGGGTTTTAGCACTGCATAGGGTTGTGTAGTTTCACAGATAAGAAAGTGTAAGTAGAGTACTGTCTTGCTTCCTTCCCATGCGGGGTTCTAGCTAAGACTGACTTTCAGGGTACGGGGACCTGGCAGAGGGGCAGGGCCCAGATAGGACCACTGTGGAGAACTATTAAGCTTGCGTCCTTCCTCCACAATGTCCAACACGAAAACTCGTCTTGCACCTCCTCCATCCATGTGACTTCCTATCCCAGCATAACTAACGTGCGCTATGAGTGGGTGAAGAGTGCAATAAAAGAAGTAAAGAGAGAGCTGATAGGAGAGAAGAAAAACAGATTCCTACTGGTCTGCAGATTTGTGTACACAAAGAAATAATAACCCTTTACATCCTTCAGCTGTTCGGTTTCCAAATATATATATCTAACACAGTGACATCTAGTGGTGAAACTTCACTACTACTTTCATCACCACACAAGTACAATAAGTACAGGCTTTTATGAGGGGTGTATAGACTAGTAACAACTGAAACTTCACTACTACTTTCATTACCACACAAGTACAATAAGTACAGGCTTTTATGAGGGGTGTATAGACTAGTAACAACCGTGGTAGGACACCACACACACACACACACACATATATATATATATATATATATATATATATATATATATATATATATATATATTTATATATATATATATATATATATATATATATATATATATATATATATACACTACCGTTCAAAAGTTTAGGGTCACCCAAACAATTTTGTGTTTTCCATGAAAAGTCACACTTATTTACCACCATACCACCATTGTGAAATGAATAGAAAATAGAGTCAAGACATTGACAAGGTTAGAAATAATTATTTGTATTTGAAATAACATTGTTTTTACATCAAACTTTGCTTTCGTCAAAGAATCCACCTTTTGCAGCAATTACAGCATTGCACACCTTTGGCATTCTAGCTATTAATCTGTTGAGGTAAGCCGGAGAAATTGCACCCCACGCTTCTAGAGGCTGCTCCCACAAGTTGGATTGGTTGGATGGGCACTTCTGGCGTACCATACGGTCAAGCTGCTCCCACAACAGCTCAATGGGGTTCAGATCTGGTGACTGTGCTGCCCACTCCATTACCTATGATAGAATACCAGCTGCCTGCTTCTGCTGTAAATAGTTCTTGCACAATTTGGAGGTGTGTTTAGGGTCATTGTCCTGTTGTAGGATGAAATTGGCTCCAATCAAGCGCTGTCCACTGGGTATGGCATGGCGTTGCAAAATTGAGTGATAGCCTTCCTTATTCAGAATCCCTTTTACCCTGTACAAATCTCCCACCTTACCAGCACCAAAGCAACCCCAGACCATCACATTACCTCCACCATGCTTAACAGATGGCATCAGGCATTCTTCCAGCATCTTTTCATTCGTTCTGCGTCTCTCAAACGTTCTTCTTTGTGATCCAAACACCTCAAACTTGGATTCATCCGTCAACAACACTTTTTTTCAGTCTTCCTCTGTCCAATGTCTGTGTTCTTTTGCCCATCTTAATCTTTTTCTTTTATTGGCCAGTCTCAGATATGACTTTTTCTTTGCCACTCTGCCCTGAAGGCCAAAATCCTGCAGCCGCCTCTTCACTGTAGATGTTGTGGGTAATATCATTAGTGACATACTTTGTTGCAGACACTTGTTTTATTTTGCTTTTATTATGGTCATACTTTTTAACTTCATTTAGTATTAAGAAAGCTTTTTTATGTATTGGTACCTATTATACATAATAAAAATTATTTGTATTTTCATGAACTAAGCCCATTTTGTCTTTTATTGTATATAACTGTAGATGTTGACACTGGTGTTTTGCGGGTACTATTTAATGAAGATGCCAGTTGGGGACCTGCGAGGCGTCTGTTTCTTAAACTAGAGACTCTAATGTGCTTATCTTCTTGCTTAGTTGTGCAACGCGGCCTCCCACTTCTTTTTCTTCTCTGGTTAGAGCCTGTTTGTGCTGTCCTCTGAAGGGAGCAGTACACACCATTGTAGGAAATCTTCAATTTCTTAGCAATTTCTCGCATGGAATAGCCTTCATTTCTAAGAACAAGAATAGACTGTTGAGTTTCAGATGAAAGTTCTCTTTTTCTGGCCATTTTGAGCATTTAATTGACCCCAAAATGTGATGCTCCAGAAACACAATCTGCTCAAAGGAAGGTCAGTTTTGTAGCTTCTGTAAGGAGCCAGACTGTTTTCAGATGTGTGAACATGATTGCACAAGGGTTTTCTAATCATCAATTAGCCTTCTGAGCCAATGAGCAAACACATTGTACCATTAGAACACTGGAGTGATAGTTGCTAGAAATGGGCCTCTATACACCTATGTAGATATTGCACCAAAAACCAGACATTTGCAGCTAGAATAGTCATTTACCACATTAGCAATGTATAGAGTGTATTTGTTTAAAGTTAGGACTAGTTTAAAGTTATCTTTATTAAAAAGTACAGTGCTTTTCCTTCAAAAATAAGGACACTTCAATGTGACCCCAAACTTTTGAACGGTAGTGTGTGTGTGTGTATGTATATATATATATATATATATATATATATATATATATATATATATATATATATATGTATGTGTGCCTGTGTACACAGATGTAGCCAGGGTTAACATGATCCCTGACCCAACAATTGTGTCAGGGAACTATATTAGGGTCAAGTTCAATGCGTCATTGTGATTAAGTTAACACAGGCTACATCTATATATACAGTGTGGGCAGTTGTGGAGAGGTTAAACTTCCCCTCAACATATTGATGTTTCTGCTTGGTCACATGACTACTTATATGGCTTTAGCTCAAAGTCTGTCTTGAGGGAGGAATCTTATAAGTTTTACCTTTCTCTTTCCCCCTGATTAGAATCTTTGTAAACCTAAGTCCATCCCTCTCTCCCCAGGTATTGCTGCCATTAGAATTGGCTGATTTATTAAACCATTCATTTTAAATGGCACAAATGCAAAAAAAATAAAAATAAAAACATTGATGATTCTTGGTCACATTCCATTGAAGAAACAATGATAAACAAAATGCCTGGGATACAATACTCCATATATAGACTACCCTAAAAATTAAGTTTTATATTAAAGTACTTAAAATAAAAGGATGAAAATGGTTTTAAATTGTTTTAAACCACAAAGCAACCAGTGTTAACTGTAGATATTATTATAGATTGTTCCTTAATACTGTTATCACATAAATTATAACTGTATCAAGCAAAGTCTGAAGTATTAAACTTATTAAATCAACCCTGAGTGTAATGCTGATATTAAAATTACATTGATCAGATCCCCCCTCTACATGTTTCATTGGCTAAGCAACATCATCAGCGGAAAGAGGCAATTGATTATAGTTGCAGTTGTCCATTTGATAAACCCAGGGGTGATTCTAGCCTCTCTGCTGCCCGAGGCGAACTATAGGATGACGCCCCCCCCCCCCCCCCCCGGTCAATCCGCCCACATTATAATCCACTACTGCCCCCCCCCCCCAACTGCTGTCCCCAATAAACATAATGTTTGGTCCCTTGCTGCACAGAGGATGTCAGGAGAGGAGGGGGCTGATCTTATAGGGGAGGTCACAGCAGCACAGAGGAGGTCAGGAGAGGAGGGTGCTAATCCTATAGGAGAGGTCCCAGCAGCACAGAGGATGTCAGGAGAGGAGGGTGCTAATCCTATAGGAGAGGTCCCAGCAGCACAGAGGATGTCAGGAGAGGAGGGTGCTAATCCTATAGGAGAAGTTCCAGCAGCACAGAGGATGTCAGGAGAGGAGGGTGCTGATCTTTTAGGAGATGGTCCCCCTCTTCCCCCCTTATAGATGGACCCCCTCTTCCCCCCCTTATAGATGGTCCCCTCTCCCTTATAGATGGTCCCCCTCTCCCCCCCCTTATAGATGGTCCCCCTCTCCCCCTCCCTTATAGATGGCCCCCTCTCCCCCCCTTATAGATGGTCCCCCTCTCCCCCTCCCTTATAGATGGTCCCCCTCTCCCCCCCCCCTTATAGATGGTCCCCCTCTCCCCCTCCCTTATAGATGGCCCCCCTCTCCCCCTCCCTTATAGATGGTCCCCCTCTCCCCCTCCCTTATAGATGGTCCCCCTCTTTCCCCTCCCTTATAGATGGTCCCCCTCTTCCCCCCCTCCCTTATAGATGGTCCCCCTCTCCCCCCCCTCTTATAGATGGTCCCCCTCTTCCCTCTCCCTTATATATGGTCCCCCCCCTGCACAGCAGATAAAACAAAAACAAAAAACAGCACACAACTCACCTGCCATCCGTTCCCCCGTCGAGCCTCTCTGGTCTGGTCCCGGCTGATGTGCGGCTGCCCGGGGTGTCCCGTCCTGTCCCCGGCAGCGCGCGCATCAGAGAACTCCCTGTGCGCCTGTGGCTGTGACTTCCAGTGCACAGGGAGCTCTCTGATGCGCGCGCTGCCGGAGACAGGATGGGACACCTCCGGCAGCCAAACATCAGCCGGGGGACTAAAGGCTGCATTCCCACGTTCCGTGGAATGCCGGTACCGGAGACCCCCGAGCCCGGACAGCATCTGTAATTAGATGCTGGGAGCGGGGGAGACTGTATTCATAAGCGCCGCGCTGTAGTAACAGCACCGCGTGGCTGATTCATTACACCGCGGCGCTTATGAATACAGTCTCCCCCGCTCCCAGCATCTAATTACAGATGCTGTCCGGGCGCGGGGGTCTCTGGTACATGGTACAATCAGTGGCGGATTATAATGTGGGCGGCCGCCCGAACCGCCCATATTATAATCTGCTACTGAATGCCGCCCCTAGGGGCGTAGCTAATGTCTCTTGGGCCCTGGTGCAAGAGGTCAACTTGGCCCCCCCCTTTCTCAATGCTATTGGTATATATATATATATATATATATATATATATATATATATATATATCTCAAGACTGATATTACCAATAATACCAGTATACAGGAAATATTATCACCGCCATACTGTTACTAAACAAATCCTGTTTACTGAGACCAATATTGCCAATATTACCAGTACACAAGGGGAAATATTACCGCCACACCACAACCATCACCACCATATTGTTACTGACCAAATCCAGTATACTAAATCCAATAAAACACAGTACCAGATAACAAGTAACAAATATTACCACCACATAATGACTAACACCACCGCTGCTACTGAATATAATCCTCTGTACATAGACCAATATCACTTCATACAGTCATATAGATGTGGACGCACTGTACACAGGATCTATACACCATATACATTACAGTGCAGTTATATCAAGTGACTCACAGGGACGTCTTCTCTGATCGGAGTTCTTCCCTTTTCATCTTCTCCATCTGTTGTGGGCGATTTTGAGAACTTCTCTGGGCCACGAATCCACAGAATCTGCCAGACACACATATTAGGCTCCTCACACTGACACCATCATCTCTCTAAAAACTGCACATCTGTACTGTCCCCTTTACACCCTCATTTAGTAGGTAGCCCTGACACTATGTGACCCCCCTTAAAGTACATGCCCCCCTCTGTGCATGCCCTATTGTATACACCCCCCATGTAGTCCACCTTATAGATGGCCCCCAATGTTTCCCCCTTATAGATGGCCCCCTGTGTTGTCCCTCTTATAGATGCCCCCATGTTATCCCCCATATAGATGGCCCCCCATATTATCCCCCTTACAGATGCCCCCCATGTTGTCCCCTCCTCCTGCCCCTTTATCACCATACTACCACCCCCTTCATCCTCCTGCCCTTTCATCATCATACCACTACACCCTTCATCATCCTCTTGTTCCTTAATCATCATACAACTACACCCTCATCATCATACCACTACACCCCCCATCATCCTCTTGTTCCTTAATCATCATACCACTACACCCTCATCATCCTCTTGTTCCATCATCATACCACTACACCCCCCATCATCCTCTTGTTCCATCATCATACCACTACACCCCCCATCATCCTCTTGTTCCATCATACCACTACACCCCCCATCATCCTCTTGTTCCATCATCATCATCATACCACTACACCCCCCATCATCCTCTTGTTCCACCATCATACCACTATACCCCCCATCATCCTCTTGTTCCACCACCATACCACTATACCCCCCATCATCCTCTTGTTCCACCACCATACCACTACACCCCCCATCATCCTCTTGTTCCATCATCATACCACTACACCCCCCATCATCCTCTTGTTCCATCATCATACCACTACACCCCCATCATCCTCTTGTTCCATCATCATACCACTACACCCCCATCATCCTCTTGTTCCATCATCATACCACTACACCCCCATCATCCTCTTGTTCCATCATCATACCACTACACCCCCATCATCCTCTTGTTCCATCATCATACCACTATACCCCCCATCATCCTCTTGTTCCACCACCATACCACTACACCTCCCATCATGCCCTTTAAAACAAAAAAATCTTTACTCACCTGAATGGTTCCTCTAGTCTTCTTGTCACGCGCACTGGCGGGCTTACCGCGGCTGGGGGCGGGGCTTCCAGCGGAGGGGGCGGAGCTTCGCAGGACCTGTTTTTTTGCCCTCAAGATGCTCCCAGCCCCGCAAGTCAGCCGGGGGCCGTCCCAGCCTCCTCTTGTGATCGCAGGCAAAACATTGCTTGCGGTCACAAGAAGGAGTGGGATGGGAGCAGTACAGTGGCAGTACAGTAGCGGCCCGGTCGCGGCTGCGACCGTGGTAGCTACGCCACTGAATGCCGCCCCCATGATAACAGCTGGTGGCGCCGCCTGAGGCAGACGACTCAGGTCGCCTCATCATTGCGGCGCCACTGGATAAACCACTATATCAGTCTTCTCAAAGTCCTTTTGAATGCCACCTTTACTTCTTTATTTCGTAGGCTATAAACTATAGGATTTAGCATTGGTGTAATTACAACATATAGAAGAGAAATTATTTTATCTTTTTCTAAAGATAGGTTAGACTTTGGACGAATGTAAGTGATAATGATAGCTCCATAATACATGGATACAATGGTTATATGAGAACCACAAGTAGAAAAAGCTTTGTATTTGCCTTCAGCTGTACGTATCTTTATAATTGCTTTGATTATAAACACATATGAAATACAAGTTAGGAGAAAACAACAAATACCAAAGAAAAAATCAGCAGTAAAAACCACAATCTCATTTATGTAGGTGTCTCCACAGGCAATTTTTAGTAAAGGGATTATCTCACAGAAAAAATGATTTATTTTATTATCATGACAGTATGGGAGCCGAAAGGTGCAATATGTGTGTGTCATCGAATCCAGCAATCCTATAAATGTGATAGTAAGTATAATATTAATACAGGTTGATCTACTTATTACCATTGCATAATGCAAAGGATTGACAATTGCAATGTATCGGTCATAGGCCATAACTACAAGAAGAAGAATTTCAGTGCCAACAAACCAAAGGTAGAAAAACATTTGGGTAACACACCCATAATATGAAATGGCTTTAGAATTTGTGATGTAACCTGTAAGCATTCTGGGTACAGTAGTTGATGTAGAAAAGATGTCAAGAACGGACAAGAATCCCAAAAAGAAGTACATAGGAGTGTTAAGGCCAAGGTCTGTACTGGAGAGTAAAAATATGATTAGGTTTCCAATCAAAGCGACTGTGTAAATGATCAAGAACACAATAAACAATGATGCTTCCAGCTTTGGATCAGTAGAAAAGCCTAATATAATGAATTCAGAAACTTGCGAATTGTTGGCTTTCATTTTATTTAATATTAATGATTTTCCAGAGACATCATTGTAAGATTACAAAGTTAAATATTTCCCATTTGATTCCTCAATTTAAATATGAATAAATTGGAATAAATAAAAAAAATTGGAATGTAAGATTTACACTAAAACATATGTAAAAAATTATAAAATACGTACATATTAAGCATGAGCAAAGTGCAACGAAGTTTGCAAAGATTTGCTTTAACTAAGCAAATTTTTACAAGCTTTGTTTTTAAATTCATTCAAGATGGCGGCCGCACAAAAACCTATTGGTTCATGGTGGCCACACATGTAAAAAACAATAAAAATGGTTTAATCACCTGTCCACGCTTTACCCAATGTCATGTTACTGTATGTGTCTCTGGTGTCTCCAGTTCCCTCTGTGAATTACTGAGACAGGACAGCACCACAGCCAGTGAATGGACTGCAGACACCAAGGCAGCATAGACTGGTAAGTATTGATGTTCATTAAGGTTCACCTTGCAGGTTTGCAAATTTTACGCTCCAAAATTGCCTACCTTGTGAGGCGAATTTGAAAACTTTGCTCATCTCTAGTACATATTAGTCATAACAATAACAACTTGTTATATGAGAGAGAGAGAGAGAGAGGTGAAATAAAGTAACCTAGGACAAAATAATACAAGCTGTTTTCATGGATCAACTTATACAGTCCAAAAGAGAAGCAACTTCTAAAATAATGCTGTGTTCTGAGCATCTCTTACCATATATTTTTGACTGTCCATAAATCAAATGTGGCCTACTGCTCTGGTTCTTATAGTAAGGTATCAAGTTTTGGAATCCAGTGTATGATGTCCATATGCCCTAATATAACAAATTGACAGTGGTTGTATCATAATTACCACTCCATCTCACCTGTGTGTTGTTTTGCTTTTTCCTGTTAGGCCCAAAAAACATCATTGCTGGCTACAGTGTAAGATTTCTGCATAGTCAACTGGCCAATGGCAAAAAAACAGACCCAATACAGATATGAAAATTGCTAAAAACAGCGACCCAACTTCTAAAAAAAAATCTCCATAAAAAAATTGAGGCTCTTGGTTACCATTTGCAAATAGTGTAAACCATGCCACCACTTTAAGGTTGCCTTATGCTCGGCATGGACCTACCCTGTACTTTTACCTCTCCAGACCATGGCTTATAATTACCTGAGCAAGTGACTTGGCTCTCTGCTCCTTGGGAGGGTTACCCACTCTGTTAATCACTCTTGTGGCTGTAGGTGGCATTATAGCTGTACTCACATGAGATTGTTTTCTTCCCCAGAGCCAATGCCTTTGAGTGACTATTAGTAGACTATTTCTATAACCTGGTAAGAGTAGCCACTGAGGGGACTAACTATATTGTGGCTTATCTACTATATGTGTGCACAGAGGATGCCTAACTATTATATATAGGGGCAGAGAGGGGACCTCACTACTATATGGATGCACAGAGGGGACGTAACTAATCTATGGAGGTACAGAGGGCCCCAACTCTAAATTTTCAAATCACAGAGGGGACCTAACTACTATATGAGGGCTCAGCGGGACCTAACTACTATATGGGAGCAGAGGGGGACCAAACTATTTTATAGGGGCACTGAGGGACCGAACTACTAAATGGAGGCACAGAGAAGGCCTAATACTATATGTGCTCAAGCTCATAGTCCAGGCTGAAAGAAAAAGAAAAAATGAAGGACTGTGTTCATAAAAGACGTAACTTGTGATTCGCTAAATTCATCATCCGTATGTTCAGCAGATTCTGTGTATAACTGAAGTCTACCAATTTATGGTCACTTTACAAAGAAAGATTGTTTTGGTATATTATAGGACTCTATTCGGTAACAGTATGGTGGTAATGACAGTATTTATGGTGAGGCAGTATAATTTGTCCCTAGTATACTGGCATTAATAATTATACTGATCTTGGTATACTGCAGGGGTGTCAAGCTCAAATACACAGTGGGCTAAAATTGAAAAGTTGGACAAAGTCGTCGACCAACCTTGATATTTAATGATGCGTGCTGGCACTCTCTGGCGCGCGAGATGTTCCTGAAACTCTCAGAGCGGTGTGTAGCATTCCTGGCACTCAGAGTGACTTGTGTCTCCCAGCGCTGTGCACTATGATAAATGATATGATAAATTGCTATGACATGTTTAGTATAGGAAGATAGAGGGCAGGGTGACGGAAAGCTTAAGAGAGCAAATTGAGTCCCCCGATAATGTCCCACATAATTACATAGTAGCCACCCCTCCAATACTGCCTGACATAGTAGCCAGCCCTCTTAATATTATCCAATATAGCAGTCAGCCCCCACAATAGTTTCCCATAAAGTAGCCAGCCTTCCCAGTAGTCCCTCATATACCTGCTTGCTACTGCCCCAATAGTGCCCCCACCAGGAGACTGGGCATGACTTACCTATCTGGGCTCCCACACTGTGGCTCCTCTGGCTGCAGAACACTCCTGGCACAGGACATGTGTGATGATATTAGAACACTGCTTTCTAGGAAGCAGGCTCAAACTCACTTCTAGGATGCAAGCTTAACACTGGCTGTGGTCTAGATTATAATATGAGTGGTCTCAGTGGCAATCTGGACTGCCCATATTATGATTGGTTGAAACATTGGTGGGCTAGCTCTAGGAGATCAATAGATTTTCTTGGCAGGTTAAAAATATATGACATGCCTTGTTATTCTGATTACAGACCGGCAAAACATTGGAAAATGTCATTGATTTTGCTATTTTGCCCAGCTCCAGACTTGGACTTTAAAAGTCTCTTTCTAGCAAATTCACATCTTTCTGGGACAAGTCATTTGTTCCTAGATTAATCACCAGATCAACTTTACTATCTATACTAGCAGCCTTCATAATATGTTTCCTATGCTGGCAGTAGCCCCTGGGAGACATTTCACTTCTTTCCATATATCCTCATCTTGGCCTAAAACAACACCTCTAACAATCAAGTCACCACCAGGAAGATGTCTTCTCTTCGTACTATCTTCTGCCCTTGGCTCCTTGCTATCACTCAGTTTTGAATTTTTTTTTTTTAAATCCCTTCCAGACTGCCCCATGTTAAAGGGGTTATCCAGCGCTACAAAAACATGGCCACTTTCTTCCAGAGACAGCCCCACTCTTGTCTCCAGGTTGGGCAGGGTTTTGCTGCTCAGTTCCATTGAAGTGAATGGAGCTTAATTGCAAACCGCACCTGAAGAGACACCAGTCGTGTAGTTTTTTAAAGAAAGTGGCCATGTTTTTGTAGCACTGGATAACCCCCTTTATTAACAGGCTAGGCAAGATAAGGTATGTATGGAGCAGACTAAATACAAAATGGGGGTCTACTGCTATGTGCAGACACCCGATTACTAATTACTGACAGGAGTGATCTTGCTGATGTCAGGCATGTCACTATTTAAATGCTGTGACCAGTAGCGATCGCAAGATTTAAATATCCATATGACAGATCCCGCACGTGTCAGATATCTAATTGGCACATTGCTGGGGTAAACATGAAAAATAAACATATTTTGTATTGTTGCGTGTGGAATTGAACAAACTTTTAAAATATAATCTTATTAATCCCACACGGTAACTGTCTTAATTTTAAATAATAAATGCCACCAGTTTTTTTTCTCATATTACATTATATTATTACATTATATTATTATTATTATTATTATTATTATTATTATTATTATTATTATTATTATTATTATTATTATATTATTACATTATATATATAATATTTATATATATATATATATATATATATATATATAACATTTATATATAAATATTTTTTTAATAATAATTAAAGGGAAAAAAAAAATATATATATATATTTTTTTTTTCCCTTTAATTATTATTAAAAAAATATTTATGAAATATTTCTTCAGAATACCTGTGCTAACCATTGGAGTCCTGGCCCCAAGAAAGGTAACCCCACAAGACTGCAAGACTGACCTTGTATACTTCAAAGGCCCAATTGGTTAAATGTAGTGTATGTTCCAAAATATAGTAAATCTTATAATACCAAAACTGGTCATTTGTTTGTTAAGTATGGCAATATTTTAGTAGATATTCTGAATGCAACTATGCAAAAAAATTGTTGCACACACAAAGGCAGCGTGTAAAAACAATTAAGCTACTGAATAATAATAATAATTTATGGAAGAATACCTTCTGTTCCAAGGAAGGATCATTCTGCTTCTTGAGCTAGACATAGGATCCAATGGACTAATGTGACAAACAATGAAAATAGTAGTGATATATACTTTACAGCTTGAACAAATTGATGTCCCTAGAGACTTGAACAGCTTAACTAGGGTATTGTAAGTGTGAACAATAATAAGAGATGAGCTAACTTTTGAAAAGTTCATTTCGTTTCGTTCGTTGTACTTTACAGCAAAGTTTGAAGTTCGTCCACTGCTGGGTGTTTTGTGCAGAGTAAGAATGGCTGAAATGTGTGAACAGCTTGCGTAACACCTTCATAAGCTCCTTCAGTCCAGTGGAGGATGATAGGAACCTTTGGACTATCAGGTTGATGACATGAGCCATGCATTCTGCATGAGTCAGCCCTCCCCAAAGCAGTGCCGACACAATGTTTCACCCGTTGTCTGTGACTACAGTTCCAGTCTGAAGTTGGCGAGGGGTTGTAACGGCTGGGGTCAGTGGATCCACGTGGCCCACACAAGCGATGGTACTGAGCCGCACCAGGGAGCGGAGTCTAAGGGGCCGCTGGTCTTCACCAGAGCCCGCCGCAAGGCAGGATGGGCTTGCTGCGGCAGGCGACCCCCAGGTCGCTACCCCTGGCGCGACTTGCTTGTGTAGGTGGCGAGTAGAGACGAAGTACAAAATCGTAAGGCAAGGACGTAGTCAGGGACAATGATGCAAACAACCTCCAACTCCAGACTACACGGATTATGGGGCGCAGGTCCAACTTGAGATCGAGGCACAGTGAGTAATAAAAATATATTTTATTGTGGAGACTCAACGCGTTTCGGAACCGCACCGGTTCCTTTCTCAAGAGTCATGATACTGATAAAACAGAACAGCACTATATATCACAAACCAAGATGACATCAAAAGGGGAGGAGGACTCAGAACCTCCCACTTCAATCAACACAGACACCTGTAACACCAATAAAGAAAGGCATATAGCTATATACTACATTGCATTGAAATACAATAATATATAAGAGTATATAAAACGAATATGTATATAAATAAAAATAATGTGTAGAAAATGTATAAAAAAAAAAAAAAAAAAAAAAAAAACCTCCAAAAAAAATTTAAAAAAAAAAAAAAAAACTTAAAAAAAAAAAAAAAAAAAAAAAAAAAAACCTTAATTTTTTTTTTTTTTTTTTTTTTTTTTTTTTTTATATATATATATATATTTAAAAATAAGTATATAAAGTTAAAAAATTATACCTTCGTATTTTCTAGTGTCTCATTTAAGCCATCTGGTGACAAAGAGCAAAGTTTAAAAATCCAGTACGATTCCCTATTAATGAGCTGCTTGTATCTATTGGGAACATTCTCTCCTATACGTTCCAAAATAGTGAGTCTCAAACTACTAGGGTCAGAATTATGCTTAAGAAAAAAGTGTCGAGAGACACTATGCAATAAAAATGAATTTTTAATATTAGCTCGATGCTTGTTCATGCGGCACCGCACCGTCTGAATGGTGCGTCCCACATACTGCAGGTGACATGGGCATTCTAGGAGATAAATAACATACTGTGATGAACAAGAATACATTTCACGGACAAAAAATATCTCATTGGTGACTATAGAGGTAAATGTTGGTGCTGGGGTATCTGTTATCCAATTGCAGCATAAGCACCTCGCTACATTGCAGCGTACGGTGCCCACAGATCTAGTTTTTGTATTATTATTTTTGTTTGTATTATTACTATTTTCCATATCTGAAGTAATTTTACGGAGTTTGCTAGGTGCTAGATGGCTACGTAATGTTTTAGTTCTACGGAAAATAACATTAGGTTGTTTGGGAAGAATTGATTTTAGAATAGGATCACTGAGAATAATACCCCAATGTTTCGTTAAGACCCTTTTAATTTCCTGTGTACCACAATTATATTCTGTAACCATAGAAATGCCATATTTATTGAGATCTTCAGAAGTAGTTTCATGTTTGTGGTTATTAGTCATCTTATCTAAAATCTTTTTTTGTGTGGTACATTTATTTTTACTGTAAGCATTGGATAGTAATCGTTTGGGATAGCCTTTGTTGGTGAAACGATCACATAAAATTTTTGATTGTTCCTGGTAATCAGTATCCAAAGTACAATTTTTTCTTATACGTTGGTATTGCCCGTATGGTATATTTTTTAGCCAATTCGGAAGATGGCAACTCTTATAATCTAGGAAGCTGTTAACGTCCACTTTTTTAAAAAAATTAGAGGTGATGATACTGTTAGATGGAATATCTTTCTTAATTAAAAGATCCAAAAACTCTATACTAGTGTCACTATAGTTAAGGGTAAATTTAATGCCCCATTCATTCTGGTTTAGAAGATGCACAAACAGAAGCGCATCATCATTAGTCCCCGTCCACACCATGAATAAATCGTCGATATAACGACGGTAAAAAAACACAAATTTACTGTGAATAAAAAATCCTGTTGGATATCGGGAGTGGCTGCGGTCCTTGATATATACGCTGCAGAGTGTTGTGCCTCCCTTTGCACAACCACATCAGGTGAGGGTTGCCGTGCACCCCTAACCCCTTTGCACCTTGTCCTTCTGATCCTCGCCATGGAGCGCTGTCGCCCTTTGTTTTTTCTGTAGTCAGGGACAGGCAGAGAGGTCAGGGCAGGCGGCGTACAAGGACGGAGTCAGGAAACGTAAGCAAAGGACTGGTACACTAGAAAGGACAGTAAGTAGGGAACGCTTTCTCTGATAGGCAAAGGGCACTATACATCCGGCAAAGGGAACAGGAAGGGGCAGCCTTTAATAGGGGTAGAGAAAATGGCCAGACCAATTGTGGGGACACTGTGCCTTTAAGACATAGCAGAGTCGGCGCGCGCGCGCCCCAGGAGGCGGGGACGCGCGCGCCGGCTCTGAGACACTGAGACTCCCCGGCGTGCAGCGCATACGCCGGGAGTCAGGGGAGGAGAGGACACGGGAGCCCCAGGAGATGCAGGGGACCTCCTGCAGAGGGGAAGAGACGGGGCCGGGCGGCGCTCGGGAGCGGAGGCGGCACAGACCGCCATGACAGGGGTCAGCCAGACTGCGATTTCCTCTCTGATGCAATCAAACAGTCCCTGCCCTGTGTGGCTGCATTGGCCCATGCTGCACAAATGTAGGACAAGGTGGTAGAGGAAGAGACTAAGGATTCTCATGATAGCCCCTTGAGGCATGGGTGGTATTTCTTAGACCAGTTGTTGATTCTGTTGCTGCAACATCCCCGGAAGGATGTTGATCCAGGGGGTAGTGACGCAAATATATTTCTCTTTAGCATCGCTGAAGCTCCACAAGTAAGTGCTGAGGTGTACCTGGTTGGAGACATAAAATCCAAAGGAGTTGCCAACTTTCTTCTGCAGGTACCATTGAAGCAATGGAACAGCCTGCTTGGAAAAATAATGCCTACTCTGTACTTTACACTTCGGATGGGCATAAGCTATCAGCTCCCTTAAGGGTTTTGAATACACTGAATGCAGCAACTTCAAGGCAAGCAATTTAGCCAAATGAGCATTCAGTTCCATTGCCGAGGGGTGGGTGTTGCTATATTGCTGTTTTTGGCCCATGGACTCAGACAGCAATTGCTGTCTAAGCAGTGGTGGTGTTTGACCACATAGCATAATGGAGGAGACAGAGGTGGACAGTACTAAGCGAGAGCGGCTTCCTCCAACAGAGGTAGGGGAACATTGGCTGGTGCTGATAGTGTTGCACAATGGTAGATGCTGCCACTGGTGGTTGCTGACAAGCAGTGGCATTGGGGTCGTGATTTTGCCAGGCAGTAAGGTGGTGACATTCCAGGTACTTTCTCATCGCAGTGGTACCAAAGGTTTCAACTGTTTACAAAAAGTCAGTTGTCTGACTGGCTTAGGGTGTACACCTACCCCTTTTGCTATGTGGAAGTCCACCTCTTCCTTGACGCTGGATTCATACTGTGACATCATCTTCGTAATCAGGGATGAATGTTTCCACGCCAATGCTATAATCCTCTGGTGTCAATAAGTGTGATCCATAAGGTGCCCTTGCTAGGCTCTTTTGATTGCCTTGAGACATTTCAATGGCTGAAATCTCAACACTGCCTTCCAAATGCTGACTATCTGGACATTCCTCTTCCTTATCTTAAAAACAGCGGTTGAGACTCCAAAGGTAGTGCCAGGCTTGACAGAAGTAGTCGGGCCAATGTTGCTTCAAAGCTGTTTGTCATAGTCAAGACAGAAGAAGTCTTGGAAACTGCCCTTGCCATGTAACGGTTGTGTCTGATGATCCCACCGATAGTTGGCTCCAAGCATGGCTACTGCCTGGTGTGGAGCTTGAACTCTGGAGGAGCCAATACACAACTGCAGGCTGGCTTGTATAGGTAGCTGTGCTCTGTTGCTATTAGCACCACCACAACCACTTGTTCCGCCATGTCTCCCAGCCTGACTGCCACTTCTGCTGCTGCCACTAGCCATACCAAGGACAGGACCAGACTTTTGTTGTTTTGACATGATGGTCTTATAGGTGATATCCTTGACAAAAAATGGATGTAATAAGTAAGGATGGTCCGAACCTGCCGAGGTTCGGATTTGTATGAACCCGAACGCTCGGCATCAGATTCCCGCTGTCTGGCGCTCCGTGCAGCAGGTGGATACAGCGGGAGGACCGCGTGGAAAACTGAGATACAGCCTATGGCTATGGCTGTATCCCAGTTTTGCAGAAGGTCCTCCCGCTGTATCCACCCTCTCCACAGAGCGGGCAGCCAGCGGGAATCATTGCCGAGAGTTCGGGTTCATACGAACCCAAACCTTGGCAGGTTCGGACCATCCCTAGTAATAAGCCATGTGCCTCCGTGGGGTTACTTCACCCCGGATGGCCAGAAAGGACTTGATATCACACTGAGGACAGTGCTGCAATTGATCCAAACAGGGAATGGATGTAATATGCCACAAGCCTCTGTCGGTTAACTTCCCGCCAGATGGCCAGAAAGGACTTTATTGATTCATATGACACTTAAGACAGTGCCACATTTTATCCAAACAGGGAATGGACGTAATATGCCACAAGCTTCTGTGGGTCAAATTCACCACACATTGCCAGAAAGGATATTATTTCTTAATATGACAATTAAAACCGTGCCAAACTATATCCAAACATGGAATGGACGTAATATGCCACCTGCCTCAGTAGGTTACATTCACCCAAGATAGCCAGCAAAAATGTTGTTGAGAACAGTGACACAATAAGCACAGTGCCACACACTAAACACAGGTAACTGTTGTAACCTAAAAGTGCCTCAGTCGGTCAAAAGATAAACAGAGTGACAGCTTCTACACTAAAGCAGTTCTGCCTAACTGAAACCTACTCTAAATTGCCCTGCTTGAGGCTATAATGTTTCTCTCTCTCTCTCTCTCTCTCTCTCTCTCTCTCTCTCTCTCTCTCTGTCCCTCACTGCTCTATTCAGATGCTTCTCTGCTTGACTCCACCAACTGATTGATGACTTCCTGTTCCCTGCTACACTATATTAAAGGGTAGTGGCCGTCAAAAGCGGTAGAATTTAAGCAGAAATCACACACAAAAAAGGGATTAAGGATATTCCAATGCTAATGCCAATTCCGGACAAAATTTTCGAGACGTGTGAAGGGGGTCTACAAACATATGAAAAAGAAAAGGACCCAGAACAGACCCTTGTGGTCAGTGGCGTAGCGACAGCGGTTGCAGCAGCACATATGTCATTAAGCTCTGTGTGCGCAGGGAAGTACTTCCGGCACAGGGAGCGTCTATAACAAGTGCCCCTAAGCCGGAAGTGACATCCCCAGCGCACACAGGGCTCACTGGTGTGTGTGCTGCCAGGGACAGGACTGAGTCGGGGAGCCGGGAGCTGCGCGTCAGACCGGGACCGAGTCTGCAGAAGAGAGACACGGCGGGGGGGGGGGGGCGAGTTGCAGGTCAGTGACTTTTTTCCCCGTATCTGCTTTACACACAGGGGGGGGGGGTCGCCATCTATAAGGGGGATACATGGGGGCATCTATAAGGGGGATACATGGGGGGGCCATCTATAAGGGGGATACATGGGAGGCATCTATAAGGGAGATACATGTGGGGCATCTATAAGGGGGATACATGGGGGGCATCTTTAAGGGAGATAACATGGGGGGCCATCTATAAGGGGAATACATGGGGGGCATCTATAAGGGGGATAACACAAGGGGGCCATCTATAAGGGGGATAACACAAGGGGGCCATCTGTAAGGGGGATAACATTGGGGGACCATCTATAAGGGGGAATACACGGGGGGGAGTATACAATAGGGCATGCACAGAGGGATGCATGTACTATAGTTGTCTACACAGAGGGGGTATGTATTATAAGGGGTCACATAGAGTCAGTCTACCCACTAAATTAGGGAGTAAAGTGGCCAATACAGATGTGCAGTTTGTAGAGAGATGAGGATGGTGCGAGAGTGAGGAGCCTAATATGTCTGTCTGGCAGATTCTGTGGATTCATGGCTCGGAGAAGTTCTCATAACGGCCCAGGGCAGAAGAAGATGAAAAGGGAAGAACTCTGATCAGAGACGAGGTCCCCTGTGAGTCACCTGATATAACTGCACTGTAATGTATATAGTGGACAGAACCTTTGTAGGGCTGGGTCAGCCTCTATATGACTGGATGAGCTGATCTGTGTATAGTGGATGTTATTTAGTAGCAGCGGTGGTGGTGTAAGTCAGTATGTGGTGGTGTTAGTCAGTAGCAGCGGTGGTTTTTAGTCAGTAGCAGCGGTGGTGTTTGTCAGTATGTGGCGGTGTTAGTCAGTATGTGACGGTGTTAGTCAGTATGTGGTGGTGTTAGTCTGCGGTGGAGTTAGTCAGTATGCGGTGGTGATAGTCAGTAGGTGGCGGTGTTAGTAAGTAGGTGACAGTGTTAGTCAGTAAGTGGCGGTGTTAGTCAGTATGTAGCGGTGTTAGTCAGTATGTGGTTGTAATATTTGTTGCTTGTAATCTGGTTCTGTGTTTTATTGGATTTAGTATACTGGATTTGGTCAGTAACAATATGGTGGCGATGGTAGTGGTTGTGGTGGTAATATTTGCCCCTTACTGGTATACTGGTATTATTGGCAATATTGGTCTCAGTATACTGGATTTGGTTAGTACAAGTATAGCGGTAATATGTATGGTGATAATATTTCCTTTATACTGGTATTATTGGTAATATCGGTTTTGAGATATACCAATAGCATCGCTCGGTTGAGGAAGGGGGGGGGGGCTCAAGTTGACTTCTTGCACCAGGGCCCATGAGACATTAGCTATGCCCCTGCTTATGGTACACCACTTGTAACTAGTCTCTGCTGATATACACCATTAACAACAACAAGTCTCTGATCTCTATCCTTTGGCCAATCATAAATCCACTGAAATATCAAGAGATAAAGTACAATTTTTACCAACTTCTCTATCAGCTCTTTATTGGGAACTTAAAGGATTTTCTGAAGTCCAGATAGACGACCATGTGGCATAAAACTCTGTTACTGCTAGGAACCCTATGCCCCACAGGGTAAATCTAATAAACCTGAAAAATGTAAAACTTTGTCAGGACGGGGAGGTAGTGATGAGACGAGACAGTGGGCCCTGAGTCTGAACTCACCCACTGTCCCTACCTACTTGCCTTAAACGACCCTAAGCGGCCAGGGACAACCACGAAGACGTGCCTTATACTGTATAGGTGTAACACAGAACAAGACAAACAAACACAACAAAGGAGAGTGAACAAGCCAAGTCAGAACCAAACGGGCAATGCAGTTCAAAATCAGGGAACAATCACATAGTCAAAGGTTAGACGGGAGGTCAGGTAAAAAGTAGAGCAAGCAGAAGGATTAGGAGCAGGGATCGCAGGAATAGACAGGGGGAGCTGGGATCAGGGTATGAACCTTAATAGCCAGTCGGGAAGACTGGCTCTGCTTTCATTTATGAGGATCAAGAGCCCAGTCCGGATCCCCATTGGACCTGAGCTCTGATCCCCAAGGTTCCGGAGAGGCAGAGGCATGTTTCAATCAAACAATACTGCTCAGCTGCAACAATCAAGGCAAGCAATGAGCAGATTAACTCCTGCGTTGCCAGGAATCTGAAAAGCAAGCAGGTGTGTCACACAAAAAGTAAAAACAGACCCAGTTCACACCATACTTACTGCACATTCCTGACAAACTTCTTGCAAAAATGGGATAATTTTAGAACAGCTTTGTTTTTTCTCCAATGTTTCTTTATTCAACTTCGGTCAAAGGGGAAGTGACTCTCCTTAAGGAGAGCCCGTCATAAAGACGTGTGGAGACTTACAGACCATTGCTGCTCCACTGAGAATTCTGGGAAGAAAGAATATAGCTCTCACACATCTTGAGCAAAGAGATGTCCCTTCAAGTCAAGTCTCTCTCTGTCAAGGAGCTTTAGAACATTGACTGGGGGTTTTATGCCAAGCCAAACAATCTCTCCAAAAGGAAAGATTTCCCATCTGCATACAGCTGTTTCGGGGGTTTTGCCCCTCATCTGTGCCTAGCAGGGTGTTGGCTGGTTAGTGAGATGTCTATCGACGTGGGTCAAAGGGGTAGTGACTCTTCTTAAGGAGAGCCCGTCATAAAGACGTGTAGTGTGAGTGCTATTTTGCATATCCTTTATTCACCTTCCAATTCTTACAAATTACATGCAATATATATATATATATATATATATATATATATATATATATATACAGTTCAGGGAAGAAAAAGAGCGCTGCACCTCACACCTATGGCTGATACTATTGCCCCTAAGCTAAATAAAAAACACATCAGAATTTTGTGTATGAATTGATCAAGCCACACTGCCCCATGTACCCAGGTATCTGATACACATGGGTCCCTACACTAAGTCCACACTGTGCCGGTCAGTGACCACCACCCCCGCAGGCGTGCACAGTCAAGGAACGGGGGCCATGGGATGGCCCTGCGACCCCCATGTCATAGGACCAGACCCGAAAACACCATACCAGAACCCGGCCAGCACCGCCGGCGGAGAAGGTCGTCCCCAAACAGCACAAGTCTGGATGACGTATTGCGTTCACCATAGCTGCTGCAAACAGAATGGGAAAAGACAGGAGGGATTAAAACCGTGTGCACTCAGGTGTCTCCTGCTAATTGCGGTCATGTGGGTTGCCAGGAGGAGTGCAAAAACACTGAGAAAAGAGAGAAACAAAATACGGTTCAGGGAAGAAAAAGAGCGCTGCACCTCACACCTATGGCTGATACTAGTGCTCCTAGGCTAAATAAAAAACACATCAGAATTTTGTGTATGACCCGTGTGAACCAGAGGACCTGTACGTGGTACACGGGGCTATTTTGGCTTGATCAAATCATATACAAACACTGTTGATGTTTAATATAGGCCTAGCAGCAATAGTATCAGCCATAGATGGGATGTGCAGCCGTTCCTTCCTCTACAGTTCATGTTTTACAGTTCTCCCTCTCTGAACAGCTCGCACCCCTTCATAAGACCCACATGACCATAATCAGCAGGATATGCCTGTGCTCACATGTCAGTACCTTATGTCTGCCCCACTCTGTGAGATCAGCAGTGGTAAGTGTAATACCATATCCATACTTGTGTCGTTTGGGGGCAGCCTTCCCCGCCGGTGGTGCTGGCCGGGTTCTGGTGTGGCTTTTTGGGTCTGGTCCTGTGACATGGGGGTTGCAGGGCCGTTCCATGGCCTCCCTTCCCTGCACATGAACGCTTTTCGGGAGTGGCGGTCACAGACCGACACGGTGTGGAGTCAGCGTAGGGACCCGTGTGAACCAGAGGATCTGCACGTGGTACACGGGGCTATTTTGGCTTGATCAAATCATATACAGACACTCTGGTGTAGATTTTTAATATAGGCCTAGCGGCAATAGTGTCAGCCATAGATGAGATGTGCAGCCGTTCCTTCCTCTCCAGTTCATATATATATATATATATATATATATCTATATCTATATTTATATATATATATATATATATATATATATATATATATATATATATATATACACAACCTATAATATTTTTCCCCTTTTCTCCCTTATCCCCTAGTATTTTCCAGTAGGGTGGGGAGTTCTACCATTCCCGGGGAATACAGCACTTTACTATCACCATAAATTGACCTAACCTGAAAATCCAATTTATCTTATAACTTTTCAGATGTTATCTCATACTTGTATATATTGTATGTCAACATCAGTGGTTGTCTACATATTTACCTTCCACATAACAATTCCCTTTGAGGGGAAGGACCAGGACAAAAAAAAATGACCAATAAATAAATAAATCAATAAATAGATTTTTTAATACATAAATGGAGAAAAGAAGAAGAAAAAAAAGGAAAGGGGGGCAGGGCCAAAAAGTTTTTTCAAACAACCTTCCACCTCCTTTTCAACTTTCCCCCTGCCTCCCCTCCTCTATCCCCTTCTCTATCCCCTTCACCATCTCTTCGAGGCTGATCATTTCACTTGATATCACTTTGCGACTTGCCCAAGAACTGTATTAAAGGCTTTGCAGAAGTCCAGATAGGAGATCATGTGTATAATCACAGACCCTAAAAATGAAATAATTGTTGAACTTCTTTTTTAATTCTAAACACCATAACAATTCCAACAGAGCAGATATTTTGCTGTTATTTTGACATTGAATTAAATGCTGTTTCGGCACTAAAGAGATTGAAAAGGTATGGGATATTGTCCAGATGACTTGCAGATATAATACATACATTTTTCAGTTAGTTGAAGCACTACCAAATATAAATCACTCTGCAAATCTTATTTAACAAAACAATATATGATTGCATGCAGTCAGCAAAAGTTGTTCTTGTGCTTAATAACAAGGCCAGATGTTTGGGCTTCAGCAAGAGTTAAATTGTGGAGCTGGGGAATGTACTATTTGTCTGTTATTTTCAATAAGTTTATTATTATTTTTATTATTAGAAGTCATATTCCCAAGTTTTCAACTCTCTTGAGAACCCAATTACGCACATACATTCATACATACATACATACATACATACACGACATATATAAATAGCTGCATTTAGACCCTTCAGTCACTACAGGCTATGATAATATGGCAATGATTTTTAAAGGTAAGATGAGATCAATGTAAATGCTGATTATAACTATGCAATACTCACTTCTTTCTTTTGCTTTTGCAACAAAACTTTCAAAACTTTACATTTTGGCTTTTGTTTTATGGGGGTGTAGGGGGGGGGGGGTATTTAACATTTTGCAAATACTTGACCCTTTCTCATCTCTTTTTCTGCCTTACATTCTCAGCAGAGCTTTATGATGGATTATTTTTGGCATGAAATTGAATATCAAAAAGCAATTGCACAATTTTGTTCACCGTGCACATTAAGTGTTAACTTTATTTTGCAGATTGGTACAAAAATATATATATTCCTAATTCCCCGACATGCGATGGCCTCCGGATGTGATGGATTCAAGGTATGATGGAATCTCGCAGAGCATCGTACCTTGAATCCAGCATCAGGATACAATGCCTCAGGGCAGCTGTGTCGTCACTCCTCCCCGCCACTGCTCTGCAAAGCCGCTATCTGCAGGGATTAGTGACTCCTGACACTGTCCAGTAGCTGCAGACTTTTAGAAGCAGGAAAGGGGCACAGGTAACAGTGATTCTGCCTACAAGTTACATCCCAGCAGCAGCAGCAGCAGCAGCAGTAGTAGTAGTAGTAGTAGTAGTAGTAGTAGTAGTAGTAGTAGTAGTAGTAGTAGAAGAGCTCTGCAGGCTTCTTATCAGTCAGTGCTGCGCTGTCCTGGGATGTTTGTCTCCTACCCCCTACCTGCCACGCTGAGGGCACTCCTGCCTCTCTCCTTAACACTTTGTCTACCTGGGAGGATCCATCAGACTGTAAGGAGCAGGATGTCCAGGCTCTTACTCTCTATACATGCAGTGTAAAGCACAGCACCTTCTGACAAAGGGACTGTGATTGTGGGCAGGCTACTGTGAGTGTGGGCAGGCTACTGTGAGTGTGGGCAGGCTACTGTGAGTGTGGGCAGGCTACTGTGAGTGTAGGCAGGCTACAGTGAGTGTGCCATGCCCAGACACTGTGAAATTCAGAAACTGGGGGCTATGCATTCAGTCCATTGTCGGGGGTTGCGGGGTGTGGAGGAAGAGCAGCCTTTGCGTGCCAGTCCTATGAGGAAGAAAAGGGGGGCCCTACAATGATCCTTGTCAGGGAGAAAGGAAGGGAGAGCCTTGTTTGCCAGGCTAGATTTATTTATGGTTTAGCAAATCATGTATTTCTTTGGATGTTAAAGGTTAAGTCTTTTTTGATCCTCCGCATGATGATGTAAGCAGTGGTGGTTCCATCCTTATACATTTTTTCTCTCTGTATATATATGTGCCTTCGTATTAGTATGGTATTAGACACTAGATAAAGAGACCAGACCGGTCTCGAAACACGTTTTGTAATTGGCATAATTCTTTTGACTGCAAGCAGGATCAGGTATGGGAGGGGTAGTTAGCCTGTAGCAGATCAGCAGATCAGATGCTCAGAACAGCCTCTCTGACATTTTGCACTGGAGAATAAAAGTATTTTTCTACATTTTGGGACTTAAGGAGTGAATGGTGTTTTGTGCAACTTTGGAATTTTTTGGTCAGCATTAGGACCCTAACATGGACTTCAGAAATGAAGAATGTTTGGGTCCGAACGTCGATCCGAACACACCCATGCCAGAAAGAAAGGGGTTAAGTGACCTGGACTTGACAGTAGCAGGCTGGTATTATTAGGCTGGGGATGGCTAGGAAGAAGAGAAAAACGCCACACCAAAAAAAAAAACAAAAAAAAACGCCAAGTATGTATGGCATTTCATATACGTCCATTAATTTCCAGCAACATCTGGCAGTTATTTGGGCATCTTTGCAAACATTTAAAGCAGTAAGAAACCAGCCTGAGATCGCTTCTTGGCCTTTTGGCTAAGATCAAGCGCAGTATCTGTTCTTATCAGTTTAATATCTGATACGTCCCCTATCTGGGGATCATATATTAAATGGATTTTTAGAACAGGGAGATGGAAAAAGAGCTTGCTCTGCCTTCTCCAGGCATTGACCTGGTATTGCAGTGCCTCCAGGTTCAGTGCAAAAAAAAACAAAAAACAGCCTGAGGGCTTGCTTTTTTATTGGTTGTTTTGGAATAGTTAAGACTTATTGATGACTTTTCATTCAATGTTTTATGGGATGTCAAGTGATTAAAAATGCAATTTTTGTATGAGTAATTTTGTTTTTGTTTGTGGATAAAGTTATGGTTGAATAATTCAGACATTTCAGCATGTGGCAGTAGCAGCTATGTTAATGTTTTTGTAATTAATATGGATATGCCGTATTTTCTGCGGTATAAGACGACCCCCAAGTTTTCCCGTTAAAATACAAAACTTGGGATATACTCATCGTATAAGACTACCCCTCTTCCAACACACACCAAATAAAAATTAATAAAAACATCAGACAGCAGCAAGATCTAAGAGGCAGAGAAGGAGGTACAGTAATCGGGTAGGATACAAGGTCAGGCCAGACAGGTGAAAGAGGTGGGTTTTTCTGGGCACAGCGCCACTCTACCGTATCTCTTTTTTCCATACCTCGGATGCCTGCAGCTTGCTCTGCCCTTCATACGGCCACCACAAAAAGCGGGGATGCGGCCATGTTTCAGCTCCTCCCACCGTCCAGTTCCGAGGTTTTTCAGCATCTGCCCTATTAGATGACATGCGGTGTATAAAATAACCCCTGACTTTTGAGAACATTTTCCTGGGTTAAAAAGTCTTATACGCAGAAAAATACAGTATTTTAAAATTAGGAAAAGCAGACACAGAAAGGCTATGTTTACACACTGTTGAAATTTAGTGGACGGCCACCATTTAATGACAAATAACGTCCGTTATCTCGAAACAATGGCCATTGTTTAAAAATAACAGTAATTATTTGCCAGTAAATGGCAGCCGTTCACTAATTATCTACAGTGTGTGAACATAGCCTTTTTGTGTTTTCAATCCACTCCTGGATTTGGTTTTAAAATACTAAAATACCAAAATCTGAGCAAAAATACTGTGTATGAACATGGCCTGAATGTTTATGAAGAGGATGTTTTGTGCTTACAATGTTATTAATTTAACCCCTCCCCCAGACTATTACAGACTGCATTGAGCCTGTTCATGATGTGCTGCCAGTTACTGTACCGGCCATGCTGCAGACACGGTCTGGTACACAGGCATCCATTGCATCCCTGGGGGCCTTCACAAGACCCCCGGCTGCCATGGAGGAACGTTGGACTGGAAATCCTTGCAGCTGGAAGCCAACTGGTAAGTATTGAGCACTTAAAACGAGTGTACCACCAGGTACATTGCTTTGTTTTTGTCCACGGCATGTAAAAGATCAATCAGGAATGGAGAATTCTGCGTTTCTGGTAGATACAGCAGGGGGTGGTGGCTGTCGTAAAGGCAGCCTGCTTTCCTGACTGGAAAGAATACACCACTTCCGGCAGAACATACAGAAGCTGATAATTACTGGAAGATTTGATATTTTTTTATAGAAGTAATTTACAAATCCTGAACATCTGGAATGAAAATAGTGTGTGTATGTGTGTGCGGGGTGGGGGTAATGTTAAAATTATAAGTGAATTTTGCACCTTTTGATCATCATAGAATATCAATCAGTTCATCTAAACAGACAGAGGACACCTGTGCTTGTACCTGAACCATATAAACATTTTTTACCACTGAAAATAGTAGTGTGTGCCAACACACAACATACTGTACACAATGTAATCATATTAATCCCCTCCCTTCTTTATGGGATTCGGGAGAACAAGATGCTGATTTGAAGCTCATAGCAGATGTAAGACAAGTCCAAAGACATTGACAGGGCACTTGCTATAATTCCCTCTGTATAGGGAAACAGTATGAGGGCAGAGGAGTATTTATGGCTTATGCTGTGTCTAAAGCCGTCTCTAAAGCCGCTACCATGGAAGCATCTATGGAAGTTGGGGAGCATGCATGGCTCACACTCAGTGATATGGCAAGTGTGGGAGACATTTTAGCAGCATCTGGAGATAGAGCTCTATGGTTTATTTGTGACTTTATCTGTGTGTGTTGTGAGACTGGACTTTGGATACCTGAGGCTTATAGCCTTACACTGTATTAAAAATAATCCATTGATTGGATGGCTTACTCATGTGACCTCCAGAGTATAGGAACTTGGCTCCTGCTGCTGGTTATCAGATGCCATCTTGAACCTAGTGAGGAAGAGATCCTGGAGTAGGGACAGTTATGATTTAGATAATTTTAGGCAGGCAAGACCCCTAAAGCCCTTCTTATGGCTAATACACTACACAGTACAGCCAAGAGCTCCAGATATACAGTGAATAGGCTGGCTAGGAACCAATCAGCTGCTTATTATCACAGAAAGGCAAGCAGCTGCTCATTGTGAAAAATAGGCTTCAGTTCATCTATTTGCTCCTACATTCTTATTGTTGCAGGACAAGTTGAGGGAGAGATCTTGGAGTAAGGACAGTTAGAATCTTAAGTGACTGTAAAAAGTGCATTGGTACATTCTAATTGTAGTGGGGCAAGTTTTGGCGCTCTGCACCACTTATAAAGATATAAAAAAGATCGATTTGGCTTTCTGTCCATGTTAAGGTAGAGGAAAGAAGGAAAAGTAGGGATGAGCGAACTTTTGGAAAGTTTGGTTTGATCCAGAGAACTTTCGTGAAGTTCGGATTCGTACGAACCGAACCTAAAACGTTTGATTACAGTTGCTATTACAATAAAAAAAGTGCAAAAACAGTGAAAAAAAAATAGCCAAGGTGTAAGTGATTACATAGGACACAAATTTCATTGGACCCAGTAGGGTGGAAAACAGACATTTGACAGTGGAACCAGCAGCAGTAATAGTACTGTATTGGACCCAGTATGGTTGAGAACAGACAATTGACAGAGGAGGAGGAGGCAGCAGCACTTCATTGCACCCAGGCCAGTATGGTTGAGAAGAGACTATTGGAGGAGGCGGCACCACTTGATTGCACCCAGGCCAGTATGGTTGAGAACAGACTATTTGAGGAGGAGGAGGAGGAGGCAGTACCTGATTGCACCCAGGCCAGTATGGTTAAGAACAGACAATTGACGGAGGAGGAGGATGCTCAGCCTTGGAGTGGTGGCCTGGGAATCCTCGCTGATGATGTTGTTCAGCGCACTTTCCAGAACTCGGACAAGTGGGATGATGTCATTGATCCCATAGTCATGCCTGCTTGCAAACAGAGTCGCATTCTCAAAAGGGATCAACAATTGGCAGAAATTTTTGAAGAAACCTGTGCACTATGAGGTTTATTACATGTGCCATACAAGATGCATGATTCAGCCCTCCCTGCTGCACTGCAGAGACAATGTTCCTCCCATTGCCAGATACAACACTTCCCACCGTTAGTTGACGTGGGGTCAGCCATTCATATATCTCCTCCCTGATGGTCCAGAGGAGCTCCTGCCCACTGTGGCTCCGTTCACCCAGGCTCACAAAATGGAGGACAGCCTGAAAACGTTGGGCCTGACATTGTTGGTAAGACACCAGGCCAGGTTGGACTGCAGTCAAAGCGGCGGATGGTTGCAAGGTGGTGGAGGCAGAACTTTTGCAGAACTGGCCCCCTAAAGCATCGGTGAGGTGACAGTGGCAAGAATGGGCCAACTTCCAGATAGTTTTCTGGGAGGATGTTGACCCAATGGGCAGTAACAGACATGTACTGCCCTTGCCCATAATTAAAGGACCAGACATCAGCACTCGGGTGCACGGTCTTGGACACCAAGAATCCCAATGAGTCGCCAACATTTTTCTACACAACTGTGCAGTGATGGGACAGCCGATGGGACTTTTTTTTTTTTTTTTTCTGGGACAGGGATGGGACTTTTTTTTTTTTTACTTTTTTTTTACTTTTTAAGGGTATAAACCCACTTGCCGGATCTGCAGCGAGTGTCCTTGCTGCGTTTTTGCAGCGAGACTCGCTGCAGATCGCGGCCCTATACTTTCAATAGCAGAGAAACTCGCAGCAGGGATGTACATCCCTGCTGCGATTTTGTCTGCAGCCCGCCCCATTAACCCCCCGGCCGCCGGACATTATACATTACCGGGTCCCCGTTCCTGCTTGCTTCGGGGCTCCCGGTGTCTTCACGGCCCGCCCGGCCAATCAGTGCGCTGCGGCAGGACAGCGCACTGATTGGCCGGGCAGAACGTGCCGGGAGCCGCCGAAGCAAGCAGGAGCGGGGACCTGGTAATGTATATCCTGCCCGCCCCCCTGCAGCCCCGATCGCCCCGCAGCCCCGGCCGCCCGATCGTCCCCCCGCAGCCCCGGCCGCCCCCCCCCCGCAGCCCCGGCCGCTCCCCCGCAGCCCCGGCCGCCCGATCGCCCCCCCCCCGCAGCCCCGGCCGCCCCCCCCCGCAGCCCCGGCCTCTCCCCCGCAGCCCCGGCCGCCCGATCGCCCCCCCCCCGCAGTCCCGGCCGCCCCCCCCGCAGCCCCGGCCGCTCCCCCGCAGCCCCGGCCGCCCGATCGCCCCCCCCCCCGCAGCCCCGGCCGCCCGATCGTCCCCCCGCAGCCCCGGACGCCCGATCGCCCCCCCCCCCCCCCAGCACCGATCGGGCGGCCGGGGCTGCGGGGGGACGATCGGGCGGCCGGGGCTGCGGGGGGGCGATCGGGCGGCCGGGGCTGCGGGGGGACGATCGGGCAGCTGGGGCTGCGGGCGGCTGGCTGGAGCATATACTTCACCTGGTCCCCGCTCCGGCTTGCTGAAGACATCGGGAACCGCCGGAGCCGGGATCAGGTGAAGTATCAGCTCCGGCGGCCGGGGGGTTAATGGGGAGGGCTGCAGACAAACTCGCAGCAGGGATGTACATCCCTGCTGCGTGTTTGTCTGCCATTAAAAGTATAGGGCCGGGATCTGCAGCGAGTCTCGCTGCAAAAACGCAGCATGGAGACTCGCTGCAGACCCGCCAAGTGGGTTTGTACCCTTAAAGTTTATTTTATTTTTTGAAGCTTTCTTGTAAAGATATAAACTGAGAGATTTTCACTTAATAAAGTAGATCAGCTTGAACACTGAAGTTGCTTTCATGTGTCTTGGTTCATACTCACAGACAGCTGTCACATTACATTTTTGATTAGGCAGCACCCAGGTATACATGAGGAGACTAAGTTAAGTTCTCACCCTAACAGTGGTGACGTCACACATTTTGATACTCACAGAAAACCAGGATACAAGGGATTATAGGAGTAATAATCCCTTGTATCCTGGCCTATTCTGTGATTTTATTTGTTATCGGTGACAAACCGAACTTTTTGCAAAGTTCGTAACGAATCTGGTTCATTACGGTTCGGTTCGCTCATTCCTAGTTTGGAGTTTATTGTTGTGAGCCTGTGATAGTGTCGCAATACTGTGAATTGGGCGTGTTAGACGCTCCCATTCCCCTGCTGTCCCAGTTGTTTTCCAGAGGTGTTTGCATCATTATCTGAAGTGTCATTGTCGACTTGATGACCACCAAATGGTCGAATTCAGGTTTCAAGAAACGAGCATGCAACTCTCATAGACTTCAATGGGTTTCGATATTCAGCTGAATTTGTTCGAATTAAATTTTGAGCTTTCGAATATTTTACTATTTGCTCTTCTCTATTAAGGATATGTATGTTATATGTGTTTTATTAGCTCAACCATTATTCACATCACAACCTGAAACTTAAAAATTCTCTTTAGAGCCTGATCTTGTCTTTTCCCCAGAACTGGAAACAATACTTAATAATATATTGTTTTTGATAACACAATTATCTTTATTCTCTGCAGTATTGACTCTGGCCTTAACATACCTATGTACTGCTTCATGGGATTGTCATTTTGGCACTTGTTGTACTTCAGTTTTTGTACTTAAAACACTCGCAGCCTCTGTGATCAAATCTGAGATCCTCTCGTATTATGGATGCGTTATTCAACTCTATCCTTTCACTTGGTGGAATGGTTCTGAGCTTTTTTTACTAACATTCATGGTATATAACCAATATAAATCAACATGTTTTCCACTGAGATACAGAAAAATAATACATTGTAAAATATGGATTACCGATACAGCAATTATTTCTGTAAGGTTGTTGATTGCTGTGCCAAAATGTGAGTATCTGCTTGGGAGCAAAAATAGAAGTTGTTCAGTGGAAGTAAATGGACAAGCTGCGAGAATTTCTAGCACCATGTCAGCAGATCTTAAAGGAAAGCCGATGAACCTTTGTGAACAGAAAAGAAAACTCAAATGGCCAGGAATTAGCGTATGACTTAATAACAATATTTCTTTCTGTAACTGGAACATGGACTATTGATCTTTCCTTTAATTTACCCCTTTAAGCGACCTTTAACACTTTTGATATGAAAAGTATAAATGTAAGCCTAATGTCCATAGGGACATTGTCTGTTATATCTGGTTTTCCTGACCCTGGATATCATTCCCTGACCTCGGCTATTGTTACCTGACTACACCTATTTATCTGGCTTCCCTGACCTCGGCTATTGTTACCAGACCTTTCTTTGGATTCTTACTATGTCTGTTGCTGCCCATTTGGTTTGACCCCGAATAGAAACTCAATATCCAGACTGCATCCAGAATTGTTAGACCCATTTTTCTCAATTTTTTTACAAAATAACACTTTCATACAATTTCTAAAAATACCAAGTGATGGTAGATTCACATGGATAGTATTGCAGCGGGTTTCATGCTGAGAGTTCCCCACCGAAATCCACTGCAATACTGTTATGTTATGTACTGTTATGGCCTATGGCTCTGCATTCTCACAGCGGATTTTCATTCAGCTGTGAGAATGTAGCCACTGCTTACTTAACCCATCAGCTGCTGGGCTTTCAACAAGCTAATAGATTACCTGCCCAAGCTACCGCCAGCTTCTCCTGCTCTTATGTCACTGACAACCCTCTCGGCCAATCAGTGCACTGTCCTGCCGCAGCCACTGACTGGTTGAGCAGTCCGTCAGTGACCTGAGAGCCGGAGATGTGGGTCGGAGCACAGACAGGAAATGTTTTAGCTTGTTGAAAGCCCGGCAGCTGATGGGTTGAGTAAGCAGTGGCTACATTCTCGCAGCTGAATGAAAATCCGCTGTAAAGGTATGTTCACACTGAGCAAATCCTGTAAAGGTATGTTCACACTGAGAATCCTGAGAATGAGAGGGTGCACTCTCCTTCGCTTACTCCACTCTTCACGCTCTCCCATTGAGATGATATGACACACTGAGGCAGGCATAATTCCGTGGCGAAGAGTTCCGCCGCGAATTACGCTTATTTTACTCAGTGTGAACATACCCTAAGAAGCCAGAGCTATAGGCCATAGTGGTACAGAGTATTGCAGCGGAATCCGCAGCCATACTGTAGAAGCAAAGCTACCCTAAATAAATAATACCACCATATAATGTTCTCATTCCACTGCAATATATTACTTACATGATAATGTCATTCAGTGCAATAGACTGCCTAAATAATACCTCCATACACTTTCTACATAAGGCTATGTTCACATCATGCTTGGCATTCGCTTTTGCTATTTGGGGCTATGTTCACACTACGTATTTCCGCGCGTAGTGCGAACTGCGAATATACGCACGTAGTTTTGAGGTTGATGCGTTCGCTTGAAAGTATACGATATACGGCCGCACAGTTCACACTACGTATGAACTTACGATCGCATTGTATATGCCACCGGGAAAAATGAACAAGACCATTGTTTGAGGACGGAAATGTTCGAACTCACGACCGTGGATTTACAGTAGTTTCAGTTCTCTATATCGAGTAGCACAAGTGCCCTGCAGTCTGAATGGTTTTCTACTTTAGTTTTCTTTTGGACCTGTAGACAAATAATCAGAATTGGAATCTAAACGTGTAAATTGAATAAATATCAACTGGGGAAGCACGGTGGCTCAGTGGTTAGCACTGTAGCCTTGCAGCAAGGCAGCAAGTTATGAGAAGATGCATGAGCGCTCACCCCGCCAGGACCGGGCGGCAGGTGAGCGCTTGTGCACAGGACCGGGCGGCGGGCTCAGATCAGGGGAGTCAAGTTGGGGGGCGGTGCTGGAGCACTCACCCCGCCGGGACTGGGTAGAGGATGAGCACTCCTGCATGAGACCGGGCAGGGGAGAGACGGGCGGCTAGTTGAGGTGAGCGTCAGAGTAGGAGTGCTCACCCTGCTGCAGCAGGGGTAATAGGACCGGGCAGGGGGATGGGACAGAGGGAATGGGGACATTATCAGCACAGGGAGGGAGGAAGAATAGACGTCTTTTCTGTTTCTATACTTCCACATGCGCCCCATGCTGGTGCATACACTTGAGACGTGACGTCACAGTTTTTTTTTTTGAGGAAGTTAGTCTGCCTGATCTACTAAATTGAGGGAAATAGCGGTATATGTACATTTCCCATAATTAGTGTGTATTAGGGATTTGTCTAACTTTCTTTATGTAATCACATATTTAAAAATACATTTTGCCTGGAGTACCCCTTTAAAGCGACTCTGTACCCACAATCTGACCCCCCAAACCACTTGTACCTTCAGTTAGCTGCTATTAATCCAAGATCTGTCCTGGGGTCCATTCGGCAGGGGATGCAGTTATTGTCATAAAAACAACTTTTAATCCGGGGCTTACATTTGTATATGCATTAGGCTGGCACCACCTCTCCATCCTTCCTCCTCCCCACCCTCCTCAGCATTAGGAATTTAGACACATCACTGCAAGATCAAAAGTTGTTTTTATGACAATAACTGCATCCCCTGCTGAACAGACCCCAGGACAGATCTTGGATTAAAAGCAGCAATCCGAAGGTACAAGTGGTTTGGGGGGGGGGACAGATTGTGGGTACAGAGTCGCTTTAAAGTGGTTCTGTCAACCCCCTTTTACTCTATGTGCGGTTCTCCTCAGCAGAAAGATTTGCTGTGAACCCCGCCTAGGTGACACTGTCCACCGATTAAATGAAAGGTAGGTGTGTGTGTCTGTGTCTGTGTCTGTGTGTGTGTGTGTGTGGGATGACAGTATCACTTTAAATACCAATTTTCTAGAATATTTTATAATAATATTGTTTTAAACTCTAATAACAGACCCATTGACTTCTGACTAAGCTCTATCAGTTGAGCGATATGTGTGTGGGATTTTAAGCGTTTTTAAGTTTTTCTTGCGTACATGTATTAGTGTTGAAAACCATACCTTTGTTCACGCTGAAAGAATATAATAAAGATGAGCTTTTATTATTAATTGACTTTGGTAGTGCAGTCATTGCATGACATACAACTTTTCCCTTCATCTTTATTTGCAATGTATTCTGTCATTATTGATGTTTGGTATTTTCTTGGCATTTAATCCTTTAATTCTTAATTAATTTCCATTTTAGAATACATTTTTATTGGCTTTATTGATCTTTAATTTTCTATGTACTTCATACTAATTTATATCTATTTTAGATTAGAAAACCAATACCAATTGGTGTACAAAATATCTTAATTGAAAAATGATTAATGAATCGTCCGTGGCTGAATTTTTTTTGATTGGCTTCCCTTTACCCCTGTGGCTTCAGGCACCATTCTCATTTGTCTGTATACTCATGTATGTTTTTATGATTTTTGGAAACATTATGATTATAATGCTTGTAGGATATGACCCGAAGCTCCACATGCCAATGTATTTCTTTTTGGCAAATTTTTCCTTTCTGGAGGTTTGGTTCACAACATCGATCGTACCTAGAATGATACGAGATCTCATTATGGTAGACAAATCTATTGGGTTTGTTTCCTGTATATTTCAATTTTACTTTGTTATGGTATGTGGAGGCAATGAGCATTATTTATTAGCTGTTTTGGCCTATGATAGATTTATGGCTATCTGTTATCCACTCTATTATAACATTGTTATGAAACCGAAAACTTGTGTCCAGCTTATCGTGGGGTCCTGGCTTATGAGTTTCCTCACTCCAGTTTTTACGTCCATCTCTCTCTATAAAAGGAAATATTGTGGTGTCAATCTTGATCACTTTTACTGTGATATTGCCCCAATTTTACTAAATATGTGTGAAGGTAGAGAAGAAACAAGATTTATTTTTTATTTGCTGTCTGCTATTATAGTCCTGACCGGCTTCACCTTGATATGCATTTCTTACATATTCATTGTGGTCACTGTGCTTCGTATTAAATCCAATGAAGGACGTCGCAATGCTTTTTACACATGTAGCTCTCACCTTATTGTGGTTACAATCTTCTACATCGGCTGCATTTCTATGTATGTTAGACCATACCCATATACATTTTTTGACACAGATAAACTTGTGGCCCTGACTAACACTCTGGTTGCACCTGTATTAAATCCGATTATATATACATTTAGGAATAAGGCAATGAAAACAGCTCTAAAAAAAGGGTTACTTCATGTTTTCCATGAATGTGCATCTGATTAAAGAAAAATGTTCTCTGTGAACTTAGAGTGAGTTATTGAGGGTGCTCTAAGAGGGTTGGGGGGAGGCGGCCAGGGCGGAGAAAGGGTTATTCAGGGAGGTGGGGTTTACACACGCAGATATTTTCTGGTTAAATGCTGCAGTTTTATGTGGAATTTTTCAGGTTTTTTTTTTGCCAAGACCAGTAGTTGATTCAAAAGGAAATACAAATGAAGTGCTTCTTCTTCTTTTTCTTCTTCTTCCTGCTGAATCCCCTCTCGACTTTGGAATAAAATACTGCATCAAAATCTGAAGCAGAAGCTTTTAAAAAGATATAGCTTGTGTGCTTGTGACACCATACTCTGGAAATGTTCTCACATTCAGCTTCATTGATGTCGTTTTTTAAGACAAAGTTAACAATGCATCATAAATAGATGACAGATGTAAAGGAAAAGACATAGAATACTCCTTTTGAACAAAACCTGATTAAACTGAACATGTAATGTGACCCTTGCACAGTCCCAGCATTTTTGTTGACTTTAATCAAACAAATATATGTAGATTTGTTTTAGGCCCGCCTGCCCCCTCCTTTGGTCTACCTATAGACCTGCCCGCTCCAGTGATCTGGAAGGCTGAGGAACACCCTCAGTGCTCCTAACGCACTAATTTCCATATTTTCTTTGATTAAAGTTATTAAAATGGCGGGAATGAAGACCGGTGATGAAAAGCTGAGGAATCTGACTGCAGGGAGCTGTCAGCAGGTTTGTGCAAACCTTTAAGCCCCACAACAGACATTGTTAATAATCTGTGGATTTCTGTCCATTTGCAAAAAAAGACAAAATTGGTCAGCTCTCCTACAAAACCATTCACACTAGGCAGGAGCACGTTGCTATGGCTGAAATTGCAAACACACAAAAACACAAAAAAGTGCAATGGCGCACCACTAATGGCAAGATACAGACTCAAAACAGATAAGAAAATCGCTAAAAGCAGCCCCCCAACTGTTAAAAAAAATCTCCATAAAAATATTGAGGCTCTTGGTTACCATTTGCAAATAGTGTAAATGTTGGAACAGACCTACACTGTATTTTGGCCTCTCCAGGGCAAATAATAAACCTATGCTCCGGGCATGAAGGATCTATCTAATACTGACAAAAATAATAACCACCTGGGTGGGATGGGTGAAGTGCACAACCAAGTGGAGGCATCTGGAACACAGGCAAAAAAGATAATAACTTTACATTATTTAAAACCAGGTTTTTATGTGTGTGCATATTTTTCTTTGTGGATTTTATTTTTGGATGGTGCAAAGGATTAAAGAATGGGCCTCTTCTGCTTCCACCATTAACTGGTCATTTTAGGCCCCACTAGATTGAAGAAAGTGCTGCTGCTGCTAATGCTTCCACATTCAACTGGCTGTTCAAGAGTTTACTAGGGTGAAAAGAGAGCTGCTACAGCTTCCAAATGGTTGTTCTAGGCACTACTTGGTCTAAGAGAGTGCTGCTGGTTTTACCACCTTTATGTCCTAGGCCCTATAGGATCACATACACTGTGGCTAATGCAACCAAACCTGTAACAGGGCTAGTAAGGTCTAAATAAATTTACCCATCTGTCTTTGGCCCTTTGAAGTCATTAAGACCACTGTTACCCCTACTTAGAGCTTCCCACAGTAAAAACATGCTTTTTAGTGCAGTTTTTGTTGTCTTTTCCTGTTGTGTCTGCAAGCTAGCTGTTTTTATAAGGGTTCTTTAACCTGTTCCCAACCACGGACGTAACTGTGAGTCCCTTTTGCGCTCAGAGATGCACAGTTATGTCCTGGGATGAAACAGGCGCTGGAGCTGTGCCATCCGCGGTGGGTCCCGGCTTTAAGCTATAGCTGGGCATCTGACGAGACCCGGGCCGAGCCCAAATCGCAGCAGTTCACCCTATATGCTGCCATCAGTGCGATTACAGCATCGATAGTGTAGAAGACCCTCTGTTTACATCAGGGCTTTACAAAGTGTTTGCAAAGCCCCAATGGTTGCTATGAGAGCAGGAGGGCAAAGCTGATCAGGCTTAGCCTTAGCGCTGCACCTGATCAGCTTCCATAGCTATGTCACAGGAGGCCTTACTCCTGTGTCATAGCTATGGAAGCTGATCAGGCTCAGCGCTAAGGCTGAGCCTGATCAGCTTTGGCTATGACAGGCACATTACAATGCAATTAAGAACTGTATTGCAATGTAATCTGCCTGCCATCAGGCCATCAGATATTGACGTCCCCATGGTAAGACAGTATAAAAGTTTAAAAAGAAAAACCCACACACAAATAAAATAAAAATATAAGTGAATATAGTGTAGTAAACATATTATCCCATATCCTCCAATGCTAATAATAAATGTAAGGAGAAAAGTACACATTCAGTATTACCGTCTGCGTGATGACATTGGCAATAAAATAATTACATAAATAAACCCGCACAGTGACCGCAGAAATTTTTAAGTTAGAATAAAGCTAATTCTGTCCCTTTTTCATGAAATGTGAGCATTTTTCACAAGAAAATTGCAAGGATATCAGCCAAAATTTACCACTAACCTAAAGTACAATATGTCACAAGAAAGCTATCTCAGAATCACATGGACAAGTTATAGCATTTGTGGTGTCCCACCACGGGTATTGCTATTGGTGTCACCCTCCGTAAAAGCCTGTACTTATTGTATACATGTGGTGATGTAGGTAATGATAGAGTTTTGTCACTAGATGTCACTGTATTAGGTATAGATCCAAGCAAAGAAACAAGCAAACCGGCAACCAACTACTCCCTATACTCGGCAGAGCGCCTTAGTCGGACACTACGGGATACCTTAAGCACATATGAACAGGGGTGCACCTCTCAGGAAAAATGTGGCATAAATAGCAAAATCCAAAGGAAAAAAGAGAATAGAGAGGGCACTCACCATAAAATTCTTCTTTATTCAGTCCAAAAACATAAAAACAGGCAGAGTGTGTAGCAGTCGGCGAGGAAGCCTAACAATCACAAGAGGGGCGTGACAGCCGTTTCATGCGCGCATGCGCGCATCATCAGACACCAGACGCCTGTTTTTATGTTTTTGGACTGAATAAAGAAGAATTTTATGCTGAGTGCCCTCTCTATTCTTATTTTTTCACTGTATTAGGTATATGTACTTAGATGCTGCACAGCTATATGTATGTAAAGGGTTATTGTTTATTTGTGAGCCACATGGATCTGTGGACCTATAGGAATCTTCTCTTCTTCTGTCCTATAATCTCTCTCTTTACTTCTTCTACTGCACTCTTCACCTACTCACAGCGCACCTTGGATACACTGAGGAAGGAAGTCACATGGGTAGAGGAGGTGCACGAGTCTTTTGTGTTGGAAATTGTACAAGAAGGACGCAAGCTCGAAAGCTCTCTACAGTGGTCCCTCTCTGGGCACAAGCCCTCTGCCAGGTCCCCCTACTCTCAAGAGTAGTATTAGTCAGGTCCCCGTGTGGTTAGGACAAGACGCAGCACACAGTTTCTTCTCAGTAATGCTACAAGACACTATGAAGTATTAAACCCTCACAGGAGAGGACAAGTCAGAGACAACCCCAACCCATGCGGTGGACTAGGAGAGTCACAGTGCAGGACAGTATCCACAGACAGCAGTAAGCTAGGAACTGATCCGGATAGAGCAAAGTTGCTAAGAGCTTTGGAACTCTATCTTGCAGCGCGGTTGTCAGCAGGAAATCCTCAGCATTTCGCTCATCCCAGGTATCAAAGTCTGGGGCCTTGTGTCACCCTTATAGGAAAGTTCAGCCAACACTGGTGGGCATTAGGTGGTGTGAAGACCCAAAGGTCAATACACGGGGACAAGTATTCTCTTCCTCTTCTTCTAAGTATTCTTCTACCTTATCCTCCAAAATCCCGGCAGAGCACAGAACTACAGTACTACGATTGTACTCTTTACTGTATTCCTATCACAGATCTGGTTGTTGTACTATTAAGTTTCTTATCAAGTGCTTTATCAAGGGAACTAACAAGTGTACCGTATTCTATCAACGCAAAGCTGTATAACTTGCTGCACACAAGTACCTTCCAAGTAAAAACGAGGTTATTTATGATAAAGAGACTTTGAGATTCTTCTCCTCACACCGAAACAGTGTACACTACAGCCTTGGGACATTCCCCCTTTCTTTGGGTGGCAGTTCCGATAGTCCGGGAGGGTCACTACACCACTCTGGCCAACCGATCATCCCAAGGGACCCGGTAGCAGCCCGGAAGCACACTGACCACAAGGGAACAAAGTACAACTGGCCTTCTAAAATAAAAGCAGGCGTGCCATCACATCTGTGTGCCCAACTGGCACTGGTGTCACGACATGACCTCTTAAGGCCCGGCTGTATCTCGGTCAACCACCAACGAAGTGGCGTCACACTTCACCACCTGGCAAGTGACCGGCCGTACCTCCGACACAACACCCCGGGGCACATCACACATTACTGAGCTATCACCACATAAAGTGAGACAGGTCAGATTTAAAAAATGGGCTATGGTCCTTAAGGCACTATCAGGACTGGTCCTGAAGAGGTCAAGGTTCGGTTTGGACAAACCCTAATATTTTGGAAGAATTTGTCAAACTTGCTGAATCGAACTTTTAAAAAGTTCACTCATCTCTAGCTAAAAGGCATGGATCCGTAAGGAATTACAGACATAGTAGTGTGGCTCACAAGAAACCCAAGAGAAAGAAAACATCTCCAGCTTATAAGAATCAATAGATCTAGCAATTCTCAAAAAGTTGACTCATAATTTACATATCAACTGATGTCCGCCTCTGTCACTGTCTACCTGTTTATCATGTTCCATAATAGTACTATTACCTACATATCTGCAGCTACTACTTCTTATGTTCCTGCTTTTACTGCCCCTACACTCCCACATGTTCTGCCTTGTCCATTGGGTTATATAGAACACTGCTTCTGCTGGGAAACATACGCTGCCTTTCTACACAGGGTAACTCTAACAAACCTGAAACTGCTCCCAAAAAGACATACTTTTTGACAAAAGGCGTGCTGAATGTGATGTATTTTTTCAGTCTGACACAGTGCTCTCTGCTACCACCTCTGTCTGTGACAGGATGTGTCCAAAACAGTAGCAAATCCTCACAGAAAACCTTTTCTGCTCTGGACAGTTCCTGACACAGACAGAGGTGGCAGCAGAGAGCACTGTGTCAGACTGAAAAAATACATCACATTCAGCACGCCACTAGTCATTGAATAGTGGCCGTACAGACCTGTCAGTTCACACAATGGAGCGTGCGGCTCTGGCCGCACGTTCCATTGTGTGCAGCGGTGAATTGGGATGCGGGTGCACACAGGTGCACCCGCAACTGAATTTAGCAGAAATGAAGATCAACCGGACGGAATGATCTTCAGTAACACCAGCCGTTCTGTGACACCGGACGGTGTTACACCATGTGTGAACATCTTCTCAAGCCAAAAATCTGAATTGAACTGGCTGACCAATTGTATAAAATTACACCAGAAATAAATTTGGATTAAATTATCCGTAATTATGATTTTGCGAAACTAAACAATTTATAATTGCATGGTATTAGCAAAAAAAAAAAAATTTCTTGTGCTTATTCACTCGGCAAGATGTAAAGACGTGAGCACGGGAGCAAGAGTTAAATTAAGTAGCTAGGGAATTGTAGTATTTCTTCTTTGTTCTTTACGAGAAGTTCATTATTATGTTTGTTAGAAGTCATTATTCGTAGTTTTCAAATCTCTTGACAATCCAATAACAGACATATCCTATATATATATATATATATATATGCATTCAGATCCTTCAGTCACTACAGGCAATGATAATATGATCATGATTTTTAAAGGTAAGATCAAGTCTAATTTGAAGTCTGATTATACTTAAGCAATACTTGCTGGATGATTTTATTTTTTAATCTTTATATTTTGACTCCTGAAATATATATTTCATTTTCCACAGAAGAGGAGTGGATGGGGTAATTTACATTTTGAAGATTGTTATCTTACATATATATTTGCCACAGTTACAATATATCTGACCCTTTCTTGCTCCAGTGTATTTTTATTTCTCCTTGTATTTTGACATTCACAACACTTTTCTCACCCTGAGAGCTGTCTGAAAGCTGATTTTTATTTTTTTAATTTTTTCAAGGGAACACTGCATTTTACTATATGGTACAAATGACATGTTATCTTTATTATGAGGGTCAGTACAACTGTATTTATGTAGTTTTTGCTATAATACATAATATATGAGAAAATACATCTTTATTAAATCATCAACAATTAATAAAACTAATGATGAGCGAATCGCTTATCCAAACGAAGCCAAGCACTTTGTTTAATCTGCGCTATGCTCATCAAGCCACCAGCTTTCCAACCCACTCATCAAGCCACCGCTCTCTGCCCACCCAGGGTATCGTGCTAAAAGTCGTAACCAATCCTGGGAAACTGGGAGAAGTTTCCCAGGATTGGATCCAGCTTTTCCCGGAATCCTGGGAGGAGTGGCAGGGAGCAGAGCAGTGTTGACAGGCCGGTGGTTGGATTAGGGGAGTGCAGATCAATTTAAGCTATTTGATCAGCGATTTGCACATCTCTAAATGAAATGCATACTGTAGATATTAAAAAGGACATTTTACTAAATATTTGAAATTAGTAAATTTCAAGTACACTCACATTTGTCTGAACCCAAGCGTGCAGCATTTGATTACCATTGGCTAAAAAAGTTAGATGCAGCCTTAGGGAGTACAGCTTATGATTATGTTGACACATAGTATTTCCGCCAGCCTTTTGGTTAGTTTTTTTTGTTTTTTTTCCAACCAAAACCAGTGTGGAACTGACAGGGCAAAATTATGATGAAAAGATTTGCACAATTTATGTTTTTTCAGCCCACTTTTGGTTTTCGTTGAAAAAAGACTGACAAAAATAATACGTGTAAACTTATGGCCTATGGCTGTATCCATGTTTTCCAGGACTCCCTAGAGCTGCATCCAACTTCTTCAGCCACCAGTAATCAGATGAATCCGAGCATGCTCATGCTCATGCTTATAACTAATCCTACTATTTTCTACTAAACCTCTATTATTTGATAGATAATGCAACAACAGTAACCAATCAAATGCTTTTCATTAACAAAATTGCTTTTTTTTTTTGTAAACTTTGTGGGCTTCACCACAGGTGTCTTCAGGGCTTGTGGATTGTCCTTGGAGGTATATGATATCTCAATGGGAAACAGAGAGATGCAGAGCTGATTCAGCTCAGTATTGCTGCATCCATTTCTGACTCCTACTACAGCCCCCTACATACCCTAAACCAGAACCCATGGGAGAATAATTAAAGTGTGAAATGTATTTTGTGAAAACAAAAAGATTTTATCCTTTCACAATTTTGTAACATACTGTACAGAGACAAATTGTTATGAATACACATGATGGAACTTAGTGCAGTCCTTTGTGCATAAGCTACGACCGAGACTGTGTTTTTGGCCATAACCTTCCCCTTATTCTGTGTTTTGTTTGCCTTTGTCTGTGCCCAATCTGAACTCTGTCTTATGTCTTCTGGTCTGCTAATTGTTTTCCCTGCCCCACCCGTGTCTGTTCTGCTAGTTTCATCTGGTCAGGTAATGATTAACCTGCTTTTGCCTCTCAGTGATTGACAGCTGGTCCCTCCAATCGCCTTCTGGACCGGGTTCCTGGTCTCCTATTTTAGATCTCTGTTTCTGCCTGTGCCTTGCCGGTTATTGAGCTCTGTCTTGTTCCTGCTATTGTGTATGTTTTCTGATTCCTTGTATCCTTGATCTGCCTTCCTGACTTTCCCTGCTTGCTGTCTGCCCTGACCTTTTTGCCAGTTATTTGACTAAGTTTTTGCATCTGATTTTGTACTTTTGCTGCCCGATCGTTGTGACCTGGATTGCTGACTATTCTTATTGTGTTTGTCTTGTCTTTTGTTTCACGTATTTAGGCCAGGGACTGCTGCTCAGTTGCCCACTGCCACTTTAGGGCAGATAGCGGCAAGTAGGTAGGGACTGTGGGCGGGGCTGAGCTTACGGTACACTGTCTGTGTCTCTCCTGCATCTCTCTGTGACACATTAAAAAACACCAAATTTAGTGCAAAAAAATGTCTTTTTATGAATTAATAAGGTTTGTTAGAAAAATAATATTTTACTTGTGAAAACCAGTCCATTGTATTTGATAAGCCCAGTTATAGACTAACTACTTTAAAAATAAAAAAAAACTTTTAAAATTGTTTTGCATTGCCATATTTTGACCACCTGTATGCCTTTTGCCTACAGACCAGTTTTAGGGCTTCACCTTTGTACTATATTATTTATATGTTACTTTGGAATACTGTAGGTGGGACTCTTTAAATACTTTATGTTCAATGTTTTGTGAGATGTCAGATGACCAAAAAAAATGCAATCCTGGCATAGTGTTCCTTTTTATTTGATGGTAAATTTAGATTATGATAAACCAGGCATTTCGGCACATGGCACTTCTAGTTATTTTTTTTTTTTAAATTAATTATCATAAAAAATGGGAGAAGCAGGCTGTAATAGAAGAGCTAATATGGACCCATGGTTGCTTTTAGATGGCTCCATAGCTGCTATATATAATTATATATAATTTTTATTTATATAGCGCTGACAGATTCCACTTTACAATTCTGGGGGTACATACATAGACAAAAATAGACATTACAGAGATCTACATATAATTATCCATACATGAGGAGTGAGGGCCCTGCTCGCATGCATGAGCTTACAGACTATCAGGAGGGGATTTAAGACAAAATGGCAGAGGGGCAAAGTGCTTCATTGTTCTTATGGTCCGGCCATCTTTATAAATAAGGCAGTGCAGGTAAGGGTGGGTGAACCTGTCACCAACCAATGCCTGCCTGCTACAGGTCTAAGTGCTTAAATATTTGGCGCGTGTGTGTGTGCGCGTAGTGGAGGTGTGTGTGTCTGTGTGTGTGTGTTTTGGTGGTGGGGGTTTGAGAATAGCAGTCAAATTAGGGAACCTGGTAAGCCTGCTTGAACAGATAAGTTTTGAGGGCACGTTTGAAGCTTTAGGTATTGGAGGTGAGTCTGACAGTCTTGGGTAATGTATTCCATAGAACTGGTGCAGCTTGGGTGAAGTCCTGGAGTCTTAGTCTTAAGTCATTAGAGGAGCGTAAGGCACGGGTAGGGCGGTAGACAGAGATAAGGGAGGAGATATAGGGAGGTGCAGCACAGTGGAGAGCTTTTTGGGTGAGCAGGAGGACTTTGTATTGCATCCTGTGTTTAATAGGGAGCCAGTGTAGTGACTGGCACATGAAGGCCGATGACAACTGATTTGTTTCTATACATCATATGTCAGGAGTAGTGATGAGCGAATACTGTTCGATCTAATAGATATTGGATCGAATAGTAAGGTATTCGATCTATCGAATATTATCGAATAGTTTGCCGAATATTTGATAAATATTCAAAAAGCGTTCAAATACCCCTACTTCCGTTCTTTTCCTCCAATTGGTCAAATAGATGTTTTTCAATAAGCGAATACTTGTTCCCATAGACTTTAATGGGATCGAATATTCGATCGAATATTCGAATATCGGGGAGATATTTGTACGAATATCGAATATTCAAATATTTCACTATTCGCTCATCACTAGTCAGAAGGCACTTATAGTCACCTTGAAAAAATCATTAAATTTCCACTTCCTGAACAAAAGGGCTTCGCCCCCACCCCATTACTTAAATTGATGACGTGTGTCAACATCGCAATGTCATGTATTGATTATAATGAAAAAAGTCTCATATTTATCCCATTTCTTCATGGGATAAATGCATTAAAATTGTGTAAATTTTTTTCAATTAATTGATTAGGGAATTTCTTCTGGAATGTTGATACATTCTGACAGAAGAGTGTGAGGGCTGACTTCATGCTCAAAATTCATTTGACTAGAAAATAACTGCCCATATTTATTTAAATAGTTTATCATGGAAAAATAAAAACTGACTGAATTGATTTGGGGGTAAAAAAAAGAAAATCCAAGAATGCAAGATGTTGATGTGACCTTCACAGCAGGTATGAGACACTGATTGACTGATGGGGATTTCAAGTTCCAATGTTACGTTTAATGAAGAATCCAGAGACATAGTTTTCAAGACACAAAGCGTACCGTTCATTAGGCAGCTTTCCCTACTAAATCAGGGAGAGATTTGTGTATCGAATCACCAAGAGTAGTTGTACATAGTTATCTGATCTTCTAGCAGCAGGAGTGATTGCACACTGATTGGAGTTGCCTAATACAGTACGCTTTAATACAAGCCAGGTATATATAAGGGGGTATTTGCTGATTTAATTAGGGGAGCATTTTCTAAGATTCTAAGGGCCCTATTACACTGAAAATCATTATATAGTTATTCTGTGTGTACTTAAAGAGGATGTCCCATCAGCAACATCCTCTTTAATCTGACCCAGGAATAGATCGGCGCCGTCACGAGGAAGACGGTGCCACGGTCCATTTTTTTAACTGCCGCCCGTTTTCCGTGTATGGCGCCATTCTATCCACGGGTCCCGGGCCGGAGCTGAAGCACAGGAGGCAGGCTGGCTCGCACCGGTGGGCTGAATCCTCCACCCCTGTATGACGCGGCGCCATTGATTCTTATGAAGCCGCGTCATAGAGGGGAGGGAATTCCCTCCCACTGGGGGTGGGCCGGCCCGCCTCCTGTGCTTCAGCCCCGGCCCGATAACCTTGGATAGAATGGCTCCATACACGGGAAACGGGCCGCGCTTCAAAAGACGGACCGCGGCACCGGCTTCCCTGTGATGGCGCCAATTTATCCCTAGGTCAGATTAAAGAGGATGTACCTGATGGTACATCCTCTTTAATCTTCAACACCATAGGTATGGTGATAAAAAGAGATTAACTTTCACCATTACGCTGTCATCATGGATCCAATGGATTTCCAACATGCACTGGAGAAGACCAGGCAAATAATACTCACAATGTTCAATTTAACATTACTTTTCCACTTTATTCGGTCATGAATGCAGCATATATCACGTGGGGGAGGACGTACCTGGGCGTCCGTGAGATGTAATACATCAGCTGTGAGCTATTATATGCAGCATTCATGACCAAATAAAGTGGAAAAGTGATGTCAAGTTGGACATTGTACTATTTGCCTGGTCTTCGTCGGTGCACGTTGGAAATCCATTGGATCCAAGATGACAGTGTAATGGTGATGGTTAATCTCTTTTTATCTCCATAGCTATTTCACCTCTGGCTTCCCCACACTGGCACTGTTCTATCCATGTGCAAAACTTAAAGTAAATGTACCGGTGGCTTTGGGGGGGTAGTTGTTGTATCTTCAAGGATACTGTGTATATTTTATTAGTTTAAGCTTTATTCACATCACAATCTAAACTGTAATAATTCATCTTATCTTTTCCCTAGAACTGGAAACAATACTTATTATGGTTTTTCTGATAACACAGTTATCTTTATTCTCTGCAGTATTGACTCTGGCCTTAACATACCTATATACTGCTTCATGGGATTTTAATTTTGGCACTTGTTGTACTCTGGTTTCTGTACTTAAAACACTCGCAGCCTCTGTGATAAAATCTAAGATACACTCATATTATGGATGTGTTGTTCAACTTTTTCTCATCACTTGGAGCAATGGTTCTGAGCTTCTCCTACAAACATTCATGATATATGAACAACATAAATCAACCTGTTTTCCACTGAGATATGGAAAAATAATTAATTGTAAAATATGCATTACTGATACAGCAATCATTTCTTTAAGGTTGCCAATTACTGAGCCGAAATGTAAGCATCTACTTAGGAGCAATTGTTCAATGGAAATGAATGGACAAGCTTCAAAAATTTCTAGCTCCATGTCGGCATTATCTTAAAAGACAGTGGAAGAACTTTAGTAAACAGAAAAGAACTCAAATGAGCAGGAATGAGCTTATGATTTCATAATATCAGGTGTCATCTCATTCTTACATGGACCTTTAATATACTTGATACAGGTTTCATAGCATCCAGGGGCCTCATCAAGTCCTGCGTGACTTCCATGAGAGTCCTGTTACAGACTACAATAGGAGATCAGTAGTTTGACAGTTCAACAGTTCTCTTCTTCAAGGTTTATTCCCTTCAGAACCTTCGTTTTTGCGCTTTTGTTTTTTCTTCCTTGCATTTGAAAGGCCATAGCACTTCCTTTTTTTCACCTACAGGCCCACACAAACCCTTATTTTTGTACCACTAATTGTGCTTTTCAATGACAGACCTACTTTTTCTATAAAATATGCTGCGAAACCTGAAAAAAAAATATTTCAATATATCCAAGTAAAATTGACAATAAAAAGCAATTTTTATTATTTTGGGGGGTTTGTGTTTACACCATTTGTCCTATGGTAAGGCCCCATTCCCACTGAGCAAAGGTAGCGGAATTCCGCGACGGAATTGTCCACCACGGAATGCCGTTAGCCTCCCGCTCATAATGGGAGTCTATGGGAGGCGCGCCCTCCTGCTCTGTACGCACTGAAGAATGAACATGTTCATTCTGGTAGTTGAGCGTTGTACTCTTCAATAGCTTCCTAGACAAGAAATGATGTGACAATACTCGTGAGCAAAGACTTGGGGCTCCATTCTTGATATTCTGATTTAACACTTTCGACTGGATAGATTATTTCTACTGAGAATGCCCTTTTAATTTCCATTTTGTAATTCCATTTTGTAACTGTCTTCTGTATTTAAATAATGCTTAATATTAGATCACAAGTGTTTCATATTAGTTGTCTTATATTCATTTTTTCTTTGATTTATATTTTCTACATGCTACATACTAATTTACATCTATTTTAGATTAAAAAAACCTATACCAATTGCTGTATAGAATATATTGAAATTCTTATATTCTTATATAATTGAAAAATGATTAATGAATCAGCTGTGAGTGAATTCTTCTTGGTCGGCTTCCCATTACCCCAATGGCTTCAGACACCATTCTCATTTTTCTGCATGGTCCTGTACGTCTTTATGATTTGTGGAAACATAATGATTATTATGATCGTAAGAAATGACCCAAAGCTTCACATGCCGATGTATTTCTTACTAGCTAATTTTTCCTTTCTAGAAGTTTGGTACACGACAGTGATTATACCCAGAATGATACGAGATCTCATCATGGTAGACAAATCTATTAACATTGGTTCATGTATATTACAATTTTACTGTGCTATGGTATGTGGATGCAATGAGCATTGTCTATTGGCTGTTTTGGCCTATGATAGATTTATTGCTATCTGTTATCCGCTCTATTATAACATTATTATGAAACCAAAAACTTGTGCCCAGCTGATCGTGGGGTCTTGGCTTATGAGCTTCATTACTCCAATTTCTTCTGTGGTCTCTCTCTTCAAAATGAAATATTGTGATGTCAACATTGATCACTTTTTTTGTGATATTGCGCCAATATTACAAATAATGTGTAAAGGGGGAGAAGAAACCAGATTCATTTTTTATTTGCTGGCTTCTATTATAGTCCTGACCTGCTTTTTCATGATATGCGTTTCTTACACATTCATTGTGTTCACCGTGCTTCATATAAAATCGGATGAAGGACGTCACAATGCCTTTTCCACGTGTAGCTCTCACCTTACTGTGGTTGCAATCTTCTACAGCGGCTGCATTTTCACATATGTCAGACCATACTCGTATACATTATTTCATACAGATAAACTTGTGTCCCTTACTAACACCCTTGTAGCACCTGTATTAAATCCCATTATATACACATTTAGGAATAAGGCAATGAAAACGGCTCTGAATAAATATGTAAACTCAAAATTTGGTTACACACATAAGATCAGTAGAATATGAGCTGGCACTGTTAACCATCCAACAATTGCTTACTTTGAAAAATAACAACTTTTCGGGATGAGAGACTCTGGGAATCAGTTCTTCAGAAGTTCAGAAGCAGTGTAAAGAATACAATCTGTAAATGTGGCACAAGCTCGTAGAAAAAAAATAAATATATATATAAATATATACATATATAGTGTCTCTCATCAAAAACATTTTTTCTTTATTTCCACAAATCACAGGGCAAACAGGTAGAAAGGAGTGACAGCAGTAGACCTAAGGTACATACTCATCTGTAGGTAGACCCCCCCCCTCCAACAGTAAAAGTTATCACCCTGGACTCTTATGGTAAGCTAATACTATTAGTTGCAACATCTCCTGTATTCCCCCTGTAGGTAGTTACCCCATCCTACCCCCTTAAAGGCATATTCTTGTGACCGCAGGCAGGACAAGTGCAGCCACAACAGTGACAGGACAGTGAGCCAGTGGCTCCTTGCTCTGTCAGTCGTATTAGCTCTGCCGTATTATTTAACTATGGGCGATCATTATTAGAGCAGGCCTTGCGGCATCAGGCTCCGGCCCCCTGCTGTGGCTAAGTAAATAGTGTGGCATCTTGCTGTGCTGTCAGTACATAAGGCCAGATGCCCCTCTAACTTGCTGAGAGTAATATACCCTGTGCCGCCGTACAATTTGAACAACCGAAAGGCTGGCCCTGTACTGCTTTTACTCATGTCTACCTTGTTTGTACTAAGATTTATAGAGTGCCGCCATATTGTTATTCTTTCAAACAAGCTTGTGTCAAAATTAAGTTGACTGGATAAATATCTTGTCAGTGGAGTTGATGTGTTATTGGGAGTGCTCTAAGAAGATTCACATACAGATTTCTCTTTAAAAAAATATTGCAGGTTTTGTGAAAATATTCTACAAAGTTTGTTAAGCCAAAACCAGTGGTGTAGTGGTGTCCTATTGCAGCCACTGATTGGCTGAGCAGGCCGTCAGTAACCCAAGAGCCGGCGAAGCAGGCGGGAGCATGGGCAGATAAAACATCATCTTGTTTAAGGTCTAAGTTTTAAGGTTTAAGAGCTAATTAGTTACGTAGGCAGCGGCTACATTCTCACAGCGAAATTACAATTTGCAGCAAAAATGCAGAGCCATAGGCCATAACTGTAGCGAGCATCACAATAGATTTCGGTGCGAAATTCACAATGGGAAATCCGCTGCGAACTTTGTACATTTCAATCTACCCTAAAAGATTCCAATTCTCCTATGTAGTTTACAGCCCATTGTATTTGCTGCAGAGCGTATCCATATTATAATTACAGGCTGTCAGTAGACTTAATAGCAGAACACCACCAGGACAGGTTTCTTCTGGAAATTTGGCTGAGGTTAAGCACACATCTTCATCAATAAACCTACCTGTGAATGACACTTGAGCCCCATAACCTGTACTGTACCTGAGTAAAGGCTCTGAACGTGAAGGAGGATAATTTACCCAGGTGTAAAGATAGGTTCAGGCTGGCAAAAAAGAAGAGTGAGACCTTGACTGCCCTGCTACATATGCCAAGAGTACAGCCATCGAATTGCCAGACTAAACTGATAACATGCCGGTAGACATGACGCCTCATGATGATTCCTGGAAGGATTGTTTCCCTACTCTCTAATCACTGCCGCTTATGTATCCAAATACCAGAGCAGAGCGGAGCTTGGAGCAGCCTAAGAACATATAGTATGGAATATACAACCAGCAATATAGAGAGAAGATATGTCATATACAGACCCCAGGTTTAGATCCCCATAAGTGATATACCGACCCAAGACTCACACTCTATATGTGATATGCAGACTTTTGACCACATATATAACATACAGACCACAGACTCAGACCCAGGGCCGTATTTATCACCCGTCAGGGGCTGCCTTGCAAACCCATGAGTAGCAGACAATTGTCAAGGCACATATACTTAAAGGAGAACTCTTGCCAAACTTAAACATCCCAAGCCGGTAGGGGGTGAGGGAATATAATAAAAAATCCATACTTACCTGTGCCTCGGCAGTGCCCTGTCACTGCTCAAAGACTGGTTCCTGCAGCTCCTGGTCCTGCAATGTCACATACTGGGGCGAGTGGATACTTCCCGTCGGGACATGACAATGCAGGAAAGGGAGGAGCAGGATAATGGGAGCTGTGAGAGAGGTAGTAAACCTGTCCTGCAGGGGCACTGGGACAGGTAGGTATAGATTCTTTTTTATGTTCCTCCAACCCCTGCTGCCCCAGGATTTTGATATAAGGCCAGAGTGTAATCTGCTCTGGATTGGATTTTATCTTATATGGACATGGACATCATACTATTACTGACCAAGTCCTGTATACTAATTTTACCAATAATACTAGTATACAAAGGACAAATAATACCGCCATACCATGACCACATACTATCACATAGTAAGTACATTGTAAATGGTTACTTAATGATACCATCACGACACAAGCATTATTACTATAATGGTACTACACTTCATCACACAGTGGCCAATATTCCCCCATACAGTCACCAAATAGAGGTAAATACCAGCTGTACACAAGCTCTGTATAGCATGTAAATACAGTGCAGACACATCCAGTGACTCACAGGTGACGTCTCTTATCAGAGTCGGTCAGGTTTCCTATTCTTTTCCATCATTAAGAATTCATGTGCTGTTACCAGGATTATTGGCCATACGCCTATTGGTTACCCTGTGAGGGTCTGGTTTCGGCTGCATGTGGTGACGTAGGGTAAATGTGGGAACGTGCCCTAAGACTGATCAGATATCAATATGATGCTCAGAAACTAGAAAATCCTGATGCTAATTGGTGAGTGAAGATGCGGTGTCTTTGGGTTTAGTGCCTAGGGCAGCAGCAGCTGTTAATACGGCCCTGCTCAGACCCCGATAAGTGGTATAACAACCTCAGTCCCAAACCACTATGTGAAATACAGACCCCCAAACTCTTATCTCATATGTAATACAGACCTCAGATTCACACCTACTATTGGATACGCAGACCACAGACTAAGACCTCATATGTGATACAGACCCCAGACTCAGAATCCATACAGTATGTCATGAATAGACCCTAGACTCAGATAGACCCAGATTGACGAAGATAAATAATGTACACACCCCACAATCAGACCTCCGTGTAACATTTTGACCCAAGATTCAGATGCCATATGTCATATCCAGACTCTCACTACCCTAAGTGATATACTGACCCCAAATCAGACCCCCTATTTCATATTCCACTTCCAGACTCAGATCCCATATGTGATTGCAGCTTTACTCACCTAATGTGCAGTAGCATTATAGTAGCAAATATATTGATTTGTGTACCTGTTTACTCATTTTTTTTTTTATCTTTTGTATGTCAATAAAAGAATGATTTTATTCAGTGAGTGTGGACCTATACATTTTTGTTCATCTCAAGATGCCATTGCCAATATAATATAGTAGACCAGCACCACAGATTTGTTTACCAGGGAGTACTGCAATAGAGCTTCATACAGTTATTGGGTGAGCTAAGATGCTTTTATTGAATCACATGTAGGGTGGGACTGGTCATCTAGCAGTTCTGGCAAATGCTAGAGGGGCTGCAGTGCTCTTCCCTGCACAACCTCCCTGCACTTAACAAACAGGATGGTGCAGAGTAGTGATGAGCGAATACTGTTCGATCGAATAGATATTCGATCGAATAGTGAGATATTCGAATATTCGATATTCGTACGAATATCCTGCGAATATTCGATAAATATTTGATAAGCGTTCAAATCCCCCAGCTTCTGGTTTCACCCTCCAAATGGTCAAATAGATGTTTTTCACTAATCGAATACTTGTTCCCATAGGCTTTAATGGCTTTGAATATTCGATCGAATATTCGAATATTCGCGGGATATTCGTACAAATATCGAATATTCGAATATCTCACTATTCGCTCATCACTAGTGCAGAGGAAGAACCTGCTGTTATGCAGCCACGAATATTCTATCCTTACAGGTCCCTAACATTATAGGGGATAATAACAAGAGTATTTTTTAGCGTAAAACTGTGGCTGAAAGGACAGGGATTAACTGAGGGGAAGGGCTTAACCAGAGCTTAGCCAGGACTGGAATGTTAGGTGCAGTATGTAGTGGGTATGTTAGTGGCACATGAAGTATGTTGGTGGTATGTTAGTGGCACATATGGTATGTAGTGGGTATGTTAGTGGCACATGTGGTGCGCAAGGGTACATTAGCGGTACATAAGGAATGTGAGGGGTATGTCAGTGGCACATGCAGTATGCAGTGGTTATGTTAGATCGAATGCGGTATGCAGTGGGTATGTTAGTGGCAATGAGGTATATAAGGGGTATGTGAGTAGCACATGCAGTATGTAGTGGGTATGTTAGTGGCACATGCAGGATGTTGTGGGTATGTTAGGGGCATATGCAGTATGTACTTGGTATGTTAGGGGTGCATGTGGCATGCAGCAGGTATGCTAGTGGCACATGAGGTATGTAGCGGGTATGTTAGTGGGACATGTGTGGTGATGCTATGCTCTGATGTAGTGTTCTACTACCGGTTACACACTGAGGTGGTAGCGATGACGCCACTTCTGTGGTGGTTGTTAGATCAGTATAGCCAAGCCGGTGATGGTACTGTTGTGATGCCAGTGCTAATTCAGCACACAGGTTGGGTGTTACACCTGCTTTTAATTGTGACTGGCTTTACTGTTCCCCTGAAATAGTCGGTGACCTGCAGGACTGTGATGGGTCCCTTGGGCTCTTGTCACAGTGGTCTGGAATGGGAAGACGACCCACCCGGACTGTTGGTACCGCCACCCACAAAAAAGGGGAGAGTAACCCAAGAAATGTGTAGCTGGTATGTTTAGGTGCTAGTGCAATGATCATTGAGTCCCAGTAGAATAAATAAGATGACTTTACTTGTGTTAACTTGTTTCACTAAGCCAATTTCTGCCCTGCAGTGTTGGGGCACCCGTCCCACTAGAATGACACAAGCCCTAGACTAAGTAACCTGGGCAAAGCTAAGAGTCTGAGGGTGTCCCGGTTTCACCTGCGCTGTGAGATAGAGTACGTAGACCTTGGTTACGGTAATTTTGCTCTATCCAGGTCAGTTCCTCTGCCTTAGGATACCGCCCTGCACTTTTAAGAGAGGTTCATGTTCACTCATGGGCTGGGTTGATCTCTGACTTAACACTGCATAGTCTCTGTAGTTTTTGAAAGAAAAGTCTCTGGGTTCTACATACACATGTGTCTCTTTCCACTAACACAGCTCAACTGGACTGTCCCCTAGGGGATGTGTGTGTATGTATAAAGAGCAGAGATAGGTAGAAAAGAAAGAGTATCTACTATTGGTCAGCAGAGACTATGTGGTACAAAAACAGTAACCCTTTAGCAGATACAGTTGACATAGCATTGACACCTTGTGGTGAAACCTAAGAATGCACCTTCATTACCACTGAAGGTGTAACTTTCTGACCGGTGCCTAAAGCACTTAATTGTGGGACACCACATACTCCCCCACTTTGTAAAAGCTGTCCACGGCATAATACCTGGAGAAAAGTTAGAGAGGAAGGTTAAGCACAGCAAAGGTTATAATCTTGGCAACACAATATATAACAGTGCAACAGTATAACAATAAGGAAACAGTGCAAGAGGCAATAATCAAATTGTCCATAGTGCAATAACTTGGCAAACTTGTCATCAAGAGTCCTTAAGAGCAACATATATACATTTGGTAAAAGTCCATCAGTCCATGGCTTTTGGTATAGAGTCCCTAACTAATCTAAACTGACTACACTATTTGCAAACAATCAAGGGGAATGGTAAATCGAGGGGCAAATCTAAATACTGTATATACCAAATCATGATATCAAGCTGGGGGTTGACTATTGTTGGGCCTGGTAGATCTTCTTAGAATGACGTTCTCTTCCGGGAGGATAACTAAGTAAAGGGAGCGGTGTTCTACTGGTTGACAGAGATGGAGGTGATCTCGGCTTCTTGATAATTGATAGGGAACCTCTGCAAGAACTGGATTAGTATTTGAGCTGTAGGGCAGATAGAGAGATTCGGCATTGAGAAGTACTTCTCGTAAAGAGGCAGACAAGTTGGTACAGGATGTTTCTTGGGACTTTCAACAGCTGATGGTCGTGGAGGTAGGTCTCTATCACTGCAGGGCTTCAGCCGATTTTAGTGGATGTTAACAGGTAGTCTCCCAGTATTTTGAACCTGATAAACGCAGGCAACTTCATGAGGGATAGAAGTTACAATGTAAGGCTCTTCTTCCCACAGGGGATCAAGTTTCCAAAAATGATGGCCATCGTTCAGCTTGCCAACTCTTCCTCTTGGCGGTGGTGAGCTTCTTTCATCCTGTTGTTCACTACCTCTTGGGCCACTACCTCTTTTGGATTTTCTGTTTGTGCTCTTGTACCCAGTCTGTTTGTGGTAGAGGATTAGGAGAATCTGTTACTTGGATGCCTAAGGCCCTTTCCTTAGGTTGTGGGCCTTGTCGCCCAAGCATCAAGTAGAAGGTAGTGTTGCCAGTAGAACAGTGAGTAATGTTATTGGAGATCTCTACTAGTTCTTCCAGAAGTTCAGGCCACTCGCCTGCTTTTGAGACAGCTGCTGTTCTGAGCATGTTGATGATCACTTGGTTCATGCGTTCACACAGTCAATTTCCTTGTGGGTGATACGCTGTGGTCCTGAGTTTCTTGCACTCATGATATTTGCATAACTCTTGGAAGAGTTGAGATTCAAGGCCTGACCTTGATCTGAGAGTATGGCTTCTGGGCAGCCATAGAGCTTGATGTAGTGATGGTACAGCATAATGGCTGTAGTTTTGGCTGTCAGATCCTTTACTGGGACAACTACTGTCCACTTGCTGTACTGGTCAATCATGGTGAGGGCATAGCTGTTGCCGGATCTGGTAGGAGTCAATTTCACATGGCCTAAGGCCACAAGTTCTCCTGGTCTAGGGGTGCTGATAGGATGCAAGGGTGCACAGGCATCTGTTTTCCCTCTTTTTGCAAGGTTGCAATCGGGGCAATTCTCATACCGTCCCTCAATTTCAGTCTTCATACCGACCCAATAAAACCTTCTTCGGATTGTGACTTCAGTTTTAAGCACTTCGAAGTGGCCGGATTGACCAGGATATGCATCCAGAATCAACTCTGCATCTCACTTGGGGATCAGAATTTGCTGGACTCTTTCTCCAGTGACAGGATCTAGGGAATTTCTGAGAAGTAGGCCTTTTTGGAGGAATATAAACTTTCTCTGACGCCAGAGTCTCTGTAGCTCAATGTCTGGGTGAGCTTTGCATAGCCTGAGGGGTACCGTTCCGGTAAGCAGGTAGTCTTGGAGTTCCCCAAGGACACGGCTTTCTGCCTGGAGCAATTTCCATTTAGACATGTCTTGGCAAGGGTCAGTCTTGGCACTATCTTCCCGGAGGAAGGTCTGGCTAGTTCACTGACGTCGAGACACGTGATGGTGTCTCTGCAGTGTTCTTTTGCATATTTTAATTCCCAGGGGGCAATGTTCTAGAATGCACTGACGTTGAGACACGTGATGGTGTCTCTGCAGTGTTTTGGTTGACCTCCCTGAGGTCAACCAGAGTCCTTTTGCATGCGCTTACTAGTCATTGCTCCCACTAGCCAGAAACGTACTCCACACTGATGAGGGGCAAAAAACCCGAAACAGCTGTCTGTGGATTGATACCTTGCTTAGGTGGTTTCCTTATTTGGAGACATTCCTTGGCTTGGTTGTTCCTTCCCGGCGGAAGGTATGGCTAGTTCACTGATGTTGAGACATGTGATGGTGTCTCTGCAGTGTTCTTTTGCATATTTGATTTCCCAGGGGGCAATGTTCTAGAATACACTGACGTTGAGACACGTGATGGTGTCTCTGCGGTGTTTTGGTTGATTTCCCTGATGTCAACCAGCTTCCTTTTGTTGGCACTATCTTCATCCTGTTTGACCACTGTCATTACTTCATGATGGGCAAACCAGTTATAGAAGGGTGGCATCTCAACATCCTCCCTCTGGTCTTCACAAGAAGGCTGTTCGTCATTTTGCAAGAGCCATAACGCATCAGCGTTCACATTAGCCTTGCCGATACAGTACTTGATAGGGAAGTTGAAGTTCGCCAGACAGGAGGCCCATCTCTGTTCTAAGGCACCAAATTTAGCAGTGTTGAGGTGCGCCATGTAGTCTTTGAACTTTTTCGTGACAGCCCAGACAAAGGCTAGGAGTTACAGTTTGAAGAAGCTATAATTCTAGTGGTTCTTATTGCTTTCTCTGAGGCTTTTACTAGCATAAGCGATTACTTGCTCTTGGTTGTCTTGGACTTGTGAGAGAATAGCTCCTAGGCCTTGATAGCTCACGTCAGTGTATAGCCGGAATGGCTGGGTGTAATCTGGGTAGGCCAGAATTGTGGGTTGAGTTAGGAGAGCCTTTAATGTCTGAAAAGCTTCTTCTTGTTATGGTTGCCAGTTAATAGAGTTTTTTGCAAGGAACATCTTTTGGGCAGCCACACAATAGTTCTGTCAGGAGAAGAGCAATTTTGGCAAAGTTTGGGATAAAGCGTCTTTAATATCCTGCAAATCCCAGGAAACTTTTGACATTTTTAACAGTCTTGGGGGGGGGGGGGGTCGCACAATTTTTAACTTCAGCTGTGTTCTCTGGGTTAGGCTCGATGCCTGTGGAACTGGCAACATGGACCAGTTAGTTGACACTGGGTTTCAGCAGGTGTCACTTGAATGGCTTGATTTTAAGCTGTCACAGAGGAGAACTTGGAAGACTTCTGTAAGGTGCTGCAAGTGGTCTTAGTAGGAGGAGTACACAATGATGTCATCTCGGTATAGCAGGACACTTTGGAAAATAATATGACCAAGACATTTCTCAAGTAGGCGCTGGAAGGTTGCAGGAGCATTGCATAGGCCGAATGGCATCCCAGTGAATTTATAAAGTCCCATGGGAGTATTGAAACAGTTTTCTCCCTGTCTCCTGGGGCTACAGGTACTTACCAGTATTCGCTGGTTAATAGTGATGAGCGAGTACTAAAATGCTCGGGTGCTCGTTACTCGAGACGAATATTTCCCGATACTTGGGTGCTTGTTTTGAGTAACAAACCTCATTGAAGTCAATAAAAAACTCGAACATTTTTTCAGGGGACCCAAGCTCTGCTCAGGGAAGGTTGTGTGAAAACCTGTCAACGTCAAAAAATGATGGAAACACCACGGAAATGGACAGGAAACAGCAAGGGCAGCATGCATGGATGCCTCTAAGGCTGTCTAATCGCACCATTACGCAAAATTCTGGGCGACATTATGGCAGTGATCACACAGTGAACCATTAAAACAGAGGGAGCATATGAACCACCCAAAAACTTAGCCTGACACAGCATGGCGGTGAGAACACAGGGAACCTTTAAAATAGAGGTAGCATATAAACCACCCCAAAATTTAGCCTGACACAGCATGGCAGTGAGAACACAGGAAACCATTAAAACACAGGTAGCATATGAAAAGCCCCAAAATTTAGCATGACACAGCATGGCAGTGAGAACACAGGAAGTCATTAAAACAGAGGTAGCATTTAAACCATCCAAAAACTTAGCCTGACACAGCATGGCAGTGAGAATACAGGGAAACAATAAAACAGAGGTAGCATATGAACCACCCCAAAATTTAGCCTGACACAGCATGGCGGTGAGAACACAGTGGACCAGTAAAACAGAGGTAGCATATGAACCACCCAAAAACTTTGCCTGACACAGAAGGGATAGCAGGTGAGCCTCCCAAAAATTATGCCAGACATAGCATGGCAGTGAGGACACAGAGAACCATTAAAAAGTGAGGTAACAAGTGAGCCTCCCCAAAAATTATGCTAGACACAGCATGACAGTGAGGACACAAAGAACCAATAAAAGTGAGGTAGCAAGTGAGCCTCCCAAAAATTATGGCAGACAAAGCATGGCAGTGAGGACAGAGTGACCAAGGAAGAAGCGGTAGCAGGTGATCCTCCCAAAAAATATGTCAGATACAGCATGGCAGTGAGGACAGAGTGACCAAGGTAGAAGCGGTAGCAGGTAAGCCTCCAAAATATTATGCCAGATACAGCATGGTGGTGATGACAGAGTGATCAAAGTAGAAGCGGTAGCAGGTGAGCCTCCCAAAAATTATGCCAGACACAGCATGGTGGTGATGACAGAGAGACCCAGGTAGAAGCAGTAGCAGGTGATCTTCCCAAAAATTATGCCAGACACAGCATGGCAGTGAGGAAACAGAAAACTATTAAAAGTGAGGTAGCAAGTGAGCCTCCCAAAAATTATGCCAGACACAGCATGGAAGTGAGGACAGAGTGACCAAGGTAGAAGCGGTAGCAGGTTAGCCTACCAAAAATTATAAAACAAAGAAAAAAAGGTGAAAAACTGCACTCACTGGCACAAGTGACAACTTCTTTTATTCTTACAAGTGTGCGGACATCATGGAGCAGAAAGTGGGTCCATTGAAGCGCAGTAGCGCGAAACAAGCCTGTTACCCGCACCGAGCTGGCGTCTGCTCCATGATGTCCACACACTTGTAAGAATAAAAGAAGTTGTCACTTGTGCCGGTGAGTGCAGTTTTTCACCTTTTTTTCTTTGTGCTATTGTTTTTTATACAGACTATTTTCAAACTAGCACCGCCGACCACATCCCCAGCTATTACCTGTTTGCCAGAGGGTTCGGCTCCAGGCTATAGTGCCGATTATCTTTTTTGATTTGTTTCTACCAAAAATTATGCCAGACACAGCATGGCAGTGAGGACAGAGTGACCAAGGTAGAAGCAGGAGAAGGTGAGCCTCACAACAATTATTCAAGACACAGCATGGCAGTGAGGACAGAGTGATCAAGGTAGAAGCGGTAGCAGATGAGCCTCCTAAAAATTATGCCTGATACAGCATGACGGTGAGGATAGAATGACCAAGGTAGAAGCGGTAGCAGGTGAGGCTCTCAAAAATCATGCCAGACACAGCATGGCAGTAAGGACAAAGTGACCAAGGTAGAAGCGGTAGCAGGTGAGCCTCCCAAAAATTATGCCAGACACAGCATGGAGGTGATGATAGAGTGACCCAGGTAGAAGCGGTAGCAGGTGAGCCTCCCAAAAATGATGCCAGACACAGCATTACTGAACAAAAATTGGCTGTTTGCTGAGAATTAGAGGAGGAGGAGGAAGAGAAGGGGGAGAGTATATACGAAGAATCCTCATGTTGAGCTGCTTTCCCCGGGTGGACAGTTGAATTCAGGTGAAATCCAGGCTTTTTTCATTTTCATAAACATCAGCCTGTCAGCGCTGTCAGTTGACAGGCGGGTGCGCTTATCAGTGATGATGCCACCAGCTGCACTGAAGACCCGCTCTGACAGCATGCTAGTGTTGGGCCACGTATCCAGCTTTGCAACCCAAGGACGTTGGTATGGTCAGCAAGGTACTCCCTCACCTTCTTTCTGAAGGCCTCCCCCCTACTCTGTCTAGACTGGGGAAGGGGGGAAATAGTCTTGCTGAGGTGCCATGAAAGTGTCAAAGGCCTTGGAGAGTGTTCTCCTGTCCATTAACAAGCTGCCTGCTCCATCCCTCCTCTCCCATGCTTTTTGGCCCACAGAAGTACGTCCTCTGGCGCTAGTGGTGTCAGATAGGAAGTAAATTTTCAGCTTCTGCTCCAGGGCCTGTTGATATTGATTCACTCTTAGGCTGGTTTCACACGCTGTAACTGTGCGGCTGTATTTTTTATTGGGCTGTAAATGTGCGGGTGAAACTCCGGCCGTGGGAAAAAATAGACATGCGGCTCAAAACATACGGTCATTTACTTGGAAATCTGGTTCAACTAAAAATAACAAATAAAATGTTAAGAAAGTGATGGAAACACCTCTGGATGCATCTGGGAAAGCAGGGAACACAGTTTACATGACTCGCTATTACCGGGGTTTGCGATCCTCTGCACTATAGCCGATGTCTCTCATGGTTAATATATTGAATTAATAAAACACATTTTCTGTCTAATAAAGTCCCTTTTATTGTTCAATAATGAAATGTAAACGATTCCATCATTTTGCAATTAAATATACTGTTAAAATAAATATATATATAAATAAATGTATATTTATATATATATTTATTTTTTGACAGTATATTTAATTGCACAATGATGGATTCGTTAGAATTAAATTATTGAACAAAGAAACTGTATTTATTTAAACGAAAATGTGTTTTATTAATTAAATATTAATTAGTACAGGAAGCACTATAAGCCGGTAATTCATATGCCGGCAATAGAGCATTCTGTACTAATCATCACTTTACTTTAATGAAAACATCAAATGTTTCTTCTAATTATGTTATGACAATAATATTATTAGAAGAAACATTTAGAATTATATGTGCGCTCAGCTGATTGGCTGTTCGGCTGAGCGCACATATAATGAGCCGGTCCGCAGTACAGTGACTTCATTGTGCTGCGGACCAGCGAAGAGACAACATCGGGGTGAGTATAGAGCTCTCCCCACCCCCTCCCCGGCACTGCACCCCTCCCAGCAAGGAAGGGGGGTCACTTAACCCCTTCCTTGCTGGGATGGGTGCAGTCTGACATCAGTCTGGCCCCCCGGGGGTTAAGGGGGATGCAGTACATCCTCCCTTAACCCCTTGGGGGTCAGACTGTAAGCAGCGATCTGTAAAGATGCTGCATACTGTAAGGAGCACAACACCGCTCACAATGATGGGTGTTGTGCTCCTGTTTGTGTTTTTTTTTGTGTGTTTCTCCCTTTTTGTTTTTCAGATATCGGTATCCTGGGGATTACGTCGGATTCCATGGACTACGTCGATGACCAGCGGTTGTTCTTTGAATTTTTTTTTAATAAAATGGTCAATGAGGGTTGTGGGGGTGTTTTTATTTGAATAAAAAAATTTGTAAACTTGTGTCTTGTCTTTATTTCTTTACTTTATAGACTTAGTAGTGGAAGCCGTCTAATAGATGGAATCCATTACTAAGTTGGGGCCTAGTGTTAGCCGGTATAAAATGGCTAACACTAACCCCCCATTATTACCCCAGTACCCAATGCCACCAGGGGTACTGGGAAGAGCCGGGTGCCAGTGGTCCCGGAGCGTCAATATTGGCGCTCCTGGACCGGGCGGCAGCAGGCTGGTAAGATTTAGGCTGGGGAGGGCCTAAACCAATGGCTCTTCCCACCCTGGTGTTACCAGGCTGCTGTCGTTTGGTTTTTAACCCGGCTGGTTATAAAAATAGGGGGGACCCTATGCGTTTTTTTTTAAAATAAATAAATAATTAAAAAAAAACGCATAGGGTCCCCCCTATTTTTATAACCAGCCGGGTTAAAAACCAAACGACAGCAGCCTGGTAACACCAGGGTGGGAAGAGCCATTGGTTTAGGCCCTCCCCAGCCTAAATCTTACCAGCCTGCTGCCGCCCGGTCCAGGAGCGCCAATATTGACGCTCCGGGACCACTGGCACCCGGCTCTTCCCAGTACCCCTGGTGGCATTGGGTACTGGGGTAATAATGGGGGGTTAGTGTTAGCCATTTTATACCGGCTAACACTAGGCCCCAACTTAGTAATGGATTCCGTCTATTAGACGGCTTCCACTACTAAGTCTATAAAGTAAAGAAATAAAGACAAGACACAAGTTTACAAATTTTTTTATTCAAATAAAAACACCCCCACAACCCTCATTGACCATTTTATTAAAAAAAATTCAAAGAACAACCGCTGGTCATCGACGTAGTCCATGGAATCCGACGTAATCCCCAGGATACCGATATCTGAAAAACAAAAAGGGAGAAACACACAAAAAAAAACACAAACAGGAGCACAACACCCATCATTGTGAGCGGTGTTGTGCTCCTTACAGTATGCAGCATCTTTACAGATCGCTGCTTACAGTCTGACCCCCAAGGGGTTAAGGGAGGATGTACTGCATCCCCCTTAACCCCCGGGGGGCCAGACTGATGTCAGACTGCACCCATCCCAGCAAGGAAGGGGTTAACTGACCCCCCCTTCCTTGCTGGGAGGGGTGCAGTGCCGGGGAGGGGGTGTGGAGAGCTCTATACTCACCCCGATGTGTCCTCTTCGCTGGTCCGCAGCACAATGAAGTCACTGTACTGCGGACCGGCTCATTATATGTGCGCTCAGCCGAACAGCCAATCAGCTGAGCGCACATATAATTCTAAATGTTTCTTCTAATAATGTTATTGTCATAACATAATTAGAAGAAACATTTGATGTTTTCATTAAAGTAAAGTGATGATTAGTACAGAAAGCTCTATTACCGGGAATATGAATTACCGGCTTATAGTGCTTCCTGTACTAATTAATATTTAATGAATAAAACACATTTTCTTGGAAATAAATTCAGTTTCGTTTGTCAATAATTTAATTCTAACGAATCCATCATTGTGCAATTAAATATAATGTCAAAAAATAAATATATAGATAAATATACATTTATTTATATATCTATTTTTTTTAACAGTATATTTAATTGCAAAATGATGGATTCGTTAGAAATAAATTATTGATCAACGAAAGTGTCTTGATTACAAATAAAATGTCTTTGATTAATTTAATATAGTAACTATTAGAGGCATCGGCATTCGGCATCATTCCCGGCTATTTTTGAAGTACTTTGTACGGACCGCCTGTCAATCCTCGGCCGCATATTCAGCCGCAAATAATGGTCTTGTTCATTTTTTACGGGTCCGTTTACGATAGGGCCGTAGATTCATACATAGTGTGCACTGTGCAGCCGCATATCCTATACTTCACAGCATACACACGAACCCTCAAATATACGGGCGCACTATTACATCCGTACATACGGCCGCACTATTACTACGTGTGAAACAAGGGTTATACTGTGTTCCTCGTCAGAAATGAGAGTGGAAAAGTTCTGTTTGTACGGCATCGCCGCTGACCATCTGTGTTGACTCCTGAAAGGGGCCCAGTACCTGACAAATAACAGACATCCACGTCCACTCCTCATTGTAGATTTGAGAAAGCTGACTAACTTGACTATCACTTCTTGCCGAGATTGACATCTGGCATTCCACAATGGCTCTGCATTGCTGGCAAACCCTGGCTTCCATGTTGAAGGGGCAATTCCACCTTATGGACACGTTGCATAGCAGTCAGTGAGTTGGCAGTTGCAAGTGTCTTTGCACTGCCCTAAGGGTGGCAGCATCTGTGGTTGATTTTCGGAAATGCGCACAGATGCGCCACACCTTGGTGAGCAAGTCAGCCAAAATCGGGTAGGTTTTAAGAAACCACTGCACCACTAGGTTGTACACGTGGGCCAGACATGGCACATGCGTGAGGCTGCTGAGTTGCAGAGCCGCCACCAGGTTCCACCCGTTGTCCCACACAACCATGCCTGGTTTGAGGTTCCGCGGCGCAAGCCAAAGATCAGTCTGTGCTGTGATGCCCTGCAACAGCTCTTGGGCGGTGTGCCTCTTGTCGCCTAAGCTCAGCAATTTCACCTAGCGCTAACAAATGGACGCGTTCATGGAGGGTAATAAAGAGGAGGAGTAAGAAGAGGAGGAGGAGAAAGAGGTATACAAATCATGAGAGGCCCCGCAATCCTTGGTGTGGGCAGCACATGAGGGAAACCAAGGTCAGACTCTGTCCCAACCTCCACCAAGTTGACCCAATGTGCCATCAGGGAGATATAGTATCCCTGCCCGCCAGCACTTGTCCACATGTCCGTGGTTAGGTGGGCCTTGTCACTGACTGCGTTGGTCAGGGCACATATAATGTTATAGGGCTAGAAAGGCACACAGTGAAAAGTAGTTGCGGCTAGAACAGAGTACCGAGGGACAGCCATTATCATGAGGTTTCTAAAAGCCTCTGTCTCTACCAACCGATAGGGCAGCATCTCCAGGCTCCAGGCAGTTTTCCTATGTGCGCATTTAGGGCTTGTGCATGTGGGTGAGTGGCAGTGTATTTGCGCTTCTGTTCAAAGGTCTGTTGTAGGGACAGTTTAACGCTGCGCTTGGACACCTTGCTGGAGGCTGGGGAGCAGAGTGGAGGTGAAGGGGTGCATGTAGGGCTGGAGGCGCTCATGTCTGGGGCCTGGGCGGGGGGACTGACAGAGCCAGCACGTGACACAGGGGAAGGAGCAGGGGTGTGACTTGCAGTCACTGAATGGCCTTGATTCCACTGAGTGGGGTGTTTAGCATTCATATGCCTGCACGTGCTATTAGGGGTTAGGCTGGTAGTGGTGGCTCCCCTGCTGATCCTCACGTGGCACACGTTGCACACTACAGTAAGTCGGTCATCCGCAGTTTCTTTAAAGAATCTCCAGACTTGCGAACGTTAAACAGTTGCTGATCTACTTCCTCTGGCCCTGCTTCTCCCTCTGCCCACCCCTCTTCCTCTTTTAACCGGTCCTGTGGCTGAACTTGCCTCATCCTCAGAAGCACTGTCTTCACTAGGCTTATCCACCCAGCTCGGTAAGTCACCTCGTCCTCATCCACCAGCTCTTCCTCCAATTCCTCACTCTGCTCCCCACTTTGAGTTACATCCATCACAACAATGTCACTGTCTGACAACCGGGTCTCACTGTCATCATCAGACACCTCTTCAAACCCCGCTTGCAAGTCCCTACTCTCATCACCCACTGACTGCGTGAGCTGCATAGTTTGGGCATCGGGACAGATCGACTGCTCCGGTTGCTCAGACTCAGGGAAGGATCCAGAAAAGAGTTCCTGGGAGCATGGTGGTGGATCTGAATCCCTCCTTTTCCTGGAGGGGCCAGGCTGTGGCAAAGGAGGCTGAGCTGCTGGAGCCAGGGTTCCACTCTCTTGGCTAGCGTGGTTGGACTGCGTGGAAAACTAGGTGATGGACACGTTACTGGACACATTATCAGCTATCCACGTAATCACCTGTTCACACTGCTGCAGTTTCAATAGCAGTGTACCCTGAGACCCCGTAAGTTGCGAGTAGAAGCTGTCTGCGGTGTGCCACTGCTCCCTTCTGAATGGGTGCTGCTGTGTCACCCTGCCCAGAATCACGGCCTATGCCCACTGCATCACTTGGAACCCCACGCCCTGGTCCTCGACCTCGACCCTTACCCCTGGGGTTCACCATTTTATGGACACTGCACAGTAAAGACTAAGATAGCTGCACTTCAGATCACAGCAAGCCTAGAAAATATATTACTCAGACTTTTTTTCGAGGTAGTCGTATAGAGTCTGCGTGTAAACGGTGCTAAAAAATAAAGCAACTTTGTAGACTGGCTGCAGATGACAAAAGATGCTGGTCACACTAGTTTTTGGAGGTTAACGTATATAGTTTGTGTGAAAGTGGTGCTATACGGTGTATGCCACCTCTTAAACGGGACAATGAGCAATGAGGTTGGATATGGCTGCATTAAAAAATAAAGCAACCCTGATGACTGGCTGCAGATGAGAAAATGTACTGGTCACACTAGTTTTTGGAGGTTGTCGTATGGAATCTGTGGGTAAGTGCTGCTATATAGTGTATGCCACCCTCTTACACAGTTCAATTAGCAGTGAGCTTTGATATAGCTTCACTAAGAAATAAGAAAATAGACTGGTCAAACTAGTTTTTGGAGGTTGTCATATAGAATCTGTGGGTAAGTGTTGCTATATAGTGTATTCCACCCTCTTATACAGGGCAATTAGCAGTGAGCTTTGATATGGCTGCACTAAGAAATAAGAAAATATACTGGTCACACTACTTTTTGTAGGTTGTCATATAGAATCTGTAGGTAAGTGCTGCTATATAGTGTATGCCACCCTCTTACACAGGGCAATTAGCAGTAAGCTTTCATAATGCTGCACTAAGAAAAAAGAAAATATACTGGTCACATTAGTTTTTGTAGGTTGTCATATAGAATCTGTGGGTAAGTGCTATTATATAGTGTATGCCACCCTCTTACACAGGGCAATTAGCAATGAGCCTGGATATGGCTGTACTAAGAAATAAAGAAATGAGAAAATATACTGGTCAAACTAGTTTTGGAGGTTGTCGTATAGTCTGTGTGTAATGTGTGGTAAATGGTCTATGCCACCTGTTACACAGGACAACGAGCAGTGAGGTGCTATGCAGCTGTACTACAGCTGTACTACACAGCAATACAATGTACAACATCAGCAGCACTAGCCACAAAAAATATAATAGTATTGAGGGGTCTGGGTATGCACCACCTGCTGTCCCCTTTCTGCCAGCAGTCGATCACCACAGTGTGCTGCTACAATTGTGGTAGCTGCACTGCAAGTCACAGCCAGCAGTCTGAAGTACGCCAAAAAAAAAAAAAAAGATTTTAAGCCCTTACAAGGGCTGTTGGGTTCTTTCTTTACTATCCCTTCCTACAGGAAATCTAATTCCCTCCCTAACGCTCTCCCTGACAAGCAGCAGCTCTGTCCCTATTCACTCCCAGCATGCATGTGAGGTGAGCGCGGCCGGCCCAGATTTTTATATGCCAGGGTCATCTGATCTGGCCAACCAATCGCTGCTATCGACATGTATGGTCCCACGTCATCACACACTGTACCAAAGAGTCTTCTGCATGTTGATTGACTGAGAAATTGCACCCAAACTTACTGGAAAAGGAGGATGCCTTTTTCTTGAGTATCGCGAGATGCTCATCTGAGTAAAGAGTACCATCGGGTACCCTAATACTCGGACGAGTACCAAGCTTGGACAAGCATGCTCGCTTATCACTACTGGTTAAGTCAAGTGTAGAGAAATAGGATGATGACCCCAATGCTGTGAGCGACTACTCTATCTGGGGGAGAGGATATGCATCTTTGTTGGTGATGTTATTGAGCTTTCTTTAGTCCAGAAGTGGATAGCGCCATCTTTCTTCTTGACTAGGACAATGGGGGCAGCCCAAGGGCTTTGGCTGTCTTGAAATACCTTGGCATCTTTAATCTCTTTGATGAGTTCCTTCACTAGTTGACAATAGAAACCTTGATTCCCATTTCGATGCCTTCTTGGAACTTAAGGGTTTTTCACCCAAGGGTCAATTCGTTTCCTCGGGGGCATTCCATTTAAATGAATGCATTCCCTCCTGTAATGGCCATTTCTTTTGCAAAAGGTACAATAGGGTCTTTCAAAAGGGGGGCTCCTCCCTGGTGGGGGTCGATCAGTACTAGCAAGGCGCATGTGTGGTTTAGGGGAGCATGGTCTACTGTGTAACACAGAATGAGACAGATAAACAAACACAGAGGAGAGTCAACAAGCCAAAGTCAAAACCAAACGGGCAACATAGTACAAAATCAGTAAACAATCCAATAGTCAAAGGTCAGGCGGAAGTTCAGATAACAGGTAAATCGAGCAGAGGAATAAGGTATGGGGATCGCAGTAATAGAGAGGGGGGATCTGGAAACTGTGTATGAACTTTAATAGCCAGTAATTAGAGACTGGCTCAGCTTCCTTTTATGAGGATCAAGAGCCTGGCCTGGATCCACATTGGACCGGCGCTCTGATCATCAAGGTTCCGGACAGGCAGATGAAAAAGTCAAAAGCCTTGCTCAGCTGCAGCAATCAAGTCTAGCAGATCTCAGTGTAGCTCCTGCATTGCCGGAAGCTGAGAAGCAAGCTGTGTGTCAAACAAACGCAAAAACAGGCCCAGTTCACACCTGGCTTACTGCACATTCCTGACAGGTTTTGAGTCTCTGCCTTTGCCTCTACTTGTTCATGTAAGGCGTTAACAGGAGTGGCTGCAGCTTGTAGTGCCTGACTTTGTGGAGGAGCAATAAGCACTGTGGAGACAGGTGCACTAGCCAGAACTGGGAGAGAAGGAACTGCATAGACTGTCTCTGTGGATCTGGAATCTACACTCTCAGTGAATCTGTCCATTATAATGTGCTCTGCATCTGCAGATGTGAAGGTGTCTAGTTGGCGTACAGCTCTGAAGGTAGCGTGTAGTGCAGGGGCGTAACTAGAAATGGCTGGGACCCATAGCAAACCTTTGATTGGGGCCCCCCCTACCCCAAATCCACCCCCACCCCTGACCGACCACTACGCCATCAACACACCCAGATCTACACAGGTTCTGTACTCCATATAAATTACAGTGTAGTTACATCAGGTGACTCACAGGGGACGTCTTCTCTGATCGGAGTTCTTCCCTTTTCATCTTCTTCTCCATCTGCCCTGGGCCGTTATGAGAACTTCTCGGAGCCACGAATCCACAGAATCTGCCAGACAGACATATTAGGCTCCTCACACTGACACCATCCTCATCTGTATACAAACTGCACATCTGTAATGGCCCCTTTGTACCCTCTTTCAGTGAGTAGCCCTGACTCCTTGTATAGGAACATATATATATATATATCCCTTATAGTATATGCCCCCCACTGTGTAGACAGCTTATAGATTGCCCCTTGTTCAGTGCTCCGTATAGATGGCCCCATGTGCATCACCTATATCAGGGGTAGGGAACCTCGACTCTCCAGCTGTTGCAAAACTACAACTCCCATCATGCCTGGACAGCTAAAGCTGTAGTTTTGCAACAGCTGAAGAGCCGAGATTACTTCTGTGTAGTCCTCTTAGAGATGACCCTGTATGTTGTCCACTCCCCCATATAGCCCCCTTATGTTGTCCAGCCCCCATAAAGCCCCCTTATGATGTCCAGCCCCCCCCCCCCCCGTATAGCTTCCAGTGTTGTCCATCCCCATCCCACATAGCCCCCAGTATTATGCATCCCCAGCCCCCACATAGCCCCCAGTATTGTGCATCCCCATCCCCCATATAGCCCCTAGTATTGTGCATCCCCCCACATAGCCCCCAGTATTGTGCATCCCCATCCCCCATATAGCCCCCAGTATTGTGCATCCCCAGCCCCCACATAGCCCCCAGTATTGTGCATCCCCAGCCCCCACATAGCCCCCAGTATTGTGCATCCCCAGCCCCCACATAGCCCCCAGTATTGTGCATCCCCAGCCCCCACCTAGCCCCCAGTATTGTGCATCCCCAGCCCCCACATAGCCCCCAGTATTGTGCATCCCCAGCCCCCACATAGCCCCCAGTATTGTGCATCCCCAGCCCCCACATATCCCCCAGTATTGTCCATCCCCAGCCCCCATATAGCCCCCAGTATTGTGCATCCCCAGCCCCCACATAGCCCCCAGTATTGTGCATCCCCAGCCCCCACATAGCCCCCAGTATTGTCCATCCCCAGCCCCCATATAGCCCCCAGTATTGTGCATCCCCAGCCCCCACATAGCCCCCAGTATTGTGCATCCCCAGCCCCCACATAGCCCCCAGTATTGTGCATCCCTTAGCCCCCACATAGCCCCCAGTATTGTCCATTCCCAGCCCCCATATAGCCCCCAGTATTGTGCATCCCCAGCCCCCACAAACCCCCTAGTATTGTGCATCCCCAGCCCCCACATAGCCCCCAGTATTGTGCATCCCCAGCCCCCACATAGCCCCCAGTATTGTGCATCCCCAGCCCCCATATAGCCCCTAGTATTGTGCATCCCCTTCCCCACATAGCCCCCAGTGTTGTGCATCCTCAGCCCCCATATAGCCCCCAGTGTTCCCCTCTGATAAAAATAAACAAAATACAACTCACCTAACCACACGCTCCCCCGTCGGTCGCCGGTCTCCTCTTCTCTCTTCCTCCGACTAATAAGCCGCTCCCTGCTGAAGTCCCAGGCAGCGCCATCACTGAGCTCAGGCTGCGCCCCGGTGGCTGGGACTTCCTGTACAGGGAACGCAAACCGGAAGTCCCAGCCGCCGCGGCGCTCAATGATGGCGCTGCCCGGGACTTCGGCAGGGAGCTGCTCATCGGGCGGAAACTCTTGTGATCGCAAGCAAAACGCTGCTTGCGGTCACAAGAGTGATTGACAGCGCGGGAAGCCTATGGTTTCTCGCGCTGTCAATCACGACACTTAACACCCGGGAGGCCCGCTCGGCCCCCGGGTGCTTCAGACAGTCAGCTCTGGGGGGCCCAGGCCACGGGCCCCCTGGTGCCAGGGGCCCCGTAGCGGCCGCTACGGCTGCTACGGCGGTAGGTCCGCCCCTGGTGTAGTACAAGTGCATAGTCTCTGAGAGTCTCACCTGGCTTCTGAAGCCTGTCATAGAACCTTAGTCTTACTTCTGAGGGTGATTGGATCTCGAATTCCTCTCTCAGCTTGTTGAGGATGGCATCAATGCTGGTCTTGTGAGCGCGTGCCCAGGTACGAAACTCCTCAGCTGCTGGTCCCTCTAGCTGATCTATCAGGATCTCCACCTGTTGCTCAGGAGATGAGAAGAGAAATTTTTGTGATCTGCGCAGCTTTTCACTGAAATGTGCCAGTGTTCTTGGGGTACCCCGGTAAAATGGCAGATTAGCCAGGTGTAGGAAAATGATGGAGCTGCACCGGAGGATGGCAGTGGGTCCACAGATATTTGAGATGGCACAGAGGCGCTGATGATTTGCTGGTCATTGCTGTCCGGAGCAGACATGATAGATGCTGAGGTTGTGCTGCTCTAGGAGACAGTTGGTGAGTAACTCTGGTGATGAATTTGGATGCTCCTGGGCTGTATTCGACTTGTGGTGTGCCACTGAGGAGCCTAACCACTGTAGACTGGAGCAGCGAAATGGCGAATCCGGGACTTTCGGTTATGGCCTGTGTTCTTTCCTGTTGTGCCGGGGGTGGCGCTGTAGCTTTGGTGGGTTTTTGCATGGTTTTCCCGTGCTTGTGCGGGCGGGCTTTTTGAAAGTTGTGGCAAACCCAGAAAATTCGGGTTACAGTCCCGGTAAAAAAAGATGGCTCCCCCACTTTTATATTCACAGTTAGAATGGTTATCTTTGGGGCACTTATCTTCTGAGCAGTATTTGCTTGGGTGGTTAGACTAATGTAATCTGTTTTGGCGAGTGAGAGTACATAGTTCTTTTGTATGCACCAAAAACAAGTGGACATGCACCGTACGCAATACTTGAAAAATAGGGCGCAACAAAGTTTGGATCCTGTACGTGACTGCCAATTCTGTGGTAATGCTACGCTCTGGTGTAGTGTTCTACTACCAGTTACACACCGAGGTGGTAGCGGCGACACCACTTTTATGGTGCTTGGTAGCGCAGTATAGCCAAGCCGGTGATGATAGTATTCTGACGCCAGTGCTAACTCAACACACAGGTGTGGTGGTAAACCTGCTTTTAATTGTAGCTGGCTATACTGTTCCCTTGAAATGGTCGGTGACCTGCTGGGCTGTTTTGGGTCCCTGGGCTCTTGTCACAGTGGTCCGGAGAGAGAAGATCTGCACCAGCACCTATAAACCTCTGCCACACACCTTGGGTCAGTTTTCCCCTTTCTATCGGTGGCGGTACCAATAGTCTGGGTGGGTCGATCGCCACTCAGGTCTACCGTGACAAGAGCTCAAGGGACCCATAACCCCCCAGGTCAACCCCATTTTTGGGGAACAGTACAAACCGGCCATACACAAAGCAGGCACCAACATCACACCTGTGTGCTGGATTAGCACTGGCGTCATGACGACCACCATCACTGGCCATGTACTGTGGCATAAAATCCACCACATTGTCACAGTACAGTACTAACTGGACAAGGCCCCCAAGATGGTTCCTACACTTGCACTAAACTACTTCTACCTTCTCTTCACTCTTCACCCTTATCACCTGCACTTGCTGAGTTTACTACTGTTGTCCCTGTATTGCACTGAAGTCTTATTCAAGTAAAAGTCACTCCGGTTAAGTGCTAAACTCTGTCCTATTTTTGTGTCGCCGCACCTGCTGCTACACCTACACTTGGGCTACCCTTTTTTCAAGTGCAGTGCTCGTGTATCTGGGGGTGGGTTCTAAGACCACTCCTGGTCACTGTTACAAATGCTCACGTGTACTACCCAAGTCCACCTTGCTGAACCACTACCACACAGTACTCCAGGCCATGGCATTAGCACATATGGTATGTAGTGGGAATGTTAGTGGCACATTAGGTTAGTAGCAGGTTTATTAGTGGCACATGTGGTATGTGATTTATTTCTAGTGCGTTATATAAAGGCAGGTATATTTCCCTGCGATATGTCATTATTTTTTTTTGTAATACATAGTCAGGTCCATGCTGTTTTTTTTTTTTTTTTAAATGCTGTAGGCTGTGGGTTTGATATGGTTTAGGTGTTTATTTGCTATTTATATGCGGGGTTGCATGCTACACTTTGAATAAAAAAAGCAGTTAAACACCCCCCCCCCACAAAAATAAATAAATAAATAAATTAATTAATTAAAGGGGTTATCCGGCACTTTAAATTTTTTTATATTTTGCTGTTATATAAAACATCTCCACTAGAAATGAGCGAACCTGGAGCATGCTCGAGTCCATCCGAACCCGAACTTTCGGCATTTGATTAGCGGTGGCTGCTGAACTTGGATAAAGCCCTAAGGCTATGTGGAAAACATGGATATAGTCATTGGCTGTATCCATGTTCTCCAGACAACCTTAGAGCTTTATCCAAGTTCTGCAGCCCACGTTAATGAAATAACGAATGTTCGGGTTCGGATCGACTCGAACCCCAACCCGGTTCGTTCATCTCTAATCTCCACATTAACAGCCCACTAACCCAATCAGTCAGTGCTGTCCTGTCCAGTGATTGGCTGAGTGGCTGTCTTTGCTGAGATGAGCTTGTCTTGCAAGGGGCACTGGCAGCAGTTAGCGGCCGAGTCCCTGTAGGAGGACACTGCGGAAGCGTAGAGAGGTTAGAATTATTTTATTTAAAGACAGCACAATATCAAAAATATTCAAGTGCTGGATAACCCCTTAAAAATGTTTAACATAAAGCAGACAGCAAACAGGCCTCTGTACTCTCCAATGCCAGGGCTGATTTTCAGTCCCAGTCCGGCCCTGATCAGATGCATGAGTTTTTGCCAGGGACTCTAGAAAGTAATTGGTGTACTGTTAGCATAAGTGTTTTTCATGATCATCGTAACTAGGCCTGATGTATGTTAAATTGATAACCTAGGCGCTTGGTAACTCTCTACTGTTTATCATATTCCTTAGCGTTCAAATATCCTGAGAGTCCAAATTAGTGAGATATATGTGTATATATATATATATATATATATATATATATATATATATATATATATATATAGTTCTGCATTTATATACTACAGTCACCACAATGAGAATATGACAATGTTTTTTAAAGGTAAGATCCAATTTAATGTTAAGTCTGAGTATACATATTTTTTGCAGTAAAAACTAAAATTATTGACATCTTTACATTTTGTGTTCTGCAGTGACTCTTTTTGGGGAAAGGATGAGCTGTATAGTTTATATGGTGCAGATTGATATTATATGTAATATTTATTGTTAATACATTTTTAACATTTTTTTTCCTTTTTTTTTTCTATTTCCACCTGGTGTTTAAAAAGCCATGGCTTTTCAATTTTTCACGTACAGACCCATATGAGCTCTTTTCTTTTTTGTTTATTATTCCTCATTTTTTCATAAAATAACCCAGGATGAGTGTGGTAGGTGAGACTAGGTTGTTTATTATTTTCTATGCAACCCCAGCAATATATAGGAATGCCCTAAGTACTTTATTGCACCACCAAAAACTAGTCGGTAAGAAACATACTGCACATGAATAATTCTGTTAGAATGTGAATTAGGTGACATGTTCTCCACTTTTTTCATGAAATCATGGCTCACTGTGCAATCCAAATATCTGTGTATTTGTACACAACAAGATTCTGTAGATGCCATTAAGTCCAAAGACCAATATGAGAATTACAGTTTCTTACTTCGATCTCCAGGTTGAAGTAAAACTGGTGAATGACTGAGGCGCTGATCTGCATGTATTTACATACCACTGTACAACAAATTCTAACTTGGATATCTCTATTAAATCAAACGTGCTATAGCACGTCACCATTTTTTTAACTTTATGAAAAACTTTAACAAAGTATTATATGATGCATACTAACAAGGGACTCTGTAACTGTCAACCAACCTCCCTCAACCGCTAAACTAACTTCACCTGTAAGTACGGTAAAGGATGCAGATTCCAAATCTGTATTTGTATCTTGTTTGCATTTTGCAGCTGTAAGCCTACAAACTGGGCATGATGTTGCATAGAGAGGACTAATTAGCTCAAGAATATAATAAAGAGGACTACTTATGGTGCGTTTACACAGGCAGATTTATCTCACAGATTTTTGAAGCCAAAGCCAGGAACAGACCATAAACAGGGAACGGGTCATAAAGGAAAGACTGAGCTTTCTCCTTTTTTCAAATCCATTCCTGACTTTGGCTTCCAAAATCTGTCAGATAAATCTGCCTGTGTAAACGCATTAGACTCCTTCATTTGTTTGCATATAGCAAAGCAATGCAAGAACATAAAAAGATAACAATTGCAGTTTGAGAATCAACTTTGTTTATTCTATTGACTGATAACTTAAGTTGTCTAAAGTTTAGGAAGTGTTTTGGAGGTGACAGAGTCCCTTTAACATCAAGTCACATCAAATCACTAAATATACCGTGATATCATAGGTCCCACAGATGAAAAAAATGACAGTAGCAGCTCAGGATCACTACAGTGGGGGTTATCCTTTTCTTTCTTCCACCTCTCCTCTTCTTTTGTGATTTTTTAAGACGCTCAAGATTCTCAAGTACATAGTCGTTATTTACTACTGGTCTACACAGCCTACATTGGGTTTAGGATGGGCAACATGGCAATTTAGCCTTCTCTGATGTTACTGTACATAAGTCCTCTGATTGTTTTTTTTTTTTTTTTTTTAATACTCCACAATTTGTTCAGGAGTGCCACTATGTCAACAGGTTACACATGACAACCTTTCTGATATATCAGATGTTTTATGTTTGTGTTCCAAATTAGGTGTCGTTCCCTGCTGCATCAGGGTGCGATTATTTTTGCTTTCGATTTCTGACTTGAAACACTATGCATATTCTCCCGTCACCCTATCCCATTTTCCTTATTTCCTATATTCCCTTCTAGCTTCTCTGTTGGTTTATGAAAAACTTTAACCCCTTAAGGTCAAAGCCAATTTTCGTTTTTGCACTTTTGCTTTTTCCACTTTAAGTTTAAAAGTCCATAGCACTTGCAGTTTTTCACCTAGAGACGTATATGAGCGCTTTTTTTTTGCGAAACCAATTGTACTTTGCAATGACAGGCATTATTTTTCCATAACATATGCTGCGAAACTGGAAAAAAATCATTTGCGCTGTCAAATTGAAAAAAAAAAAAAGGAATTTGTTTTGATTTCGGGGAGTTTTGCATTTACGCCGTTCGCCCTATGGTAAAACTGACTGGTTATGCATGTTCCTCAAGTCGTTACGATTACAAAGATATATAACATGTATAACTTTTATATTATCTGATGGCTTTTAAAAAAATTCAAACCATTGTTAACAGATATATGTTCCTTAAAATCGCTCTATTCCCAGGCTTATAGCGCTTTTATCCTTTGGTCTATGGGGCCGTGTGAGGTGTCATTCTTTGTGCCATGATGCGTTCTTTCTATCGGTACCTTGATTGCGCATATACAACTTTTTATCACTTTTTATTACATTTTTTCTGGATTTGATGCCACCAAAAATGCGCAATTTTGCTCTTTGGAATTTTTTTGCGCTTACGGCATTTATCGTGCAAGATCAGGAATGTGATTAATTAATAGTTCGGGCGATTACGCGCGCGGTGATACCAAACATGTTTGTTTATTTATTTATTTATATTTATAAATGGGAAAAGGGGGGTGATTTGGACTTTTAATAGGGGAGGGGATTTTTTATTATTAAAAAAACATTTTTACTTTACTTTTTACTTTAACTAGAAGTCCCCCTGGGGGACTTGTATATAGAAAGCACTGATCTCTTATAGAGATAGATGCTGTGTATATACACAGCAAAGATCGATCAGATCGGTCATAGATTGCGATGGCCTGCTGCAGGCCATAGCAATCTATTGCCGAGCCGGGATCAGCGTCATTCCGACGCTGAGGCCTGGCACGGGCAGAAGAACGGATCTCCCCCCGAGATGGAATCGCGGGGGGGAGATCCGTCCCACTAGACACCAGGGAAGTGAGGTCTGAAGCCTCTAAGTGCAGCTGTCAGCTCTGACAGCTGCACTTAGAGGCTTAATTAGCCGGTGCGGCAACGGGACTAATAGAGGCACTGCCCGGCTGCACATGTCAGCCGGGATCAGCGCAGTTCAGAGTAGGGTCCCAGAGGGACCCCGCTCTGAACACCCCGCGCGGCACCATGACGTATCAGATACGTCATGGGTCGCTATGGGGTTAATAAACATTGGATACGCTGAAAAAAATCACAGGAGAGCTCTGACTGATTGCAATGGGTAACAAAGAAAATTTTAGAGCTAGACAGTTTTCATACATGTCCCTCATTTCATTGCTATTATTTACCACATGGCGTAACTTATTTATGTAGGCTATTTGTAGAATGCTAATTTTACAAATTGTTTTGCATGTAATTTGGTTAAATTCGATATGTGTCACTGTTAGAACTCGGGCCGTGCATTCGGCTCAGCGTCCATAGCAGCCAGCCATGATTTGTTCTGCTCTGCTATTCCGTGTTGTAGCAGAGCCTAGTGTTTCACTCTCTGGATGATTAGCTTAGGTGTGGTGTTTTCACTGATTATTAAATTTCAGTTGTCTCAACAGTTAGCTGTCAGTATCTGGGCAGGACCTGGAGCCTTAGCCCCAATCACGCCAGGGGTTAATAGCAGCGATTGGCTGGCCAGATCAGATGACCTGGGCATATAAGAATCTGGGACGGCTGTCAGACGCAGGCTGGATGAGATTAGGGAAAGAGCTGTTGTCTGTCAGGGAGAGTGTTAGGGAGGGAATTAGCGTTCCTGTAGGCAGGGATACAAGAGAAAGAACCCAACAGCCCTTGTAAGGGCTTTAAATCTTTATTTATTTTTTTTTATTACTCAAGACTGCTGGCTGGGACTTGAAGTGCAGCTACCACGATTTTAGCTGCACACTGTGGTAATCGACTGCTGACAGAACGGAGACAGCAGGTGGTGCATACAGACCCCAAAGAAGTCCTCAGTACTATTTTTTTTTTTTTTTTGCGGCTGGTGCTGCTGCTGTTGTACAATGTATTGCTGTGATTTGTAATACAGCTGCATAGAACCTCACTGCTCATTGTCCGGTGTAATGCTGGGTTTACATGGAGCGATAATTCGCCCAATCGTACGATTAACGATTTCTAAGTAACGATTTTTCTTTCATAATGATCAGCATTTAGATAGAACGATATATCGTACAGAAAATTTGTTTTCCGATCATTTTGCGATCTCGCACATACATTAGGTAAAATCAGTGAACAACTGTTTACACGGAATGATCGGCGAATGTTTTGAGAACGACGAACGACAATTTAAGAACAAGTTAAAAGATCAAAATGAACGATTTCTCGTCGTTCGATGGTTCGCTGCGTTTACACGTACGACTATCGTTCGAATTCGATCATTATCGTGCAAATTCGCATAAGAGGGTGTCATACACCATATAGCAGCACTTACCCACAGACTATATGACAACCTCCAAAAACTAGTGTGACCAGTATCTTTTGTCATCTGCAGCCAGTCTGCCGGGTAGCTTTATTTTTTAGTGCAGCCATATCCAACCTCACTGCTCATTGTCCTGTGTAATGCTACGTTTACACGAAACGATTATTGGGCGAATTTTCGCGATAACGATCGAATTCCAACGATAATCGTACGTGTAAACGCAGCGAACGATCAAAAAATCGTTCATTTTGATCTTTTAACATGTTCATAAATCGTCGTTCGCCGATCGCAAAAAATTAGCCGATCGTTCTGTGTAAACAGTCGTCGCGCGATAGTCCGGCCGCCCGACCGGCCGCAGCCCCGCCCGCCGCTCGCAGCCCAGCCCCCCACTCATCCGCCGATCGCCACCCCCACCGCCGGCGCCACTATGGTCGACACCCCGCCGCCCCGATCGCCTCCTCCGCCGCCACTCCGATTGCCACCGCCGCCGCTCCGATCGCCACCCTCACCCGCCGCCACTCCGATCGCCACCCCGCCGCTGCTCCGATCACCCCCACCGCCACCGCCGCCGCTCTGATTGACACCCCCGCCACCCCGATCGCCTCCCCCGCAGCCGCTCTGATCGCCACCCCCGCGCCCCGATGGCCACCCCCGCCGCCGCTCCGATCGCCACCCCCACCCGCCGCCACTCCGATCGCTCCCAACGCCGCGGACAAGAACATACGTTACCTGCTCCGCGCAGCAGGTCTTCGGACATCCCCGGCTCCCCTCTTCAGCGCACTGATTGGCTGAAGAGATGAGCCAGGAATTTCAAACGGCTCCTCTTCAGCCAATCAGTGCTCCTCTTCAGCACTGATTGGCTGAAGGGGAGCCGTTTGAAATTCTCGGCTCATCTCTTCAGCCCATTAATGCAAGGCAGCACTGATTGGCTGAAGGGGAGCCGTTTGAAATTCCCGGCTTCCCTCTTCAGCCAATCAATGCACGGCAGCACTGATTGGCTGAAGAGGGGAGTCGGGGATGTCAAACGGCTCCCCTTCAGCCAATCAGTGCTGAGGAGGAGCACTGATTGGCTGAAGAGGAGCCGTTTGAAATTCCCAGCTCATCTCTTCAGCCAATCAGTGGGCTGAAGATGGGAGCCGGGGATGTCGTAAGACCTGCTGCGCGGAGCAGGTAACGTATGCTCGTGGTCGGGGTGGCGGGGGCGGTCGGAATCGCAGCGGGGGTGGCGATCGGAGCGGCGGGGGTGGCGATCGGAGCGACGCAGGGGGCTGCGGTTGAGCGGGGGGGCGGGCTGCGGGCGGGCTGGGCTGCGGGCGCACGATCGCAAAACGATTTTTACATACGATATATCGTACCGTCTAAACGCTGATCGTTATAAAAAAAATCGTTACTTCGAAATCGTTAATTGTACGATCGGGCCAATAATCGCCTCGTATAAACTTAGCTTTAGTGTCCATTTACACAGAAAGATTATCTGACAGATTAGAGATCAGGTCATTAGAGATTAGAGATTAGAGATCAGGTCATAAAGGAAAGCTTGAGATTTCTCCTCTTTTCAAATCCATTCCTGGCTTTGGCTTTCTGTGTAAACGGACCCTAAGAGGCATGCACCATGTAGCAGCACTTACCCACAGTCTATACGACAACCTCCAAAAACTGTTGTACATTGTATTGCTGTGATTTGTAGTACAGCTGCATAGAACCTTACTGCTCATTGCCCTGTGAAAGAGGGTGGAATACACCATATAGCAGCACTTACTAACAGACTATACGACAACCTCAATGACATGCTGTTGCCCAGAGTTTGGCGTAATGGTGCGATAAGGCAGCTTCAGAGGCATCCATGCATGCTGCCCCTGCTGTTTCCTGTCCATATCTGTGGTGCATCGATCATTTTCTGAGGTTGACAGGTTTTCCCTGGGCCGAGCTTGGGTCCCCTGCAAAAATGCTCGAGTTTCCCATTGACTTAAATGGGGTTTGTTACTCGAAACGAGCACCCAAGTATCGGGAAATATTTGTCTAGCATAACGAGCACCCGAGCATTTTAGTACTCGCTCACCTCTAGTAGAGACACTTCCTGGAGGGAGCCAGACACCAGGTTACAGTCCTTACAGACCACAAAAACTTGCTGTATTTGGATATGGCCAGAAGGGTAAATCCCAGGCAAGCCCGCTGGGCACTGTTCCTCACTTGGTTCAGTTTTGTTGTGACTTACCGCCCTGGGTCTAAAAATATAAAGGCAGGCGCCTTATCGCGAAGTTTTGGTTTTTGTGAAGTACCTGAGGTTGAACCAGAAGGTATCTTAACCCCTTTTACTGTAATAGCTAGTATCTCTATGGATCTAAAAAGCGCTATTTTGAAGTCACAGGGGTATGCGCCTATAGATTCACTTTCTGACAAATTGTTTGTGCCTGTAAACCTCTGATGGGCTGTATTAAAGGAGGTTCACTCCTCAGTGGTGGCATATCACCTAGGTAGAGCAGGAATGGGTTACCTACTTACTCGTTCTTGTTGGTGGCCTTCCTGGCAGAGGGATGTTCCAGATTATGTGGACGTCATATGGGACTTATGCGCAGGCTAAGACTCCTAGGTTTTTATCCAAGGGTTTACTTCAACCCCTCCCTCTGCCCAGTTGACCATGGTCCCATATTTCCATGGATTTCATCACAGACCTTACTCTTTCCCAAGGGAAGACTGTAATTTGGGCAATTGTGGACTGATTTAGTAAGATGTGTTACCTTGTTGCACTTAAAAAATTACTGTGCACAAGAAATCAGGTTTGTTTATCTGGGCAGGACCTGGAGCCTTAGCTCCAATCATGCCAGGGGCTGAGACTTCAGGCTCCATAAGTATGCTCACTTGCCTCATGTTCCTTGCCTGCGATAGAGCCTATTTTATAGTGTTTCTTGACCTAGCGATTGTGTATTCGGTTATTTGACTTTTGGACTTGACTATTCTCCTAGACTATGTTTTGTACTGTGCCGCCCTCCTGTTGCTGACCTGGACCTCTGATCTTTCTGTATTGTGTGCATATGCCCAGTTGTTTAATTTTCACACTATGTAGGATAGGGACCATCAACAAGTTGTCTGCTGTCATTAGGTTATTAGCCAGTGTTAGGGCTGCACCTGTCCTTTGTGCAGAACACAGCCACAAAGGCACCTTCAATAGTAGGGTATGGCACTTAGTATGCATGGCACTTTTTTTGTGATGTTGGATCATGATGGGATACCATAATAGACTGATTGATTTGAAATGAGTGCTGAGGGACAGATGACATAACTGTAGCAAGATTCGGTTCAAATTAACAAAATGAAATTAATTCTGCTACAATAACTCAAGAAGCCATACATTTTAAAAAGCCAACAAGCTTAGAAGGGTTGTCCAATTTTCAAACCTCATTTTCATAACCCAATTAGGGAGTTCTGAGTATTTACAAGGAGCACCTCGGACTCTGTAGGACTAGTGTTGCCTTATCCAGACAGCTCACTGATATATCGGGACACTGTGTAATATTTATTTTCCCTTGTGGTGGTGCTGCAGGGAAATTGTACAGTTGCTCCCAGGAATTTGCACCATTTACATACAGCTGATTGCTGAAGGTTACATTACCTTGAGATGAGCTTTTTATTAAGGAACCATTTTAAAAAGTAAGGATAGTCAAATGTATAAAGCAGATTCAAATGGCATCACCACAAGATGGCTACTGCAAGCACTTTTTCATGTTCCTAGAAATTATCTTCTAGTCCCTGAGAGGCCTCCATGTATGTTGAACATAGACCGGCCACAGGAAATAGGAAAAGTGGAATATGCGCTAACCTAGAAATGATTTAACTTATTCAATGGAAACCTAAAATGCATTTTTTAACAATCCCTCTCTTGATCATAGTGGAGAGCAGATACAAATAGTATTTCTTGGTCTGAAAGACCTGACCTGTCTTAAAGGGGAACTCCACATTAGTAAAAATCTTTCCTATTAAAAGTACATTAAAAGTTATATAGATGTGTCTATACAATGTATTACTTAATCTGTACGGTTCTGCCACACTGGTGGCTGATAGAAATCAAGGAAGTGAAAAAAAATGGCCTCTGTGCCAATTCACATTGTCTCCTGCTCCCACTGCTCTCCCACCTTAGGAGACAACTCTTACATGCCTCTGTCTCACATTGTGTGTGTTTGCTGAGCACAGGCTGATGATGCATACAGGAGGCAGAGTGTGATGTCACTGGAGGCTTGGCTGGATCGCTAAATCGTCTGAGTGATTCACCATCTCTGATCGCCCAGAAGCAGGTAAAGCAAGGACTGTAGACTGTGATGAACAGCTGAGGGAAAGAATTGCATTCTGGAACCAGTACTGCATTCTGGGAACTGCTCAACCGGGAAGTACAGAAACACAATACAGAACAAAAACCCCCAAAACAAATGGATTTTTGGTAGTTTCAAAACTGGGATAGAAAGGTAAGTAATGCGTTATGCTTCTGCAGAAGTTTCATTTTTTTACCTCTACCTGGCATTCCCCTTTAAGCCTCTATTAGATGGGGCGACATAGAGGAGAAAACAAGCTGTGTCGGCGCTCATTTTCTCCTTGTTCCCCACTCGCTGCCACCGCTATTACACCACTGCCACCGCTATCGCTAGATCGTCCTATTCCACGGAGTGACGGCAGCAGAACATGTTGATAGACAAACGACAGTAACGATCAGCTGACATGTCGGCTGATTTTTGCTTTCTATTACACGTGACAATTATTGGCCATAACAGCCGATATTGGCTGAATACGGACGATAATCGTTCCGTGTAATAGGGCCTTTACACAGAGGACCCATTGATGTGAACAGGCACTGTGTAGCTATTTATTTCCCCTGGGGGAGCTCTGCAAAAAAGGTGGTTACTGCCAGATCTCCCCAAAAATTACAGCATAAGGCTTTATTCCCAAAACAGTATCTTTGCTCAGTATTTAAAAAAAAAAAATACTGTGTAGGAACCTAGCCTAAAAGAAAGTTTTAACACGTGGGTATGAGTGAGGGCTCATTTTTGCACCATAACACTCAGTTTTTATTGGTACCACATTTGTGTACTGTATATGTGACTTTTTGATCACTTTTTATTATTTTTTTTTACTGGGATATGATGATCAAAACTTAGTAGTTTTGCACTTTGGCAGGCAGTTGCACTTAAGCTGTTTACTGTGTAAACCAGGAATAGTGCCTTAAGGGGTTAAATACAAAGTGGAAACTATGGGGGAGATTTATTAAACTGGTGTAAAGTAGAATTGTCTTAGCTGTCCCTAGCAACCCATCAGGATCCACCTTTCATTTTTCAAAGAATCTGTGAGGAATGAAAAGTGGAACCTGATTGGTTGCTAGGGGCAACTAAGACAATTTGATACATCTCTCCCTGTCTGTGTGTGTGGGAGGGGAATTCACAACATATTTGTTTTCATGTGATTTTCGTACAGATTTATTGCAAGCATTTAAAACATATTAACATATATAGTTATAAATAATCTATCATTGTATTTACATTAACATTTCAGTGACATTGGAGCTCACATAAAACGTGCCGCAGGAACAGTAGTCTTGTTGCCCATGGCAACCAATGAGAGTCTATGTTTAATACTTACTTTAACTGGACCAGGTTAGTGAATACAAGTTATGCACCTAACTCATGCTCTGCACACTAAGCAGTAGACAGCGAGAGTGAACCAGGGCTTCCAGAAAGCTTTTCAGAAGCCGATGATCACTCAATGACTATGTTCCCACTATGGGATCATAGAGGGAAGCGTGAGTGTCTCTTAATATAGATGGCCACAAATAATAATCATGATAATTATTTGCGGACTCCAATATTAACACTTGGCCACCTTTCCCCTCTATTATTCTGCAGTGGGAACATAGCTAACAAATGGTTCTGTTTAAAACAACTGGTCTAAAGCAATTAAATTCTACTATCTACTTGATATATTTAGCAAGACTTACTTCTTAGTAATTCTTAGACAATGTTAACTGAATGAATAAAATTCCTGTAAAAAAAATAACAAAGAGAGAGACCAAGGTCTCAGTGTTCTCTTTTGGTGTCCCCATAAACATGAACATTTGGTGCAGTCGGTCAATAGTGGTGGGGTTGTTTATAAAGCTACATCACAGGTGCTGGTACTGTTACGGCTCAGAGGCACCCCGTGATTACTTTTTTTTTTTTTTAATGGAGTGGGGGTGATTTAAAAATAAAGAAAGGATACTCACCTGCCCTAATCCCCTGCAGCTGCTGTTCCAATAGTCCCTTGTTTCTGCTGCTCTCTAGTTCCATTGATGTGTTAACCCCTTAGAAAAATGCCTGCTCAGCATGTCACCAGCTGCATCCAGAGATTGGCTAAGCAGGCATTTTCTGCGGGGTTAATACATCAGAGGAAATGGGTGAAATGGGAAATGGAAGCTAGCAATCGAGTGACTGTTTAATTGGATCATGGCAGGTGAGTATGTTTTTTTTTTTTAAGTTATAAAGCTTTTTTTTTTGCTTTGTTAACCAAATCCCTAATCCTTCGATCACATCTCTCAAATACTTCTCTTTAGTGTCTCATCTTTTCTACACCTGGATACAATACTTGTTACATGTTTTTGATTACAAAGTTTACAAAGTGATTATCCTTGATAACTCGATTATTTTTATTCTCTGCAGTATTGACTCTGGCCTTATTATTCCTTTGTACTGCTTTATGGGATTGTCATTTTGACATTTTATGTACTTCAATTTCTGCTCCTAAGACACTCAAAACCTTTGGGATAAAATCTAAGATCATCACATATTATGGATGCATTGCACAATTATTTCTCTTCAGTTGGCCCAATGGTTCCAAGCTTCATTTGCTAACATTCATGGTATATGACAGTCATAATGTATTTTGTGCCAGAATGTCAGCATCTATAAAAATATACAGTACAATGTTCAATGGGGGTAATGGACAAGCTGGGAGAATGAACCAAACTTAAAGAACAGCTGGTGAACTTTAGTAGAAAGGGGAAAAAATGAGTTATCGTACAATTCACTATTTCAAACGCGCCATTCTAAGTAACCTCTCATATTCTAGATATAAAAAGTTTCAAATCCCTCTGCATCATTGGAACTAAATGCAATTCTAGTTTTACAGGTGGCATATAAAGGAGATCCATGTCTAGTGGCTTCTGGCAGCAATCGGAAGCTGACAGCTACAGTCAAAGACCATATCAGAATAAGCTCCACTGCAGTGTATTAACCAACTGGATGGTGCTTTTAATGGTTATAATGGCATCTAGGCTGTTAAAAGTTAGGTGTATTGTAGGCTATAATTGGAGATTGAAAGTTTGGCACTTTACTGCAGTATAGGAATAAAGTCCATCTTTGTTCTCTATAAGTTCGATTTGGCAAGTTTGAGGAAATTTGCAAAACCACTAAATATATTAAAAAAAATTTTTTTTACATCACCTGGTCGGTGCCAGCACATAGATCCCAGTGGCGCAGTCCACTTTCCAAATCGACACCCGATTCCCGCCATCTGCGTCGGTTTGTTTATATGCACATCAAGTCATTCTAGGCGGGCCCAGTGCCCCCAGTCTACCTATATCCCCTCGGTGACTCAGCCAGGCTTGATTATGAAGGAGGCACGTCACTGAGGGAATGGGATATCAGTACACTTGGGGTTGCCGGGGCTGCCTTCTGTGCATAGAGTGGCCCGATCTGCATATGAAGAAATCTGGTGGAAACCAGGCAGTGATTTGAAAAATTGACCAAGCCACCGATATCTACGTGCTCGTGACAACCAGGTGATATGAGAAAAAAAGGTTTTTCTCTATCCTTAGTGGTACATTCACTTTTAAATAACCACATTAAACCAGCTATAGAATTGCAGGCGTTTAGCTGTTTTAGTGTGGTTCAAAAAATTTGCTTCTTCGGTGTCCAGTGTCCCCTTTAGCAATCAAAATCCAGTTCACCCAATCACTGATTGGAATGTTTTTCTGCTCTATTCAGTTTGGTTGGAGAGTAAATCAGGACTGTCCTGAAGTCGGCGTATAAGGTTATTTTGGGGTGCCCCTTGTCAGTACAGGACACATTGTTGGCTGGCTGTTGAGAAGCCTATCTTCATAGAACCAAAGTTCTTTGCCTTTCTACTTTTTTCTATCCTTTTCCTTTCCCAGTCATGGTTTAACATTCCTAGTTGAAATAAGTCTTTAAGGGAAAGCTACCTTGACAAGACTGCATGAGAGATGTTTTGCATGTCATTTCTTAAAAAAATTACCCTCTTTGGTACCTAGATTACTAGAGTAACTGCCAAACCTAAATCACCAACTATTACATGTACACAAAAAACATCAATCACCATCAAAATGTTGTATGTACGGTAAGTGGCAAATCCCAAAGTACAAAAAGAAATTATTTCTTTAATTTACAACAACAGGCCTTGCGACAGCCAGCCAGCCAGCCAGCACTCTGCTCTTTACTGGTAAGGGCAATCACCCCAAAACAATTGTCTACAGATGGGCATTCTTTCCTTCTAGAGTGATTCCTGGCTTGTTTTAAGACTCTGAATTGGGGGAAAACACTGACTTGTAAGGGAAATTTACCTTGTTGTAGTTGGTATGAGAGAACTACAATTATACCCTTTCTTTGTAGTGGTCTAGTAACCTATATACAGTATTATTTTTCTAGAATATTTTAGTACAGAACAATGTGTTAACCTCTTTATATGCTTCTGTTATTAAAATTTGGTACTTTCCTGATATTTTGTCCTTTAGTTTCAATTTTATAATTTCATTTCACATTCGTAATTGCATTCTATATTCAAATAATACATAGCAGTAAATAGATCACAAATATCATATGCTTGCCACTGTGAATTTATTTTTTCCTGTTTGGAATTAAAATTTTCTACTTGATATAGAATTTTTTATACCTGTTTTAGGATAGATAATACCAATTGGTGTATAGAATATTTTTTATGAAAAAATGTTAAATGAATCAAGTGTAAAATAATTCTTCATGCCTGGCTTTCCATTACCCCAATGGCTTCATTTGCCACTATCATTTTTCTATATAATCATCTATGTCTCTATGATTTGTGGAAACATAATCATTATTATGGTTGTAAGAAATGACCCAAAGCTCCATATGCCAATGTATTTCTTTCTAGCAAATTTTTCCTTTCTGGAGATCTGGTACACAACAGCGATTGTACCCAGAATGATACGAGATCTCATCATGGAAGATAAGTCTATTGGCGTTGGTTCATGTTTATTACAATTTTACTTTGCTATGGTATGTGGAGGCAATGAGCATTGTCTATTAGCTGTTTTGGCATTTGATAGATTTATGGCTATCTGTTATCCACTCTATTATAACATTATTATGAAACCAAAAACTTGTGTCCGACTTATCGTGGGGTCTTGGATTGTGAGCTTCCTGACTCCAGCTTCTCCTGCCATCTCTCTCTACAAAAAGAGATATTGTGGTGCCAATATTGAACATTTTTTTTGTGATGTTGCCCCAATTTTACAAAATATATGTGAAGGGAGAGAATATACAAGATACATTTCTTATTTGCTGGCTTCTATTTTAATCCTGATCTGCTTTTCTATGATATGCATTTCTTATGCATTTATTTTGTTCACTTTAATTCGTATAAAATCCAATGAAAGACGTTACAATGCTTTTTCCACCTGTGTCTCCCACCTTACCGTTGTTGTAATCTTCTACAGTTCCTGCATGTTTACATATATCAGACCAAAGTCCCGTCCATTTCTTGAAACAGATAAAATTGTGTCCTTGGCTTACACTTTTATTGTCCCTGTAGTAAATCCTATGATATACACGTTTAGAAATAAGGCAATGAAAACGACTATAAAAAAATTTATTAACTAAAAAAAGAAAGTTACTGTTTTTTTTCCCATGAATGTGCATTTTATTTAGAAATATATTGTGCTGTGGATTTAAAATCAGGGCTGAGCAAGCTGGAAGCCATGTGATGCATTCCAGTCAATGAAAAGGCTGCAAGTGCACATGCGCACCAGTAGCTTTTTCTCTTCTATTCATTACACTGGAACCCAGAAGTGGGGAAGAACCGAAGACACCGACCGTAGCTGACAGGGATCGGCGATCGGTGGGACGGTAGCTCTTCTACATCTGTAGTGTTTGAACTGTCCCAGAACTTTAATGTGGATAGCTACTTAGCTGAAGCCACACAAGTTTTAACTACAGAAAGCTTGCCTCTTCACCAGCGTAATACCCAAGCAGAATTTCATAATATTACTAAGACATTTAAATCACAAATGTCTTAAATCACAAATTGTCCATAGAGGTTTACGGATTCCGATTTTCCCCAACTCTCAGAGAAGAGTTCTCTCATTCAGGGGTGGGAGAAGTTGCTTACGGAAAATTCCCTCCGTATGTTATTATACCTCCTTGACTACGAGAAGGGCCACTACAAAACAAATAAATGAACAATTGGATAAAGAATCGGCAGAGATCTGTAACTTTTCCACTTGTCCAGAGTATCCTAATTTAGAACAACAGTTTCAAAAACACCTTGGTATTTATAAAAGTGAGATCTAGGATAAAAAAAAAAAAAAACACAGAAAATTTGTCAGAGATTGGCAGGATTTCGCTAGTGGGCAAATGTATACATATAAAAAAAACATCCAATACACAAATCCCACGAACTAACTATTCAGATTCAGATACTTCTGGCCAGGAGGAATCCGGCTCTGAATCGAGTGGCCCTAATAGACTAAGGGGCAAGAGAAAACAAGGGAAACGCTCTTACCAACAAAATAAAAAAAAAGGCCAGCAGTGGCCAAAACCCCGCCTATAGTGAGCACATCACAGTTGCCGACAGTATGTGTGAGATAAAACAGAGATACAGTGGAACCTAGGAGCTCGTTTTCTGCCTCGTCCTCTTCTTATGTCACACAGGGCCTTTGCTCTCATGCCCTAGGAACACAGACTCCCAATATAGTGATGCAGGAGAATCCACCTATGACACAAATACCTCCACCAGTTGTCTTTTTATTCACTGGGACTCCTTTTTTAGGGCCAGGAACTTCAACTAAATAAAAGGTTTAAATCTTTTTGCCAGTATAAATGGCACTTTAATAGGGAGAGAAATACTGAAATATTGAGTCGTAGGGAGAGTCAAGGAATTAGAGCTCTGAAAGAGTTACTTGTGGAGAATGAGGAGGGAGCTATAAAACCAGATACTTGTCTCTGCCCTAAGTCCACCTTCACACCAAGCATCCCTCAATATTCACATATAGATGCCATTGTCTCCATGGTGGCAACATAGTTCTTATGGATAGGACTCAATATGTGGAGCTGGTAAAATTACTCCTGGAGGATAGGACAACCTGTACTGTGTTCTGGAAAGGGACCCCACTAACAACTTCCTTTAGTTAGTTAAAAATTATTCTGGACAATGCCAAAACTCAAAGACTCATTAGCCGTGGTGAATATCAATACATCTGGAATCCCACACCCACGACTGCAACTTTTTATGCAATGCCAAAAGTGCATAAATCTCTTTCTCCCCTGAAAGGTCGCCCCATTGTGTCGGGCAGTGACTGTCTGACACAAGGGCCTAGAAGATATGTGAACAAGATCTTAAATGCTTTTGTTTTTGCGCTATTTTCTTTTTTAAGGGACGCAAAAGACACAGTTCGCAAAATCATGGCTATCACTGTCACATCCACTACACATCTGGCTAGCCTAGATGTAGAATCTTTGTACACTAACATTAGACATGATTTGGGTTTACAAGCAGCCTCATATTTTTTTTTTATAATACTAGCCGTCACTTACAGGATCACAATCAGTTTACGCTTACCTTATTAGAATATGTTTTGACTCACCACTCTTTTTGTTTAATCACAGTTTTATTCACCAAACTAAAGGTACAGCGATGGGGAGCACTTGTGCACCGTCTTGCGCTAATTTGTTTTTAGGGTGGTGGGAAGTGGAACACGTTTATAATGAGGATTTGCTTTTTTTCACCAGTCACATTTTGTTTTGGCGGAGATTTATTGATGATATTTTTATTTTTTTGGGATGGGTGTAAATCCACCTTTGAGAATTTTGTTCAGATACTCAATAAACCAAGATTAGTATATTCTTTATGTGTGAATTTCGAGATCATGAGATCAATTTTCTTTATCTAACCATATCCATTGACTCAGACTTGAATATACAAACAGACATCTTTAGAAAGAGCACCTCTACAGACAATCTGTTGCACTGGCAGAGTTGGCATCCAGAACCACTAAGGAGGGGGTTCATAGGGCAGTTCCTACGGGTGAAGAGGAATTGCTCGGAACAATCTTGCTTTCTGAGGGAATGTGACAACAGAGATTTAGAGACAGAGGATACCCCCAGAAATCTATAAAAAAGCACTCCAGAGAACCCTTAATGAAAATAGAACCAATCTGTTGGAAGATTGATCTGGAACTGATCAATCAAATGGGGGCAAGAGAATTAGATGCATAGGAACCTATGACACCAATGCTTTCTCGATAATGGCTATATTGCGTAGACACTGGAGGGTCCTGTTGGGTGATCAAGAACTTAAGGAGGTTGGGGGCCCAGACTAAGTGTGACGTATAGGAGGGGGAAGAACCTCTGTGACCTTCTTGTGCACAGTCACTTTGAGGGTGAGAGGAAATAGAACTGGCTAAGATCCTGTGTAGTAGGCTCACACCCTTGTGGCAGATGGCGATTCTGTAGATATCTACCAACAGTAAAGGAGTTCCAAAATCCAGTGGATATGAGAATGTATCAAATACGACAGTTTATCAACTGTAAATCGAAAGGTGTTATCTATATTGCTAGAAGTGATTGTCCTAAAATTAATGTGAGCAAGACGTCACAGTAGTTTCATAGACGGATCTCTAAATATTAAAGTACCATGAGAAACGAAGAACATATACCTATCTCCAGACATGTATGAACCTTCCACGCTGGTAGATGTTACGCTATACACTTCAAAGGTATTTCCCAACCTAAATTGGGACCTAGGAAGGGCTGCTTGGACAATTTGCTGCTGCGTGAAGAGGCAAGATGGATACACAGACTCTCAAATATGAGTCAACAGAGAATTAATGAGGGTTTTTCTCTTTTGGCTTTTTTATAGGTTTCAGTTATTTGGTTTAGTATATGTGTTCCCAAAGGAAACTCTGTTTGTACAAAGGTGTCAGGAATGTGCAGTAGCATGGTGTGAACTGGGTCTGGCTTCTGCTTCTATGTGTTGCTTCTCAGCTTCCGGCAATGCAAGGGTTACCACTGAACTCTCCCAGCCTTGATTGCTGCAGCTGAACAAGTCTGGTTGATTGTTGTTACTCTCTGCCTGTCTGGAAACTGGAGGGTCAGAGTGCTGGTCCAATGGGGATCTGGACCGGGCTCTTAATCCTGATAAATGTAAGCTGAAGCCAGGCTTTCCCTGCTAGCTAATTGGGTTCATACCCTGATCCCAGCTCCCCCTGTCTATTCCTGTGATCCCCATACTTAATCCCTCTGCTTGCTCGACTTTATTACCTGACCTCTTGCTTGACTTTTTGACTATCCGATTGTTACCTGATTTTGTACTGTGCTACCCGTTTGGTTCTGACCTTGCTTGTTTGACTATCCTATATTGTGTTTGTTTGTCTGTCTTGTTCTGTGTGCACGTATCCAGTACAGGCAATGTCTTTGTGGTTGTCCGTGGCTGCCTAGGGCCGTTTGAGGAAAGTAGGTAGGAACAGTTCGTGGGTTCTGTATCAGGGCTCACTGTTGTGTCTTGTCCCTGCCTCCCCATCCTGACAAAAGGTTTATATGTCCCTATAAAGTAGTAGTGATGAGGTTACTGAATAAAAATAATCTTACCAGTGTTGAGCCTCCACTGTGGTTATTCGGAATGGAGGATGAGACCCCTGTTCACTTTAGGAAGAGAAGAAAAGAGTAGTTTATATATAGCAATAATAATTATGCACTCTTTATGCACCAATTAGAATTGCAATGGACTGACCTCATGTGTCTTCATTGATGAGTTACTAAGTTAGTCTACTGTATGATTAATGGGACTAAGATGAGAGGTGGTATACATACTGTTGTTTATGGATCATTTATTGTCACTGTTAAAAAAAATGCTGCTATGTAACTTTAACAAGTACTAAGTATAGCTAGAGAAGTATATACACAACAGTTAGTTCCTTAGGTGCATTTTTGGTTGCTTTTTGTTTGACTTGATAGCATGCTTACTTATGCTCTATACTTTTTATGGGTGCATTTCCGGACTAATGTTACACTGTCTTAACTTTCTAATACCAGCAAGAATGTATCTGGAGTAAAAAGGATGCATTGGTCACCATGGTGATAAACTAAGTGTAACAACTGGAGACGTGGATCCTCTGAACCACCACTTGCATGGCGTAGCCGCACCAGGGAGTCTAAGGGGCCGCTGGTCCCCTGTAGTGCCCGCCGCAAGGCGGGATGGATTTTCTATGGCAGGCTAGGCTTGTTAATGGGAGCAGGCGAGGGACAGCTGTAGACACGTGAGTAGACAACAGGACAGCAGCAGGGCTCAGGGTTGGAAGCACAAACAGCGGGCTGGGCTGAAAGCACGGGCAGGAACCACGGGTAGGAACAATAGGAGCTGGAGCCCCACACTAAGTGAAGCATGCAGAGGATCCAACAGGGAATGTGCCCAGGGCAGAGGAGGGCAGCAAGGAGTGGAACGGCGGTGGTCCACAGCCCGGGACACAGCTCTGACCGTAACAGTACCCCCCCACCCCACCCCTTTTTGCCTCCCCCTCTTTCTTGCCTGCAAGAACTTTCTGATAAGATCCCGATGCAGAATGTTGGCTTCACGCTCCCAAGATCGATCTTCAGGATCGAAACCCTTCCAGTCGACTAAGAACCACCATTTCCCTTCAACCGTCTTCATGGCCAGTATGCTCTTGACAGTAAAGATATCAGAAGATTCTGCTTGTGGAGGGGGAGAAGAAGGCTTCCTGGCAAAACGGTTAAGTATCACCGGCTTCAGAAGGGAGACGTGGAAGGTGTTCGGGATTCGCATAGTGGGAGGCAGACGGAGCTTGGAAGCAACCGGGTTGAGGCACTTCAATACCGTGAATGCACAAAGGAATCGTAGGCCCAACTTGTAGCTGGGAATCTTTAAACAAGCATATTTAGTGGACAGCCACACCTTGTCACCAGGAGAGAAGGTTATAGCAGGTCTTCTCCTCTTGTCAGCCTGGGTCTTCATAAGGCAGGAAGCAAGCACCAGGGATTGGCGAGTTTGTCTCCAAATGGACATAAAGTCTTTGATCAGATCGTCTACGGCAGGTACCTCGGAAGATGTGGCCAGAGGCATCGGAGGCTGAGGTTGTTGTCCATAAATGATAAATAATGGAGACCTCCCAGTGGAGCTAGAGTCCAGATGGTTATAGGAGAACTCTGCTCAAGGAAGCAGGCTAGACCAGTTGTCTTGGCGGGCTGAAACAAAATGATGGAGATAAGTCCCTAGAACCGTGTTGACTCTCTCCACCTGTCCACTGGTTTCCAAATTGTAGGCCAAGGAGAAATTCAACTTCACCTGGAGTTTGGAGCAAAGGGCACGCCAGAATTTATAAACAAACTGCAGTCCGGGACAATGTGTTGAGGCAAACAGATATTGAAGAAAAAGACTGGCCAGACATGAAGTGGAGGGTACACTGAGAAGTGGCATTACCGGTCGGTGACCACGGTATTGAAGTTCATGGCTATGTGAGTCCAGGGTCGATCCGGTACAGGGCTGAACAGGGCGAGGACCCTTTTTTCGAGCACAAATAGAGCAAGAAGCCCTTGACATCCTTGGAGAGGCTGGGCCACCAGTAGTGACGGGATATCAAATGAGCAGTCTTCTGGACTCCAGGATGACCAGCAATTAAGGAAGAATTACCCCATCTGAAATTCTTCACCGGAGCACAGGACGTACAAAAGTCTTACCAGAGGGAAGATCCTGAAGAACAGAGGTGGCCACAGGCATGAGACATTCAGGTGGGATGATGTGGCAAGGAGCATCTTCCTGAACCAGGACGTCAGATGCCTCAGATGAGTCAGCCTTCACATTCTTGGGTCGACTGGAGGTAGAGGAGATTCTTGTGGTCCGTGAAAATGTTTATTGGATGTTTTGCCCCCTCTAGGAGATGTCACCACTCTTTAAGGGCTAACTTAATCGCCAAGAACTCACAATCTCTAATGGTATATCTCCTTTCAAGGGGAGAGAAGGTCTTTAAGAAAAACTTGCGCCCTTCTGGGTGAGGACGGCCCCAGCCCCCACTGAGGAAGTATCCACTTCGAGAGAGAATTTTCTTTTTTTTTTTTACATCTTTATTTTTATATTTTCTTCCAAACAAGCAAATAAAACAAGTTGAAAATACGGAAACATGTAATCAAATTCCAACTATGCCTTTTAGCTTCCATTTGTCAACACATTACTGTACCACAAAATAAAATTTTTCCCTCTCCAACCCCACCACCTTCCTCTTACTCCCTCCCTCCATCCCTCCGGAATCCCCCCCCCCCCCCCCCCCCCCCCCCGGGTCGAGTGGAGGGGAAAAATTTTTAATTAAAATAAAAAATAAATAAATAACTACCTAAATGAAAATAAATTAAAAGAAAAACACACACAAAAAACAGCAACAGCGTCCTGTTACTTATACCATTTCTCCCAGATTTTCTTATACATTTGCTGGCCCTTACTGCTAGCGGAATAGTAAATTTTTTCATAGTTATGTACTTTATTTATTAATTGTTCCCATCCTTCAACTGATGGGGGATTTGGGGAAATCCAGCTACGTAATACCATTATCTTGGCCAGTAAAAGTAGTTTACTGACCAAAAACTTTTCTGACATCCAGAGTAAATCCCAATATCACAAAAAGTGCGCTATGTGGTACAACAATTTCCAATCTGTCTGTGATCTTCCTTAACACTACCTGCCAAAATTCTTGACAAACTCTACATCGCTAAAGCATACTGTATGTATATAGTTAGCTTCCGTTTGCTTACACTTAGGGCACCTATCGTTATTCCAGTATCCCATCTTAAGGAGTATATTGGGTGGGTAATGTAACCTATTATTAATTCTAAACTGGATTATTTATGTTTTTTATTTATAGAGCCTTGGGTTGTATTTTCTAACACGTTGCCCCATTCTTCGTCACTAATTATCCCTATCTCTCTCTCCCACATATGTTTTTTAATATTTCTAGATTCTTTTACTACTTCTGTTAATAAACAATGATATCCTGTGCTTCCGGGTTCTTGCCCCGGACTATGCTTGAAGCATCTATTATTGTGATACCAAAGAAAAATAAAGATCCGTTAGACATTTTGGCATACCGCCCAATATCACTACTGAACTCTGACACTACGATCCTTTCCAAACTATTTGGCAATAGAATTAAACAAAACATCACATCCAAAGTCAGTACTGATCAGAACGGATTTATACCAGGTTGATCTTCATACACAAATATAGAGCAAGTATTTGCAAACATACAGGAGGAGGGGGATGTTCCCCGTTCCATCCTGTCGATCGACGCAACTAATTCATTCGACAGGGTGGAATGGGGAAGGAATTGCCGATAATAGTTGTCAAACCCCAGGAAGCTCTGTATAGCTCGTAGACCAACAGGGCATGGCCACTGGAACACCGGAGAGAGCTTTGCCGGATCCATTTGCAAACCCCGATCAGAGACAATGGACCCAAGGAAAGGAAGTCTGGACTAGTGGAACATGCACTTTTCAAATATGACGTACAGGCGGTTGGCTCTCAACCTACGTAACACTTGACAAACTTGTCTCACATGGGTTTGCAAATCTGGAGAGTAGACCAGTATATCGTCCAGATACACGACGACACAGGTATAAAAGGAGGTCCCGGAAGATGTTATTGACAAATTCCTGACCGCTGGGGCAATGTATAGGCCAAAAGGCTTAACCAGGAATTCAGAGTGCCCATCCCTGGTGTTAAAAGGGCGGGCTTCCATTCGTTGCCCTCACAAATTCGGATGAGATTGTATGTACCCCTAAGGTCCAATTTCATGAAGATTCGGGCTCCGCGAAGCCGATCAAATAGTTCCGAGATCAGCTGCAGGGGATACCGATTCTTCACCGTAACCTTGTTTAGGCCATGCTAATTGATACATGGCCGAAGGGGTCCATCCTTCTTTTGCACAAAAAAGAAACGTGCTCCAGCTGGTGAAGATGACTCTGCCCTTCTGCAGATTTTCCTTTATGTAGGTGGACATGGCTTCAGTCTCCGGAACAGAAAGGGGGTACACCCTACCACAAAGAGGAGTCACTCCAGGAAGATGATCTATCAGACAGTCATAGGGGCTATCAGGCGGCAGCGTGTTGGCTTCTTTGGTGGAAAACATATCTGCCATATCTTGGTATTTAGTTGGAGGGCCAAACAGCGGCTTGGTGGAATCTGGTGAAGATTAAGGAGGCCAGATCTGAAGGAGCATCAAGCAACGGTTGTGGCAATCCGGACCCCCGGAGAGGATCTCCTCAGTATTCCAGTCTAGGCTAGGGGCATGAAGCTGCAGCCAAGGGAGACCTAGCAAGATGTCCAAGGAGGAATTGGAGAGAACATAGAGGACAATCTTTTCGGAATGCCGCTCCCCCACTTGGAGAATCATTGGCTTAGTCTGGTACTGGATGACTTCACCTATAGCCTTGATAGAAGAGATGGATAAAGGTTTTACAAGGTGAACCATTGGGAGTCACCACTTCTGAGCAAGAGACACCACAATAAAATTGCCTGCAGAACCAGAGTTCAAGCAGGCAGTAGACTGGAACTGCAGCCCAGAAGGAACCGAGATGGTAAGTGGTGGAAGTGGTTGGGGCTGGCACAATAGAGGCCGCCTCAGCCCGCCCCCACCCCGGCCGGGGACACCAGGAAGCGCTGTGCTCCCGGCCGGGGTTTGGGCGGGCTGACGTGGCTGGCATGCAAGAGCAGAGAGCGGCAGCCAGATAGTGTGAGGGGCGGGCGTGTGGGAGTCAGCGGCCAGACGGATAGTGAGGAGCGGCGCGATAGTAAGTTTGAAGCAGGGAGGAGGAGGGGGAGCGGCGGGGGCATGAAAAGCAGCCCCTGTGTGAGCGGCAGTGGCGGCATCGCGGGTGGTGATAGGGATAGCACAGGTACTACTCCCCCATTATCTGCAGATAATGGGGGAGTAGTACTTTGTATATATTCCCAGCACCAAGCAGGGAGGGGGGAGGTAGATGGCACCTCTCTCCCTCCCTGCTCGGTGCCCAGCAAATGTATTCATTGAATACATTTATGAGATACTTTGGGGAGCAAGGACACTTGCTCCCCAAAGTATTCCATAAATGTATTCATGAAGTCACAAAAGTACAGTGCATAACATTACATTACATACACTGTAATTCCTATGGAGTGTCCAGCAGGGGCGCACTATATATAGAAGTCAATGGTACTCATTGACTTCTATATAGAGAGCGCCCCCTGCTGGACACTCCATAGGAATTACACCCTTCGTCGTGACGTCACTGGTTCTGAGAGAATTCTAACACTTCCTGATACAATAAATTAAGGGAAATAGCAGTATATGAGCATTTCCCATAATTAATGTACATTAGAAAATTGTATAACTTTCCATAAGTAATAACATATAAAAAAATTATTTTGGCCGGACTTCTCCTTTAAGTTGTGGTTTACATCACAATTTTGCAATCCGTCTCCCTGCATCTGTTTTGGAAAACGTACAGAAAAACCTGGTCAATCATGTTTTTGTGTAAGTTACAAAATGTAAAAAAATGAAAGGGGTTAACCAGCATTTAAAAAGTTTTGATACTGTGCTGCTGTTATATAAAACATAATAAATATCTTATTTTTACCTCTCCATGCTCCTCCAATATCCTCCTACAGTGTCTCTGGTTCAGCCGCTGATCCCAGCCAGCACCACTTCCGGGGCATGTTCATCTTGGCAGTAACAGCTCACTCAGCCAATCTGCCGGTGCTGTCCTGTTCAGTGATTGGCTGAGTGGGTTGTCACTGCTGAGTAGTGATGAGCGAATACTGAATAGTAAGGTATACGATCTGATGAATATTATCAAATAGTTTGCCGAATATTCGATAAATATTCGATAAGCGTTCAAATCCCCCTACTTCCGTTTTTTTCCTCCAAGTGGTCAAATAGATGTTTTTCAATAAACGAATACTTGTTCCCATAGACTTTAATGGGATCGAATGTTCGATCGAATATTCGAATATCGGGGAGATATTCAAACCAATATCGAATATTCGAATATTTCACTATTCGCTCATCACTACTGCTGAGATGAGCTTGTCTTGCAAGGGGCACTGGCAGCAGTTAGCAGCTGAATCTGAGTCACTGTAGGAGGACACTGGGGAGGCATAAAGAGTTAAGAATTATTATGTTTAATTTAATGACAGCACAATATCAAAAATATTTAAGTGCTGGATAACCCCTTAAAAATGTTTAACATGAACCAGACGGCAAGCAGGCCTCTGTACTCTCCAATGCCAGGGCTGAATTTTAGTCCCAGTCCGGCCCTGACCAAATGTTTGAGTTTTTGCCAGGGGCTCTAGAAAGTAATTGGTGTGCTGTTAGCAAAAGTGTTTTTCATGTGCATCATAACTAGTCCTGATGTATGTTAAATTGATAACCTAGGGGCTTAGTAACTCTTTACTGTTTATCATATTCCTTGGTGTTCAAATATCCTGAGAGTCCAAATTAGTGGGATATATATGTATATATAGTTATGTATTTATCTGCTACAGTCACCACAATGTTTTTTTCAAGGTAAGATCAAATTTAATGTTAAGTCTGAGTATACATTTTATTTTATTTATTTATTTTTTTATTTTTTTTAGCAAAAACAGAAATTATTGACATCTTTACATTTTGTGTTCTGCAGTGACTTTTTAGGGAAAGGATGAGCTGTATATGGTGCAGATTGATATTGTACGTAATATTTATTGCTGATAAATGTCTGTTACTACATATACTAAAGATTGTAACTGTTTGACCCCTTAGTGACCAAGCCAATTTTTATTTTTCCACTTTTTTACTTTTGTCGACCTTTTGCGACAATTGTACTCTTCATTTTTCCATAAAATATGCCCCGGGTGAATTTTGTAGGTGAGACTACGTTGTTTATTATTTTCTTTGTAACCCCAGCAATAGGGATAAGCGAACTTTTGAAAAGTTCGGTTCGGTTCGATCTGGCGAACTTTCGTGAAGTTTAGATTCGGCCAAACCTAAAACGAACCTTGCAATAATGGCTGAATAATTGCAGCTACAATAGAGGGAGTCTGATAGGGTATAGTTTCGTTTAGTTGCAGTTGCTATTACAATGAAAAGGGTGGAAAAAATCAAAGTGCAAAAATAGTGAATTTTTTTTTTGCCAAGGTGTAAGTGACTACACGGGACATAGGACACAAAGTTCCTTGGACCCAGTAGGGTGGAAAACAGACATTTGACAGTGGAATCAGCAGCAGTAATAGTACTGTATTGGACCGAGTGTGGAGGAGGGGGAGGAGGAGGCAGTAGCACTTGATTGCAAACAGCCCAGTTGTTAGGAACCAGTGACACCAGACACACAGAGACAGTGAGCCCTAAGCTCAGCCCCGCCCACTGCCCTTACCTACTTGCCACTATCCGCCCTAAGATGGCGGCAAGCAATGATATCCCAGACTGAGGTTAGTTATATAGGAGGCCAGGGTTCTGATCCAGAACATAATTACACCATCCCCCTGAACTCCAAGCACAGACACCTGAGAACAAAACAGATTCACTGGCAGAAAGACCTGTCAGTCATAGCAGAACCAAAACGCAGATTAACCCTGACATGGCCAGACAGAACTCAGCAGGTGAAGTCGGGTGTGTCTCCCAAGGTGAGCAAATAACCAGTGTTCACACACTAAAAAACACAGAAACAGAATGCAAGAAAATCAGCACCTTCTCGGCCGCACGGCATGAGCCAAGGGGCGCATAATGCTCCGCAAAGATTCAGTCCTAACAGTACCCCTCCTTTTATGAGGGGCCTCAGGACCCTCACAGGACTCGACCTTACTTAGAAAATTGCCATCTGACTCCCATTCATCAGAAGAGTCCATGGCATGGAGAACAGGCTTACTGACAGGACGAGCAGAAGAACATAATAAATTCACATTAGATACAGGCAAATAAGGTACAACAGAACTGGAAACATTTATTTCGACGGAGGGTACCTGTGCGCCCCCAAGTGACTTTCCTGGGAGTCACCTGAATGCTGATGATCTTGGTGCAGGTTTTCTTGCCGCTTGGGACGCTTGTGGCAGAAACTGATGTAATGGCCACTGTCACCACAGTAGTAACATACACTGTTGTGTCTCCGGTGTTCTCGCCTGGTCCTGGTGTCCAATTGTCCCAGCTGCATGGGCTCGTCCTCATGAATATCAGGGATAACAACAGAGTTTTTGACAGAGCAGGAGACAGAGGATCTAAAAATGGTCAGAGCCTACTTTCTCCCTATGTCTGTCACGGAGCCTACGGTCTATGCGAATAGCCAAATTCATGGCCTGCTTAAGGGTGGAAGGATCTGGATGTCCTGTCCAGGCATCCTTAATGCCATCAGATAACCCCTGCTTAAATTTGCATCTAAGCGCAGGATCATTTCATCCGGATGGAACGCACCACTGGCGGAACTTGGCACAATACTCCTCCACTGGTTGCTTGCCCTGTCTCAAAACTGTCAACTGCCTCTCAGCTGCTGCTGCCCTGTCAGGGTCATCGTACAGTAATTCCAATGCAGAGAAAAAAATGATCCACAGAAGACAATTCAGTGGCATCTGGAGGCAAAGAAAAGTCCCACTCCTGCGGAGGTCCTTGTATGAGTGACATAATAATGCCCACTCTCTGTCTCTCATCCCCAGAGGACCGGGGACAAAGTCTGAAAAACAACTTACATCCCTCTCTGAAGATTCGAAAGGCCCTTCTCTCGCCTTCGAACCTATCAGGAAGCTGCACTGGAGGTTCTGGAGGAACAGCAGCAGATAGCAGAGCATTTTGGCCCAGGAAAGACTCTACCTGCTGCACCCGTTGCGCAAGGTCCAGAACAAGCTGGCTGAGACTTTGCATTTGCTCAACCAGAGCTTTCATGGGGTCCATAGCCAGGTGGGGAGAGTGAAGAAAAAAAGTAGGGCTGGTTATTCTGTTAGGAACCAGTGACACCAGACACACAGAGACAGTGAGCCCTAAGCTCAGCCCCGCCCACTACCCCTACCTACTTGCCACTATCTGCCCTAAGATGGCGGCAAGCAACTGGGCGGCGGTCCCTGCACTGGCTAGGTGGAACACAAATACAAGACAGACATACAAACACAATGAAGAATAGTCCACAATCCGGGTCACAACAGTCGGGCAGCAAAAGTACAAAATCAGGATCCAAAGGCGTAGTCAGAAAACAGGCAATATGATCAGGGTCAGGCAGCAAGCAAGGGAGGTCAAAGATACAAAGCAGGAGTCAGGAGATGCAAAGAAACAGAATCCACAAGAAGGCAGAGACTAAGTCAATAACCAGCAATGATATCCCAGACTGAGGTTAGTTATATAGGAGGCCAGGCTTCTGATCCAGAAAAATCATCACCTTCTCGGCCGCACGGCATGAGCCGAGGGGCGCATAATGCTCCGCAAAAATGCAGTCCTGACACCCGTATGGTTAAAAAGAGACTATTTGAGGAGGAGGAGGCAGTACCTGATTGCACTCAGGTCAGTATTATTGAGAACAGACTAGTCATGGAGCAGGAGGATGGTCAGCCTTGGAGTGGTGGCCTGGGATTCCTCGCTGATGATGTTGGTTACCGCACTTTCCAGCATATGGACGCGTGGGATGATGTCCTTGATGCCTGCTCACAGAGTCGCGTCCTCAAAAGGGATCAACAATTGGCACAACATGTTCGAAGAAACCTGTGCACTATGAGGTTTATCACATGTGCCATACAAAGTGTATGACTTCCTGCTACTCTGCAGAGACAATATTCCTCCCATTGTCGGCTACAACACTTCCCACCGTTAGTTGACCTGGGGTCAGCCATTCATATATCTCCTTCCTGATGGTCCGGAGGAGCTTTTGCCCACTGTGGCTTCATTCACCCAGGCTCACAAAATGGAGGACAGCCTGAGATCTCCGGGCCTGATATCGTTGGTAAGACACCAGGGCAGGTTGGACTGCAGTCAAAGCGGTGGATGGTTGCAAGCTGGTGGAGGCAGAACTTGTGCAGAGCTGGACCCCTAAAACACCGGAGAGGTGACAGTGGCAAGAATGGGCTAACTTTCTGGTGGTCTTCTGGAGGAATGTTGACTCAATGGGCAGTAACAGACATGTACTGTCCTTGCCCATAATTAAAAGACCAGACATCAGCACTGGGGTGCATGGTCTTGGACACCAATATACCCAATGAGTCGCCAACATTTTTCTACACAACTGTGCAGTGATGGGACAGGCAATGGGACAGCTGATGGGACTTTTTTTGTTTCTGAGACAGAGATGGGACTTTTTTGGACTTTTTTTTGTTTCTGGGACAGTGATGGGACTTTTTTTTGTTTCTGGGACGGTGAAGGGACTTTTTTTTGGACTTTTTTGTTTATTAACTTTTTGTTGTTGCAACAAAACAGGGTTCTTCTATTTATTGAACCTGATTTTAAACATATGAACTGATTTTACCTTAATAAATTCGATAAGTTTAAACATATAAGTTGCTTTCATGTGTCTTGGTTAATACTCACAGACAGCTGTCACATTACATTTTTGATTAGGCAGCACCCAGGTTTATCTGAGGAGACTAATTTAAGGTCTCACCCTAACAAGGGTGACGTCACACATCTTGATATTCACAGACAACCAGGATACAAGGGATTATAGGAGTAATAATCCCTTGTATCCTGGTGTATTCTGTGAAAAAAGTACAATTTTGCGTCACCGTTGTTATTTTTACCAGATTCGTAACAAACTTTTTGCAAAGTTCGTAACAAATCTGGTTTGTAACGGTTCGGTTCGCTCATCCCTACCCAGCAACATATAGAAAAATAGGAATGCACATTAATAATTCTGATAGTGAACTAGGTGACTTGTTCACCACTTTTCTCGTGTAGTCATGGTTCATTGTGTAATCCAAATATCTGTGTATTTGCGCTGATCTGAATGTAGACACATAACACTATAAAACAAATTTTAATTTTAAAAAATAATACAGATATCTTTATTAAAAGGGCTTATTCCAACTCTATATTCAGTTTGGTTATAGATTGTCACCATTTTTGTAACTTTATGAAGAACTTTAACAAAGTATTAACTGATGCATACTAACAAGGGACTCTGTAATCTTCAACCCACCTCCCTCTAGCACTAAACTAAAGTCATCTGTAAGTTAGGATAAAGGATGCTGATTACAAATCTGTAATTTTATCTTTCTACTTGTTTGCATTTCGCAGTTGTAAGCCTACAAACTGGGCATGATGATGCATAGAGAGGACTATATAGCTCAAAAATACAATGGAAAGGACAACTTAGACTCCTTCACTTGTGGGTGTACAGCAAAGGAATGCAAGAACATAGAAAGATAAAAATTGCAGTTTGATAATCAAGTTTGTTTATTGTATTGACTGATAACTTAAGTTGTCTAAAGTTTACAAAGTGTTTTGGAGGTGACAGAGTCCCTTTAACATCAAGTCACATCTAATCACTAAATATACTGTGATATCATAGGTCTCATAGATGAAAAAAATGACAGCTCAGGATGCTTTTTTTTCTTCCACCTCCCCTCTTCTTTTGTGGTTTCTCAGGAAGCTCAAGATTCTTAAAGGGGTTGGCCACTTTATAGTAAAATAGGTCAGTACAAAGTATTAGTAAGTGTGCTCACTGTATATACTGACAGCAGCTCCCTGTGTACCTCATAGAGCTAAAATCAGACTCCCCTTCACCAGGCTGTACTGCCCTGCTCTGTTTTGTTTCAGTCCATAAAATGGCTGACATGGAGGAGCATGTGACCAAGCCCTGTACACTGTGTCCTCCATAGACATATACAGGCTCAGTGGTGGACACAGGGGGCGGGGGCATGGTCACATGCTCCTCTATGTAAGCAATCTTATGGACTAAAACACCACAGAGCAGGGCAGCACAGCCTGGAGGAGGGGAGTCTGATATTAGCTCTATGAAGTACACAGGGAGCTGCTGTCAGTATATACAGTGAGTACACTTACTAATACTGTACACTGAGCAATTTTACTATAAAGTGGCCAACCCCTTTAAGTACATAGTCATTATATACTACTGGTCTAAACAGCCTAAATTGGTTTAGCATGGGCAACATGGCAATTTAGCCTCCTCTAACGTTGCTGTACATAACTCCTCTGATATGTTTTTTTTCTACTCTATAATTTGTCCAGGAGTGCTAAGTCAACAGGTTACATATGTCAACGTTTCTGATATATCAGATGTTTTATGTCTGTGTTCCAAATTGGGTGTCTTTCCCTGCGATTATTTTTGCTTTTGTTTTCTGACTTAAAGCACTATGCATATTCTCCCGTCTCCCTATCCCCATTTTCCTTATTTCCTATATTCCCTTCTAGTTTGACCACTCCTTCCCTATCCATCCCCCCCCCCCCCCAACAATGTGCTTTTCAGATGGATATGTCATTATTATGCTATATCTGTTGTTAATTTATTTAAAAAAAAAAAGTCTGATTGATTGCAATGGGCAGTTTTCCTTTAAAGGCTTTGTCTAATTTTCCAAACCCATTTTCATAACCCAATTAGGGAGTTCTGAGCATTTACAAGGAGCGTCCCTCACTCTGTAGGACAAGTGTTGACTTTGTTGAAGAATATGCAACAGCTTTAGCTTATGTTGGAGGACTTATGTTATACAGACAGCAGGTGGCGCTGTGTTAAGTGTTAATGTCTTTTATGTGCATTGCTCTGCTTTATGTTCTCTCTGTTACTCTCTCTCTCTTGTACCCTCCATGTTGAAAAGAACACATGTTAAGATTGTTATGGTTGCTGTGTATCTCCAGTAAAGAACACAACTAATATACTTCCACAAATGTCTGTGTGCTGATACTTTAACTCCATATAGCTGCAATCTGCAAAAGGTTATGGGCCCAGGACACAGAACCCAGGACACAGAGCCCAGGACACAGAACCCAGACACAGCCAAGAAAGCAGCAGAGCCTGGTGAGCAGAAACTTCCAGAGGTCCTCAGCTCCTGAGTACAAGTAAGAAAAAGGGTCTGACTTATAAAGGAGAGGATCAGCAGAATGGCAGCTCAGAGCTCAGACTTACAGTGGCCAGACTGAACAATGAGAATTATCAGCTATAGAAGTTTAAAGTGGAAATGTTGTTATCCGGGGATGACTTGTGGGAGGTTATTACTACAGAGAGACCACAGATCAATTACCAGGAATGGGACAAGAAGAACAGACAGGCAAGGGCCACCATAAGTCTGTTAGTGGAGGATGACCAGCTAATTCATATAAGACATGAGGACACAGCAAAGGGTATGTGGGATGCATTACAAAAACTGCATGAAAGATCCAGTTTAAACAGCAAGTTATTTTTGCTCAGAAAACTGTACAGAATGAGACTTAGCAAAGAAAAAGACATGCAAGAGAACATAAATGCAATGCTGGAAGTGGTTACACATCTGAGGACAGTGGGTGAAGAAATACAAGACAGTCATGTTGCAGCCATATTGTTATGCAGTTTACCTGACTCATTCAGTGCACTCATAAATGCGCTGGAGACAAGACCTGAGGCAGACCTGACCCTAGAATTTGTAAAGACTCGGCCAATAGATGAATTCCAGAGAAGGAAGGAACTTGTGCATGAATCCACAGACACTGATGCTGGAATAGCTCTTAAAGCTGCAGACACACAATTTCAGAAGAAGGAAACCAGGGCATGTTTCAGATGCCACAAGCAGGGACACATAAAAAAGACTGCACAATATGGAAGGCAGAACAGCAGAAACAAATTCCAAAAAGGACTAGACAAAAGGTCAAAGCTACTATATCGCACCCACATGCAGAGAACTGGAATGGTACATTCAAAGTGACAAATAATCAAAAATTGCAAAGCTGGTGCATTGATTCAGGTGCAACAAGTCACATGACAAGCAATAGGAACTTCTTCAAAGAGCTTGACATAACCAAAAGGGAAATGATCTATCTTGCAGATTGAAGCAGCATAAATGCAGAAGGAACTGGAAATGGAATCTTAGTGTGCCCAAGTAAAAATGGAGGCAATTTAGCCATACCAATGCAGGATGTACTATATGTTCCCAGTCTGGAAGGTGGACTGTTATCGGTGAAACGCTTGACAGCTAAAGGACTTACTGTCAAATTCCAAGGTGATCAGTGTGCTATACTGCATGGAAAGCAGGTGATACCCAATGCCAAAATAAGTGAACAATTATATAACCTAAACACGGTGGCGGAACAGGTAAAACTATGTACACATGGACACAATGATTGTATCCACATGTGGCATAGACGATTAGGCCACAGGCACCCTGACAGCATACAGGAATTACAGAAAAGGGACCTTACAAAGCATCTTAAATTGTCCAGTTGTTCAAACACTATCAGGTGTGAATGTTGCATTAGATCCAAAGCTACAAGAGCAACACTTCCCAAAGCAAGTGAAAACAGAGCCTCAAGACCAATCGATATTATACACAGTGATGTGTATGGTCCAATGACACTAAGCACTCCTGGTGGAAACAGATATATAGTGACCTTCATAGACGACTATTCAAGGTACACAGTTCTTTACCTAATGAAAAACAAGAGTGAAGTTTTGGATAAGCTACAAGACTACTTAGCAAAGACAAGCAACAAATTTCAAAGGAAACCTCTGATACTGCGAAGTGAAAATTGAAAGCTTTCTAAATCAACATGGCATAGAGCATCAAAAGACAGTCCCCTACACACCAGAGCAAAATGGGGTAGCTGAAAGGAAGAACAGAACCCTGACTGAAATAATCAGATGCATGCTAACAGATTCTGGACTACATGAGAAGTATTGGGGCAAAGCTGCAATGACTGCCACTTATGTGCAGAACAGACTTTTCTCTAGAACAGTGGAGAAAACCACATATGAACTGTGGCATGGTGAGAAGCCAAGTGTAAAACACATAAGAGTGTTTGGTTGCAAAGCATTCATGTATATCCCAGAAGAGAAACGCACCAAAACAGAGCAGTGGAGGGACTTCTAGTTGGATACAGTGATAACTGCAAAGAATACAGAATCCTAGACCCCAAAACAGAAAGAGTTGCTATTAGCAACAGTGTCACTTTCGTTGAAGAACTAAAGGACGGTGTGATGACTACATTGGAATCAAGAACAGAACAGGAAAGTGACAGTAATCAGACTACCACTGCATCCTCTGAACAAATAGTTGAAGTCAATACAAACCCAGATACCATGAGTAAGATGACAAAACCGATCTCAGATACAGAACCAAGGCGTTCAATTAGAGAAAACAAGGGTAAAGCACCAGTGCGTCTCTCATACAAGGTGAGTACAGTTAGCATTCATGAACCCGCGTATCGTGGGAAGAAGTGTTCCAGCTTCCAGACAGGGAAGCCAGTAGGTGGATAAAGGCAGCAAAAGAAGAAATTAAATCTTTGCATGACACTAAAACGTGGACGCTGACAGAACTGCCAACAGGAAGAAAAGCTATTGGCTGTAAATGGACTTTCAAAGTTAAATACAATGCTAAAGGTACCATTGAACGATATAAAGCAAGACTAGTTGCCAAGGGATACTCTCAAAAATATGGAGAAGACTACGATTAGACTTTCGCTCCAGTGGTTAAACACGCTACAATCAGAACTTTGCTCTCGGTAGCAGCTACCAATAAGATGCAGGTGAAACATTTCGATGTAAAAACAGCGTTCTTACATGGTGAATTAACTGAAGACATTTACATGGAACAACCGCCAGGATTCAAAGACGAGCAAAGACCAGACCTGGTATGTAAACTTCAGAAAAGTATATATGGTCTGAAACAGGCAGCCAGAGCGTGGAATGTAAAATTGAATGAAGTCCTTACCAATGAGGACTTTCAGCGGAGTAAGGCAGACCCCTGCCTGTATACATAGAGACCAGGGGTGGAACTACCGCCGTAGCAGCCGTAGCGGCTGCTACGGGGCCCCTAACATCAGGGGGCCCGTGGCCTCGGCACCCCAAAGATGACCGCCTGCAACACCCGGCGGCCGAGCGGGCCTCCCAGGTGTTCTGTGTTCTGACTGACAGCGCGAGAAGCCATAGGTTTGCCGCCCTGTCAATCATTCTTGTGACCGCAAGCGAGTGCTCTGCTTGCGATCACAAGAGTGTCCCGCCCAATCAGCAGCTCTTTGGTGAAGTCCTGGCAGCGTCATCGCTGAGCACTCAGTGTGCGCCGCGGCTGGGACTTCCGGTTTGTGTTCTTAGTACCAGAGGTCCCAGCCGCCGCGGCGCACACTGAGTGCTCAGCGATGACGCTGCCAGGACTTCACCAGAGGGCTGCTCATCGGGCGGAGGCAGAGAGAAGAGGAGACCGGCGACCGATGGGGGAGCGTGTGGTTGGGTAAGTTATGTGTTTGTTTTTTTAATCAGAGGGGCAACACTGGGGGCTATGTGGGGACTAGGGGTGCACAATACTGGAGGCTATGTGGGGGCTAGGGGTGCACAATACTGGGGGCTATGTGGGGACTAGGGGTGCACAATACTGGGGGCTATGTGGGGACTAGGGGTTCACAATACTCGGGGCTATGTGGGGACTAGGGATGCACAATACTGGGGGCTATGTGTGGAAGGGGATGCTTAATACTGGGGGCTATTTGGGGAAGGGGATGCACAATACTAAGGGCTATGTGGGGACTGGGGATGCACAATACTGGGGGCTATATGGGGACTGGGGATGCACAATACTGGGGGCTATGTGGGGACTAGGGGTGCACAATACTGGGGGCTATGTGGGGACTAGGGATGCACAATACTGGGGGCTATGTGGGGACTAGGGATGCACAATACTGGGGCCTATATGGGGGGGATGCACAATACTAGGGGCTATATGGGGGGATGCACAATACTAGGGGCTATATGGGGGGATGGGGATGCACAATACTGAGGGCTATATGGGGGGATGGGGATGCACAATACTGGGGGGCTACCCATAGGGGAGATGCACAACACTGGGGGCTACCTATAGGGGAGATGCACAACACTGGGGGCTACCTATATGGGGGATGGAAAACACTGGGGGCTACCTATATGGGGGGTGGACAACACTGGGGGCTACCTATATGCGGGATGGGGATGGACAACACTGGGGGCTACCTATATGTAGGATGGGGATGGACAACACTGGGGGCTACCTTTATGGAGAATGTGGGCCATCTAAAAGGGGAACTACACAGAGGGGCCATCTATGAAAGGGACTAGGGGGCATCTATAAGGGGAACTACACTGGGGGTGGACTACACAGAGGGGTCATCTAAGAGGACTACACAGAGGGGACCATATACTGTATGGCAGGGATAGGGAACCTTGGCTCTCCAGCTATTGCAAAACTACAGCTTTATTTTTGACTGTCCACACATGATGGGAGTTGTAGTTTTGCAGAAGCTGGAGAGCCGAGATTCCCTACCCCTGATATAGGTGATGCACAGAGGGTGTCATCTACTATAAATGGATTACACAGAGGGGGATCTCTACTATAGTAGATGCACATGGGGCCATCTATATGGAGGACTGAACAAGGGGCAATCTATAAGCTGTTTACACAGAGCCTAATTTGTCTGTCTGGCAGATTCTGTGGATTCGTGGCTTGGAGAAGTTCTTATAAGGGCCCAGGGCATACGGAGAAGAAAATGAAAAGGAAACAACTCTAATGAGAGAAGACGTCCCCAGTGAGTCACTTAATATAACTGCAGTGTAATTTATATGGTGTACAGAACCTGTGTAGAGCTGGGTGTGTTGATGGCATAGTGGTTGGTCGAGGAGGGGGGGGGGCAATCAAAAGTTTGCTATGGGGCCCAGCCATTTCTAGTTACGCCCCTGATAGAGACTGACAGACAGATGGATTTTTGTGCTTATTTATGTGGATGATCTTTTAGTCTGTTTGAGCGAGAAGGGGATGAACAAGGAATACTACAAACCTTGAATCTGACCTTTGAGACCAAAGATCTTGGAAATATAAGTAACTATCTTGGCATTCAGATTGAAAGGGAAGAAGATGGGAGTTTTCTTCTAGATCGGAAGCACAAAATTCAGGAAATAATTGACACTTTTGGATTGGAAGATGCAAAAACAGTGAAGTCTCCCATGGAAACCAAGTACCTGAAGGAAATGAACAATCAAAGTACTTTGCTACCGAATGATAACCAGTACAGAATGGCCATAGGAAAATTGCTATATATTGCCACTGCTACAAGACCTGATATCGCAGCAGACGTAGGGATTTTATGCAGAAAAACCTCAATGCCAAGCCAGCTGGATTGGAATGGCGTAAAAAGAGTCATGCGCTATTTAAAGGGAACCCTGCACTCTAAGATAGGATACGTTGATGCTGATTGGGCTGGAGACCCAAGCGACAGAAAATCCACCAGTGGCTATCTGTCTCTTGTTTCAGGTGGTGCGGTCAGCTGGGCTAGTAGAAAGCAGCTGTCTGTAACACTGTCATCAACAGAAGCAGAGTATGTTGCAGCAGCACATGCAAGTCAAGAAGTTATCTGGCTACGACAACTGTTGGTAGATTTGGGTCAACAACAGTTGGAACCGACAAAAGTTTTTTAAGACAATCAAGGATGTCTTGTACTTGCACAGATGGAAAGAGTCAACCCAAGAACAAAGCATATCGATGTTAAGTTTCATTTTCTGAGGGATCTTCAAGAACAAGAAGTTCTAAAATTACAGTACTGCCCAACTGAGGAGATGCTCGCAGATATGTTTACCAATCCTCTAAGTGCAGAAAGACATTCTAGGCTCATGAAGAAGCTGGGCCTAATGGACTAAGCCTTAGCTGTTGAGAAGGGGTGTTGAAGAATATGCAACAGCTTCAGCTTATGTTGGAGGACTTGTTATACAGACAGCAGGTGGCACTGTGTTAAGTGTTAATGTCTTTTATGTGCATTGCTCTACTTTATGTTCTCTCTGTTACTCTCTCTCTTGTACCCTCCATGTTGACAAGAACACACGTTAAGATTGTTATGGTTGCTGTGTATCTCTAGTAAAGAACACAACTAATATACTTCCACAAATGTCTGTGTGCTGATACTTCAACTCCGTATAGCTGCAATCTGCAACAGACTTATCCAGACAGCTCACTGATATATAGGGACACTATCTAATATTTCTATTTTACTTGTGGTGGCACTTCCCGGAAGTTGTACAGTTGCTCCCAGGAATTTGCACCATTACCAGCTGACTGCTGAAGGTTCCAACAACTTGAGATGAGCTTATTGTTAAAGTGTCCCTGTCGTTAATTTTTTTTTTTTGCAGAAATCAAAGAAGTCCAAAGCAGATGCAAATGGCATCAGGCTATGTTCACGCTACATATAGGATAATTTTTTACTCACCGTAAATTTTCTTTCCTGTAGTCCGAAGCAGCAGCACAAATGGGGAAGATCCTATCTTCCTGCAATGGTAGGACAGATGGTACTAATAAAAGATTGATTAGGAGCCCTATAAGAAGGCCATACAGACCCCTCCTCCTTGTGTCAATTCTAACGACAAAAATTAAAAATTCATAATAAAATCTTCGTTAATAAGGCATTAAAACAATCAAGGTATGCTGCATAAATAATAGTTTGTTTAAATCAGGGCGGGAAGTCTGTGCTGCTGCTTCGGACTACAGGAAAGAAAATTTACGGTGAGTAAAAAATTATCCTTTCCCTTTACGTCCTCAGCAGCAGCACAAATGGGGATATAGCAAGCTATGAAAACAGACTAGGGAGGGCCATTACATTACAGAAGACAGAATGGCTGAGCCAAAAACTGGTTGACTCGTGAATATCTAGTCTATAGTGCTTGACAAAGGTATTGACGGACGACCATGAAGCAGTCCTGCATATTTGTTCCAAGGGTACAGATCTTTTTTCAGCCCATGTGGATGATATTGCCCTCATTGAATGTGCCTTGATTGCACCAGGTACCTGTAATCCAGCTTCTTGGTAGCATATGGAGATGACTTCCCTTATCCATCTGGACAGAGAAGCTTTGGATGACTTGCATCCTTTGTTTTTTCTTGCAAAGGATAAAACCAAGTGGTTAGATTTCCTGAAGGAGTTTGCCCGTTCAATATACATGCTCCAAGCCCTTCCCACATCTAAGGGATAAAGCTCCTTCTCTCCCGTGTTGGCAGGAGTAATGGATTGTAACAATGGAGATGTGGAAGAGACTTTCACCCACCAGGCTTCAAACATCTTCTTTACCTTCAGGTAGGTTCTGTAGGCAGTTGTGGCTCTGGACTGCAGAAGAGTGGTCACCACTTTGACAGCATATCAATTCCCACCTTGTTGACGGCAGTCAAGCTTCGGACAAGCCTGCCCTCTTGAGTTATTAACTGAGGGTATACAGAAGCCTCCAGATTATTCCTATGGAATCAGCGCCATGCTTTTAGATAATAAGAGGCCATCATGAAACCAGAGACTTGCTACTTGCAAGATTTTTAGACTCTGCCCACACCTGGCAGGGACGCTGGGAGTAATCTCTGCTACTCTGTGTCAGTAGCTGGGGAGACTGGGAGACTTCCCAGAAGATTCTTAGGCAGGGGGCTCACCATTGTGAACCATGCCCTCTTGGGTCAATAGGGGCAAATGAGGCTGACCAAGGCCCAACCTTGTCTCAGATTCTGCAAGACTCTGGGCTTTTTAGGAGTGAGGAAAAAAGGTTTTCCCAATTTGAACCTTGAATAGGAATAGGTCTATCCTCCATGCGATTTACCAGAAAGCTTCTGGTCCAGAGACTGTTCCCCTGACAGGGTTACATCGCAGCATAGATTGCCAGCAGACAAAATGCCCCTGCCTCCAGTAGTAATAATACAGAGTTAGTGCCCCTATAAAGATCGATATGCGCCATCCTAGATGCGGTTTTGATCTTATACTGATAGCTTACCATAGATTGATGTGCTGGAGTGGACTAGTATTCCCTTCATATGTTGGATGCCAGCAACATCTCTGAAGGGGATTAAGGCTCCTTTGCTCGTTGCTCCTGCATACAAGCGCCCCACTGCTTGATATATCAATGGTTTTCTCTACCCACTCCATTGGGAGACTGCTGCCATTGAGCAGGAAAAGCTATCCTTGTCTCTGGGTGTTATTTCCAGTGTAGACATAAGACCCAAGGGTATCAGATGAAGTGACAGCAACTGGGGAGTACTGAGAACCCCGACTTGTGTCAACTTCTGTAATCTCTCTGGAGGAAGAGAGAGTCACAGACTGGGGATCTATTCTCCTCCCTAGGAATTGTCCAATGCCAGAAACAATGATGAGCTTCAATTTTCTCAAACAGTCAAAGTACAATAGACATCACCTTTGTGACTGTAGATGGAGCCAAGATGATTCCAAACAGAAGGGCTGTAAATTGAAAAGAATGCCAATTGCCTTGTACAAAAGGTCTTGATGTAAAGGAATATGCAGCTTTTGTCTGTAGACAGGTACATGTGGGTATACATGGCCAGATAACGTCCTTCTAGGAGGGAACTACAGAGCATAAATCCTCCATACAACCGCCTTCTCAGAGAAGGCTGTATACAGGTATATGCAGGTATACCTGGTCAGAAAACATCCTTCTTCTAGGAGGGACCCACAGATCATAGATCCCACATACAGCACCCTCCTCAGAGGAGACTGTATACAGGTATATGCAGGTATACCTGGTCAGAAAACATCCTTCTTCTAGGAGGGACCCACAGATCATAGATCCCACATACAGCAGCTTCCTCAGAGGAGGCTGTATACAGGTATACACGGTCAGATAACATCCCTCTAGGAGGGACCTACAGATCAAAATTCAATATGGTAGCCTTTCCTATCATATAACACTGGTACAGACCTCTCTCATTATGGAAATAAATTGTCAGAAAAGACGTAGTCACAAGTTCTTGTCCCCATCCCCAAGGCCTCCGAGACGTCTGGTCCTTCTTGTGCAGGATTCTTTCCTTTACCTTCCATACTAGAATTCCTACGGAATGTGGAACAAAAGTAGAAGTTCCTTCTCCTCTTATTAGACTGGGGCAGATAATGGACCTGATCATAAGAAAAAAAAAAAAAAAAAAAAAAAAAAAAAAAAAAAAAAGGACTTTCATGAGAATGTCCAATACAGATCCAACTATCTTTATATTGGAGTGAACATCTGCCCCCTTACAACGAAGAACCAGTCTCCAAACTGTGGGGATCGGGCAGCCAAGTATACTGCTCAGCTATAGTAATATAGACAATTATTTATTTTATTTAATTTATTTATTTTTTATTTATTTATTTTTTGAAAATAACTAAGAATTTTTTTTTTTTTTTTTTTTGAACAAGGTCTTTGTGCATCTGAAGGAGCCATGACCTCGGACTCCATCCAGTTCAGCCTGTAGATTATCATTCAGATGTAAAATCTTAAGCAGTCATTGTCTCTTCTGAGAAAAAGTTGCAATCCACAAATGAATTCCCTGCCACCCGAAAGTCGACTCTTGCAGGATCTGTACGCCAAGAAAGCTTTTTCCCCAGAAGTTCTGTTACCAGAATCCTGCTACATCCAAGAATGGAAGTTGTGCCAGACTGACCGGCCGACTAACAGACTAGTGCAGAGTGCCTGGAACAGACACACAGGTGCACTGAATATGCAACCAGCAATCCTAAGGCTGTGTTCACACATAGCAGCTTCATAGCTTTACTGCATCCTTCAGTACACAGAAGCTCCATAGGGTCACTGCATCATCTGATATCAGTATTACAGAGTGTAACTAGACAGCAGGTGTACACAGTATTACAGAGTAATTAGACTGCAGGTATACACAGTACACATCCAGCATCTCTAAGGATGTAGCTTCATACGTCACTGCATTATCTGATAACAGTACTAATCAGATAGTACACATCTACAATCCTAAGGTCATGTTCACACACAGTAGCTTTACTGCATTCTTAAATAGCAGCACTGGAGCAGCGCAAAAAAGCTCCATAGAATCACTGCATCATCTGATGGCACTATTAGGGAAAGTAATCAGATAGCAGGTGTATCCAGTACACATCCAGCAGCTGTAAGGCCGTGCTCACACACATAGCTCCATATGGTCACTATATAATGTGATAGCAGTATTAGGGAAAGTAATCAGATAGCTATATAATCTGATAGCAGTATTAGGGAAAGTAATTAGATAGATGTATCACTATCACTGTACAACTAGCAACTCTAAGGCTGTGTTCACACACAGTAGCTTCATAGGGCACTACAACATCTGATAGCAGTATAGTGAAAGAAATCAGACAGCAGGTGTTACACAGTACACTACAATTCTAAGGCAATGTTCACACACAGTGGCTTCATAACTTCACTGCATTCTTAAATAGCAGCACACAGAAGCTCCACATGATCACTGTATCATCTGATAGCAGTATAGTGAAAGTAAATAGAAAGCAGGTGTATAGTATACAACTAACAATTCTAAGGCCGTGTTCACACACAGTAGCTTCACTGCATTCTTAAATGGCAGCACTGGAGTAGCACACAGATGCTCCATAGGGTGACTGCATCATCTGTTAGCAGTATTAGTGAAAATTATTAGACAGGAGGTGTATCTACCACTACACAATAACTCTAAGGCTGTGTTCATACACAGTTTTATAGCTTCATTGTATCATCTGATAGAAATACTGGAAAAGTAATCAGACCGCAGGTATACACACTACACAACTACAATTCTAAGGGTACAGGTGTACAGAATTAGCAGCTCTAGGGCTGTGTTCACATACAGTTTCAGAGCTTCACTGAATCATCTGGTAGCAGTACTATAGCAAGTAATCAGGCAGCAGGTGTGCACACTGCACAACTAGCAGCTCTAGGGTTGTGTGCACACAGTTTTATAGCTTCACTGCATCATCTGATGGCAGTACTATAGAAAGTAATGAGGCAACAGGCGTACACAATTAGCAGCTCTAGGGCTGTGTTCACACACATACACAGTTTCATAGCTTCATTGTAGCAGTACTGGAGAAAATAATGAGACAGCAGGTGTACTAATACCCAACTAGCAGCTCTAAAGCTGTGTTCATGTATACACACTATAGTTACATAGGTCACTCATATAGTGAAGCAGTCTAACAGGACTTGCACAACCAATGTTAAAAAAAGTGAAAGACATTGAAACGAAACATTTGAGGCGTAAAAGCCTCATACAACATATATATATCCAATAATCCTCCTGACACACATGCCAGGCTTCCAGCTCAAAAGAAAAAACAGCATATCTTACCTTGCTGAAGTATCAAGAAACATTAGCAGCCGCCCAGGTAAGGACACAGGTCTGGCAGCACCATGATACTTACTGCAGCAGCCTCATGGCTTCCCTCACACAGCGGCTCCATACAGCAGAGAAGCTGAGCGATAACTCTACTAAAAAGTAAATAATCTCCTCTCTGATGCAGCAGAGCAGGAAAAAACAACATTTCTATAAATTTCCCCTCTCCACACGACCATGTGGAAAGGAAGAATCTTTGGAAAGGAAAGTCAGACACAAACATAGGCCTGAGCCTGCTTCCCTCTCCTACCACCTGTCCCACAGGAGGACAGAAAAAAACACAAGGAGGAGGGGTCTGTATGGCCTTCTTATAGGGCTCCTAATCAATCTTTTATTAGTACCATCTGTCCTACCATTGCAGGAAGATAGGATCTTCCCCATTTGTGCTGCTGCTGAGGACGTAAAGGGAAATTTAAGTAAAACTAAAGCTGTTGTTGCTGAGTACAAGAACATCAATGGTTATTACAAAAATATATGTAATATTGCCCCCTGTGAGATCCCAAGATTGCGCCCTGTGAGCAACCTATCAGATTCCACCTTTCATTTTCCAAAGAGTCTGTGAGGAATGAAAGGTGGAATCTGATTGGTTGCTAGGGGCAACTGAGCCAGTTTCACTTTACACCATGTTTGATAAATCTTCCCCATAGTATACACTCCGGCCGGGATCTCTCGTGGCGCAGCAGGAAACCGACATGTCAGTGCACACTGTGGAGCAAGCGGTTCCGGCCACACTCTCTATGGTGTGCTGTGGAGAGTTCTGATGCGGGCGCGCACGGAAGCGCTCACATCAAAACTCTGCGGCTACAAAGACAACGGAACAGCAGGGTCACGGCTGAAAGAATTCATCTTGGGGTAGGATGAGCATTTTGACCCCACAGGTGTTAGAGGAAAGTATTCAAAATTAGACAGTAAAAATGAAAAACTCGAATTTTTCCAATAATATGTTCGTTTGGTTTGAAATTTCTCAATTTCAAGAGGAACAAGAGAAAAAAAAGTACCCCAAAATTTGTAACACAGGTTCTCCTGAGTAAAAAGGTACCTCATACAGCGAGGCTCAGAAGGAAAGGAGCGCCAATTAGCTTTTTCAATGCAGATTTTGCTGAAGAAATTTCTGAGCTCCAGGTCCGTTTGCAGAGCCCAAGTAGTGCCAGTGGAGTAAAATCTCGCCATAAGTCACCCCATTTTGGAAAGTGCACCCCTCTAAGAATTCATTTTGGGGTGTGGTGAGCATTTTGACCCCACAGGTATTAGAGGAAAGTATTCAAAAGTAGACAGTAAAAATGAAAAACTCCAATTTTTCCAATAATATGTTCCTTTAGTTTGAAATTTTTCAATTTTTACGAGGAACAGGAGAGAAAATTCATGCCAAAATCTGTAACACAGGTTCTCCTAAATAGAACGGCACCCCGTATGTGGGCATAAACCCCTGTATGGGCACACAACGGGGCTCAGAAGGGAAGGAGCGGCAATTAGCATTTTCCGTGCAGATTTTTCTGAAGAAGTTTCTGAGCGCCAGGTGCGTTTGCAGTGCTTCTGTAATGTCTACAGAATAGAACCCCCCCAAAAGTCACCCCATTTTGGAAAGTACACCCGACAAAGAATTCATCTTGGGGTAGGATGAGCATTTTGACCCCACAGGTATTAGAGGAAAGTATTCAAAATTGGCCAGTAAAAATGAAAAACTCAAATTTTTCCAATAATATGTTGGTTTAGTTTGAAATCTCTAAATTTTTACAAGGAACAGGAGAAAAAATGTACCCCAAAATCTGTAACGCAGGTTCTCCTGAGTACAACGGTACTCCATATGTGGGCATAAACCACTGTATGGGCACACAGTGGGGCTCAGAAGGGAAGGAGTGCCAATTTGCTAGAGCAAAACCGCAGCTAGTAATAGTTATTAGAATAGCGCAGTCACTAAAGTAAAAAAAAAAAAAAAAAAGAGAGATTACAGGTAATGTGGGGTGATTATGGACAGTCTGGGGTGGTTCCGGGTAATCTGGAGGTGGTTACGGGCAACCTGGGGTGGTTATGGGTAATTTGGGGTGGATACGGTCAACATGGGGTGGTTATGGGTAATCTGGGATGGATACGGTCAACATGGGGTGGTCACGGGCAACCTGCTGTGGTTACGGCAACCTGGGGTGGTTACAGGCAACCTGGGGTGGTTAGAGGCAACCTGGGGGGGGTGGTTACGGGCAACGTGGGGTGGATACGGACAATCTGCTCTGGTTATAGACAATCTAGGGTGATTACAGGCAACCTGCTGTGGTTACAGGAAACATGGGGTGGTTACGGACAATCTGGGGTGGTTACGGACAATCTGGGGTGGTTACAGATAAACTGAAGTGCTTATAGGTAATCTGAGGTGGGTACCTGTAATCTGGTGTGGTTACGGGCAATCTGGAGGTGGTCATTGGCAATTTGGGGTGGTTAGAGGCAAGGTGTGGTGGTCAGAGGCAAGGTGCGGTGGTCAGAGGCGACGTACGGTGTTCAGAGGCAACGTGTGGTGGTCAGAGGTAACGTGCAGTGGTTGCGTGCAATCTGGGGGGGTTACATGTAATCCTGCATGATTACGGGCAACCTGAGGTTGTTATGCGCAACCTGCGGTGGTCACGGGCAACCTGGGGGGGTTACAGACAATCTAGGATTGTTACGGATAGACTGAAGTGCTTATACAGTGAGTCCAAGAAGTATTTGATCCCTTGCTGATTTTCTTTGTTTGCCCACTAATAAAGACATTATCCTTCAGCACTTTTAATGGTAGATATATTCTAACATGGAGAGACAGAATATCAAGAAAAAAATCCAGAATATAATTTTAAAGAATATATTTTAATTAATTTGTATTTCAATGAGGAAAATAAGTATTTGATCCCTCTTGCCAAACACACTCAATACTTAGTGGCAAAGCCTTTGTTTGCAAGCACAGCGGTGAGACGTTTGTTGTAGTTAACCACAAGTTTAGCACACACACCAGGGGGAATTTTGGCCCACTCTTCTTTGCAGATTCTCTCTAAATCATGAAGGTTGGTGGGCTGTCACTTGGCAACTCTGACCTTCAGCTCCCTCCATAGATTTTCGATCGGATTGAGGTCTGGCGACTGGCTGGGCCACTCCATGACCTTAATGTGATTTTTCTTGAGCCAATCCTTTGTTGCCTTTGCTGTATGTTTAGGGTCGTTATCATGTTGGAAGACCCAACCACGGCCCATTTTCAGAACCCTGGCAGAGGGGAGAAGGTTGTCCCTCAGGATTGTGCGGTACATGGCTCCATCCATCTTCCCAGTGATGCGGTGAAGTAGCCCTGTACTCTTGGCAGAGAAACACCCCCAAAACATTATGCTTCCACCTCCATGCTTGACGGTGGGCACAGTGTTCTTGGGGTCATAGGCAGCATTTTTCTTCCTCCACACATGGCGGGTGGAGTTGAGGCCAAAAAGTTCAATTTTGGTCTCATCTGACCACAAAACCTTCTCCCAATAACTTGGTTCATCTTTCAAATGATCATTGGCATACTTGAGGCGCGCCTCCACATGTACTCTCTTCAGCAGGGGTACCTTTCGGGCACTGCAGGATATGAATCCATTGTTGCGCAAAGTGTTGCCAATTGTTTCCTTGCAAACTGTGGTCCCAGCTTCCTTCAGGTCATTTGCTAACTCCTGCCGAGTGGTTGCAGAACGATTTCTGACTGTTCTCAGCATCATTGCCACCCCACGAGGCAAAATCTTCTTTGGAGCACCGGACCGAGGTCTGTTCAACAATTCTGACTCTGAGGTCCTGTGACAGCTCTTTGGTTTTACCCATGTTGGAGACTTGAAATCTGTGTGATCTGTCTGATTCTGTGGACAGTTGTTTTTCACACAAGTGATTAGTGAGAACAGGTGGCTTCAGGTCAGGTAACAAGTTGATTGGGAGTGTCTAACTGGTCTGTAAAAGCCAGAACTGCTAATGAATACTAAGGGATCAAATACTTATTTCACTCCATGAAATACAAATCAATTAATATATATTCCTTAGATTTATTTTCTGGATTTTCTTTTTAATATTCTGTCTCTCCATGTAAGAATACATCTACCATTAAAAGTATAGAATGATCATGTCTTTATTAGTGGGCAAACAAAGAAAATCAGCAAGGGATCAAATACTTCTTGGACTCACTGTAGGTAATCTGGGATGGGTACATGTAATTTGGGTGGTTACAGGCCATCTGGGGTGATTACGGACAATCTGGAGGGGGTCACTGGAAACGTGCGGTGGTTACGGGCAATGTGCGCTGGTTACGGGCAATGTGCGGTGGTTAAGTGTAATCTGGGGGGTTACGTGCAATCTGTTGTGATTACGGACAACCTGGGGTGGTTATGGGCAACCTGGGGCGGACGCGTATGCGCACTTCAGAACCAGCCAGGACGCCGAAGAGGAAGGACCTCCCAGGATCAAGTGAGTATATGGGGACGGGGGTGACTTGGGGGGGGGCACAGTATCACTTTTTATCCCCTGTCACCAATCATTTATGGTGGCAGGGGATAAAAAGTGCCAGCAGCAAATGGTACATAGTATATACCGCTGATCGCTTGTATCAGGACCCCACAGGGGGGTTCACAGTCTATGTCTGTTCACAGTGATGGCGGCGGCCATCTTAGATCCGATGGCCACCGCGGGGAGGGGGGGTTAGTTACCGGGGAACTAGGGGGGCTGATCTGGTGTCTGATTTTACTTATTTTATCTCCCCCCACCGTGATTTCACGGTGGGGGGAGATGAAATGCAGCACCAGCACTGGCCCATTAGTGACCGCCATATCGGCACTGGCCCATTAGTGACCGCCATATCGGCGGTCACTAAGGGGTTAATGAGAATCGGCTGCGGGATCGCAGCTGATTCTCATTACCTCTGGTGCTAAACTCAGATGAGAGCGGAATCGCTATCTCTGCAGCAATCCCGCTCTCATCACAAAGCCCCCTGAAGTCAGGAACGTATATATACATTCCTACTGCACGGGGCATGTGCAATAGGAACGTATATATACATGTTACTGACGCAAAGGGGTTAATAAGTATGGGAAGACTTGAGATTTATTTTAATAGAAATAAATTACAAATCTATATGGATGACTTAGACACACTGAGTGTTTGGGCGTCCACTTGGCAAATGAGGTTCAATGTGGATAAATGTAAAGTTATGCACCTGGGTACTAATAACCCACATGCATCATATGTCCTGGGGGGAGTTACTCTGGGAGAGTCGCTAATGGAGAAGGATCTGGGTGTACTTGTAGATAATAGACTACAGAACAGTACACAATGTCAGTCAGCTGCTTCTAAGGCCAGCAGGATATTGTCATGCATTAAAACAGGCATGGACTCTCGGGACAGGGATATAATATTACCGCTTTATAAAGCTTTGGTGCGGCCTCATCTGGAGTATGCCGTCCAGTTTTGGAACCCGATTCATAAAAAGGATGTTCTAGAGCTGGAGAGGGTACAAAGACGGGCAACTAAACTAATAAGGGGAATGGAGCATCTTAGTTATGAGGAGAGATTAAAAGAATTACATTTGTTTAGTCTGGAGAAGAGACGTTTAAGGGGAGATATGATTAACTTATTTAAATATATAAATGGCCCCTACAAGAGATATGGGGAAAAGATGTTCCAGGTAAAACCCCCTCAAAGGACAAGAGGGCACTGCCTCCGCCTGGAGAAAAAAAGGTTCAATCTCCGGAGGCGACAAGCCTTCTTTACCATGAGAACTGTGAATCTGTGGAACAGTCTACCACAGGATCTGGTCACAGCAAAAACAGTAGAGGGCTTCAAAACCAGCCTAGACAAGTTCTTAGAGCAAAATAATATAAATGCATATGTATAGAACCTATCATCTCTCCCCCTTCCCTGTATCCATCCCCTCCTTGGTTGAACTTGATGGACATGTGTCTTTTTTCAACCGTATTAACTATGTAACTATATATAACTTTCTGACACCAGTTTATTTGAAAGAAAAAGATTTTCACTGGAAAAACCCTTTAGAAAAATGCCTTGTCAGCAAGTCACCAGCTGCATCCAGAGATTGGCTGGGCAGGCATTTTCTACAGGGTTGATACATCAGAAGAAATTGGTGCAGTGGGAAAGTCAGCAAAGGAGTGACAGTTTCACTGGATCAGGGCGGGTGAGTATGTTTTTTTTTTTAAAAAGTTAAAAAGCTTGTCCACTTTGTTAAACAAAACCCCTAATCCTTCAGTCACATCACACAAATATTTCTCTTTAGTGTCTCATCTTTTCTATACCTGGATACAATACTTGTGTAATGATTTTGATGACAAAGCTTACAAAGTGATTATCCTTGATAACTTTTTATTTTCTGCGGTATTGACTTTGACCTTATTATACCTTTGTACTGCTTTATGCGATTGTCATTTTATGTTCTTCAATTTTTGCACCTAAAACACTCTTTGGGATAAAATCTATTATAGATGCATTGCACAATTATTTCTCTTCAGTTGGCCCAGGTTCCGAGCTTCTTTTGCTAACATTCATGGTATATGAACGATATAAAGCATTCTGTGCCAGAATGTCATCTACTTGGGACCAAAAATGTACAGTACAGTGTTCAATGGGAGGTAATGGAAAAGCTGCAAGAATGGACCAAACTTAAAGAACAGCTGGTGAATTTTGTACGGGGGGGGGGGGGGGGGGGGGGGTTGGGTTGTAAATCCCTCTGCATAATTGGAACTAAATGCAAGTCTAGTATTCACAGGTGGCTTATAAGGCAGGCATATTGTTTATTGAAAAAATGCTGAATGAATCAACTATAAATCAATTCTTCATGCTCGGCTTTCCATTACCTCAATGGCTTCATATGCCACTATCATTTTTCTATATAATCATCTATGTCTTTATGATTTGTGGAAACATAATGATTATTATAGTTGTAAGAAATGACCCAAAGCTCCATATGCCAATGTATTTCTTCCTAGCAAATTTTTCCTTTCTGGAGATTTGGTACACAACAACAATTGTACCCAGAATGATACGAGATCTCATCATGGAAGATAAATCTATTGGCTTTGGTTCATGCATAGTACAATTTTACTTTGCTATGGTATGTGGAGGCAATGAGCATTGTCTATTGGCTGTTTTGGCATTTGATAGATTTATGGCTATCTGTTATCCACTCTATTACAACAATATTATGAAACCAAAAACTTGTGTTCGGCTTATTGTGGGGTCTTGGATTGTGAGCTTCCTGGCTCCAGCTTCTACCGCCATCTCTCTCTACAAAATGAGATATTGTGGTGTCAATATTGATCATTTTTTCTGTGATATTGCCCCAATTTTACAAAGTATGTGTGAAGGGAGAGAAGAAACCAGATACATTTCTTATTTGCTGGCTTCTATTTTAATCCTGACTTGCTTTTTTATGATATGCATTTCTTATACATTTATTTTGTTCACTGTACTTCGTATAAAATCCAATGCAGGATGTCACAATGCTTTTTCCACCTGTGCCTCCCACCTTACCGTGGTTGCAATCTTCTACAGTTCCTGCATTTTTACATATATCAGACTAAATGCCCGTCCATTTCTTCATACAGATAAAATTGTGTCCTTGGCGTATACTTTTGTTGTCCCTGTATTAAATCCCATGATATACACATTTAGAAATAAGGCAATGAAAAAGGCTATAAAAAAATATATTAATTAAAAAAAGAAAGTTACTGATTTTTTATTTACTGTTACTGTGCATTTTATTTAGAAATATACTGTGCTGTGGATTTACAAACAGGGCTGAGCAAGCTGGAAGCCATGAGATGCGTTCCAGCCAATGAAAAGGCTGCCATCTGATGCGTTCCAGCCAATGAAAAGGCTGCAGGTGCACATGCGCCATCAGCCTTTTCTCTTCTATTTATTACACCAGCAGTGGGGAACCTCCGGCCCGCGGGCCACATCCGGCCCCTGAGACCCCCCGATGCGGCCGCGGCTCCCCTGTGATGTGTGCTCTGCTCTGGTGGGGCAGGAGCCGGCATACACAGCATCTTCCTGTGTCTGTGACACATGAGGATGCTGTGAGTGCCGACCCCTTCCCCACCAGAGCGGCGCACGTCTTCCATCTCCGTCCACGTGTGATGACATCATTCCATTGTGCGCCGCCTGCAGGAGAAGACGGGCACAGGCTAGAGGGGAGAGAAGAGGACCTGGGCAGCATGGGAGCAGAGGAAAGGTGAGTGGGATGTTTATTTTTTTATTTAGGACAGGCACTGGAGGTTAACCAGGCTACCAGGGACATCACTGGGGGGGGGGGGGGGGGGGGGTGTTAACTAGGCTACCAAGGTCATCACTGGGGGGGATAACTAGACTACAAGGGGCATGACTTGGGGCACTAAGGGAACAAAACTTTGCCTTGCCCGGGTGCTGCAAACCCACACTACTAACTGCCCTGCACAGTATGCGGCCCTCAAATGATTTTATTAATGCCTGACTGGCCCTCAACATGGAAAAGGTTCCCCACCCCTGTATTACACTTTAGACGGGAAGTGGGAAAGAACCGAAAACACCGTCCAGAGCTGACAGGGACCGTGGCGATCAGAAGGATGGTAGCTCTTCTACATCTGTAGTGACAAGTGGATTCAGAAGGTAAGAGAAGTACTCTAAAAGTTCTCTATATTTTCCATCCCTTTGTTTCCACTTCTGGCTTTGTCTCAAGGTGGAACGACTCCAGACAGCTGATTAAGTTGATTTTGCAATCCCTCTCACTGTATCTTTTTTTTTTTTTTTTAAGTACAGAAAAAAAATGTGGTCAACCACGTTTTTGTGTACATTACAAAATGTAAAACGGATACTTTAAATGGATAGAACGGATACATTAAACGGATAGCAAAATCGTGATGTGAACCTAGCCTAACACACATTACAAAACTATATACAGTGGTATCTCGGTTCTTTAACGTAATTGGTTCCGGAAGGTAGTTTGAGAACCGAGCAGTGTCTTCCCATAGGAAATAATGTAAATGTGTTTAATTGGTTCCAGCACCCACCAATAATTACCTGCAGTATTCATATATTACATTGAAAAGTATCCAGTTTAATCTCTACAGTTCATTACAGAACAAAACCATACTGTACAGGACATTACAGAACAGCACTATACTGTACAGGACATTACAGAACAGCACTATATACTGTACATTACAGAACAGCACTATACTGTACAGTACATTACAGAACAGCACTATATACTGTACATTACAGAACAGCACTATATACCGTACAGTACACTATACACAAGAAACATTCAACAAAACCAGCAATTATAGTACAGTAGTCACTATCTCCTCACCCATCCTTTACTGTGTAGAGTCCCCCCCCATCCCAGCACTGTAACATATGGGAGATGGTGGTGCACTGACTGTACTACTACTGTACTGTATATGCACTCCAGTAGTCTTATACAGTACTTTACTGTATATGAATCCTCACCAGTACTTAACTCACCAGGTACAACCCATCATCCACACTCGCAAAAATGTTCAGATGCCGAGTACTTCAATACTGGGGGCCCAAAAAGTGTTTGAGAACCAAGCAAGAGTTTGAGAACCAAAGCAAACTTTTCTTGAACATACTGTTTGAGTTTCAAGCAGTTTGAGAACCGAGGTACCACTGTATCTCTGTAATGTGTGTTATTCGCTTTCCTTAGGTGTCACTGTCATTATAACTTTCAGGCTATTTTCACACTACGTATATGTCCGGCCGCATATTTTTCGCGGCCGGACATATACGTGTGAAACTCCGGCCGGGGATTTACGTAAGTTGCGGCCGGCTACGTATGGTCTGCGAACTTACGCCCATAGTCTACTTACGCTTCCCGAGAGCCGTACGGAGCGATCTGACAGTGGTCTTTTACTTGGAAATCTTTGGCTAGCCCCGGACACCCCACAGAACCTTTTGGATCGGCAAATCAAAGTGCTAAAATGAAGAAATCACCACTACGTACGGGACCGCATGTTACACTACGGGCGTAAGTTACAGCATTTCCGTCCTCAAACAATGGTCTGGTTCACTTTTTACGGCGCCGCATACGATCCTGCCGTAAGTTCTTACGTAGTGTGAACTGTGCAGCCGTAGATCGTATACTTTCCATTGCACACAAACTACGTAAATCTCCGGCCACTTATTCACGGAATGCGCTACGGCTGGAAACTTACGTAGTGTGAACATAGCCTCAAAATGTATATCAACAGTAGATGTGAAATAAAGCAAGTTTTCAATATAAATTCATTATTTATTTATTTATTTTGGTTGCTATAATGCTGTAAAACAAAACTGAACTTACCAGAAATTCAGGTCCAGTCTCCTGAAGGCAGATTTTTAGACTTTTGCTGGTTGAAAAAAAACAGACTAAACACAGGAATTCCGGCCAGTACAGAGAGTCATGGCTCTATGTGTCCATCAGTCACAGGACTGCCTTCTCTCTGTGAGTGGTCAGATGGCCTGGGAAACACTGGACTTCCTGTTTTGAGACTGTTTCCTGTGTTTTGAGAAAAAAAAGAAAATAGGAAGTGCCATGTTTTCCATGTTAAAAAAAAAAAAAAAAAATGTAAATTGCAAACTTGCTTGATATCACATCTACATTTACATTTTGAAAGTTATAATGACAGTGAGGCTAGGTTCACACAACATCAAAAAATATTGTTTTTGCCGCAATTTAACTGACCACAATGGCAATGCATTGAAGTCAGTGGGAGGACGGACGTCCAATGCACACAACGGCAGTTTTTCAATGCGCTGTGTGCATTGGACGCCCCTCCTCCCATTGACTTCAATGCATTGCCATTGTGGTCAGTTAAATCGTGGCAAAAATGGCCGGTTTTTGATTTTGTGTGAACCTAGCCTCACTGCCATTATAACTTTCAGGCTGGGTTCACACGCAGTATATTTCAGGCAGTTCTGTTGCGAAACAAACTTTTTGCTACATTCATAACAGGTCACAGTTTGGAAAAAATCTCTAGTATCACCTATGTGAGATCCAAAACTAGGACTTTTCTTAAATACAATTGGGGAAATTTATTGTCTATAGTTATTTATGGAGGAGTGTTAAAACATTATATTTTTATACTTGAGATATTGTTATGATTCCTTCTTTTTTGCCTGGGGTCTTTAGAAAATAATATTCAACATAGGAAAGGCTCCAATATAAAGAAACATAATAAAATAATTCACTCAAACATGTAACATAAAAACAAAACAATTTGTATTTGTGTGGTATTAGCAAAAGTGTTTTCCATGCGCAACATAACTAGGCCAGATGTATGTTAAATTGATAACCTAGGGACTTTACTGTTACTGTCATATTCCCTGGTGCTCAAATCTCCAGAGAATCCAAATTAGCGATATATATATATATATATATATATATACTACAGTAATACAGACAATGATAATATGACAATGATTTTTAAAGGTAAGATCAAATGTAATGTTAACTTTGACTATACATTTTTGTTGCAGCAAGAATTGAAATGATTAACCGCTGAGCCTGATCCATCATTACATCTTTACATTTTACAGTGTGGCATTACCATTCAAAAAAAAAAAAGTGCCACAGGAACAGTAGTCTTTTTGCCCATGGCAACTGAGAGTCGCGGTTTAATGTCTTTCTTTACTGGACAAGGCTAGTGCATACAATTTATGCACCCAACTTCTTCTCTGCAACAGTAGACAGCGAGAAAGTGCCAGGAAGTTGTAGCTTTCCAACAGCTGGAGAGCCACAGATTGTTGATCACTGAACTAATGGTTCTATTTAAAATTGATATTATATGCACTAATCAAAAAATTGGTCTAAAACGATCAAATTCTACGATCTAGTTGATCTATTCAACCAGATTTATTAAGGCATTTTCTAATTCTATAAACAAACTGAAAGCATACCTAACACCAAAAAACACTTTTAACATGTCAAAAAGACATATACAAAACTTTTGTTGGCCAGGGTCTGAGTGTCCCCCTCAGGCTTTCCCATACACATGAACATTTGGTGCAGTCCATTGTGTGTTGTCTATTGGAATGGGTAAGCTATAGCCAGACAGTAGCTGGCTTATATCGGAGAAAACAAAAGGGTTCAAACCATATTAGAAGGCCAGACTTCCCATCTAAGGGTATGTGCACACTGAGGAAAAGGCGAGGAATTCAGCTTGAAATTCAGCTTGAAATTCAGCTTGAAATTCATCCCGTAAAAAATATACAGAGCAAAGTCCCATTGTTGTTCACACTGCAGAATTTCCGAGCAGAATTTTCTGCTGTAGATCTGCTAGAGGAATCCTATAGAAGTCAATGGGGGGCTTAAATTCAGCTTGAATTCTGCCTGAAAACTTTCAGCTACAATTCCTCGAGAATTGCTCAGTGTGTACATAGCCTAAGAGAGAAACAGATTATATGGCTTGATTAGCCTATTAGACTGCTCCATAATCTGGAGCCGGGGCTGGGGAAACAAGTGATGTTCACCCTTACCTTTATGTTTTTTTGTGGAATACAATGGGTCACATGGCGGCAACTCAGTGCATTTAGTCATGTAGACATGGTCAAGACAATCTCCTGCAGTTCAATCCGAGCATCAGTATGGGGAAGAAAGGTGATTTGAGTGCCTTTGAACGTGGCATGGTTGTTGGTGCCAGAAGGGCTGGTCTGAGTATTTCAGAAACTGCAGATCTACTGGGATTTTCACGCACAACCATCTCTAGGGTTTACAGAGAATGGTCCGAAAAAGAAAAATGGGCAGACTGGTTCGAGCTGATAGAAAGGCAACAGTGACTCAAATAGCCAACCGTTACAACCAAGGTAGGCAGAAGAGCATCTCTGAACGCACAGTACGTCGAACTTTGAGGCAGATGGGCTACAGCAGATGGGCTACCACACCGGGTGCCACTCCTTTCAGCTAAGAACAGGAAACTGAGGCTACAATTTGCACAAGCTCATCGAAATTGGACAGTAGAAGATTGGAAAAAACGTTGCCTGGTCTGATGAGTCTCGATTTCTGCTGCGACATTCGGATGGTAGGGTCAGAATTTGGCGTCAACAACATGAAAGCATGGATCCATCCTGCCTTGTATCAACGGTTCAGGCTGGTGGTGGTGGTGTCATGGTGTGGGGAATATTTTCTTGGCACTCTTTGGGCCCCTTGGTACCAATTGAGCATAGTTGCAACGCCACAGCCTACCTGAGTATTGTTTCTGACCATGTCCATCCCTTTATGACCACAATGTACCCAACATCTGATGGCTACTTTCAGCAGGATAATGCGCCATGTCATAAAGCTAGAATCATCTCAGACTGGTTTCTTGAACATGACAATGAGTTCACTGTACTCCAATGGCCTCCACAGTCACCAGATCTCAATCCAATAGAGCATCTTTGGGATGTGGTGGAACGGGAAATTCGCATCATGGATGTGCAGCCGACAAATCTGCGACAACTGTGTGATGCCATCATGTCAATATGGACCAAAATCTCTGAGGAATGCTTCCAGCACCTTGTTGAATCTATGCCACGAAGAATTGAGGCAGTTCTGAAGGCAAAAGGGGGTCCAACCCGTTACTAGTATGGTGTACTTAATAAAGTGGCCGGTGAGTGTATATATTTAATATATATATATATATTTTTAATGGAGTGGGGATGCTTTAAGAATAAAGAAAGCATACTCACCTACCCTGATCCCTTACAGCTGCTTTTCCAACTGTCCCTACTGTTCCCTGCTTCCTCTTAAACAAATCACCTGCTTAGCTAAGGCAGATCCCCACTGCAGCCAGAGATCGGCTGTGAAGGCTTTTTTCTTGCAGGGTTGATACATTAGAGGAAATGGGAGCAGTGGCAACTGGAAGCCAGTGGAGTCACAGCTGCACTGGAAAAGGGCAGGTAAGTATGCTTTTATTTTATTTTTAGATCTAAAGCTTTGTTAAACAAAAAGCATAACTAGAATAATCCTTCAGTCACATCACACAAATAAATCTTTTTAGTTTCTCATCTTTTCCATACCTGGTTACAATATTTGTTACGTGTGTTTCAGTTTACAAAGTGATTATCCTTGATAATGCGATTATTTTTATTCTCTGCAGTATTGACTTTGGCCTTAACATACCTATATACTGCTTTATTGGATTGCCATTTTGAGATTTGTTGTACTTCAGTTTTTGCACTTAAAACACTCACAACCTCTGTGATAAAGTCTAAAATCATCACATATTATGGATGTATTGCACAATTATTTCTCTTCAGTTGGCCCAATGGTTCTGAGCTTCTTTTGCTAACATTCATGGTATATAACCAATATAAAGCATTTTGTGTCAGAATGTCAGCATCTACTTGGGACCAAAAATGTACCATGTTAACAGGCAAGCAAGAATGGACCAAACTTAAAGGACAGCTGGTGAACTTTTGTACATAGGGGGAAAAATTTCTAATGAGGAGAAATCATTTTATGATTTTATAATATTAGTTCTTAGTAGGTGTAGTTCCACTTCAACATGGACTGGATATTTCTCTTAACTCACCCCTCTAACTGAACTGACCTCTAATATTCTATATATAGACATAAAAAGTTTTAAATCCCTCGACATCATTGAAAATAAAAGCAAGTCTAATGTGCACAGGTGGCATATTAAGCAGGCTTATGAACCATGCAAATGCAAACCCTATCTCATAAACAATCTTGAAAGGATTGCAAGGTCAACTCTTCCAAACGATAGATCGCTTAGTCTAAACACCGATAGTTCAAAGGCAAAAAATCGGACAAACAAAATTGTTAAACGATCGATTAAGCAATTTATCGGCCCATTGGTAGCTGAGGTTAATGTCCAGTGGCTGCTGGCAGCAATTGGTAGCTGACAGCTGTAGGCAGAGACTGTATCAGAATTAGCTTTAATGCTAGAAATTTACCCAACTTAGATTGTGCTTTCAACAGTGATAATGGCAACTAGGCTGTCTGAAGTTATAATAGGCTGTAATAGGTAATTGTCAGTTTGGCACTTCACTGCAGTTTAGTTAGAAAACATTTCTTCAAGAGACGAAAGATACAAAAAAATTGAACGAAAAAAGCAATAGGTTTCTGCAAGACACATTAGAACTCCGGCAGCATGCCAACAATTGCCACCCTACTGCCAGAGTTTTAATGTATCTTGCAGAAAACTATAGAATTTTTTCGATTTAACTTTTGTATATTTTATTTAAACATCCCTTCAACGAAGGGACAAGAAAGTAAGGGAAAAAAATGAAAAAATAAAAATAAAATAGGTTAATCAGGCACCCTTCGATCTGCTGAGCAGGAGGCACCTTGTTAAGTGCTCGAATCTCCTATTGATGTCAATAAGGTTCGTTACTTGAGATGAGCACTGTAACATTGAAAAATGCTTGATTAATGAGCACTAGAGCATTTTAGTGTTCACTCAACACTATTGAGCAGATTTGCCTAACTGTTCAGGTTTGGCAAAATTCTCCAAAGCCTAAAATTCAGGATTTGTCTCCCAGTGGCTGGAGAACTTAAATGCTGCCCAAGGGATTCCTGGATAAAGCCCCTATTACACGGGGCAATGGAGAGGAGCTGTCAGCACTCGCTTGCTCCTCGTTATCCACTTGCTGCTGACAATATTACATGCGTTGACAGTGATCAGGTGAGTGTAGGGAGGCCACAGGGAGCTGCGGGGGGAAGGGGGCTGTCGTTAGAACCTCGGGGCATCCCAAAGAAGATAGCGCCGCTTAGTGTTTAGTGTTAGTGTTTAGTGTGACGTCACAAGATTCCTCTACGGAGTCTCTGGGGAGCCAAAATTATCCAACATTTCAGCATAACCTTACACCTTCATCAGGTTCATCAGATCCCTGATAAAGGCATACAGTTACGCTGAAATGCCAAAGCTGGTAGAAGCGCGCTCCTAGCTCGAATAATTGCTACACCGAACTAACTGAACTAATCAATGGAAGTGCACCTCTACTTGTGGACTACAGTAAGTGATACTATATTACGATCACACTAACTACATAAGAGCTTTAGGTAGAAATCTGATCCTAACTTAACCTTATTAATTGAGAAAATCAGGACTGTCCAGGAGTCGGGCTTCAATACCTAGGACAGGGGACAAGAGATCATGGGGTGTCTGACCTCTGTGTTTCCCGGCAATCTCCAGATTGTCCCCCGCCTCCTATATTTTTAATAGAGACACTAGTTGGCATGTGACCCACGTCTCTATATCTTCTCTAAGGAACTGCCAGAAAGAGACAAGTACAATGCTCTTCTCTATCGCTCTTTCAGTCAGCTCCACAGAGAATGAATAGAGCCGCAGTTCAGCATGTGAAGATCACCGCGGAGCATGAAGGTCAAACCCACCGCAATCTCTTGTCTCCTACCTTGTGGATAGGGGACAATTAGGGTTTATTCGGGAAACCCTTTTAAGAAGAGATTTCTGGCTTAGCATACATTTCCAGCCATGTTCTAAAATTCTGAATGGGAATACAATATGGACTCTAAAGGGAATACTACTTGGAAATGGGGGTGTGAGAGAGCTGCTTTGTATATTCTTTCTTTGTGTACGGAATAATGTGTTAAAATCTTTAACTCCTACTATTAATGACATTTAGTACTTTCCTGATATTTTTTTTTTCAAATAATATATAGTATTAATTAGATGACATATATCACATGCTAGCTGTCTCAAGTTACCTATTCCTATTTTGAATTAATACTTTTTACTTATAGAATTATAGAATAATTTCTACCTGTTTTAGAATAGAATCAATACCAATTCGCGTATAGAAATTTTTTATTGAAATAATGTTAAATGAAACAACTGCAAATGAATTCTTCATGCTCGGCTTCCCTTTACCCCAATGGCTTCATATGCCGCTATCATTTTTCTATATAATCATCTACATCTTTATGATTTGTGGAAACATAATGATTATTATGGTTGTAAGAAATGACCCAAAGCTCCACATGCCGATGTATTTTTTACTAGCTAATTTTTCCTTTCTGGAGATTTGGTACACAACAACGATTGTACCCAGAATGATACGAGATCTCATCATGGAAGATAAATCTATTAGCTTTGGTTCATGTATATTACAATTTTACTTTGCTATGGTATGTGGAGGCAATGAGCATTGTCTATTGGCTGTTTTGGCCTATGATAGATTTATGGCTATCTGTTATCCACTCTATTATAACATTATTATGAAACCAAAATCTTGTGTCCGGCTTATCGTGGGGTCTTGGATTGTGAGCTTCCTGGCTCCAGCTTCTACTGCCATCTCTCTCTACAAAATGAGATATTGTGGTGCCAATATTGATCATTTTTTCTGTGATGTTGCCCCAATTTTACAAAATATGTGTGAAGGGAGAGAGGAAACCAGATACATTTTTTATTTGCTGGCTACTATTTTAATCCTGACTTGCTTTTTTATGATATGCATTTCTTATACATTTATTTTGTTCACTGTACTTCGTATAAAATCCAATGCAGGACGTCACAATGCTTTTTCCACCTGTGCCTCCCACCTTACCGTGGTTGCAATCTTCTACAGTTCCTGCATTTTTGCATATGTCAGACCAAATGCCCGTCCATTTCTTCATACAGATAAAATTGTGTCCTTGGCTAACACTCTTGTTGCCCCTTTATTAAATCCCTTGATATACACATTTAGAAACAAGGCAATGAAAATGGCTATAAAAAAATACATAAACTTAAGAAAAGTCACTGTTTGGGTCCCATGAATGTGCATTTGACTTGAGAAAACAAAAAACTGTTCTGTGGATTTACGATGATTAAAGGAGTTTTCCACTCAAAGGCTGTGTTCACACAACGTTTTTTCAGTTCCGTTTAAAATTACGTCTGTTATTTTGAGTCTAAAATTACGGACGTTATTTAGCTGTTTTGCCTCCTCTTAGTGCAATGACGGCTGCTGGTACATTATTCTAGTTTGCGTTACTAATTGGACTTTTGGTGCGGCTTAATAGAAAAGTCCATTGAATTTAATAGTAAAAACCTAGAAATAACGGTGTCAAAAGAAAAACTGTGTGTGAATAACTAATTAAAAAACGTTCACTGTGTGCAAAAGACGTTCGAAATTAACGGTCTTGATCATTATTTTCACGTCCGCATTGATAACGTCCGTTATTCAATACATTGTGTGCATTGGACATCTGTCTTCCCACTGACTGCTATGCATTGCATTGCAGTCAGTTAAATCACGTCAATAGTGGACGTTTATTAAAATTGCAAAAGCGGACGCCCGTTATTTTGAGGATTGGCTGCCCATAAGTGCAATAAGAGCTCCTGGTAAATTATTTTAGGTTAGGTGGACTGATTGGCCTTTGGATGTGTCTTTAATTGAAAAGTTCATTGAATTTAATAGTAAAAACTAAAAAAGGACAGTGTAAAAAAAAAAACTGTGTGAACAACAACAAAAATAACGTCCGTTGTTTACAAAAGATGCACAAAAATAATTGTCATCAACATTATTTTGACATCACTAATGTTATTATATACATTGAGTGCATTGGACGTCCGTCATTCCATTGACTTTAATGCATTGCATTGCAGTCAGTTAAATCACTGCAATAACGGACATCTTTTTAAATAGAAAAGGTGAACACCTTTTCTCTTTTTTTGACATTGTGTGAACATAGCCATATACATATAAATAAAATTTTCGGGCTGGGGCTCCCTGTGACCCGGAAAGGCAGACCCTACTTTGTAAGTTAGAGGGTTAACACAACTAGTGAACACACTATTACTCTGACTGTTAAAGGGAATTTATAAGTTGTTGTTTACGTTCCAAACTGCCGACACTGTTATATAGATGTTAGGTCAAGGAGACACATAGGAGGAGATTTATCAAACATGGTGTAAAGTGAAACTGGCTCAGTTGCCCCTAGCAACCAATCAGATTCCACCTTTCATTCCTCACAGACTCTTTGGAAAATGAAAGGTGGAATCTGATTGGTTGCTTGGGGCAACTGAGCCAGTTTCACTTTACACCATGTTTGATAAATCTCTTCCATAGTACTTCTTATATATCTGTCTGTGCCTCCATAGAAAATGATTTTCTTCTCTGGAGTAAAGAGTCAAAGAGGCTTTCCCACGCTCCTGAATAGCTACAAGCTGGAACGCCTCCTCTGTCCTCTCTCCCTGCTTGATTGACACCTGGAGTACCAAGCGGGGTCAGGTATGGAAAGGGGGGGGGGGGGTAAGGAGGTGTTACAGCTTACTGCACTTCAGGAACTCAGGAAAGCCTATTTGATTATGCTTTTAATATTAAAAGCATTTCTCTACATTCTAGAATCAGAGAGATATACAGTATGAAAGGTACCCCATGTCTCCTTATCCTAACAGCATCTAACAGTGTCAGTAGTTTAGAACTTGAATTACAGCTGACAGATTCCCTTTAAAGGGGTTATCCAGTGCTACAAAAACATGGACACTTTCTTTCAGAGACAACACGACTCTTGTCTCCAGTTCAGGTGCGGTTTGCAATTAAGCTCCATTCACTTCAATGGAACTGAGCAGCAAAACCCCGCCCAAGCTGGAGACAAGAGTGGGGCTGTCTCTGGAAGAAAGTGGCCATGTTTTTGTAGCGCTGGATAATCCCTTTAACTCTGCTACATCTCTACATGAAACCTGCCACAATATGCTGTGTGTGACACTACCATGAAACTGTTCGTCAAGAATATATTCTTACTTAGATTATAAGGAATTTCTCTTGTTAAATATGACCGAATAAAAAGATGATCAAATGTGCATGAGGCCTAAGTGTCTGATTTGTTCTTGTTCATAAATTCCTCTCAACCCTTTTCTAACATAATTCTAGAAGGGGAAGCCATAAATGTGTTCCATAGTCAAGAGGTCAAGAGGTGGCGTAAGGATGATAGTGAGATACAGCAAAGTAATCATACAGTGTGCATCATTGGGACACAGATTGTGTTATTATCATTGGATTTTATCCTGTCTTCAATTAGCACTAAATCTGTCTCAATCTGCATCACCATCAGCATCGACGTGGGTTCTTTACTGTACGAGCAGTAAGACTGTGGAACTCTCTGCCACATGATGTTGTCATTGCCGATTCATTAAATAAGTTCAAGGGAGGCCTGGATGCTTTTCTTGAACCATATAATATAACAAGTTATGGGCATTAGATTTTTGGCAATACATTGATCCAGGAGTCGGGAGGGAAATTTCTCTCTGTGATGGGGAAATTGTCATCTGCCTCATGGGGGGTTTTGCCTTCCCCCTGGATTGGCACAGTGGGGTTTCCCTAGGTTGAACCTGATGGACTCTTGTCTTCTTTCATCCTTATCAACTATATTACTATGTAATACTAGGAGATGTTGCCAGAATAATGCCAGGAGTTTTGCAGGAATAATGCCAGGAGGTGTAAATGTGTAAAGAATGTAAATGTTTTGTTGGTATTAAGTATGTAGAGAAGTAAAAGTGGTATATACCTTACACTTTACACCTTTTAAATTGAGACCCTAATATTTTACTCTGGCACCATGATTACTATTACAGCAATTATCACCTATCTACTGGCTAAATGACAAATCATAGATGAGTGGGTTTCACTGCTGCTGGGTCCCCCACTCATTACAATAACTGGGGATCCCTAGAGTGGAGTAGGAGCATACACAATGTTCCTCTCTTCAAAGTCCATGACACTGATGGACATAGCTAAGTGATATGCTCAGCTGTTTTCCTATATAAAATGTTCTGTGTAGTTTCATTCTTCTAATGTTCCATAATTACGAGCCCTTAGATGACCCTTGTTACTGCTATAGCTTTTGAATTGTATTCTCCATCACCCTCCTAGCAAACCTTTTAAAGGCTTCTTTCACCTCTTTATTCCTTAGGCTATATATTATAGGATTTAGAGTTGGTGTTATTACAGCATACAGAGTAGATACGATTTTATTTTTCTCTAAAGACTGGCTGGACCAAGGCCGGATGTAGGTAAAAATAACAGCCCCATAATACATAGATACAATGGTTATGTGTGATGCACAAGTAGAGAAAGCTTTGCGTTTCCCTTCAGCAGAACGAATCTTCACTATTGTGCTGATAATAAAAACATAGGAAACAAATGTTAGGATAAAACAGCAAATGCCAAAGATAAAATCCGCAGCAAACACTTCAATCTCATTTATATTGGTGTCTCCACAGGCAAGTTTAAGTAAAGCCAATATCTCACAGAAAAAATGATTGATCTTATTGTCATCACAGTATGGGAGCCGGAAAGTAAAATATGTCTGTGTGATTGAATTCAGAAAACTCACAATTGTTAGTGCGGCCGCTATATTAATACAGACCCTGCGACTGATTATCACTGCATACTGCAGCGGATTGACAATTGCTATGTATCGGTCATAGGCCATTACTGCAAGAAGAAGGAGTTCTGTCCCTACTGGCCAGAGTAAGAAGAACAACTGGGCAGCACACCCATAGAAAGAGATGACCTTAGACTTTGTTATGTAGCATGTGAGCATTTTAGGGACCGTAACTGATAGTGAGCAGATATCAAGAACTGACAAGAATCCAAGGAAGAAATACATAGGGGTGTTAAGACCACAGTCAGTACTGGAGAGTATAAAAATAACTAAGTTACCTGTAAAACCTATTACGTAAATTATAAGAAAAAGAATGAATATTGGTGTTTCCAGGTTTGGATTATTGGATAATCCTAAAATAATAAATTCAGACACTTGAGAATTGTTTTTCATATTTTATTGCCAATTAATCTGTAGTAGAATCAAAAGAAATATATATTATCACCTGAAATTCTACTAGAACAACTGTAATAAAAAAGGATATATATATATATATATATATATATATATATATATATATATATATATATATATATATACATACACATACATACAGTACTGACCAAAAGTTTCGACACACCTTCTCATTCAAAGAATTTTCTGTATTTTCATGACTATGAAAATTGTAGACTCATTGTTCACACTGAAGGCATCAAATCTATGAAATAACACATGTGGAATTACATACTTAACAAAAAAGTGTTAAACAACTGAAAATCTGTACTGCTGTATATTCTAGGTTCTTCAAAGTAGCCACCTTTTGCTTCGATTACTGCTTTGCACACTCTCTGCTTTGCATTCTCTTCATGAGCTTCAAGAGGTGGTCTCCGGACATGGTCTACACTTCACAGGTATTCCCTGTCAGGTTTAATAAGTGGGATTTCTTGCCTTATAAATAGGGTTGGGACTATAAGTTGTGTTGTTTAGAAGTTAGGTGGATACACAGCTGATAGTCCTACTGAATAGACTGTTAGAATTTGTATTATGGCAAGAAAAAAGCAGCTAGGTAAAGAAAAAACGAGTGGGCATCATTACTTTAAGAAAGGAAGGTCAGTAAATCCGAAAAATTAGGAAAACTTTGATAGTGTCCCCAAGTGCAGTTGCAAAAACCATCAAGTTCTACAAAGAAACTGGCTGACATGAGGAGCGCCCAAAGAAAGGAGAACCAAGAGTCACCACTGCTGCAGAGGATAAGTTCATCCGAGTCACCAGCCTCAGATATCGCAGGCTACCAGCAGCTCAGATTAGAGACCAGGTCAATGGCACACAGAGATCTAGCAGCAGACACATCTCTACAACAACTGGTAAGAGGAGACTTTGTGCAGCAGGCCTTCATGGTAAAATAGCTGCTAGAAAACTACTGCTAAGGACAGGCAACAAGCAGAAGAGACTTGTTTGGGCTAAAGAACACAAGGAATGGACATTAGACCAGTAGAAATCTGTGCTTTGGTCTGATGAGTCCAAATTTGAGATCTTTGGTTCCAACCACTGTGTCTTTGTCCGACGCAGAAAAGGTGAACGGTTGGACTCTATATGCCTGGTTCCCACCGTGAAGCATGGAGCAGGAGGTGTGATGGTGTGAGGGTGCTTTACTGGTGACTGGGGATTTATTCAAAGTTGAAGGCATACTGACCCAGCATGACTACCACAGCATCTTGCAGCAGCATGCTATTCCATCCGGTTTGCGTTTATTTGGACCATCATTTATTTTTTAACAGGACAGTGACCCCAAACACACCTCCAGGCTGTGTAAGGGCTACATGACCAAGAAGGAGAGTGATGGGGTGCTACGAGATGGTTTGGGGTGAGCTGGACCGCAGAGTGAAGGCAAATGGGCCAACAAGTGCTAAGCATCTCTGGGAACTCCTTCAAGACTGTGTCAGCAACGGCAAACACAACCAGACAGTGGGCCCTGATCTAATCCCACCCACTGTCCCTGCCTAATTGCCTCAGTCGACCCTAGGCGGTCGCGGACAACCACGAAGACGTTCCCTGTACTGAATACGTGGAACACAAAACACGACAGACGGACAAAACACAATAAAGAGTAGTCAACAAAGCCAGATCAAACCACACGGGCAACGCAGTACAGAATCGGCAAGCAAAGAATAGTCACAGGTCAGGCGGAGGGTCAAGAACACGAGAAGACAAGCAGAAAGGGATATAGGGAAGGGAACGCTGGGACGGAGCAGGGGAGCTGGGACTAAAAGAACTAATAGCCAGCGATACCCTGCTGGCAATACAAACACTTTATACTGGACCAGGAGCCCGGACCAAAGGCTGATTGGTCCGGCCTCCTGAGTCCAGTCTCACTGCAGCTGGTGCACTGCAGGCTGAGCGGCCGGGCGACCTGTCACTCAGCCTGAGTGCAAGACACTTCAGCTGCGAGCCGGCCGGCCGGCTGACGATCACGTGACACCACGGCGTCCCCGGTTGCTAGGGACGCCGTCGGGTCTCCGTGACATCACTCGGCTCCGGCGGGCGGAGCAGCGGCGCGCTCCTGAGCCGTCAGCCGGAGCCGAGCTAGAGGAAGACGCCGCTGGATCCGGACAAGGTAAGTTCCTGACACTACCCCCCTTCTTATGAGGGGCCTCAGGACCCTTATCCATTGGCCCGGGCTTAGACGGATTTTGCGTATGGTATAGTCGGATCAGTCGAGGAGCGTGCACGTTCCTAAGTGCCACCCAAGTACGCTCCTCTGGTCCATAACCCCTCCAGTGGACCAAATACTGTAATGATCCCTGTACCCAACGTGAATCTAGAATTTTCTCCACCTCATACTCCAATTCACCCTGAACGACCACGGGGGCAGGAGGAGGTGATGGAAACACCGGCGGTACATATTTTTTTTAAAGAGCTTTGTGAAATACAGGATGAATTCTAAGAGATGCAGGTAATTTAAGTCTGGAAGTAACTGGATTAATGATTTCCACTATAGTATACGGCCCAATGTATTTGGGCGCCAGTTTTCCCGATTGTACCCTTAATTTAAGATTCCGAGTAGAAAGCCAGACCTTATCACCCACTGCATATAGGTGGCCAGATATGCGTCTTTTGTTAGCGAATTTTTGGTAGGACTCTAACTTTAACCAAGCTCTGATGAGCTTGGGCCCAAACTGTGCCCAGTTTAGAAAAGATTGTCTCAGCTGAGGGATTGACAGACTCTGCAGAGTGAACGGACGAATACCTGGGATTGAAACCATAATTACAAAAAAAAGGTGACATATTAGTAGAACGTTGTTCATGATTGTTGATATTCGGAAATTCGGCTAGAGGAATGAAATCGGCTAGAGGCTAGAGGAATGAAATCTCGCCATTTATCCTGCGTATCAGCTATGAAACATCTCAGGAATTGTTCCAAAGACTGGTTGGTTCTCTCAGTTTGTCCATTCGTCTGAGGATGGAAAGCCGACGAGAAGGACAAAGAGATTCCCAGCTTCCCACAGAACTCCCTCCAGAATTTGGCCACAAACTGGACACCTCTGTCGGAAACAATATTCTCTGGGACACCATGTAACCGCAGAATATGACCGATAAACAACGTGGCCAATAAACGAGCACTAGAGAGTTTACGCAGGGGAACAAGGTGACACATTTTGGAAAATCGATCCACCACTACCCAAATGACAGTTTTACCCCTAGATACTGGTAAGTCGGTAATAAAGTCCATAGATATATGTGTCCAAGGTCTCGTAGGAACCGGCAAGGGATGCAACAATCCCTCCGGTGGCCTACGGGGAACCTTGGACCTAGCACAGACCTCACATGCTTCCACAAACGATTTGACATCTCGGGCCCAAGTTGGCCACCAGAAATGGCGCGAGAGCAAGTATTTAGTACCTGCTATCCCTGGATGACCTGCCAACACGGAACTATGGATCTCTTCCAGGACCCGGAGGCGAAGGTTCGGTGGCACAAATAGGAGGGAGTCAGGAGTGTTATGGGGGGCCAAATCCTGAGATTCAGCCACGAGAGTAACCAAGTCAGGTTGTAAGACAGACACCACAATCCCTGGTTTCAAGATCGTATCGACCTGTTTCTCAGGAATGTTCCCTGAATCAAAACTGCGAGAGAGGGCATCAGCCTTAATATTACGAGAGCCAGGTCGATATGTGATCTCAAAGTCAAACCTAGTAAAGAACAGGGCCCATCGGGCCTGACGTGGAGAGAGTCGTTTGGCAGTATCCAGATAAATGAGATTCTTATGATCTGTTAACACTGTGACTCTATGTTTGTCCCCTTCCAAGAAATGCCTCCACTCATCAAATGCCATCTTAATAGCCAATAATTCTCTATTCCCAATATCGTAGTTGCGTTCCGCTTGGGAGAACTTCCTCGAGAAGTACGCAACTGGCCGAAGCTGAGTAAGAGTGTCAGTTCCCTGAGATAGAACTGCTCCCACCCCCACCTCGGATGCGTCCACCTCAACAATAAAAGGGCGCTCGAAGTCGGGTTGGGCTAGTACTGGAGCTTCTGAAAAACATTGCCGAAGGATGTCAAATGCCTGTATTGCCTCTGTGGACCAGTGTACCAGATCCGCCCCTTTCTTAGTAAGATCTGTGAGGGGTTTAGCTATAACTGAGAACCCCTTAATAAATTTCCGGTAATAATTAGCGAAACCTAAAAACCTTTGTAAGGCCTTCAGGTTACTAGGTCGTTCCCATTTTATAATGGCCGCTACTTTAAGGGGGTCCATACCAAAAGAATTGGGGGTGATTCTATAACCCAAAAACGAGACCTCCTGGATATCGAATTGGCACTTTGACACCTTGGCGTAAAGATTATTTTGTCTCAGAAGCTCCATTACCGTGCGGACTTGTTTTACGTAGGAAGACCAATCTGAGGAGAAAATCAAAATGTCATTGAGGTAGACAACTAGAAAACGTCCAAGGTGCTCACGGAAGATATCATTAACAAAGTGTTGGAAGACCGCCGGGGCATTGCATAACCCAAAGGGCATAACAAGATATTCGAAGTGGCCCTCTGGGGTATTGAATGCGGTCTTCCACTCGTCACCTTCCCTGATTCTGATTAAATTATAAGCCCCCCGTAAATCAACCTTGGAAAACCATTTAGCGCCCACAATTTGATTAAACAAGTCTGGAATCAACGGTAGGGGATGTTGGTTTTTCACAGTGATCTTGTTTAGTTCCCGGTAATCGATACAAGGCCGGAGACCCCCATCCTTTTTGCCTACAAAAAAGAAGCCAGCACCCATGGGAGAAGAAGAAGGACGTATGTGGCCTTTGCGTAAACTGTCCTTTATGTATTCTCGCATGGCTTCTCTTTCGGGGCAGGACAAATTGAATATTCGACCTCGGGGGTATCTGGAACCGGGAACTAAATCAATGGTGCAATCATACCGTCTATGAGGTGGCAACCCATCCACTGCTTGTTCATCAAAAACATCGGAATAATCCAACAAAAATTCGGGAATCTCTCCCTCCGCCGGGGAACACCCAGCAAGGGAAACTGCGATACAATGTGATGCACACCCAGGCCCCCACCGCACAAGTTCCCTTTTGGACCAATCAAAAACCGGGTTATGGGCATCCAGCCAGGGTAACCCCAGGATAACATCAGACGACAGATTATGCATAACAAGAAAATCCAGGTTTTCAACATGGACAGACCCTACTTTAACTTCCATGGAAGGGGTCCTATACCGTACATCCCCCTGTGAAAAGGGAGCAGAGTCTGCTCCAGTGACACCAACTGGACGCTGGAGCAGCAAGGGACATACCTCTAAGCCTGAAAAAAACATGGGGTTAATGAAATTGGCTGAGGATCCAGAATCGATCTGGGCATACCCACTAATACATTTACCTCCCAACACCAAGGAAATGGGCAACAACAGTTTATTTTTGAAGGATACCTGAGCGCCTGAGAGACCCCCTCGATAATCTCTCAGGCGTTGAAGTTTTCCGACGAAGATCTTGGCTTGTTGGGACACTGCCGAACCTGGTATCCTGTCTTTCCACAGTAGAAGCACAGCTTATTCTGCAGACGATGGGCTCTTCGGGCCTTGGCATCGGTGGAGTCTACCTGCATCGGCTCCTCGAAAGGGGGTGAGACAGAAAGGGGAGGTTTGGAGAACGGAACAGGAGAGATAGGGGTTTTGTGATGGTCAGGAGTACCCTTCTCCCTTTGTCGATCCCTTAGTCTACGGTCCACTCTGATCGCTAATGTCATGCTCTCTTCGAGCGAGACGGGAGTGGGGTATGCTACTAGCATGTCCTTCAATCGGTCACTAAGACCCTCCCGAAACTGAAACCGGAGGGCTGGGTCGTTCCACGTGGAGAGACAGCTCCACTGCCTGAACTCAGAGCAGTACTCTTCCACTGGACGGCGACCCTGTCTTAACCCAGTTAGCTGACGTTCGGCATTGGCTGCACAGTCCGGGTCATCATACAGCAATCCTAGTGAACCAAAGAACTGGTCGGTGGTCCTTAGGTTAGGAGAGTAAGGGGGTAGAGAAAAAGCCCATTCCTGCGGGGGTCCTTGGAGGAGGGACATGATAATACCCACTCTCTGGGTCTCATCTCCTGAGGAGCGTGGCCGTAACCTAAAAAACAATTTGCACCCCTCCCGAAAAGTACGGAATTTACTACGGTCCCCCGAAAACTTATCAGGGAGCTGGACGGGTGGTTCGGGAGGTAATGGGGAGGTTACAGTGAGCTGTCGTGATGTCGTCTCCTGATCCTGGACTCTCATAGCAAGTTCTTGGACCATAGTATTAAGTTGCTGCATTTGGTCCACGATATTGGACATGGCGGTCCTGTCGTCCATGGGGCAATGGGCAGTATTTGGGCTGGCTATTCTGTCAGCAACGGCAAACACAACCAGACAGTGGGCCCTGATCTAATCCCACCCACTGTCCCTGCCTAATTGCCTCAGTCGACCCTAGGCGGTCGCGGACAACCACGAAGACGTTCCCTGTACTGAATACGTGGAACACAAAACACGACAGACGGACAAAACACAATAAAGAGTAGTCAACAAAGCCAGATCAAACCACACGGGCAACGCAGTACAGAATCGGCAAGCAAAGAATAGTCACAGGTCAGGCGGAGGGTCAAGAACACGAGAAGACAAGCAGAAAGGGATATAGGGAAGGGAACGCTGGGACGGAGCAGGGGAGCTGGGACTAGAAGAACTAATAGCCAGCGATACCCTGCTGGCAATACAAACACTTTATACTGGACCAGGAGCCCGGACCAAAGGCTGATTGGTCCGGCCTCCTGAGTCCAGTCTCACTGCAGCTGGTGCACTGCAGGCTGAGCGGCCGGGCGACCTGTCACTCAGCCTGAGTGCAAGACACTTCAGCTGCGAGCCGGTCGGCCGGCTGACGATCACGTGACACCACGGCGTCCCCAGTTGCTAGGGACGCCGTCGGGTCTCCGTGACGTCACTCGGCTCCGGCGGGCGGAGCAGCGGCGCGCTCCTGAGCCGTCAGCCGGAGCCGAGCTAGAGGAAGACGCCGCTGGATCCGGACAAGGTAAGTTCCTGACAGACTGTTAGAAGACCATTTCAGGTTACTACTGCTTGAAGCTCATTAAGAGAATGCAAGAGTGCAAAGCAGGAAACAAATCAAAAGGTGGCTACTTTGAAGAACCTAAGACATATTTTCAGTTGTTTCACACTTTTTTTGTTAAGTATATAATTCGACACGTGTTATTTCATAGTTTTGATGCCTTCAGTGTGAATCTACAATTTTTATAGAGATGAAAATACAAAAAACTCTTTGAATGAGAAGGTGTGATAGACACATAGACAAACACATCATATGCATCTGCTCACATAGTCATGTTTGTGTTAGTCTCAAACAATGCTATAAAGACAAGAAGCTATTTTTCTGTCTTCCTGTGAATAACAAGACAAGGTGGATTATAATGCCAAATATGACCATATTAGTTTACAGATACAAGAAGTTAAAAGGTCTTCCAAATAGATATTCTGTGATGAATTATTATATTCCTTTCTAGAATTAAGAGTAAAAGAGAGATTCGGGGGGGGGGGGGGAGGGGGACGCTTTCTGGTATAATATGTTGGGAAATACAATGTGGTTGAAAGATAAGTGCACAGAACCACTCACCTATTGGAGTTGTGCACAGATATAGCCACAATTCTATATAGCGCTTCCAGGAATCGATGCAGCTCACCGAGGGTCACTTTTGGCTAAAAGGCAAAGTGTACAGCATGCAGAGAAAAATGTCTCCAACCTGGACCAGGCTTGGACCAACCTTATGACGCAACTGATTGTGTTCAGTAAAAAAACGCCACTAAAACCGATATATGTGAATTAGCTAATGTTACTCAGATGCAGTTTAAAAACTATAACATTTTTTATTCTAAAGAGAGGTAAAATGCGTTTCTGCTCCTGAAATAACTGTGTAGCCTTCATCAGGTAACTCTGGCAATGAAACTAAAATAAAAATGTTATAGTTTTTAAACCCCACTTACCAAGTACTATTAGCTCATTCACATGGAGCAGTTTTGGTGGCATTTCTTTACTGAACACAATCCGTCACGCCATCTGGAGGGACCCCTTCCGCAAGCCTGGTCCAGGTTGGCAACATCTTTCTCTGCTTTCTAGCATTAAAATGCATACAATACCTATTTTCTTTCTATCACCTCTGTAATGGACATTGTCTGCAATAAATATTGTCAATGGTAGAACTCAGTTAATAAAAAGACGAGTAAGAGCCTAAAGGTATCATATGCGGGTAAAACATTTTTTTATATGGAACCTCATATTTTGAATTTGTACCTTCTACTGTCTATGTATGAAGGAACATCAATGTTTTGTACATATATTTATATCTATATTAAGAGATTAGACAATGCTTACTAGGGAATATGATTTTTCTTTTTTTTTTTTTTTTTACAAATTAGCAGATGAAAAGCCTAAAAACAAACAATTAGAAAACAGCCCTTGGGTAAAAAAAAATTAACATGATCTTGTAATGGTTAGCTAGGCACAGTAATTCTCTATGCCTTCAATTGATTGTATAGAGGGGTTTTAAAATAAAGGTAACATTCTACGTCTCTCTTTTTTTAATCCACCCCTCTTTGTGCTGTTTATAATACTGGAGTGTCCCCTTTAGGCCCCATGGATGGAAATCTGCTGCCTCTGAATCCATCAAGACTCTCTTGGGGAAGTCAACACCTTAAAGCGAATGTACCATCGCCCCAGTGGGAGTAAACCCCCGCCCTTCTATGATGCGGCTCCATGCCGATCACACGAGCATTGCATACATACCTTTAACAATGGTGTGTGAACCGGCATCTTTGGTAAAAAACATTCTTTATTCCAAGATGGCGGATTTGTGACACTGTCTGCCTCTGCTCCTTCCAGCCTCAGCCCCTTTTTGGCCACTGCTTTGTTTTCACGTCTTATGCAATGATTAACAGCTGGGCTGAGGCTGTGCAGGGAGGGTGGAGATAGTGTCAGAGACCCACTTTGTGACACTGTCAGCCTGGAATAAAGAACCAAAGATGCCAGATCACACACCATCGCTGAATGTATGTATGCGGTGCTCATGTCATTGGTATCTGGAAAATGGCAGTGTGGATATATGCATATGCCTGCTGTCAGTTTCCCTTTAACATGTCTGGATGTCACTAGCTACAGGTCTATTGAAGTTACCAAAAATGTATTCAATTACATGATTCATGGAGAGCACAAAAAGCTCACAAGAAAAAAATTGCTGCATTTGACACCTATGTATAGCTTTAAAGGAACCGGTCATAACTTTCCTGCCCTCTAAACCATTAACCATCAGGACAGTCCCTGCCACTCCAGCCTTCACTGGGTATGAGTATGAGTATCAATCACAGCTGATGGGTTAGACAGAATTCACCAAAGACTGCAACAATTATTTGTATTTCAGGCAGCATGAAAGTGGTTAGGATGGGCAGATTACCATCAATTCAAAAAAGTAAAACTTTACCAGCACATTTAAAACATGTACAATCCAAATAGCTATAGATATACGCTAACATTAGTAGCTCCCATGGTCCCCATGGGAAAAAGGTAACAACATCCAACAAGGTGTTTAAAAAAGTTTATTCTTCCAATGTATGAGAGGGAGTATACCTTTTTTAGCTCACTATTTGCTCCAGTATTGGGGTACTCGAAAGCCACATACAGTAGTGCTCAAGTTAAAATGATAGTCTCCATCCCGTATGTTTGGCTACTTTATTTAGTCAATAAAGATGTGGAGAAGAGGCTGGTACATCCTGCTATGTCACAGCCATGTTACATGCAAGCATAGCAGTGATTGGTTAGCCACATCAGGTGACCTGGGTGTATATAGACCCAGGTCTCCTGATGCTCAAGTCACTTGCAGTCTGTTAGCTGACGGGGAGAGCTGCTGAAGCAGCGACAGAGCTAGTGTAGGGCATAGGGCCCTATTCCACAGTAACAATAATAGGCCGGATCAGCCTCATTTGGCCCGATTCGGCTGATTATCGTTCGATGAAATAGAGAGAACGATCAGCCATGATCGTGTCATCGGCTGATCGCTCATTTAGGGCCAGACCTAAAATCATTGTTCTATCGCTCTATCTTCAGAATGGCCGGTCAGCTGACGGAGCACTCAGCCAATCACAGGCCGGGACCGCCGCGGCCTGTGATTGGCTGAGTGTGGCCTGTCAGCTTACCGGCCATTCTGAAGATAGAGCGCGCGGGACCCGGGGATGAAGACAGCGCGGAGAAGAAGCCTGGGTAGGTAATGTATGATGCTGCAAGGGCTGCAAGGACATCGGTAACGATCATCGGGCCGTGGAATAGGCCCAGTAAACGAGCGGCGATCTAGCAGATCGCCGCTCGTTTACATCGTTGATCGGGCCCTCCTCGGCCCGTTGAATAGGACTCTTAGTGTGGTTTGTTTACAAAAACACCCAATAGTCCCTTTTAGGACTAGTAGTCTGTCAGTGTGGGAAAAAAAGAAAACATATTCCTTACACTTGTTGTCTGTTAGCTGACAGGGGAGTTGCTGAAGCAAGGACAGAGCAAGTGGAGGACTTAAAAAAAAAAAAAAAACAGCCTCAAGTCCTTTTCAAGTCTGACAGTGTGTCTGAAAAATAACATATTCCATACAATACACCAGCATTAAACTGAAAAGTGATAATGGTATACAATAGCTAATAATAGTCAATAATCTAGTTCTCTCCTGTGCTTGGCTCCAATACTGCATGTATGAGTAATACCAGGAGGTGTTGCAGGAGCAATGCCAGGAGGTGTTGTTGGAGTAATATCAGAAGGAGTTGTAAGGGTAAAGCCAGTAGGTGTTGCCAGAATAATGCCAGAAGGTGTTGTAAGGGTAATGGCAGGAGTTGTTACCAGAGTAATGCCAGGAGATGTTGCCAGAGTAATGCCAGGAGGTGTTGAAGGAGTAATACCAAGAGGTGTTGCAGGAATAATGCCAGGTGGCGTTTTGGGATTAATACCAGGTGGAGTTGTGGAAGTAATTTCAGGAGGTGTTGCAATGTTTCATAATTACAAGCCCTTAGGGTGCGTTTACACAGAAAGATTTATCTGACAGATTTTGGAAGCCAAAGCCAGGAATGGATTTAAAAAGAGGATGGATCCCAGTCTTTCATTTACGACCTGTTCCCTGTTTATAGTCTGTTCCTGGTTTTGGCTTCAAAGATCTGTCAGATAAATCTGTCTGTGTAAACGCAGCATTAGATGACCTCGTTACTAATATAGCTTTTGAATTGTATTCTCCATCACCCTCCTAGCAAATTTTTTAAATGCTTCTTTCACCTCTTTATTCCTTAGGCTATATATTATAGGATTCAGGGTTGGGGTTATTACAGCATACAGAGTAGATATGATTTTATCTTTCTCTAGAGATAGGCTGGACCGAGGCCGAATGTAGGTAAAAATAACAGCCCCATAATACATAGATACAATGGTTATGTGTGACGCACAAGTAGAGAAAGCTTTGCGTTTCCCTTCAGCAGAACGAATCTTCACTATTGTGCTGATAATAAAAACATAGGAAACAAATGTTAGGATAAAACAGCAAATGGCAAAGATAAAATCAGCAGCAAACGATACAATCTCATTTATGTAGGTGTCTCCACAGGCAAGTTTCAGCAAAGGCATTATCTCACAGAAAAAATGATTGACCTTATTATCATCACAGTATGGGAGCCGGAAAGTAAAATATGTCTGTGTGATTGAATTCAGAAAACCCACAATTGTAAGTGCGGCCGCTATATTAATACAGACCCTGCGACTGATTATCACTGCATACTGCAGCGGATTGACAATTGCTATATAGCGGTCATAGGCCATTACTGCAAGAAGAAGGAGTTCTGTCCCTACTGGCCAGAGAAAGAAGAACAACTGGGCAGCACACCCATAGAAAGAGATGACCTTAGACTTTGTTATGTAGCATGTGAGCATTTTAGGGACCGTAACTGATATAGAGCAGAGATCAAGAACTGACAAGAATCCAAGGAAGAAATACATAGGGGTGTTAAGACCACAGTCAGTACTGGAGAGTATAAAAATAACTAAGTTACCTGTAAAACCTATTACGTAAATTATAAGAAAAAGAATGAATATTGGTGTTTCCAGGTTTGGATTATTGGATAATCCTAAAATAATAAATTCAGACACTTGAGAATTGTTCTTCATTTTTTATTGCCAATTAATCTGTAGTAGAATCAATAGAAATATATAAATTATCACCTGAAATTCTACTGGAACAATTCTAATAAATGAAATATATATATCTATATCTATATATATACCTTTTGCTATCAGAACACTCAAAAATCTTCAGTTATAAAATAGTCACTGGGTGTCCACACATAGACAAACACATCATATGCATCTGGTCACATAGTCATGTTGTGGTAAAAAGCTAGTAATCTCAAACAATGCTATAAAAACAAAAAGCAATTTTTGTTTCTGTCCGTGCATTATAATGGATTATAATGCAAAAAAAGACCATGTTTATCCACAGATACAAAAAGTTAAAAGAATTGTCTACAAGAAATATTGTCACTTGTAAAACACAGTTAATGAAAAGACGAGCGAGGGTCTGAATGTATTAAACATAGGTAAAATATTTGTAATATGGAACCTCATCTTTTGAATTTGCACCTTCTACTGTCTATGTATAAAGTAACATCAATGTTTTGTACATATGTTTATATATACATTAAAAGATTAGATAATGCTAACTAGGGAATATGATTTTTTTTTTTCTTTTCTTTATGGAAATTAGCAGATGAAGAGGGAGATTAAAAACAAACCATTAGAAAACAGCCCTTGGGTAAAATAAAATTAAAGTGATCTCGTAATGGATAGCTAGCCATAGTAATTCTCTATGCCTTCAATGGATTGTATAGAAGGGGTTTAAACAAAAGGAAACATTCTATTTGTCTTTTTTTAATCCACCCCTCATTGTGCTGTTTATAATACTGGAGTTTCCACTTTAGGCACCATCAATAAAAATCTGCTGGTCTGAATCCATCAGACCAGACCCTCCTGGGAAAAACAACACCTTAAATGCTTTGTTATGTTCTGGTAGCCCCCGACCCCTCATCTAAATGCAGGGACACACGGATTACCCCCCCCCTTGTTTTTTTCCCAGTATATAGTGGTGTAGGGACAGATTTGCCCCCCCCCCCTTTTCCCCCCTTAAAGTGGTTTTTACCATTGCTAGAAGATTCTCTGTGCTGTGGGGGCTGGCAGCTGTTGGATCGTTAGTTCGAGCAGGAACTGCTGAACCCAAGAGGAACACTTTGTGATTAGCTGACGGCGCCTGAGCGGGAATCCGGATTTGAATTTACGGAGATGTCTCTCACTCGCAGCTCAGTCACCGCTGATTGTCTGGAGGAATACGCTTACACTCGCCCACCCTGTATTAGTGACTTTGGAGATTGTTGCGGACTTTGTAGTGGGGTTTAATCTCCCAGTTTATTCAGGTACAATAGGAAATTGATGATGGACATTTTATGTTGCTGTTTTTAATAAGATGGTTATTTACTGCTTTTAAATAACTTGTAACCCTTATGAAGTACCGCAGCCATAAATTATTGCACAGTTAAAGGTCTCTGTGTCATATTTTTAGGTTTAAGGGGGATGGGGCTTGCAATTCCATGTAGACTGTTCCTAAGCTATTTTTGCAATGTAGTAGGGAACAATGTCCTGATGAAAAAGGCCACTGTCTACCAACTAGCATATATGATGTAGAGATGTGTGATGGGAGGAAGTGGGTGTCAGGACGGGATTCAGAAGCACAAGACAGAGTAAAGCCCTGTCACGTGAACCAGCCAAACTGTCCCTGCCTTTTGGAGTTGTCGGCTCCTTAACAGGCCGGCCCCAACCAGAAGACTGAAAACTACTCTGGATAAGGTGCAACACAAAGACAGAAACAAGAAACAACAAAATAAGGCAGGGTCCACTAATTGGGTTGGTCACTAACGGTCGTTACAGTACAAGATCAGAAAACATGAGAATAGTAAGGGAGTCAAAGCCAGGAATCAGTATACCAGGGAAATCAGCCAGAATCAGGATACAATAGCTAGCTTGTGCACACACTAGGAGCCTCTATAGCATGCAATGAGTCACAGGAATAGACACATACTTAAGTGTCACTGTCATTGTAACTTTCAAAACTTAAATCAACAGTAGATGTGAAATAAAGCAAGTTTGCCATATACATTCATTATTTTTGTTGTTATCATGCTGTAAAAAAGAACTGTACTTACCAGAAATCCAGGTCCAGTCTCCTGAAGGCAGATTTTCTGACTTGTGCTGGTTTAAAAAAGAGACTAAACACAGAAATTCCGGCCAGTACAGAGAGTCATGGCTCAATGTGTCCATCAATCACATGACTGCCTTCTCTCTGTGAGCACTCAGATGGCCTGGGATACACAGGACTTCCTGTTTTCTGACTGTTTCCTGAGTCAGAAAACAGGAAGTGCCATGTTTTAAATGATAACAAAATAAAAAAAAAAATGTAAATTGCATACTTGCTTTATATCACATCTACTGTTGATTTCAATTTTGAAAGTTATAATGACAGTGACACTTTTAGGGAGCTGAAGTCCCGGCCAAAAACATGTGGGGAAGAGACTGGGACAACATTAACCCATCAGGACCTTCAGCTGTGCAACTTGTAGAAATACATATACTTATAAGAGAATAATAGAAGTGCTTGCTTGAAAAAGACTCAGGTTAGAGTTGAAACGTCGCTGTATGTGATTGGGTGAATAAATCATCACTTTACACTATTGGAGTGCCGTCCTCTTCTCTACAAATTGGTTATACTTATAAGAGATACTGACAACTAGTGGCAAAACTGCAGAGGTACCTTCATCACCACTTAACCTAAAGTGAGAAGCTTTTTGAGAAGTGCAAGGGAGAGACACAAAACACCCGTGGTGGGATAACACATAACTTTAAGAGAACTGTTCAGTAAAGTTTACCATTCTTTAACTACCCCTGAATCTCTGTGTTTAGGTTTCATGTTATCACACCGTAGGAGAGGGAACTAGGAACACTTTAACAGGTGTGTGCTAGGACCTAGGAAGAGCTATCTACTAGTGATGAGCGAGTACTAAAATGCTCGGGTGCTCGTTACTCGAGACAAATATTTCCCGATACCCGGGTGCTTGTTTCGAGTAACGAACCACATTGAAGTCAGTGGGAAACCCGAGCATTTTTGCAGGGGACCCAAGCTAAGCAGAGGGAAGGTCGTGTGAAAAAACGTTCAACCTCAAAAAATGATGGAAACACCACAGAAATGGACAGGAAACAGCAGGGGCAGCATGCATGGATGCCTTTGAGGCTGCCTAATCGCACCATTCTGCCAAATTCTGGGCAACAGCCTGGTTAAAACAGAGGTATGAAGAGAGCATATGAACCACCCAAAAAAACTAAGCCTTTCACAGCATGGCAGTGAAAACACAGTGAACCATTAAAACAGAGGTAGCATATGAACCACCCCAAAATTTAGTCTAACACAGCATGGCAGTGAGAACACAGTAAACCATTAAAACAGAGGTAGCATATTAACCACCCCAAAATTTAGCCTGACACAGCATGGCGGTGAGAATACAGTGAACCATTAAAACAGAGTTAGCATATGAAGCACCCCAAAATTTAGCCTGACACAGCATGGTGGTGAGAACTCAGTGAACCATTAAAACAGAGGTAGCATATGAACCACCACAAAATTTAGCCTGACACAGCATGGCATTGAGGACACAGAGAACCATTAAAAGTAAGTGAGGTAGCAAGTGAGCCTCCCAAAAATTATGCCAGACACAGCATGGCGGTGATAACAGAATGATGAAGGTAGAAGAGGTAGCAGGTGAGCCTCCCAAAAATTATGCTAAAAAAAGCATGGCAGTGAGGACACAGAGAACCATTAAAAGTGAGTGAGGTAGCAAGTGAGCCTCCCAAAAATTAGGCCAGACACAGCATGGTGGTGATGACAGAGTGACCAAGGTAGAAGCTGTAGCAGGTGAGCCTCCCAAAAATTATGCCAAACACAGCATGGCGATGATGACAGAGTGACCAAGGTAGAAGTGGTAGCAGGTGAGCCTCCCAAAAATTATGCCAGACACAGTAGGGCGGTGATGACAGAGTGACAAAGGTAGAAGCGATAGCAGGTGAGCCTCCCAAAAATTATGCCAGACATAGCATGGCGGTGATGACACAGTGACCAAGGTAGAAGCGGTAGCAGGTGAGCTTCCCAAAAATTATGCCAGACACAGCAAGGCGGTGATGACAAAGTGACCAAGGTAGAAGCGGTAGCAGGTTAGCCTCCCAAAAATTATGCCAGACACAGCATAGCGGAACAAGAATTGGCTGTTGGCTGAGAATTGAAGGAGGAGGAGGAGAGGATATACCATGAATCCTTATGTTGAGCTGCTTTCCCCGGGTGGACAGTTGAATTCAGGTGAAATCCAGGCTTTGTTCATTTTTATAAACGTCAGCCTGTCAGCGCTGTCAGTTAACAGGCGGATGCGCTTATCAGTGATGATGCCACCAACTGCACTGAAGACCTGCTCTGACAATACACTAGTGGCAGGGCAGCCCAGCACCTCCAAGGCGTAAAGCGCCAGTTCGAGCCACGAATCCAGCTTTGCAACCCAGTAGTTGTATGTAGCAGTGTGATCGGGAAGGACGTTGGTATGGTCAGCAAGGTATTCCCTCATCATCTTTCTGAAGGCCTCCCCCCTACTCTGTCTAGACTGAGGATGGTTGACATAGTCTTGCTGGGGTGCCATGAAACTGTCAAAGGCCTTGGAGAGTGTTCCCCTGCCCCTTGACAAGCTGCCTGCTCCACCCCTCCTCTCCCCCGCTCTTTGGCCCACAAAACTACGTCCTCTGGCGCTAGTGGTGTCAGATGGGAAGTAAATTTTAAGCTTAGGCACCAGGGTCTGTTGATATTGATTCACTCTCATACTGCGTTCCTTAGAGGGAATGAGAGTGGAAAAGTTCAGTTTGTATTGAGGTTCCAGGAGGGTGAACACCCAGTAATCGGTGTTGTCAAAAAGAATTTTAACCCGAGGGTCACCGGAAAGACAGTCTAACATAAAATCAGCCATGTGTGCCAGGGGCCCAACACGCAAGAATTCCCAAGAATTCCCTCTCTTCAACAGGCTTACTCTCAATTTCCTCCTCCTCCACCAATTCCTCCTCTTCAGGCCATACACGCTCAACAGCTAAGGTTGGAGCATGGGTACCCTCTTCAGTTGCGGTAGCAACCCTCCTCTACTTCTTGCTGAGAAACCGACGTCAGGGTGGTCTGGCTATCTAGCGGCGGATGTTCTTGCCCCGTCTCCTGAGGCGAAGGCAAAGTCTCAGACTTCAGGCTGAGCAAGGAGGTTTGAAGCAGACACAGCAGCGGGATGGTGAGGCTGATGATGGCAGCATCGCCACTGACCATCTGTGTTGACTCCTCAAAGGGGCCCAGTACCTGACAGATAGCAGACATCCATGTCCACTCCTCATTGTAGATTTGAGGAAGCTGACTGACCTGACTACCGCTTCTTACCGAGGTTGACATATGGCATTCCACAATGGCTCTGCATTGCTGGTAAACCCTGGCTACCATGTGGAAGGTGGAATTCTCCCGCGTGGGCACGTCGCACAGCAGTCGGTTAGCTGGCAGTTGCAAGCGCCTTTGCACTGCCCTAAGGGTGGCAGCATTTGTGGTTGACTTGTGAAAATGCGCACAGATGCGCCGCACTTTGGTGAGCAAGTCAGCCAAATTGGGGTAGGTCTTAAGGAATCACTGCACCACTAGGTTGAACACGTGGGCCAGGCATGGTACATGTGTGAGGCTGATGAGTTGCAAAGCCGCCACCAGGTTCCACCCATTGTCACACACAACCATGCTTGTTTTCATGTTCCGTGGCGCAAGCCAAAGATCGGTCTGCACCATGATGCCCTGCAACAGCTCCTGGGCAGTGTGCCTCTTGTCGCCTAAGCTCAGGAGTTTCATCAACGCCTGTTGGCGCTTACCCACTGCAGTGCTGATGGATCTAGTGCTCCCAAATGGAGGTGATGTGCTCATGGAGGTTAATAGAGAGGAGGAAGAAGTGTCCATGTGTCCGTGGTTAGGTGGACCTTGTCACTGACAGCTTTGGTCAGGGCACGGATGATGTTATCTGACACTTGCTGGTGTAGGGCTGGGACGGCACACCGTGAAAAGTAGTGGCGGCTGGGGACAGAGTACTGAGGGACAGCCACCACCATGAGGTTCCTAAAAGCCTCTATCTCTACCAGCCGATAGGGCAGCATCTCCAGGCTCAGCCGTTTTCCTATGTGCACATTTAGGGCTTGTGCATGCGGGTGAGTGGCTTGTATTTGCGCTTCCGTTCAAAGGTCTGTTGTAGGGACAGTTGAATGCTGCGCTTGGACACCTTGCTGGAGGGTGTAGAGCATAGTGGAGGTAAATATCTCTTTGATGGTATTTATTTCTTGATTTTCCACTGTGAATTTACTATTCTGCCTGTTATACGCCCAGTGCCCAGTACATATGAATGTATATTACCAGCTAGCGCTTATTTATTCAAAAGGGTTTGTCTTATTATGTAATGTAAACTACTCCCTTCCACCCTATGTTGGGGATATGTATTAGCTTCTAGCTCTTACTATATGTATTTTAGTGAAATTTATTCTTTTGCAATATACTTAAATAAAAGACATTATTTTTTGTAAATTTTGGTCTTGCATTTTTTCTCTTTTTTTGGTGTTTCTATATAGACACCAGTGAGACCACTGCTTTTAAAGATTGGTGGTCGATAACCTAGACCCCCTTGCCAACTCCTGAGTCTGAGAAATAGTGTAATCATGGTCTCATTGTCTTATGATACACAAAAACCTTATCCTTGTAATGTAAGAAGCTGCAAACCTGTTACCATATTATGACTACAAACAGGATACAGATACCCACAAAGCAGAGTATAAGATTGCCAGGGCATTAACTTGTATTACATCTAATGTTGTGTACCTGATTTCACTAAATGTCCTGCTCAGGGTCTTGGAGAAACTGGACAAAAACCTAAAGCAAATATGAGGTCCTATAACTACTCAAACAAATAGCATGAAGTTTCACAGAAGCTTTAGAAGTAGTAGAGGGACTCATTTTGAAATATATCCTATACTCTACTCACTGAGAATTAAGCCAACAATGTTTTATGCATCACTGGCTTACTGCTAATAGATTTGCTGGTCTGGGCACTCTGCTTGTACATTTTTACCTCCTATGTCAGAAGACATAGAAGATAAGGTATAACAAGTTTATCACCACGGTCCCGGAGGCTGGGGTCCCCTACTGATCCCAAGATGCCATGCATGCTCTGCCATAATTGTTAATTTTCTATGGGACTATTCATTCTTTGTGTTCACCCGCCCCATAGAGAACCACACATATGTGGTGTGCACTATTCATTCAAACAACAATTATGGAGCTGGTCACAGCAGGAACAGTTGGGGGATTAAAAACAGGCTTAGAGAAATTCTTAAAGGGGTTATCCAGCGCTACAAAAACATGGCCACTTTTTTTCTAGAGACAGCCCCACTCTTGTCTCCAGCTTGGGCGGGGTTTTGCTGCTCAGTTCCATTGAAGTGAATGAAGCTTAATTGCAAACCGCACCTGAACTGGAGACAAGAGTCGTGTGGCCATGTTTTTGTAGCTCTGGATAACCCTTTTAAAGAACATGCATATGTAGAAATATAGAATTCTTGTTCATGGTTACCTCTTCCCCTTCATTCACCTTTGACACATCCTCAGACCTCCATGAAAGGAAGTCCAACAGCATCAAAAAAATTAACAAAAATCCAACAACTTTACTGCATCTCCAAGTATGTACAGTAAGAGTCCACCAACATCGATAGAAAGACAGACTGAAAATAAATCATTCAGATTAGAACAATTCCTAACTAATTTTTTGCTAAAGGAACTGTGATTGGTTGCTATAGGACCTGTTATTGCTTGCTAAAGGAACTGTGACTGGTTGTTATAGAAGCTGTGATTGGTTGCTATAGGAACTTTAACTGGTTGCTATAGCAACTGTGATTTACCAAAAACAAATTGAGTAATGTAGCAAGTAATCTTTATCACACATAGTTAAAATAAGGAATCACACACTAAAAAATGGGGAGGCAGTCCTGGATGCAAAGAACACCGGATAAAGTGAATAAAGTGAATAAAGTGCATGTACAGTATAAATGGCCTTAGCCTAACAACATTAGTAAACCATTTTCCACCCCTACTTCAGACCAGATAGTTACCCATAAATGAAGTAGCAGATGGGCTTTCCAGTACCCACCACCCCAGTGCACAATCTGTACCCTTCCTCCGGGGTTCATCCACTACTATAGCAACCAATCACAGTTCCTGTAGCAACCAATCACAGAGCTTATAGCAACCAGTTAAAGGTTCCTATATCAATCAATCACAGCTCCTATAGCAACAAGTCACAGTTTCTACAGAATTTCCTATAGCAATCAATCACAGTTCCTATAGGAACCAATCACAGTTATTATAGCAACCAGTCACAGTTCCTATAGCAACTGATCACAGCTCTCATTTGAAACGGAGCTGAAAAAACGTTGTGTGAACATAGCCTATAAGTGTAATAAGTGACCACTGGATTGATTGTATTTTCACTCATTTCTTTCTGGTTCTTCTTGTATTCCGTGTTATTTGAAAACGAAATGCTAATAGTATAAATGTACCCCCTTTGGTAGCAAAATTTTTAAATATGATGATTTAATTGCAGGTCATTTGAGTATGCTTAGACTTTATATTCCCAAGTTACAATTCCTATGACTCTCAAAGGCTAGTGTGGATAAATATATATAACCATTATTATACTGTGTACACTGTGAGAAATGTTCATTTAACACACAAGGTACTTTCAGAGAAATTCAAAATGAGATTTTTTTTTAAAATGTATTTAGTCCGTTAGAAAGTTTATGGGATACATGTATCATTTACACTTGATTATGGAGGCAATCTCAAAAGGAAAAATATGCTAAATCATCCGAAGAAAATTGGCTCATGCCAGGAGGAAGCACAGAATTTTGTACAGTACCTTAATGGCAACACCATGAATCTCCGTTTCACATCAGAATTTAACCCCAACTCTATAGCCTTCCTGGATGTTTCTTTACAGTTTAAGGATGGTAAAATCAGCACTAGCCTATACCGTAAACCTACGGCGGCCAACGGCGTCTTGCACGCCAAAAGTAGCCATCCCCCTCATACAACGAGGAACCTTTCCATTGGGGAATAAATTCGTTTAATTCGGAATTGTTCTGATAACGAGACTTATCTACGGGAAGCCAAGAGTCTACAGGATAGACTTTTAGCGAGGGGCTATAAACCACATGTTATAATAAGAGCTAGAAATATAGCCGAACAAAAAAACAGATCTCATCACCTACAAGATAGGGCACTAGACGGACCCCCCAGTATGCAATCCACCTCTAAATCTATAACCTTTTCCACCAACTACAGCCCACAGTTCAAAGAAATACGCAGCATTATAAATAAATACATTCCACTGTTATTTGCTGATTCTAAGTGTGAACAGGTCCTTAACAATGGCATTAGATATGTAGCACGCAGAGGATGTACTTTAGGCAATCTCTTGTCCCCTAGTGACATTGCTGCAAAGGATACCAATGTCCAGAACTGGCTGAATATAAAAGGTTTTTTCGGCTGTGCGGTGCCACGCTGCGGCACATGTGTGTACACTGTCAAACAAACTTCTGTTGTGTCATGTGCCACAGGCCGCAGTTTTGGGATTCGATCCTTCATAAATTGCAACTCTACACACACAGTGTATGTTGCTCACTGCACTGTGTGTAATTTGCAATATGTGGGATCGAGCATAAGAAAACTGAAAGTACGCATTGGCGAACATCTTACAGACATACGCACAGCAATAACCTCCAACAACTATCACTCACTTTCAGGTTTTTCTAAACACTATGTAGAAAGCCATGGGGGAGATTTAAAAGGCCTGCAGATCTCAGCCATAGAAAGAGTTAACAAACCCAGGCGAGGGGGGGGGGGGAATTGGACTCATTTGCTACAAAAAAGGGAGGCTCTGTGGATTTTAAACCTGAGTACAAGGTATCCGAAAGGATTAAATTACAAATCAGATCTATGTTATATTTATTGAAACAAATTTTTGTTATTCATGTCATGTTTATCATTAGAAGTAATTACATTTTGTTTTTTGTTTTTTTTTAATATTGTGATACTATGTTTGCAACAAACTCATTTGTGAGTAGCCATGTGACCTCCTCTCAGGTGAGGTGTTCCCCACCCTCCAAGGGACGTGCACTGTCTAGAGCAGGACATTACATCCTACAGGTATATAAGCATGTAAACTACTGTGATACACTAGCCATGATTAAGGGGTTTTGACCCAGCAACGCGTCGGCATGTTTTTTATTTATTTGTTTTGTTTTTTGTGATGTTCAAATAAATTTTCTACGTTTTAACCAAGCCATGGAAGGAACCTATTCATGTGATTAGAAAAATACATTCACTGTTTTAAATATGGCAATCAACATCCTATCACCATAAATTTAGCAGCTATAACTTGTAATATATTTAAAAAAAAAAGCATCCAGACCCTCTTGAATTCTTTTAATGAATCAGCCATTACAACATCATGTGGCAAAGAGTTCCATGGTCTCTCTGCTCTTACAGTAAAGAATCCCTTTCTGTCATTATGGTGAAAGCTCCCCCCTCACCCCTTAAGACGTAGAGCAGGGATGGTTAACCTTAGGCCCTCCAGCTGTTGCAAAACTACAATTTCCATCATGCCTGGACAGCCAAAGCTAAACCTTTGGCGGTCCAGGCATGATGGGAATTGTAGTTTTGCAACAGCTGGAGGGCCAAAGGTTCCCCATCCCTGACGTAGAGGATGCCCCCAAGGCCTAGGTATAAAAAGATCACTAGAAAGTTCTCTGTACTGTCCATTCGTATATTTTAGAGATGAGCAAACCTCGAGCATGCTCGAGTCGATCCGAACCCGAACATTCGGCATTTGATTAGCGGTGGCTGCTGAACTTGGATAAAGCCCTAAGGCTATGTGAAAAACATGGATATAGTCATTGGCTGTATCCATGTTTTCCAGACAACCTTACAGCTTTATCCAAGTTCAGCAGCCCCAGTTAATCAAATGCCGATCGTTCGGGTTCGGATCGACTCGAACCAGAACCTGGTTCGCTCATCTCTAGTATATTTGTACATTGTACATTGATATTTGTATTACCAATATTTACATGAATATATTTATCCTCCTTTTTATTCTATGTTATTCTATTTATACTAATATAATAAATACCTCTGACCTTTTCTTTTTAAACAGACTTGAAAAGGATGACAAATACAACTCTAGTTTCTGAATTTATTATTTTAGGTTTGTCCATTAATCCAGAATTGGAAACAATCATTTTCATTGCATTCCTTATTATTTACACAGTGGCTCTGATTGGTAATTTAATTATCCTTTTGCTCTCCATTATTGACCCTGGTCTTAATACCCCCATGTACTTTTTCTTAGGATTTTTGTCATTTCTTGACATCTGTAGTACATCAGCAACTGTTCCTAAGATGCTAACCGCTTATGTGACAAAATCGAAGGTGATTTCATATTACGGTTGTGTGGCTCAATTATTTTTTTTTACTTGGCCAATGGGTATTGAGCTTTTGCTACTTACAGTTATGGCCTATGACCGATATATTGCGATTGGCAGTCCATTGCATTATGCGACTATAATCAATCGTAGAGTTTGCATTTATGTAGCCATCATTATCACAATTGTTGGTTCTCTGAATTCAATGACACACACATATTGTACTTTCCGGCTCCCATACTGTGACGATAACAAGATCAACCATTTTTTCTGTGAGATAATGCCTTTACTGAAACTTGCCTGTGGAGACACCTACATAAATGAGATTGTGGTGTTTACTGCGGATTTTATCCTTGGTATTTGCTGTTTTTGCCTAACCTGTATTTCTTATGTCTTTATTCTTAACACAATACTGAAGATACGCACGGCCGAAGGGAAACGCAAAGCTTTCTCTACTTGTGCGTCACACATAACCATTGTATCCATGTATTACGGGGCTGTTATTTTTACCTATATCCGGCCCAGATCTAGACTCTCCTTAGGGAAGGATAAAATAGTCTCTGCTCTGTATGCTGTAATAACACCAACCCTCAATCCTATAATATATAGCCTAAGAAATAAAGAGGTAAAAGAGGCATTTAAAAGGACTATTAAGAGAATAAGGGCTATAATACATAGAAAATAGGTCTCATGAGAAGGGCCAATCATAGACCTGAAATGTATAGGTTCTTTTTTCTTTTCTGATGTGCACACCATCATATCGTTAAAAGATATACAGTAAAATCAGGTGTGTGTCACATAAATATACAGTATGTAAAAAAAAAGAAATAGGTTGTTTTTAATAAAGAAGCTTGTGTCAATGTAACATTTTTCTCCCTCATGCTTACTTCCTGGTTTCCTCTTTGAACTGTGACCCTGTTGTTGCCATGCAACAGTGCAGACACTTTCCCACAATCCACCTTGCTTGCATGTGAAGTGAAAACCAACTGCAAGTACTAATGGGACTGATCATATGACTGTGACTGAACCAGGGCCGTCTTAACAGCATTATGGGCCCCTGGGCAGAGGTGCGAATTGGGCCCCTACCCCCGCGGCCGCCGCCATCAAAATCCCCCCATCTTTGCAACCCTGCCCCTAGCCAGTACAATTACGTACAATAAAAAATACAAATTATTGTTACATAAACTTTAATTCACAACACAGTCTTTCAGCAGCGCAAAAACAAAAAATAACCGTGCGTGCATGCCTCACCAAACCAGACCAGGTTGGCTTCAAAGTATCCAAAAAACGCAATGGAGACAGCACTTCCAACAGCAATCTGCAGGGTTTATTGTCACACCAGTGCAACATCTATATCATAAAAATCAAAGTCTGTCTGTCTGTCCTTCTGTCTGTCTGTCTGTCCTCTATAGACTTCCAAACGCCTGAACCGTTTGACCCCAAATTTGGCACACAGATACATTGGGTGCCCGGGAAGGTTATTGCGAAGGTCCCGTCCCCGCCAGATGTACAGGAGGGGAGGGGGAGGGAGAAGAGTGCCCCATAGAGATGAATAAGAAAATCTCCTCACTGCAAACACAGGTGATATAATTAGCTGCAGCAGACACGGCAGTTGGAGCCTAAGCAACCAATAGAATTACTGCTTTCATTTTCACAGGGAGTTGTGGTTGCTAGGGAAGCTGCCTCACAACATCCACAGTAATAACTGGTAGACCCCCTACTCCATCTATACAGTACATGTATACAGGACCCCCTACTCCATCTATACAGTACATGTATATACAGGGCCCCCTACTCCATCTATACAGTACATGTATATACAGGGCCCCCTACTCCATCTATACAGTACATGTATATACAGGACCCCCTACTCCATCTATACAGTACATGTATATACAGGGCCCCCTACTCCATCTATACAGTACATGTATATACAGGGCCCCCTACTCCATCTATACAGTACATGTATATACAGGACCCCCTACTCCATCTATACAGTACATGTATATACAGGGCACTACAGGTATACCAAACTGTGACTGGGAAACACTGTCACACCAGACCTGACCAATACCACCAAACTGTGACTGGATAACACTGTCATACCAGACCTGACCAATACCGCCATACTGTGACTGGATAACACTGTCATATCAGACCTGACCAATACCGCCATACTGTGAATGGATAACACCGCCACACCAGACCTGACCAATACCGCTATACTGTGCTGGATAACACTGTCATACCAGACCTGACCAATACCGCCATACTGTGACTGGATAATACTGCCATACCAGACCTGACCAATACCGGCAAACTGTGACTGGGTAACACCGCCACACCAGACCTGACCAATACCACCATACTGTGACTGGATAACACCATCATATCAGACCTGACCAATACTGCCATACTGTGACTGGATAACACCACTATACCAGACCTGACCAATACCACCCTACCGTGACTGGATATCACCGCCATACCAGACCTGACCAATACCGCCATACTGTGACTGGATAACACCGCCATACCAGACATGACCAATACTGACACACTGTGACTGAATAACACTGCCATACGTGTAAATACAACCCTGCAGGTATACAGGACACTACAGGTATACAGGACCCCAAAACTATACACTATAGGTGCACGGGACCTCCACAAAACTATATACTACAGGTATACAGGACCCAAAACTTTACACTACAGGTATAAAGGACCCCAAAACTATACACTACAGGTATTCAGGACCTCCACCAACTATATACTTCAGGTATACAGGACCTCCACCAACTATATACTACAGGTATACAGGACCCAAAACTATACACTACAGGTATACAGGACCCCAAAACTATACACTACAGGTATACAGGAACTCCACCAACTATATACTACAGGTATATAGGACCCCAAACTATACACTACAGGTATACAGGACCTCAAAACTATACCCTACAGGTATACAAGACCTACACCAACTCTATAACACAGGTATACAGCACCTTCACCAACTCTATACTACAAGTATACAGGACCCCAAAGCTATATACTACAGGTATACAGGAACTCCACCAGCTATATACTACAGGTATATAGGACCCCAAACTATACACTACAGGTATACAGGACCTCCACCAACTCTATACTATAGTTATACAGGACCCTCAAACTATTCACTACAGGTATACAGGACCCCCGAACTATATACTACAGGTATACAAGACCTCCACCAATTATACACTACAGGTATCCAGGACCCTCAAACTATAAAATAAAGGTATACAAGACCTCCACCAACTATACATTACAGGTATACAGCACCAACTATATAGTACAGGTATACAGGACCCCCGAACTATACAGTACAGGTATACAGCCCCCCCCAACTACACACTACAGGTATACAGGACCCCCCCCAACTATGCACTATAGGTATACAGCCCCCCCAACTATGCACTACAGATATGCGAGACCCCTAAAAACTATACATTGTGGGTATACAGAACCCCTCCAACTATGCACTACAGGTATATTGCCCTTCTCTATATATCTGCCAGATAACAAGCAACAAATATTACCACCGCATACTGACTAACACCACCGCTGCTACTGACTAATCCACTGTACACAGATCACTATCACCTCATCCAGTCATATAGAGGTACCCAGCTCTACACAGGCTCTATATACCATATACATTACAGTGCAGATACATCAAGTGACTCACATGGGATGTCTTCTCTGATCGGAGTTCTTCCCTTTTCATCTTCTTTTCCATTTGCCCTGTGCCGTTATGAGAACTTCTCCGAGCCACGAATCCACAGAATCTGCCAGACAGACATTTTAGGCTCCACACTCTGTCACCATCCTCATCTCTCTACACACTGCACATCTTTATTGGCCCCTTATAGATAGCTCCCCCTGTATTACCCCCTTATAGATGGCTCTCCCCTGTATCCCCCCTTATAGATGGCTCCCCCCTGTATCCCCCCCTTATAGATGGCTCCCCCTGTATCCCCCCCTTATAGATGGCTCCCCCGTATCCCCCCTATAGATGGCTCCCCCTGTATCCCCCCTTATAGATGGCTCCCCCCTGTATCCCCCTATAGATGGCTCCCCCCTGTATCCCCCCTATAGATGGCTCCCCCCTGTATCCCCCCTTATAGATGGCTCCCCCGTATTCCCCCCTTATAGATGGCTCCCCCCTGTATCCCCCCTATAGATGGCTCCCCCTTTATCCCCCTATAGATGGCTCCCCCCTGTATCCCCCCTATAGATGGCTCTCCCCTGTATCCCCCCCTTATAGATGGCTCCCCCCTGTATCCCCCCCTTATAGATGGCTCCCCCTGTATCCCCCCTTATAGATGGCTCCCCCGTATCCCCCCTATAGATGGCTCCCCCGTATTCCCCCCTATAGATGGCTCCCCCTGTATCCCCCCTATAGATGGCTCCCCCCTGTATCCCCCCTATAGATGGCTCCCCCCTGTATCCCCCCTTATAGATGGCTCCCCCGTATTCCCCCCTTATAGATGGCTCCCCCCTGTATCCCCCCTATAGATGGCTCCCCCTGTATCCCCCCTATAGATGGCTACCCCCTGTATCCCCCCTATAGATGGCTCCCCCCTGTATCCCCCCTTATAGATGGCTCCCCCGTATTCCCCCCCTATAGATGGCTCCCCCTGTATCCCCACTATAGATGGGTCCCCCCTGTATCCCCCCTATAGATGGCTCCCCCCTGTATCCCCCCTTATAGATGGCTCCCCTGTATTCTCCCCTATAGATGGCTCCCTCTGTATCCCCCCTTATAGATGGCTCCCCCGTATTCCCCCCTTATAGATGGCTCCCCCCTGTATCCCCCCCTATAGATGGCTCCCCCTGTATCCCCCCTATAGATGGCCCCCCCCTGTATCCCCCCTATAGATGGCTCCCCCCTGTATCCCCCCTTATAGATGGCTCTCCCGTATCCCCCCCCCTATAGATGGCTCCCCCTGTATCCCCCCTATAGATGGGTCCCCCCTGTATCCCCCCTATAGATGGCTCCCCCCTGTATCCCCCTCTATAGATGGCTCCCCCCTGTATCCCCCCTTATAGATGGCTCCCCCGTATTCCCCCCTATAGATGGCTCCCCCTGTATCCCCCCCTATAGATGGCTCCCCCCTGTATCCCCCCTTATAGATGGCTCCCCCGTATTCCCCCCTTATAGATGGCTCCCCCCTGCACAGCAGATAAAAACAAACAAACACCCAACTCAACTCGCTCCCCCGTCGCTGCTTCCTCTTCTGCCCCCAGCTGATGCGTCGCTCCCAGGGGGATTCTCCGGGAGCGTACACATCCGGAAGCTCAGTGTGCGCCCAGGCTGGGACTTCCGGTACAGGAAGCCCCAGCGACGCGCACTGAGGTTCCTGATGCGTGCGCTCCCTGAGAATCCCCCAGGGAGCGACACATCAGCCGGGGCCGGATTTCCTCTTGCGACCGCAAGCAAGAAAGTGCTTGCGGTCGCAAGAGAAGGGGAAGGGGGGGGCGTGCAGGGCAGTCTTACCTATTGGGCATGGGAGGCGGCTGCCCCGGGACCCTTGTGGGTAGGGGCCCCCTAGGACGCAAGGTCCCCCGGGCAGCCGCCTACCATGCCCAATGGGTAAGACGGCCCTGGACTGAACTGAGCGTGAGTGACCCAAGCTAATGGATACCTGGTGGGCCTTAACCAAGGGCAACAGGGTATCAAACAAAGCAACACATGGAAGATTTGTCAGTCTTCAGGACCAGACCGATGTTGGCCTTCATGAGATTTTTGTAACATATTGTACTTTTAGTTAGTGGTAAATTTTGGCTGAAAAATTTTGAAAAATGCAATTTTTTCATGAAAAAAATATCAAAATTAGCAATTTTTTTTCTCACTTAAATTTTTCAGCGGTAACCGCGCAGGTCTAATCATGTAATAATTTTATTGCCAGCTTCATTACGCACATGACCTGTAATAGGCAAAGCTGATCAGACTCAGTCGGGCCTTGTCTGTGCTATAGAGAGGGGAGGGTGGAGGAGGGAGATTAGTCGGCATCAGAGAGCAAAAAACAAAGAATTACACTGTATTCTCTGTGTGAAAGCCGGTATTCAGAGGTCAGAGAGGTCAGTGCTGACCTCAGAGAAGTTAGCCAGGTGATGTAGCTGTAAATTAACTCTTTGTTGTCCTGTTTAGGTGCCTCATCTCCCTCCACCCCTCCCCTCTCCATGGAGAACAATGAAGACAGGGGGGAGAGCTTTAAAATGCTTTTTCATGATAAAAATGCATTTTTCGGCTAATAAACCCAAATATAAAGTTTCTTAAAATCACCTGTACTATTGATTTCTGCAAAAAAAAAAAAATTAAACAGTGACACTTTAACCCTGCAGCACTTTAAAGCGAATGTACCACTAGATACATGGCCTTTTTTGTTTTTTTACATGAACAGACTGGTGCCCACGCAGGGATGCCAGTTTCACAGTACTTCTTTTAAACCGCCGCCCGTTTTCTGCGCATGGCGCCGGTCTATTATCAGGCACTAGCCAGGCATGAAGCAGTGGAGGCGGGCCCGCTAACCCCCAATTTGACAGTTTCCTCTCTGTTACGTCGCTTCATTGATTCTATTAGAGTCACGTCATAGAGGGAAAGGGGTTTTGTCACACTGGGGGCTGGCGGGCCCACCTCCATTGCTTCATGCTCAGCTGGTGCTCCATAATAGACCGACACCATGCAAGGGAACGTGCTGCAGGGTTCAATATTATAACTTATTCTAACTTATTTTTACTATAACTGCTCCCCTGGTATAGTCTGCATATACATTATACTGATGTCAGGAATGTGCAGTAGCTTGGTGTGAATTGGGTCTGTTTTTACTTTTTGTGTGACACACCTGCTTGCTTTTCAGCCTCCTGGCAATGCAGGAGTTATACTGCTCACTGCTAGCCTTAATTGCTGCAGCTGAGTAGTGTTGTTTGATTGACACATGCCTCTGCCTGTCCGGAACCCTGAAGATCAGAGCGCCGGTCCAATGGAGATCCGGACCCTCCAGTCTTTCCCTGCTGGCTATTAGGGTCATACCCTGATCCCAGCTCCCCCTGTCTACTCCTGCGATCTCCGTACCTAATTCCTCTGCTTGCTTGACCTGTTAGCTGACCTTTGAGCTGACCTTTGACTATCCGTTTTATCTCCGGTTTTGTACTGAGTTGCCTGTTTGGTTCTGACTTGGCTTGAGGATTCCCCTTTATTGTGTTTATCTGTCTGTTTTGTTCTATGTTACACTTATTCAGTATAGGAAACGTCTTTGTGGTTGTCCATGGCTGCCTAGGGCCGACTGAGGCAAGTAGGTAGGGACAGGGGGTGGGTTCAGGCTTAGGGCCTACTGTCTCGTCTTGTCCCTACCTCTCCATCCTGACAACTAATCTATTTTAAGCAATCAAAGGAGCAATCAAAGGCTCACATGGGTCTTTAGGTGAAAAAATGCGAGCACTATGGCCTTTTAAACACAAGGAGGAAAAAACTAAAGTGCAAAAATGAAAAGTGGCTCAGAAGGGAAGGGGTTAAAAAAAGTTTAATGCTATGTGCATGTTCACAGACTGCCAATTTGCAGCCGCTTTTTGACGGCTGTCATTTTGACGGCAAGGACAGTTGTCTTTTGATAATTACAGCAACAAACAATGATCATTATTTGCACCTGTAATTATCAAAAGATAACTGTCTTTTGCCATCAAAATAAAGGCTGTTTAATAGTGATGAGCGAGCATGCTCGTCCAAGCTCGGTACTTGTTCGAGTATTAGGGTACTCGATGGTACTCGCTACTCGGGTGAGCATCTCGTGATACTCGAGGCAATGGCATCTTTCTCTTCCTGCATGTTTGTCGGCTTTTTCTCAGCCAATCATCATGCAGGAGTCTTTGGGAGCTTGTAGCATCACATGGGAACCCTACATGTGGATAGCAGCGATTCTCTGGCCAGATCAGATGACCCTAGCATATAAGAATCTGGACTGGCGGCACTCGCCTCACATGCATGCTGGAAGCGATTAGGGAGAGCTGATGATTGTCAGGGAGAGCGTTACGGAGGGAATTAGCATTCCTGGAGGAAGGGATACTAGAGAAAGAACCCACCAGCCCTTGTAAGGGCTTAAAATGTTTATATATTTTTTTTATTACTCCAGACTGCTGGCTGGGACATGCAGTGCAGCTACCACGATTTTAGCTGCACACTGTGGTGATCAGCTGCTGGCAGAAAGGGGACAGCAGGTGTTGCATACAAATCCCAAAGAAGTCCTCAGTACTATTATATTTTTTTTGTGGCTGGTGCTGCTGCTGTTGTTGTGCATTGTATTGCTGTGATTTGTAGCACAGCTGCATAGAACCTCACTGCTCATTGTCCTGTGTAACAGGCAGCATACACCATATACCACCACTTACACACAGACTATACGACAACCTCCAAAAACTAGTGTGACCAGTATCTTTTGTCCAACAGGGCTAACAGCATCTCACAAGGCGGATGTAAATGAAATTTTTTTTTATTTTTTCTTTATTTTTACTTTATTTTTTCATCTAAATATAGATGCTGTTACCCCTGTTGGACTTGGATTGTTTTGCCCTATCTGGACACTAGGGCTGGTAACTATTGCATCCATCAGTTATACAAATTTATAAATTAATTATATATTTATATTAAGACTGGCAAGTCAATGAAGAGGATTGCTATAGTGTTTGCTTTTTTGCAGTATCTTTTGTCATCTGCAGCCAGTCTACAGGGTTGCTTTATTTTTTAGTGCAGCCATTTCCAAGCTCATTGCTGATTGTCCTGTGTAAGAAGGTGGCATACACCATATAGCAGCACTCACCCACAGACTCTATATGACAACCTCCAAAAACTAGTGTGACCAGTATCTTTTGTCATCTGAACCCAGTCTACGGGCTTGGTTTCTTTTTTAGTGCAGCCGTTTCCAAGCTCAGTGCTCATTGTCCTGTGTAAGAGGGTGGCATACACCATATAGCAGCACTTACCCACAGACTATACGACAACCTCCAAAAACTAGTGTGACCAGTATCTTTTGTTATGTACAGCCAGTCTACAGGGTTGCTTTATTTTTTAGTGCAGCCGTATCCACGCTCATTGCTCATTGTCCTGTGTAAGAAGGTGGCATACACCATATAGCAGCACCTACAGATAGATTCTATACGACAACCTCCAAAAACTAGTGTGGCCAGTTTCTTTTGTCATCTGCAGCCAGTCAGCAGGGTTGCTTTATTTCTTAGTGCAGCCATATTCAACCTCACTGCTGATTGTCTTCTGTAACAGGAGACATACACCATATAGCCCCACTTACACACAGACTCTATATGACTACCTCCAAAATTAGTCTGCACAATATATTTTCTCGGCTTGTTGTAATCTGTAGTGCAGCTATCTCAGTCTTGACTGTGCAGTGTCTATAAAATGGTGAACCCCAGGGGTAAGGGTCAAGGATGAGGGCGTGGGGTTCCAAGCGATGCAGTGGGCAGAGGCCGTGGTTCTGGGCACGGTAACACAGCACCCGTTGAGGCGGGAGCAGTGGCACACTGCAGACATTCACTCCCTAGCTTCTTCTTGCAACTTGCGGGTTCTCAGGGTACACCGCAGCAGTGTAAACAGGTGATCACGTGGATAGCGGATAATGTGTCCAGTAACTTATCCACCACCCATTCTTCCACGCAGTCCCCCCACGCTAGCCAGGGAAGTGGAACCCTTGCTCCAGCAGCTCAGCCATCTTTCCCGCAGCCTGGCCCCTCCAGGAAAGGAGGGATTCAGATCCACCAACATGCTCCCAGGAACTCTTTTCTGGACCCTTCCCTGAGTCTGAGCAACCGGAGCAGTTGATCTTTCCCAATGACCAAACTATGCAGCTCACACAGTCAGTGGGTGATGAGAGTGGGGACTTGCAAGTGGGGTTTAAAGAGTCAGGCCTAGATGTTTCGCAAGTCTGTAGGTTCTTTAAAGAAACTGCGGATGACCGACAGACTTTAATGTGCAACCTGTGCCATGCCAGGATCAGGAGGGGAACCACCACTACCAGCATGCGCAGGCATATGAGTGCTAAACACCCCACTCAGTGGAACCAAGGCTGTTCAGTTACTGCAACTCACACCCCTGCTCCTTCCCCTGTGTAACGTACTGGCTCGGTCAGTCCCCACCACCCAGGCCCCAGGCACGAGCACCTCCTGCCCTACACCCTCCCCTTCACCTCCAATATGCTCCACTCCCTCCAACAAGGTGTCCAAGTGCAGCATTCAACTGTCCCTACAACAGACCTTTGAACGGAAGCGCAAATACATCGCCACTCACCCACATGCACAAGCCCTAAATGTGCACATAGGCAAACTGCTGAGCCTGGAGATGCTGCCCTATCGGCTGGTAGAGACAGAGGCTTTTAGGAACCTTATAGCGGTGGCTGTCCCTCGGTACTCTGCTGTGTCAGGCCTAATTTTGGGAGGTTAAACGCCTGCCTTATCTACCTTGTTCACTGGGTTCTCACTGCAATGCTGTGTCAGGCCTAATTTTTGGGAAGTTCCACGCCTTCCTTATCTAAAGGCTGGTAAAGGCCACTTTATGGTCTTTTTAATCTTCAATTTTCAAATCAAATTGACTTCAATTAAAGTGCTATTTTGCAGGGCTGTCAGGTCATCTATTGTATCTCCAAGATACATGCCACAGTTAAAAGGAACAGACAGTAAAAATGGTGGATCCTAATTTAGGATCCTTGCATTGTTCATTTCTAACCATACAATTGGTGGATGTAAACTTGCGGGTGTCCTCTGCCGTCCTTTCATTTTGTAGCTGTTTCAAAGGCAGTAGTCAGCAGCTCAGTAAAAGCCACTTTATGGCCTTTTTTAATTTTCAATTTTCAAATAAAATCAAATTCAAATTCGAATCAAATTCAAATTTTGCAGGGCTGTCTGGCCATCTATTGTATCTCCAAGATACACGCCACGGCTAAAAGGAACAGACAGTGAAAATGGTGTAAAAAGTCCACCCACGACTACCGCACTTGCCCTCTCTTAGATACTCTTTAAAGGATTAAAAGTGTATTCTTTCAAATTCGTCCCTACCTCTAATGATTTTGCCTCTCATGCACAACTGCATGAGGGTGTGAGGCTAAATCTAGCCATAATCCAGCTTTTTTTATTGGATGATTGTATTGTCCATTTCATACCATGTTATAGTCAAACTCAAGATTTAAACTAATTCAAATTCAAACTCAAATTTTAATTCAAACTCAAAATCAAATTATAATTCAAATTTCAAAAATAAATAAAAGAAAAAAAAAAATTAAAAATTTGGTCACCAGAACAGAAGCAGTGGGGAGAAGTGGTGAGTGACATGATACTGGAAAAATTACTCCAACTGCTAAAGTAGTCAGGAGGTGTCATACCCCAGCCCTGGTCAGTCTAGTAATTTTAAAAAGACAAGTTATTAAGAGGGGAGGAGGGGAGCAGTCAGCTTGTCAGGCACTGGCAGGGGAACACTCTCCAAGGCCTTTGACCATCAAAGTGACCTTCAGGCCTTTGACCTTGGTCGCATGTGCCTTGCTCATTTGGCGTAATGGTGCGATTAGGCAGCCTCAGAGGTATCCATGCATGCTGCCCCTGCTATTTCCTGTCCATTTCCATGGTGTTTCCATCAGTTTCTGAGGCTGACCAGTTTTCACACGACCTTCCCTCTACCGAGCTTGGGTCCCCTGCAAAAATGCTCCGGTTTCCCACTGACTTCAATGGGCTTTATTACTCGAAACGAACACGAACAGAGTAGAGGGAATATTTTTCCACCTACAGGGCTGGTTGGCGGTGTAATTTTTATGCCATGATCTCTAGTTTTTATTAATATCAAATTGGTGTATTAAAAAAAAAAATGATATCATTTTATTAATTTTTTTCTCATATATAATTTTAACAAATCAGCAATCCTGTTTTTTTCTCTCAATTCCACACGCAATGATATATAATATGTTTTTTTTTGTATTATTATTTATTTATTATTACATATTTTTATTTTTATAATAGGAAAAGAGGTAATTTAAAATTTTATTGGGGTTTATTTTATTGGGGTTTTTAAAAAATATTTTAAAAACTTTTTTTTATTTTATACTTTTTTTCCTTCACAATCATTAGATTGCATATACTGATCAATGCTATGCCATAGCATACCATAGCACTGATCAGTTCAATATGTCATCTGTGCATAAAATTTGCCTGAGAGCAAACTCTATGCACAGATCTACAGGAAAGAGGTAAGTGGCTTACCCCCGCTTGTCAGTGTAAGTTATTGGGACCTGATCAGTCAGTGACAGGTGCTTATCCTGTCACTGACTAACTTAAATGCCATGATCGCTCTTCATTGTGGCGTTTGAATACGTTCCTGCTACACGGGGCATCTGCAGCAGGAATGTTTACAGCCATATGGCTGACGTGAAGGGGTTAAAAAGATGGCCGCAAAACATCAGTGTGTGAACATAGTCTTAAAAAGTTGTTGTTTTTTTACTTTGTTATGGTAAAGAAAACACAAAGTAAGTTAGGCAACAGACATAGAGACTATGCATGTAGTTTGATAGTTTTGAAATAGTTTAAAACTTGCATCTCATGAGAGAAATACCACGTAGCTTACAATTTACATAGGGAACTTTAATTTAATTTATATCGTCCCCAAGCACAGAACAAAGGTATATTTAAGATACTGAAATATGAATGAAATAATTCTCATATAAAGTCTGAAGTCTGAATATATTGGAAATATATTGGAAACAAGATATGTTCTTTATAACATAATAAGCAACTGGTATCACAGAGAGAAGATGGAATAATTTACAGATAACGTAATGTAATTTCCAACAGTAAGGTATGTTTTCCTTTTTAATTTTTTTTTTTTTTTTTTTTATCTATCTGGACTATTTAAAAAATTATTTTATGGGGAATATAGTACAAACTCAAACAAGTTTAGGCTAACCATGCATGGATAGCAAAGCTGCTCGGACCAGACATTGGGTTTCCCCTGATTAACATTTGTCAGATGAAAAGGAGACATACAGCAGTAATCTTAATTCTACATAAGGTGCATAGATAAATCAGAGGCTTATACACGTTTATGCCCACTCTGCAACCGTAGCTGAAAACTTAGACAGGGCATTGGGCCACACCTGATTATTACAGGTAAATCTGGATATGGTTATATGAACTAAAGATTACTGCTTTTAAAGTTCACCTGTCATTTAAAAAAAAAACTTTTGAGATGTCATAGAAACATGTCAAAAGTTTTGATCGGTTTAGGTCTAAGTGTTCAGACCTGTACCAATTGGGAAATAGAGCGGGGAGAGGACAGCACTGCAGCAAATCCTCTCCCTGCTCTGTGTAAGAAAAAAAGAATTGGACTCAAAATGTAAGTCCATGAAGCACAACTCTTACACAGAGCAGGTAGAGGACTGCGATGAAGCTCAGTCATTCTCCCAATCGGTAACGGTCTGAACACTCAGACCCAGACCAATCAAAATTTTTGACATGTCTCTATGACATGTCAGTTTTTCCAAATGACAGTGATACTTTAAGACACACAAGATTCTTCCTTTTCATCTGTTTACGAGGAATATGTTGAAATGTTCAGTGCACAGTAATGAACCATGAAAATCTTAGTACGGTAACATAAAGGCCCTTGGTAGTGTGAGCCTAGTAATAATCAATGTGTAATGCTAAAATTTTGCAATTTTAAAGGATTACAGACAGAAGAGGTCAGAGCTGGCATCCAAGGTATAATAGAAAATTATCATGGACAAAATCATGCCAACATTTCAATAACCATTTCCCTGAAATAGTACAAATCAAACTAATAACAGCTCTAGAACAAATCCCTGTGATTGTGATGAGAAATCTACCACAATGGTTCTATATACAACGACCCATGAAAATGTCTGAAAATATATAACTATGCCACATCCATCACTCCTATAATACATAAAGTACTTCAGACTCATGTACCTGCTTGTAGGCAGCAAACATGTTAGACTCATCGCACAGTTGTCATTAACAACTATGATGCCTCCTAAATGGAATGATGCTGCAACATCTTGCAGTACCCCTGCTAATAGTTTGGTGATTGTAAATATGAGCCCATGTGAACAATGAGGAAGCTGCAGCACACACATAATTGCCACAGCCCCTTCAAACAGCAGGGGTACCAGGCTGCTAATTTAATACTGAAGATAGGCCATCAATTTACTTTATTTTACAGAAATTTTTGATTCGGCAGCAATGTCTACAAATCAGAGTTTATTTATGGATTTCCTTATATTGGGGTTGACCGATGTGCCCAACACGAAAATTCTCCTTTTTATAGCACTTCTTCTTCTCTATGTGTTGACTTTGCTGGGAAATACGGCCATTATTGTGGTTATACAACTAGACAACAATCTAAACACACCAATGTACTTCTTTTTAGAAAATTTGTCTTTCTTAGATATCTGCTACACATCAACCACGATGCCTAAAATGTTAGAGATGCTCCTAGTTGACCATAGAGCTCTATCCTTTTTAGCATGCGCAGTCCAAATGTATTTCTTTGTAGCCTTTGTGGGCACTGAGTGTGTTCTTCTTGGCGTAATGTCCTATGACCGTTTCCTCGCTATATGTCACCCCCTCCGTTATACTACTTTCATGAGTAGAAAGGTGTTCATTGGTTTGGCCGGCATGTCATGGTTCTGTGGCTTCATTAATTCTTTAGTTCATTCTGCCTTCACTTTTCGCCTCCATTTTTGTCGTTCTAACAGAATTAGTTATTACTTCTGTGATATACCGCCCCTTCTTGTCTTATCTTGTGACGACACATCAATCAATGAAACCTTATTACTCACCATTGGTGTTTTTATAGGATGGACACCATTCCTCTATATTATTCTCTCATACATATACATTATTGTAACTATATTGAAAATTCGGAACATTACCGGAAGACAGAAGTCATTCTCCACCTGTATTTCTCATCTAATAGTGGTGATATTATATTATGGTAGTGCAATCTTCAGTTACGTGAGACCCGTGTCCACCTACTCAATGGATAAGGACAAATTGATCTCAGTTTTATACAGTATTGTGACTCCAATGCTGAACCCGATAATATACACTTTAAAGAATCAGGATGTCAAGAAAGCTATAAGAAGACGTATGTCTTTAAGAAAAACTTAAGAATCGCCCATTATCTCCATAAAATGATGATTTTAAAAAATAAGAAGACCTTCTTTCAAATGATAGCTTGAATAGATTTGCATGGTTTATGTACTCTCACTGTCAATGCACTATAAGGCTATGTTTACACAACGTAAGTTTTGAATAAATCACAGCCATTGTTGTTGATTCGCAAAAACAGCCGTGATTAATTCAAAACTTACATGCACTGCAGACTGAGGGAATCCCGGCCTGAGTGTATACATAAAGTATACACTCCAGCCGGGATTCCTAGCGGCAGCACCAAAAACTGACATGTCAGTTTTTTGAGGCCGCTATTCATTGAATAGGGACGGCACAAGCCTGGCAAGTAACACAATGGAGAGTGCGTAGCATCCAATTGTATGGTTTGATTTTGCCTCACACATTGCTTATGACTTTCTATATAGGATAGATATAGTCACAACAACTATAGAATATAAACAACCAATAAATTACTGCAACTCATAAAATTTAACTTTTATTTAGAAGCATAGGATGATTGTCGGCAGAAAAAGACTATTTCGTCCATCTAGTCTCCCCTTTTAGTATTTCCTTTATTATCTCAGGATAGATACATGTTTATCCTTTTAATGACCACCGATATGCCTTTTTACGATGGGCCTAGGAAATTTGGTGCCCCCCTTCTAGGGATAGCGGGAGCTTGGCTGTCAGTATGACAATCCGGAACAGGGAATCTTTTGTTCCTGAAAATTAACCTGCATGTAAAGAATTTGCTGCCGGAGATGCGCTGTAGGCTCACCAAATGGCTAAATGGTTGTTGTTTTTTTTAATTAAATAAAGTGCATAAAGCAAAAATGAATAAATAAAAACAAACAGTACTTTTTCCCTTTCCTCCATCTACATAAAACATAAAAATAATAAAATACACATACAGGTGTAGCCTGTGTTAACTTGATAACAATTTTAAGTAAACTTTCTAATTGACTTAACATAGCTCCCTGACACAATTGTTGTGTCAGGGATCACGTTAACCCTGGCTACATCTGTATTAGGTATTGTCATGTCCCTAAGGCTCCTTTCACACGGAGTACATCTGGCGGAATTCTCCACTGCGGAGTCCTGCCAGCCTCCGTGTCATACTTGCAGTGTATGGGAGGCTTGTGCGCCTCCTCTCTCCACGCGGAAAGATTGACATGTTCATTCTTCAGCGGAGAGTGAGGAGGCACATGAGCCTACCAAAGACTGAAAGTATGACACGTAGGCTGGCGAGAAAATGGAGCCTAACAACTTGAGCAACACAATTATTTTATTATTTATCCTAAACCAAGAAAGTGGTTTAAAAAAAACTGCTAGGATAAATAATGGGGGGATTTTTAAAGGAATTCACATGTAGGGACCCTAATTTGTGAGTCCCTACCTGTGCATTCCTGTGAAAACTCTCCCCCCCCCCCCCCATTACAGAGTGAATTGACTCCATTAACAAAAAGTCAGCTTTTACACTGTTCTGGAAAGCAGAAGCCAAGCCGAACATTCTAATTGCCTAATTCAGTCAAGTAGTGGGTTCCACAGAATTTTACTGTGAATCCTGCTTCACAGGGTTCGCTTCACTCATCTCTAGATACAATATATAACACAATTATAATAAACATTAGGCTATGTTCACACAACTTATCTGTTGTATTAATCACAGCCGTTGTTGAAAATTACAACAGCGGCCATGATTAATACAAAAGATAGATTGCCATAAAAGTCAGAGGGAATCTTGGCCGCAGTGTATACACATAGGGGGAGATTTATAAAAAGGGTGTAAATATACACCTGGTGTAAATTGCCCACAACAACCAATCACAGCTCCTCTTATATTCCACCAAAGCTGAAAGCTGACCTGTGATTGGTTGCTGTGGGCAGTTTACACCAGTTGTATATTTACACCCTTTCGTAAATTTCCCCTATAGTACACACTTCGGCAGGGATTCCAATCAAGCGCATGGAAAACTGACATGTCTGTTTTGTGCAGCCGCTATTCAATGAATAGCAGCCACACAGACATGCCAGTTGGAAATAGGGAAGCGAGCGCACACGGATGTGCCTGCATCCTAATTAAGCACAAAGGAAGTACATCCGGATGGTTTGTGACACGGCCAGGTTACAGAACGGCCGGTGTCATATGTAGTGTGAACCGGCCTTAAAGGAGAAGTCTGGCAAATTTTTTTAGTATTGTATTGTCCCTCAAAAGTTATACAAATCACCAATATACACTTATTATGGGAAATGCACATAAAGTGCTTTTTTCCCTGCACTTACTACTGCATCAAGGCTTCACTTACATAGTTACATAGTTACATAGTTAATACGGTTGAAAAAAGACACATGTCCATCAAGTTCAACCAAGGAGGGGATGGATACAGGGAAGGGGGAGGGGTGATAGGTTCTATACATATGCATTTATATTATTTTGGTCTAAGAACTTGTCTAGGCCGGTTTTGAAGCCCTCCGCTGTGACCAGATCCTGTGGTAGACTGTAGTAGACTGTTCACAGTTCTCATGGTAAAGAAGGCTTGTCGCCTCCGGAGATTGAACCTTTTTTTCTCCAGGCGGAGGCAATGCCCTCTTGTCCTTTGAGGGGGTTTTACCTGGAACATCTTTTCCCCATATTTTTTGTAGGGGCCATTTATATATTTAAATAAATTAATCATATCTCCCAGACCTCTCTTCTCCAGACTAAACAAATGTAATTCTTTTAATCTCTCCTCATAACTAAGATGCTCCATTCCCCTTATTAGTTTAGTTGCCCGTCTTTGTACCCTCTCCAGATGTAGGACGTCCTTTTTATGAATCGGGTTCCAAAACTGGACAGCATACTCCAGATGAGGCCGCACCAAAGCTTTATAAAGCAGTAATATTATATCCCTGTCCCGAGAGTCCATGCCTGTTTTAATGCATGACAATATCCTGCTGGCCTTAGAAGCAGCTGACTGACATTGTGTGATGTTCTGTAGTCTATTATCTACAAGTACACCGAGATCCTTCTCCATCAGCGACTCAACCAGAGTAACTCCCCCCAGGACATATGATGCATGCGGGTTATTAGTACCCAGGTGAATAACTTTACATTTATCCACATTGAACCTCATTTGCCAAGTGGACGCCCAAACACTCAGTGTGTCTAAGTCATCCTGTAACATCTGCACATGCTCCATAGACTGTACTGTACTACAAAGCTTGGTGTCATCTGCAAAGATAGAAACATTATTGTTAATTCCATTCTCAATATCCTTAATAAGCAAGTTAAACAGAAGAGGGCCCAGTACTGACCCTTGGGGTACATCACTTATTACCGGGGACAATTCGGAGTAGGAATCATTGACCACCACTCTCTGGGTACGAATATTAAGCCAGTTTTCAATCCAGTTACACATTAAACTTTCCAAACTGACTTTAACTTACCTATCAGACGTCCATGAGGAACTGTGTCAAATGCTTTAGCAAAATCAGGGTACACGATATCCACAGCTGCGCCCCCATCCAGGCTTCATCTCACCTCTTCGTAAAAACTAGTGATGAGCGAATAGTGAGATATTCGAATATTCGTACGGCTATCCCGCGAATATTCGATACCATTAAAGTCTATGGGAACAAGTATTCGTTTAGTGAAAATCATCTATTGAAACCGGAAGCTGGGGGATTTGAACGCTTATCGAATATTTATCGAATATTTGCGGGATATTCATACGAATATCGAATATTTGAATATCTCACTATTCGATCAAATATCTATTCGATCGAACAGTGTTCGCTCATCACTAGTAAAAACATATCAGGTTGGTTTGACAGCTTCTGTCCTTAGTAAAACAATGCTGGTTATCACTTATAATACTATTAGCCACTACATATTCCTGGATGTAGTCCCTTAAAAGCCCCTCAAATAGTTTCCCCACAATGGACGTTAAGCTTACGGGTCTATAGTTACCTGGGGAAGTTCGAGAGCCCTTTTTGAAAATCGGCATTACATTTGCCTTACGCCAGTCCCTCGGCACAATACCAGTAAGCAAAAAATCACTGAATATTTCATACAAGGGTAGAGAAATTACCAAATGGTGATGTCACTTCCTGGATAACATGGTGAGGTCACGACCCGACTCCCAGAGCTGTGGCTGCTAGAGAGGATGATGGCAGAGGGATGCTAAGTGTCCCTCCAGTGCCCTGTGTCCCTCAGTGTCCCCTGCCTTCATCCTCTCCAGCAGCCACAGCCCGCACAGCTCTGGGAGTCGGGTCGTGACATCACCATGTTATCCAGGAGGTGAAGCCTTGATGCAGTAGTAAGTGCAGGGAAGAAAGAAAGTGTATATTGGTGATTTGTATAACTTATGGGGGGCAATACAATGATAGAAAAAACTGCTGGACTTCTTCTTAAAAGTGTAATTCAAGTTTTCTGTTTTATTTCTTAATTTTATTTTTGTACTTTTATGTGGCTGGACAACCCATTTAAATACTGTGTTTTTAATATTATGTTCCTACAATGTCTTTTTTTTATAGTTTAGCAGCATTTTTTTTTTATTGCCATATTTTTGGTGCCAAAAGAAGGCAGTTTTATGCAAATCACATCAGTAAACACATTTTGGCACCAAAATTACATTCATCCAAAACAAATTATATATATAAAATTAGTGTTCACAAAAATTAGCTTAAGCATACCGTTCTTAATCATTAACTTAGGAATTCTCTAGGTACACAACCCCAGCGGCTTTGTCATGACTCTCCTAATGAAATCCCTTAAGAATAAAAAGCAATACTAGTCCAGCATTTATATATTTCACCACTTTACTCTGTGTTCAGCTGTTGCTGTAAATCTTCTGTGATAAAGATTTAGAAATGTTCTTAAGTATGATTAAGAAGGTCATTTAAAGGTAATGGCTGAACCATATAATTTTGTTTTTGATATCTTTCAGCAAAAAAAGACTATACATACCAGATTTTACAATTATTTCTTAATATACAATAAATTCAATGTAAGATTTTATACTATTATAACTTACTCCTGCCTCTTTATGTTAAAATTGTTGAGCTTTTAAATACGCCATTTCTATCACATAAGGTAAGGCTTTTATAGCTGCTGAAATCCAGAGAAGCAAACACCAAAAGTTTGCTTATTAGAGCCCTTTTATTCTTGGCCGTTAAAGGGTTAAAAATAAAAGTAAAACATTTTAAAGTGAATATGTTATGAGAAAATGACCTATAGTTTAAATTTGTTAAAGTTATGAACTTAATAAAGTTTAAGAGGGAAGTGTTTTTAGGGGGAAAAACTGAACAAAAGAACAAGGGGACACAGTGAGAGGTTACTTTTATTTAAGAGTAGTAGATGCTTGGAACAAACTTCCAGCAGATGTGGTTGGTAAATCTACATTAACTGAATGTAAACACGCCTGGGATAAACATATATCTATCCTAAGTTAATAAGAAGGGAAATACTAAAAGGGCAGTCTAGATGGACAATCTTCTATTTCAATGTTTCTAAATGAGGTTTTTATTGTAAATATATTTTTTAAGGATTTTTATTTTACTATCTATATTATAATATAATTCTAAAATCTTACAGTCTAAATTAGCCCACAGAGCATTCTCATTCTCAAAAATATAATTGAAAGTCTGGAGATGTTTATAGTTCCTATGTCATTGAGTCTTGCCGTACAACATGTATAAAAAAAAACTGAATAGGTAAGATGGCAGCTCCTATTTTAATGTACTACAAATAAAATGCAAATATTACAATCAGAATTATAGAGACACAGAAAAAAAGAACATGTTCCAGTATCTGACTATAATCACTGAACATGAGAATAAACCAAAAATCCATCTCGACACCTCTCATGACTGGACTGTAAATAGTCAGGGATTTCCTCCTGTTTCAAAAGGACAGGGTGAGCTGGAAGGGAGGAGGTGTATGCCTGTATCTCAGAAATGGTGTTAAAGTGAGTGTGTAAGATGCAATAAAGGGCGATGGTTGTCATGTGGAATCCTTGTTGGTAGAATAACAAAGGGAGGTAAACATTATTATTGTTTTGTTTTGTTTTTTGGCATAATCTGTAGACCCTTCTATTATCACTATAAGATATAGTTGGTCAGCTTTTATCAGAAATAGAACGAGCTGTCCTGGAGTCTACAACGGTGATAATGGGAGATTATACCTATCCAGATAGTACAGTACATGACTGGAGTCATACCAAAGCTAAAGCTGCAAGGGGGAGAACATTTTGTGAAAACTTTTGATATGTCATAAAGACGGCAGAAGCTTTGATCAGTCCTGATCTATGGGCCCTATTAAACGGCACGAAAAATCGTTATATCATTCAAATTTAAATGGTAATCGTTCTGTGTAATTGCAGGCAATGATCAAAAAATCGTTTGTGTGTCGTTGATCATTGATTTAGATATGAACCTAAAATTATCATTAATCGTTCGCTAATTGTTCACTGTAATTTCACAATCGTTCATTGTAGTTCTGCATTTTTTCACTGATCGTTCAGTGCAATTGCACATTGTTCATTGTTTTGCTGAGATCAGATGGAGTAAACGATTGTAATAATGATCGTATCTAACGACCAATGTTCTATGTAATATGGTGAATGATTTCAGGATAACGATAAACAATCTCGTTTGCGATTGTTTATTGTGAGTTAATTGTTAAAAATCGCTCCATGTAATAGGACCCTATGGGGGACATGTATCATCCGATACATGTACGCTGAGTACGCCGGGGGGCGGGGAGGGGGTGTGAAGGGGGGCAGAACGGAGGGCGCGGACTCAGAGTTAGAAGTCTCTAGTCTGCTGTTATGTTTCCATAGTTCATGGGGCACTGAGGATGAAGGTGAAGATTTGGCAGGACACCACCCCAGTCACTGACTGGATGAGCAGGCAGTAGTTGATCAGCTGGGTTGTGACGTTGCAGCTGGAAGAGGCGGGTACATGACATACCCAGTTTCCAGCAGAAGGTGACAGTGAGTGGCCATCAACAGGACCCGGGAGCAGTGTCGGACTGGGGTATCTGGGGCCCACCAGAGGAAATGATTCTAGGGGCCCACCAGTTAGGAACCAGTGAGAAATGACATGTCAGTCAGTGTCATTGCAGGTTCTAAAGAAGGGGGCCCTCCGGAGGATTTTTCTGGTCCTCTGGTGGGCCAGTCTGACACTGCCAGGGAGCAGCATAACGGATGCACAAGAGGGGCGAGTTTACTTTAAAAAAAAAAAAAATTCTCACATCCTCTTGCCTGTCTGCTATTTTTCATTTTCTTGGGACTTCCTCTTAAAAACACAAATCGGAGGGATAATCTATAGCCTTTAAAAACTACAAAGCACAAATAGAATATAAAAACAAGAACAAATCCTCTAAAAAATTTTAAATATATAAATACAAAAAAGAACAAAAGAAAGCAAGGTCAAGGTATGTAGTACCCCTAAATACTGGTACTGAATGGGTTCTTTAGCTCTGTATATGCAAAAGATGAGAGATGAGCTGAGGTAGAAGAGGCCAGTCAATGCTGGCAATATATCATGCAATGAACTGAACTGGCTTCATGTAGATATGGTCCAAGCAAAGCTTCAGGACCTCGTGTTCAAAGAGAACTCAGTTCTATAGTTTCTTTACCCTTTTTTTTTTAATTAAAGGGGTTTTCCAGCTACAAAAACAGGGCCACTTTCTTCCAGAGACCACTCTTGTCTCCAGTTTGGGTGGGGTTTGCTACTTACTTCCATTGAAGTGAATGGAGCTTGATTGCAAACCACACCTGACTTGAAGACAAGAGTAGTGTTGTCTCTGGAAGAAAATGGCCATGTTTCTGTAGTCCTGGATAACCCCTTTAATATTTAAAGATTCTGTTGTGACTGATATTTTGTTCTTGGTCTTCCCCTGGTAATTATAGATCGATAAGGTTAAAGGGGTAGTCTTGGCAGGAAGCTTTTTTTCACTATGGCATGGGAGGGGTGGATTAAAGCAATGTTTCACGCCCCATCTTAGACCAGGAAGCATCTGGGGACCGGAGCAGTGTAATGCGGGCCCCAGTGCTGAAACCAGGGAGGTAAATGGATGCCCATGCGTTTATCTGCCCCCTTCCCCACCATAGTGAAAAAAGGCCTTCCACCCAGAGTACCCCTTTAATGTCCCTTTTAGATTTTTTCTTTCTCTCTATTATTAACTTTGCATTGATTAGTTCATGTAATCTGGTTCCAATGTATCCTATTATCGCTCATTCTGTTTCAGGTCAAATAAATAAAACTATTTTTAATTACCATGAATCAGACATATATCCAAGACTTCATAATTCTGGCACTAACAGATCATCCTGATCTAAAAATCGTTTTATTCTGTACCATTCTAATAATATATTTAATGGCCTTAGTAGGTAATGTCATCATTATATTGGTTTCATATTTGGACAAAAACCTACATATGCCAATGTACTTCTTCCTGGGAAATTTATCCTTTGTGGATATTTTTTATACGTCAACTACTATGCCAAAAATGCTTCAATTGCTCTTAGCAAAGAGAAGGTTTATCTCATTTTTAGGCTGTGTGGCCCAAATGTACACTTTTATCACCCTTGTAGGCACTGAATGCGTTCTTCTTGCTGTAATGTCCTATGACCGTTTTCTTGCCGTATGCAGTCCGCTTAGGTACTCTTTAATCATGAATCATAAGATTTGCTCTCTTCTTGCAGGTTTCTCTTGGCTTTCTGGACTTGTAAATTCTATAGTCCACACTTTTTTTACTTTTCATCTTCACTTTTGCGGGTCTAACACAGTCAATTACTTTTATTGTGACATACCTCCCCTCCTTTCTATTTCATGTGATGATATATCAGTCAACCAAACGCTATTGTTGTCTATCGGAGTCTTTATTGGCTGGACACCGTTCATGTGCATTATCGTTTCTTATATTTACATTATTGTGACAATTATAAATATGAAGTCAAGTGAAGGAAGACAAAAGGCTTTCTCTACTTGTAGTTCCCATCTTACAGTGGTCATTTTATACTTTGGTAGTGTCCTCTTTAGTTACGTGAGGCCAATTTCCTCATACTCTATGGCTAAAGATCGGCTGATTTCTGTTCTATATAGTGTTGTGTGTCCAATGTTAAACCCTGTGATTTATACATTGAAGAACCAAGATTTTAAAAAAGCTTTACATAGGCAATTCTCTCAGAGACAGTAATATAGTTGCGTTATATCTATATACATGTAAAAGATGCCTACCTGGACCCTGTACAGCATTCTACATGATGGACTTATATGTATATGCAATTTTTTTTTTGTGGTTATTGTATAGAAATTGCATTCCTAGTAAAAAAAAAATATTAAAGTATTGTATTGCCCCCCCCCCCCCCCCCAAAAAAAAAGGTTATACAAATCACCAATATACACTTATTATGGGAAATGCACATAAAGCGCTTTTTTCCCTGCACTTACTACTGCATCAAGGCTTCACTTCCTGGATAACATGGTGATGTCACTTCCTGGATAACATGGTGATGTCATACCCCGACTCCCAGAGCTGTGCAGGCTGTGGCTGCTGGAGAGGATGATGGCAGGGGGATGCTCAGTGTCCCTCCAGTGCCCTGTGTCCCTCAGTGTCCCCCTGCCATCATCCTCTCCAGCAGCCACAGCCCGCACAGCTCTGGGAGTCGGGTCGTGACATCACCATTTTATCCAGGAAGTGAAGCCTTGATGCAGTAGTAAGTGCAGGGAAAAAAGCACTTTATGTGCATTTCCCGTAATAAGTGTATATGGGTGATTTGTATATCTTTTGGGGGGGCAATACAATACTTTAATAAAAATTTTCGCTGGACTTCTCCCTTACAGTGTACCTCCAGAGTTGGTTTCCAATCTGAAAAGACGCAGCTCACACTGGACGGTACTGGATGCTAAGTGTATCTCCCACTGTGTCTTTCCACATTTGCAGAGCTCTGGATCTACATTTAAAAGTGATTCAGTCACCCCCATTACTCTATATGCAGTTCTCCGCACCATCCACAAGCTTAGATGTTACACATTCCATTTATACCTGTATAAAATGTGTCTGTGTCTTATTTCAGCTTTCATTTCATTAGTGGACAGTGTCACCTGGGTGCTGCTTCATGACAGTCGTCCTTCTTCCAAAAACATATGGCGTATTGTTTGTTTGTTTGCTTGTTTTATTTTATATGAATCTAAGTATATTTTATTTGTTAATGACAACTTGCACTTTGTGGTATGGTCTAGTTTCCTATCAATGTGTAAATGTTATGTGAGAGAAGTTGCCAGCCTATGTCCTATTGATACTACATTAAAAGACGTGTCTACATTAAAGTTCTTCTGTTCCTGATTTGACCTTCCTGTCTTTGATCCGTATCTGTTTCCTGGTTTCTGTTTCAGTCTAATCCCTCCTCAGAACCTGGGCCATCTGCTTTAACCCTTTGAGGACCAGGTCCAAAATGACCCAGTGGACCGCGCAAATTTTGATCTTAGTGTTTCCGTTTTTCCCTCCTCCCCTTCTAAGAGCTCTAGCACTTTCAGTTTTTTATCTACAAGCCATGTAAGGGCTTATTTGTTACAGGAATAGTTGTACTTTGTAATGGTTTCTTTCATTTTACCATAACATGTATGATGGAATTCCAAATATATTATTTATGAAGATATAAATAGGTGAAATCGCAAAAAAGAATGCAATATGGTAACGTTTGGGGGGTTCCTGTGTCTACGTAATGCACTATATGGTAACAGCGACATGATACAATTATTCTATAGGTCAGTCTGAACACAACCATATGCAGGTTTACGCAGATTCTCTAATGTTATATATTTTTTTTAAATGAAATCCTTTTTTTTGGCAATTAATTATAAATAAAATGGGCCTATTGTGATGCTTATAACGGTTTTATTTTTTCACCTACGGGGCTGTATGGGGTGTCATTTTTTCCGCCATGATCTCTAGTTTTTATTAATACCATATTTGTGAAGATCAGACGTTTTGATCACTTTTTATTAATTTTTTTTTATATATAATGTAACATAAAATCGGTAATCCGCGCACTTTTTTCCCTCTTGTCGTGTACGCCGTTTACCGTTCGCAATGACGCTTGTTATATTTTAATAGATCGGACAATTACGCACGCTACGGTATATTATATGTTTATCTATTTATTTATTTTTATATGTTTTATTTATATAATGGGAAAGGGGGGTGATTTAGACTTTTATTGGGGGAGGGGTTTTGGGGTAGTGTGTTAGTGTTTTTAACTTTTTTTTTTTTACACATTTGAAGTCCCTTTGGGGGACTTTTACATAGATTAGTTTGATTTCTACACTGATGAATGCTATGCCATAGGCATAGCATTGATCAGTGTTATCGGCAATCTGCTCATTGAGCCTGCCTGTGCAGGTTTAAGTGTAGCAGATCGCCGATCGGACCGCACGGAGGCAGGTAAGAGACCTCCGGCAGTCCGTTTTACTGATCGGGACCCCCGCAGTCACACTGTGGGGGTCCCGATCGGTAAGTGACAGGGGACTCCCCCTGTCACTTACACTTAAACGTCGCGATTGCGGCGTTTAAGGAGTTAATGACACGCGGCAGCCGCGTGTCATTACCGGTGAGGTCCCGGCTGCTGATTGCAGCAGGCCCCCACCTGCTATGAAGCGCGCTCCGCTCCGGAGCACGCTTCATAGCGGGAGAAACACCCTGGGCGTACAGTTACGCCCTAGGTCGTCTGGGGGTTAACCTTCTTGGCTGTTACTGACTTCACCTGCTGTCTCTCCAGTGTGTGATTCAAACTGCTGACCGTGTTTACTTTCCTGATCCCTTGGTCCCACGCAATGGTACAATCTAGTCTGCTTTGCCATCTTTCCCCAACTGACCACAAACCTGTCCAGTGTAGTCAGGCTCACTTGCAGTTAAAGGGACATTTACAGCATTCTGAAGGCCCGCTCAGCCACTGGGTGCTACAAATGAGGACAGCTCAGGGGCCCCAGTGTATTGCAGGAGTGGGCCACCAGGCCCCCTGATGCTCGGGCTGCATAGCAGTTGCTGTGGTTGCTAAAGGTGGTAGTCATGCCCCTGCTTGTGGGCCAACCTGGTACACTCTAGCAGCAGAAGTCCATAATTAGATTCTGCTCCCAGTTTGCTTACACAGTGGGCCTGTTACAAATGTATTCAATTTAAATTTCCCTTCTCTTAGATATTTAAAGGATTTAAAGTGTGAACATTGAAATTCCAGGGTCTCTTAAAAAGACTGTATTGTTATCAGTTCTCCTGTGGATTTTTGGAGGGCTCACCTCACTGACAGGCCTCAATTTCAGTTTTTACATGGGTTCCATGAGAACCACACCCCTGTATGTGTAGAACATGTCTGACCACATCACACACACACACACACACACACACACACACAAACACACTATGACAGTTAATGGTGGGGGCTGTTTGATTTCCCCTTTGCCTATGCCATCTGTAGTTGTCATAGGCAACATGATTTAAAGGGGGTGCATGAAAATGTTTATTTTGCTTAAAATTTGGCTTTATGTCCATGCCAATGTAAAGGAAAGGAGGTTTCCTGGTCTATTTTCAACTTTACATACAGGTTGTATTGTGTTTGGAGTTTATTGTTGAAAGACTGTGATAGTAGCGTAATAATGCGACTTTTGACTTTGTGTTAGATGCACCCAGACTTGCTTCCCCTGCTGTGCTAGTTGCACTCCAGAGGTGTTGGCATAATTTCCACAAGTGTCATTGTGGACTTGGTGACATCCTAGTGGTCGAATTTTGATTTACAAGTGTCAAGCATTTTTTTCCCATAGACTTTAATAGGATTCGATATTTAATCGAATAGTCGAGTATCATGGTCTACACGACTCGATATTCAAAAATTTGAATATTTCACTACTCGCTCATCTATAATCTCTACCAAGCAAACTATTTGTCATTTGAAGAGGTCATTTCACAGAGAAAAGGGATGGGGCAAGCTGTGAGCTTCATCTATTAGAATCTCTATCTATTGATGTCACCTTTTACTGTAATGCAATGTGGGTCAGTTTACAGTTACCTCCTTCCTATAGTCACAGACAGAACAGGAGGTCTCATCTAAAGGCCCTATTACCCCAAACTTATCAGCCATACTTGGTCATTCCGGTTTGGTGTAATATCTCATGTTAACCCCTTCACGACGCAGGATGTAACTGTATGTCCTGGGTCAGGTAGGGGAGTTCTGAACTGATGCATTCCCGGCTGCAGTTGTGGATTCCCAGCACAGGGCGCTGTCCCTCGGCACCTGAGTAAATAACTCCCTCAAGCTCACACAAGTGGGAGTTGGTGCCACTGTAATATTATGTTTTCCCCACTTGGTGTCACTACTTGTATTTGCTATACATATTGTATATGTGAAGAGCCACCTGAAGGTACAAGGGTTAACTATGTTATATGTAAAATGTTATGCATTGGCCAGTCACAGGTGCAGGTGCTTTCTCTGTCCTATCTTCTTTTTCTCACAGACACACAACCTCACCAATCACACCACTCAGACACAACTTCTTTCTTGAAGCAAGCAACCAGCTATGTAGTCCTAAGTACCCACCAGGGGAGAGAAGCCAAACAGTGAACACCTTGCCCACACAAGGAACTTCTCAAAACGCGCAGAGCAGTTACATGAAGCAATAGGAACTGACCCCAGTGGGACGAAGCTGCGGTACGTCTATATATCCGCTGCGCAGCACAGGACGACTGGTTAATCCTGGGAGTCTGCTTCTCCCAGATAACTGATGACTGGGGCTAGTTTTACCCACCTAGGACGGGTATCCCGCATCTAGGGGGCATAAGTCGGTCAGAGACAACAAGTGATCAGTGAGTACGAGCATTCTCTTTCACCTCTTCTGTTACTCTACCTGTTCCTTACCTACACACTTACTACATTGGGCAGGGCCCCTCTGGCAACTCTCCTTTCTCTCTCTAATGAAAAGCACCTACTACTGCAAGCATCCGGTCTACCTTAACTGTGAGCACCTAAGCTCTCTGTTAAGATTTATACTGTTCCACTGCACTGTCATCACGTGTACTGTTTGCACTAAGTTACTCTCCAGTAAAGTATCCTATTTTTGCCAAATGCACTGGACTCTGGTTCACTCTTTGAGCAACTGTACCTACACACCTCTGTATACTTGGTCTATCCTATCTTTATGTGCTGTGGGAGTACCAACAGTCTGGGGTGGGTCTAACGCCACTCCAGGCTACCATGACAAGTGCCCAAGTAACCCTAAACTCCGGAAATCATTGAAGACTGAAAATAACGGTTGTTATTTTAAGTTTTAAATAACGGCTGTTATTTTACTAAAAAAAAAGACAGTTTGTGACATATCACATGGGGACTGGCTGTTATCAGCAGCCAGGTCCTCAGTGTTAATGACGGCCCGCCGCGATTGCGTGGAGGTCCACCATTAACCCCTGCAGTGCCACAATCGCAGTATTTAAATGTCAGTGACAGGAGCTTCACTCCTGTCACTGTCCGATTGAGACCCCCGCAGTGTAATGTAAGGGTTCCGATCATTGTAACTTACTGCCGGAGGGCTCTTACCTTCCTCCTGGCAGTCAGATAGGTGATCCATGCAAAGAGTTTGCCACAGGCATGCTCTATGCAATGATCGCAAATAACACTTATCAGTGCTATGCTACGGCATAGCAATGATCAGTGTATATAATGTAATGTAAAAATGTTTAAGTCTCCTGGGGGACTTAAAAATTGTCAAATAAATAAATAAATAAATGCCATAGCCTCTCCCCCAATAAATGTTTAAATACCATTTTATAAATAAAACATATAAAGCTATGTAAATAAATAAACATTTTATACATTGTAGCATACGTAATTGTTCAATTACGGTTTTACGGTTTTACCGTGAAGTACATTACATGAACACTGAAATCCTTAAAAATTGCGGAATTGTATTTTTCTTCCCAATTTCACCCAATAAATTATATTTTGAGCGTTTCAACATTAATTTTATGGTAGATTAAAAGGGGCCAATGCAAAGTAAACCTGTTTCTGAAAAAAAACAAGCCCTCATGTGAACCTGTAGATTGAAAAATTAAAGAGGTATAGCTCTTATAAGGCAAGGAGATAAAAAACGAAAACACTTTTTCCTTAAAGGGGTACTCCGCGCGGGGGTATTTTTAGGGTATGGCCGGGAAAGGGGTGGAAATAGAGGCCGCTGGTCACTTACCTCCCCCGTTCGAGCGCCGGGTCTCGGATCGTGCTGCCCAGTTCTCCCGTCCGGCCTCCACTTCCTGGTCTGAGCTGCAGTTTGAGACGTGACATCTTAAGGCAGCTCAGCCATTCAGCGGTCGGAGCGGAGTCCCGCCTCGGCCACTGAATAGCTGAGCTACCTTATGACGTCATGTGTCAAGCCGCAGCTCAGACCAGGAAGTGGCGGCCGGACGGGAGCGCTGGAACTGGGGAGGTAAGTGACCATAAGCCTCTATTTCCACCCCTTCCCTGGCCATACCCTAAAAATAACCCCCGTCCAGAGTACTCCTTTAGGTGTTAAGTTGTACGGCCGTCATCTTGGACTGGGTTTGTTACAAAGTTTACAAAACTTTGGTTCAATACTAAACTTTTTGCAAAGTTTTTATTTATTCATCTTTTACTTGAAACAACATGTAGGCTATGTTCCCACTTCAGGAACATATCGGTGAAAAGCGGCCATCTTGGAATGTAGACGGCTGCTAACAATAATTATTATTGGCATCTGTCTATATTACCAGACTGCCGCCTTTCCCCATTGTATTTCCAGAGTGGTAACATAACTTTAAGGTAAACATTGCAGACAAACTTTTCTTCATATCATTGTTTCTTTAAAGTGTAAATTACAGGATTTAGCATTGGAATAATAATGGAGTATATGACAGACAGATATTTGTTGAAATCAAGCGAGACAATAGCTTGAGGTCTCGCATACATAAATATAGTTGTGCCAAAAAATAAAACCACTACTGTCAAATTGGAATCACAAGTAGAGAAAGATTTCTTCCAGCCTCTACCAGAATGTAAGTTTTTTATAGTGAATATTATATAGACATAAGATATTATTATGAGCGCTAATGAGCTAACCAGTACGGACAATGCAGTTATGAAATAAACCATCTCTATGGTAGAAATATCATCACAAGAGAGGTGAATGACTGGTGAAATATCACATAAGTAATGGTTAATTATGTTTGATCCACAAAAGTTGAGCTGTGCTATTAAGCCTATAGAGAATGAGCAGGCCAGGAAGCCTAAAAACAGACTACCCAAGGTGAGAATCCAGCACATTCTGCCAGTCATAATACTGTGATAGAGTAAAGGGTTACAGATCGCGAGATATCTATCATAGGCCATAGCAGCCAAAAAGAAGCATTCCGAACACCCCAAAGAGAGAAATAAGTAAAGCTGCAACAAACAACCATATAGAGGTATACCATTACTTCCTGTCAAAAGGTCACTTAATATTTTTGGTACAGTAACAGAGACAAAAACTTTTTCCAACAAAGATAATTTACTAAGGAAAAAGTACATTGGCATGTGTAGTTTTATATCCAACACTGAGATGACGATGACTGTGATATTCTCCCAGATAATCAATATATATACAATCAAAAATATTACTGCAAGTAAAGTCTTAATCGATGGAGAAGCTTGAAAGCCGAGCAAAATGAAATGCGTTGGATATAAGCTACTGATATTTTCCAAAGAGGGCATATTGAGCCTAAAAGATAAAGAGAGAGCAAATAACTTTTTTTTAAAAAAATGTTTTATTGGGATTTTAGTGTTTAATACGTAGTCTATGTTCACATACAGTAAAATAAAAGCAAAATATGCCCCTTAAATAAAGAAAAAGATATATGGTTGTAATGTGCTAAATTAAAGTCTATGAAAAAACAGCTGTCTGTGCTTACAATGTTTGTATTTAAAATGTGTGGGTTTTTTTTAAGGTAAAATACAGTTGTTGTTTTTAAAATAACGGCTAATATTTTATTATATCATCATGATCATATCATCACTATCAAACGAGACCTTTTTTTTACACCATGGATTATATTCACATATAGGGGGAGATTTATCAAACTGGTGTAAAGTAGAATTGTCTTAGTTGCCCGTAGCAACCAATCAGATCCCACCTTTCATTTTTCGAAGAATCTGAGAGGAATGAAAAGTGGAATCTGATTGGTTGCTAGGGGCAACTCAGATAATTCTATTTTGCACCAGTTTAATAATTCTCCCCCATAGTGTTTTTGTCAGTCTTTGGTCTTTTTTTTCAGCTGAAATCGGGAGTAGACCGACAGGGCAAATTTATAATGGAAAGAGTTGCACAGCTTGGCATTGCCAACGGACGTCAAAAAGACATCTGATATTTGCTGTCTATAATGACCGTCATCTACAAATATCAACTGTCTCTTTGACAGTCGTCCGCAGTGATGGCCAAAAAAATCCTGTAGTGTGAACTTAGCCCTTTTGGGTTTTCAACCCACTCCTGATTTGGGTTTAACAAAAAAGACTGACTAAAAGACTGACAGATATACTATGTGTGAACATAGCCTACAAGCCCAGTGTATAAGATTGATACATTTTATAGCTATGTTCACATCCAAATTTCACTCAGTATTTTGGTCAATAATTTTTTTAACTAAAACCAGGAGCTTGTTGAAAACAGAGAAACTGTACTCATCTTTCCATTATAGTTTTTCACACTGGCTAAAAAAAACGCTGCAAGCCAGATGTTAGCTGTGAATCAATAGAATTTTATGATATGCCATACTTACTTTTTTCTCTCCTCTCTGGCAATTTTTGTTTTTTTGGCTTTGTGGCCAACATAGTGAGGGTGTGGCCTTTATTTCCTGCTAACTGCGGCATTTATATCCCATGGAGTTTCATGGAATTTTTACTGTTCTTCTCAAAAATGCAAAATGCCCCCCAAAAAAACCCATTCCGACCTAAAGTAAAAAACGCCACAAAAAAACACAAATTGCCTGGAAAAAAAACGCTAACATAATCTTTTGCAGTTATCCTAGCTTTTTTGAAGGCCTGAAAAATGCCACAAAAAAAGCTGTGTCTGGAATTACTCTTATGCTGCATGATGTACAAATCCTAAACAAAACATAAAATGGATAAGAACAATATAAACTGTTCAACATAAAATGGCTATCAAGCAAGTATCAATATTATTGTTGGATGACTTCAGTACCCAGCTGCTTCTTGTTTTCAGTTGCCTTTTATGTAACATTGAGTGCAAATATTAATTTCCAGGAAAATGTTTACTTTCCCAGAGTATAAAGAGTGTCGGCTCATGTAAGTTTCTTTGCTATTAAACAAGAATTTAAATTTTTTTATTTAAACAGCACATATAATCTTATCAAACGTCTCATTCTGTGCAGAGATGTAATTTACTTAGGCCCTACTCACACATCCTGTTCCTGTCCGCAATTGCGGATCCGCAGAAAAATAGGACCAATGTATTTCAATGGACCCATACACACATCCGTGTTGTGTACTGGGCTGCAATCTGTTCCGCTAAAAAAAAAAGGACAGGCCCTAGTACGGACAGTAACTGACACACCCAATACAACTCTATGGGGTCCGTATTTTACAGATGCAATACGGATGCAATACGGATGCAATACGGATGAAAATTTGCAGATTGCTTACGGATTCAAAATTGCGGATTGGAAAATATACTGACGTGTGAATAGACCCTTACTTCGTTTTTTTTTTTTTTCGTTTGTTTGTTTTTGTAAAACATCAGTCTTTCTTCAATTTAAGTACCTTGCTATTTTGTAAAATAATCATTCTTTGCTTTGTGCTGCGTTGGCAGTGGTGTGTATCATTGCTGTACAGATGAGTCTGTTATCTTTGTTGCTATGTCATTCACCTTTTATTGCTTCAAACCAATGAAGTTTTTAAACTGCAGTTATTAATTTGCCCTCTGACATTTAACACCTGTTAATTCTGAGATAATTATTTTGGGAAAGCTAATTGGAACACTGCTGTAATGGTGCGTTTACACAGACAGATTTATCTGACAGATCTTTGAAGCCAAAACCAGGAACAGACTATAAGGGATCAGGGATCAGGTCATAAAGGAAAGACTGGGATCTATCCTCTTTTTAAATCCATTCCTGGCTTTGGCTTTCAAAATCTGTCAGATAAATCTTTCTGTGTAAACGCACCCTAGGTCAAATCAATTAACTACATACTGTACTACAACAACAACAAACAAATAAAAAATTGTTTTACGGAATGTTTATGGATACCATTTAGGCTATGTTAACACACTGTTATATAAAAGAGAAATACAGTTAATAAATTAGTCTTAATTAGTCAATTAAATCTTAATTAGTCAATTAAGCCGCATCCAAAGTCCAATTGGTAATTCCATACTAGAATAATGTACAAACACCATGACGGATGTCATTTTAAACCGAGCTGAAAAAACATTGTGTGAACATAGCCTAAAGCTCCATTCACACATAACGTGTTCCGCAAAGAACACGGACGTGGAATGCCTGCAACGGACTTCTCCCCCCGCTAGGGCAACATCTGTGATAAGATGCTGGGAAACTGTATAGATATGTGCCAATCTGTAATGAATTACCCGCATGGCTCTGTCATTACAGTGCGTTGCATATCTGTACAGTTCCTCCGCTCCCAGCATCTTATCACAGATGCTGCCCGGGCGGGCGGAGAAGTCCGTTACCGGCATTCTACAACTGTGTTTGTGAGCAGGGAACGTGCGAATGCAGCCTAAGGCTATGTGCACACTTAGCATGAGACCGGCCATTCTGTGACCCGGTTGGGACACAGAACGGCCAGTCTCAGATAATATATTCATACTACTAACTTGTTGCTTGTTTTCTAACGGTTGGTTATGAACACAATTTTCTACTTACCAGTTATACTAAGTATAACAGATCAAGTATATGCTTTAGGCACTATAGGATTGGTTTGGATGTGGGCATTCTAGTTGGAAAACACTTCATGTCCCCTTACTTTGATGTCAAAATCTATTTTCTAATTGCACTAAGATTTCAATGCCTTTGTGGTTATTTCTCTTCAAATAAAGTTCTGCCAGTGCTGCTTTTTCTGCCGTCTAAAATTGCCAATTCTAGGCCTTGTGGGGTCAAACAGACTGCTCCTGTGCTTCTACTGCCATTCAAAAATGTAGATTCTAGACCCCCATGGGGTCAAACAGACTGCTTCCGCTGCTAGTGCTTCCACTTCTAGCAAAACTTGCCTATTCTAGGCCCTTTAGGGTTAAAAAAAAAAAAAAAGTTTGCTCATCTAGTTCCTAGAGTGATTTTGTTAGCAGTTGGGGCCCACCATGGTGATAGAAACCTTGAGAAAGACACTACTTTAATTATGTAATGCAATGCATACAATGCAATACCACTTAAAATGACATATTTTAGCATCTTATGCATTTATTAGTTATTTGAATGATAAAGCTCTAGTGATGAGCAAGCATGCTCATCCAAGCTTGGTACTCGTTCAAGCATTAGGGTACTTGATGGTACTCGTTACTCAAGCATCTCGCAATACTCGAGAAAATCTCATCATCTGTTTCCTGTAAGTTCATTCCCTAGCTTCTTCTCCCAACTTATAGGGTTTCAGGGTACACCACTATTGAAACTGCAGCAGCGTGAACAGGTGGATAGCGGATAATGTGTCCAGTAACTTATCCACCACCCAGTCTTCCATGCAGTCCACCCACGCTACCCAAGGGAGTGGAACCATGTTCCAGCAGCTCAGCCTCCTTCCGCACAGCCTGGCCCATCCAGGGAAAGTAGGGGTTCAGATCCACCACCACCACTACCATGCTCCCAGGAATTCTTTTCTGGACCCTTCCCTGAGTCTGAGCATCTGGATCAGTCGATCTGTCCCAATGCCCAAACTATGCAGCTCACGCAGTCAGTGGGTGATGAAAGTGGGGACTTGCAAGCGTGGTTGGAAGAGGTGTCTGGTGATGACGTGGGGACCGGTTGTCAGACGGTGAGGTTGTTGTCATGAATGTAACGCAAAATGAGGTGCAGAGTGAGGAATTGGAGGAAGAGCTGGTGGATGAGGACAAGATGACTGACCCGAGCTGGGTGGATAAGAAAGGTGGGCAGAGGGAGAAGCAGGGGCAGAGCAAGTAGATCAGCAACTGTTTCACATAGTCAATCTCCCGTGGCCAGGCCTAGATGTTCCCAAGTCTGGAGGTTTTTTAAGGAAAGTGCGGATGATGACAGACTATAGTGTGCAACGTGTGCCACGCCAGGATAAGCAGGGGAGCCACCACTACCAGCCTAACCACTATCAGCATGTGCAGGCATATGAGTGCTAAATACCCCACTCAGTGTAACCAAGGCCGTTCAGTGAGTGCAAGTCGCAACTGCCGGCTCACAGATTGCTGTGCGACGTGCCCACGAGGTGGAATTCCCCCTTCCAGATGGTAGCCAGGGTTTACCAGCAACGCAGAGCCATTGTGGAATGCCAGATGTCAACCTTGGTAGGAAGCGGTAGTCAGGTCACTCAGCTACCTCAAATCTACAATGAGGAGTGGACGTGGATGTCTGCTATCTTTCAGGTACTGGGCCCCTTTGAGGAGTCAACACAGATGGTTAGCGGAGATGACGCCATCATCAGCCTTACCATCCCGCTGCTGTGTCTGCTTCAAACCTCCCTGCTCAGCCTGAAGAGACTTTGCCTTCGTCTCAGGAGACGGTGGAAGGACATCCACTGCTAGATAGCCAGACCACCCTGACATCAGTTTCTCACCACGGAGAAGAGGATGAGGAGGATGAAGAAGAGGAGGAAGAGGAGCAGACTGCTGCCTCCACTGAAGAGGGTACCCATGCTCAATCCTTAGTTATTGAGCATATATGGCCTGAAGAGGAGGAATTGGTGGAGGATGAGGAGCAGGAAATTAAGCCTATTGAGGAGAGAGAGTTCTTCCGTGTTGGGATCCTGGCGCACATGGCTGACTTTATGTTAGGCTGTCTTTCCCGTGACGCTCGGGTTAAAAAAAATTTTTTACAACACCGATTACTGGGTGTTCACACTCCTGGACCCTCGGTACAAACAGAACTTTGCCACTTTTTTTCCTGTCAAGGAAAGCAGTATAAGAGTGAATCAATATCCACAGGCCCTGGTGCTAAAGCTGAAAATGTACTTCCCATCTGACACCACTAGCACCAGAGGATGTATTTCTGTGGTCCAAAGAGTGGGGGAGAGGAGGGGTGGATCAAGCAGCTTGTCAGGCAGGGGAACACTCTCCAAGGCCTTTGACAGTTTCATGGCACCCCAGCAAGACTATGTCAACCGTCCCCAGTCTAGACAGAGTAGGGAGGAGGCCTTCAGAAAGATAGTGAGGGAGTACCTTGCTAACCATACCAACGTCTTTCCCGACCACTCTGCTACATACAACTACTGGGTTGGAAAAATGGATACATGTCCCGAACTGGCACTTTACTCCTTGGAGGTGCTAGGCTGCCCTGCCGCTAGCGTGTTGTCAGAGCGGGTCTTTAGTGCAGCTGGTGCCATCATCACTGATAAGCGCACCCACCTGTCAACTGACAGTGCTGACAGGCTGACGTTTATAAAAGTGAACCAAGCCTAGATTTCACCTGAATTAAACGGTCCACCCGGGGAAAGCAGCTCAACATGAAGATTCTTGGTATCTCCTCTCCTCCTCCTCTTCCTCCTTCAATTCTTAGCCAACAGCCATGCTGTGTATGGCCTAATTTTTGGGAGGCTCACTTGCTTTCTCACTCACTTTTAATGGTTATCTGTGTCCTCACTGCCATGCTCTGACGTCACTATGTCTGCGGAGGAGCGGGACTGGTTGCCGGGGGCCCGCCGATCACGTCCCTAGCAACCAGCCAGCTGTTATCTTTTTTTTTTGTGTAGCTACAGCCAGGGTCTCACCAACCCCGGTCGACCGGCATCAGGTGTACCCTGGATGGTGACTGACAGCTGGCCTAGCCAGTTAGCTGTCAGCACCTAGGTTCCTGTCCACTATAAATCCCAGAACCTGGCCTCACTCCAAATTTTTTTTTAAGGTTCACTTGTTTCCTCACTCACTTTTAATGGTTCTCTGTTTCCTCACTGTCATTCTGTGCCTGGCCTAATTTTTGGGAGGCTCCCTTGCTTCCTCACTCACTTTTAATGGATTGCTGTGTCCTCCCTGCCATGCTGTGTCTGGCCTAGTTTTTAGGAGGCTCACTTGCTTCCTCACTCAGTTTTAAGTATTCTCTGTGTGCTCACTACCATGCTGTGTCTGGCCTAATTTTTGGGAGGCTCACTTGCCTCCTCACTCACTCCTCACTCACTTTTAATGGTTCTCTGTGTGCTCACTGCCATGCTGTGTCTGGCCTAATTTTTGGGAGGCTTACTTGCTTCCTCACTCACTTTTAATGGCTCTCTGTGTGCTCATTGCCATGCTGTGTCTGGTCAAATTTTTGGGAGGCTCACTCGCTTCCTTATTCACTTTTAATGGTTCTCTGTGTCCTCACTGCCATGCTGTGCCTGGCCTAATTTTTGGGAGGCTCACTTGCTTCCTCACTCACTTTTAATGGTTCTCTGTGTGCTCACTGCCATGCTGTGACTGACCTAATTTTTGGGAGGCTCACTTGCTACCTCACTCACTTTTAATGGTTCTCTGTGCCCTCACTGCCATGCTCTGATGTCACTACGTCTGTGGAGGAGCGGGATTGGTTGCCAGAGGCCCGCCAATCGCATCCCCGGCAACCAGCCAGCTGTGTTATATTTTTTTTGTGTAGCCGCGGCCAGAGCCTCACCATGCCCGGTCGATCGGCATCAGGTGTACCCTTGATGGTGATTGACAGCTGACCTAGCCAGTTAACTGTCAGCACTTAGGTTCATGTCCACTATAATTCCCAGCCCCTGGCCTCACTCCAATTTTTTGAGAGGCTCACTTGCTTCCTCACTAACTTTTAATTCTTCTCTGTGTGCTCACTACCATGCTGTGTCTGGCCTAATTTTTAGGAGGCTAACTTGCTTCCTCGCTCACTTTTAATGGTTCTCTGTGTACTCACTGCCATGCTGTGTCTGGCCTAATTTTTGGGAGGCTAACTTGCTTCCTCACTCACTTTTAATGGTTCTCTGTGTGCTCACTGCCATGCTGTGTTTGGCCTAATTTTTGGGAGGCTCACTGGCTACCGCTTCTACATTGGTCACGCTGTTCTCACCCCAATGCTGTGTCAGGCTAAATTTTAGGGCGGTTCATATGCTACCTCTGTTTTAATGGTTCCCAGTGATCTCACCACCATGCTGTGTCAGGCTAAGTTTTTGGGTGGTTCATATGCTACCTGTGTTTGAATGGTTTCCTGTGTTCTCACTGCCATGCTGTGTAAGGCTAAATTTTGGGGTGGTTCATTACACCTCTGTTTTTAATTTTTCTCTGTGTCCTCACCGCCATGCTGTGTCAGGCTAAGTTTTTGGGTGGTTATCATATGCTACCTCTGTTTTAATGGTTCCCTGTGTTCTCACTGCCATGCTGTGTCAGGCTGAGTTTTTGGGTGGTTCATATGCCTACCTCTGTTTTAACCAGGCTCTTGCCCACAATTTAGTAACAGCAACAAACCACACTCCCTAGTAGAGATATTGGGTGCTAGTGCAGAAGGATTCCTCAATCCCGCAAAATATATATAGACAAAAGCACTGCACTACAATTGCCCACAATTTGGCATAATTGTGTGATTAGGCAGCCTCAGAATCATCCATGCATGCTGCCCCTGCTGTTTCCTGTCCATTTCCGTTGTGTTTCCATCATTTTCTGAGGTTGACAGGTTTTCACACAACCTTCCCTACACCAAATTTGTCAAAGTTTCCCATTGACATTGAATGGGGTTCTTTACTCAAAACAAGCACTTGAGTATCGGGAGATATTCGTCTCGAGTAACGAGCAACCAAGCATTTTAGTACTCGCTCATCACTATACAGCTCAAAAAGAAAAAAATGCGGGCTGAGTCAAGGAGAGAAGAAGGGCTCTTCTTACAGTTACTGTCACTTAATTTTGGTGATTATCGGGGGTCACAGATAGACCTCCTTTGACTGGACTTATCACATATCTCAATATACTAATCTCTTTGTGAGAAAACCACTTTACTAAAATGGTTGCAATTGTTATATTCATGAGGGAATGCCAATAATATTATGGCTATTATTATGCATTTGTTATTCGTTGACTGAACAGCAACGGTAATTTGCATGAGCAGCGCGGTTCCTCGGGAACATATATAATCAAAGGCAACACCTTCATATAAAGGTCATTGCTTTCTGGCATTTAGAGTATATTGATCAATATTAACAAAACCTGTTAATTATTCTGTCAGTTACCAATTTCAATTAACCCTGCTGTCCTGTTTGGTCAAAAATGACCAAATTTGAAATTTGATATTTAAAATATTCATTATGTGGTTCTGAAACTTGTGGTTCATTGACTTTTCCTCATTTGAGGGGTTCTTACTAATAGCAGTTTTAATTTATTTATTTTTTGTTTACTTTTTTCTCCACATCTTTTTTTACACTTTTACTGTTCAGTCAAAAATGACCGATAGCCTTTTCTACTAATCCCCAGCCATTTTTTGAAAAAAATAAAGGAGTTATAATCTCATTTTGGTCTATATAGTTCATCTACTACTATTTATCAATTTATCTAGGTCCTTTTGGTCCATGCAGAGTTACACATACATACATGTTATATAATGCTGGTGAAAATGTGACTGTAGATGAACAACTGGTGTCATTCAGAGGTAGGTGTCCATTCAAACAGTACATTCCAAGTAAGCCTGCAAACCGTGGCATCAAAATATAGACTCTGTGGGACAGCAAACGTTCATACACTGTAAATGCTCAGGTATACATAGGAAAAAACCCTGGAGAAAGAGCTGAAAAAAAATCAAGGTATGCGAGTTTTGGATTGGACACATGGGCTCAAAGAACGAAATGTTACATGTGACAATTTTTTCGCATCACACCAACTGGGGTAGATGTTGCTGAAAAGAAAAATGACCATATTGGGTACTGTTAGAAAAAATAAGCCAGAACTGCCGCAAGGTATCCTCTGTAAGAGAGACGTTTATAGTTTCACAACAGTAGTTTCTTACGTTTCCAAAAAACACAAACGTGTCATTTTGATGAGCACAATGCACCATAATAATGCAATCAGTAGCAGAGACGACAGAAAGCCGGACATGATTTTACATTACAATGCCGTAAAAGGGGAAGCTGGTACTCTAGATCAACTCATAGGCACTTACACCTGTAAACACAAAACTAATCTGTGACCAATGGTTGTTTTTTATAACATTCTTGGTGTGTCGCTGTAAAATGCATTTGTGTTATGGCGTGAAATAGAGCCAAATTTTTTTTTTTTTTTGCAAATGTGCAATATGCATGAATAATGCAATAAGGCCATGTAACATTTTTTGACACAAAAAAATAAAAATTAAGTTTTTGATTTCATTTTTAATTTGTTTATGAACAACCATGTTCACACACAGTATAATAATGCAAAAGAAATTCAAATAAAATACTTAAATTTGTTAAAAATCCAGACTTTAATAGGCGCGGTCAAAAATTACCAGTACATTATATGTGTATAGTAGAACCAAACAGAACATCAGGGTTAAGTGACTAGTCGTCCTTTTGTAGAGAAAAACAAATTAATAATTTGAAAATAAACTCCTCAGATATATTATGTGAAAACATTTGCTGGGGTCAATTTTCTATTCTAGCGTTTAAAATTACTGGATCTCATTGTAAGTATGAAAAGTGCCGGGCTTGTTTTGGTGACTGAACCCTAAGCGTTAATCACGAATTACCGATAAACTATAACCAACCATCTCACAAGCTATGGGGCAAATGGAAGAAAAAAACTGCAGCAGGACAACGTATTTTATAATACTTGGTTTCCAGGGAATTCCAGAGACATTCTTTTTTAGCTTTATACTTTTCTTCTTTGTCTACCTTTTAACGGTGTTCTCCAATATTGTAATTATTCTATTGGTGAAAACAGACTCTCATCTGCATTCTCCAATGTACTTTTTTATCTCTAATCTGTCAGTTCTAGAGATTGCATATATCTCCTCCACACTGCCGAATTTAATGGTCGGGATTGTGTCAGGAAATAAATCAATTTCTTTCACTGGTTGTATTATTCAGCTTTCTTGTTTTAGCTGTTTAGGTGGTACTGAAAACGTTCTCCTGGCATTTATGGCTTATGACCGCTATTTAGCCATTTGCAACCCTCTTAAATATACCATGATAATGTCTCCAAAAATGTGCACCCAGCTGGCATGTTTATCCTGGTCCTTGGGATTTATTATAGCAATGGCTGCTATTCTGTTAGTTGTTTTATCTTGTTTTTGTGGTCCAAATATAATAGAACATTTTCTATGTGAATCAACACCCTTATTGCAACTTTCCTGCACAGACGTCTCCATAGCTACACTTGTGCTCTCCATATCAACGTCTATATTAACGTTAAGCTCTGTTTTTTTCACCATGATCTCTTACTGTTTTATTATACATACAATTATCAAAATACCTTCTACAACTGGTAAAAAGAAGGCCATGTCTACTTGTGCTTCCCATTTTACAGCAGTAATCTTTTTCTATACTTCAGTATGTGTTATGTATGTTCATCCATCTGGCTCCAACCCAAGTCGAAATAAGATAGCTGCTGTGTTCTATGGAATCATAACTCCGCTGCTAAACCCTTTTGTCTATAGCCTTAGGAATAAAGACATGAAGAATGCTTTGTATAGAGCACTGAAAAAATTAAAAAAGTTGATATTTTAGTTTATGGTAGAAAAAAAAACATTTACACAGATTACTGTCTAGGGCTAGGGTCACACTATGTAAAAACGATGGACGCCTTTCATATTGACCGTCGTTATTGCGCAAATAACATCTATTATTTCTTAAATCACAGACATTATTTGCCCAATGACAGCCATTAGGTTATGTAAGATGACGGTCATTTGTACATACTGTGAACATAGCCAAAGAAAGCAAGAGCTGTTTGTCATTGTTAACCCCTTCCCGTCAGTAGCATGTATATATACGTTCCTACTGCACATACCCCGTGCAGTAGGAATGTATATATATGTTCCTGACTGACAGGGTTCTTGATGTGAGCAGGAGCGCTGCAGGGACTGCAATCCTGCTCACATTACTAAGTCCGGGGCCACAGGTAATGTGAGTAAGCTGTGATCCCGCAGCCAACTTTCATTAACCCTTTAAACACCGTGATCTCTGTAGATGTTTAAGGTGCTCAGTGACAGATCAAACATCTGTCACTGAGTGATCGGCACAGCTGCGGGGGTCCCAATCACATGTGCAGACAGGCGGGCGTAAGCTCCTTACCTCCGTCCTGTCGGATCCACGATATATGTGTAGAGCCTCTGTCAGGCAGGCTCTATACATAGATCGCCGATAACACTGATCTATGCTATGCTATGGAGGAGACAGAAGGGTTAAACTCCAGGAGAGAGAGGCCTTCTGGATCTTCCACCTGGAAACTTACGCTCCAAATGGGTTAAACCAGCGCAGAGAATTACAACTATATTACTAGTGCCTTATATTATTATGTCTATCTGCCATTATTATGAAATGTATTATATGTATTGTCATATCTGATGACTGAAACAGCATTGTTTTTAATGAGGTTTTGTAATGCTTTGAATTTATAAATGTATTAGCACACATGTGTAGCAACTTTCCTGATACCTTGAGGGGGGAGGGGCTATGTGTTTAAATGGAAGCATTATTCTGCTACTCCCCATGTCGTGACCAAGGGCGCGTATGCGCCAGAAACGCGTAGACATACCTATATGAGAAGTGGTTGATGTGTCCATGATCTTATGGGTCCACAATAAAAGTTTCCTGATTCACCTGCTGGTCCTAGTGTCGTGTTGAAGTATCTGAGCACTGGCTGGAGTGTTGGACCGTGCGGGGCAGACGAGGAGAGACCGTGGTGAGCTGGCCTTCACTTTACTGCACATAGCATAGACCAGTACATGCAATCTAATGATTGCATTTTTTACAGTAAATAAAAATGTGAAAAAAGTGTACTAAAAAAGTGTTATAAATGTATTTAAAAAACCCTTGTAACCCCCCCTCCCCCAATAAAAGTTTAAAAGACCCCCTTGCCCATTATAAAAATAAAAATATAAATAATTAAACATATTACATATCGTAGCATGTGGAATTGTCCGATTCTATTAAAATATAACATTATTGTTCCCGCACGGTGAACAGCGTAAACGGAAAAAAAACAAAAAAATTGATGATTTTATTAAATGATATATGACAAAAAATTCATAAAAAGCGATCCAAAATTTTCTGTTACACCAATATGATATTAATAAAATCTAGAGATCATGGCGCAAAAAATTACACCTCAGCCAGCCCTGTAGGTGGAAAAATAAAAGCGCTATGGCTCTTAGAAGGCCAGGAGGAACATTGCATTAATCTGACCCAGACTTTTGTGCATCAAAGAGCTCTGTCTTGAAGGGGTTAAATACCCATCAGTTTGTTGTTGTTTTTTTCCACTTAACGCGTAACTGTTATTTAAATTTCACTTTTCTGAAGTCAATAGGTATCAATAGTACAAGCGACTTTAAGAAACTCTGTAATAGGTTTTATTAAGCAAAAGAGCCTTTCTGTATGCAAAAAGTGGTTTCGCAGCCTCCACTCTCACATCAGAAGAAGCAGCTTTTTTGTGTCCATTATTCTCTATGGAGGGCGGAGAAGGAAGAGTGAGCATGGAGAAGAGAAAAGGCAGCGCTGCACAGCACATCTTGCAATCTTATCTTATCAAATAAAGACGGCTTTGCCTAAGGCCATATTCACATGGCGTAAGAGAGTGGCCAGTCTCTGAAAAGATCATTCCGGCCGGTACTGCAGTACCTGCCAGATGATCTTTCCTGCCGCAGTGTTCTGATGCGGGCGCATCCGTGCGCGCCCGCATCAGAACTCCCCATAGCACACTATGAAGCGTGCGGCCTGAGCTGCTCGCTTCATAGTGTGCACTGACATGGTTTCCTACGGCCACCATCTACAGCTCACCATCCATGGTGTGGACAAGACAGGAAATTTTTTCAAAGTTTCCAGGTCCACAAGTGCAATCGGCAATAACGGCCGTATAAATACGAAAAAATACATTGTGTGAACATAGCCTAATAATGCATAAATAAGACGTGAGGAGTGAGGCTGTTAAACAGCTTTTTGAGTACAGAAAGAGACTTTTTTTGCCCAATAAAACCACTGCTTCTTAAAATCGCTTGTACTATTGATTACTGCAAATATATTTTAAATGACAGTCACACTTTAATGTATACTGCTTAATTCTAAACTACTAATTTCTGTATACACTCTAGAAATTATGTAGATTCTTTTGTGATCATAAAAATGCTATGACTTTTTGGTATTACTTATTTTAGTAGTTTGAATTATTTAAAGCGTAACTGTCACGTTTTTTTTTATTGCAGAAATCAGTAGTATAAGCGATTTTAAGAAACTCTGTAATAGGTTTCATCAGCCAAAAAAGCCTCCTTCTGTACTGTGTAAGAAGCAATCTCCCAGCCTCCCCCCTGACTTCTTATCTGTGCATTATCAGGCAAACACGTCTTCATTACAGAGAAGCCAGTGAAGACGGGTTCTGCTCTCTCCATTGTAAGCCTATGAAGGGGGGAGGGGCTGAGGGAGATGAGGGAGCAGGAAGAGGTGACATGAAGATCAGCTGTTTGTAGACTGTCTGGGCACCTAAACCGCAGGATTCTGGAGTCAGAAAGGTCAGTGCTTATCTATGAACTTACTGAGAGAAGATTGCAGGGTGTTGTGCTGTGCAGAAATCCTCCGTGCTCAGTCACTCCTAACAGCCCCTCCCCTCTCCATAGCCACATAATGGAGACAGAAATCCTGCTTCATTTGATGTGAGGGGGGAGGCTGGGAGATTGCTTTTTCACTACAGAAGGAAACTCTTTTAGTACATAAAACCTATTACAGAGTTTCTTAAAATCGCTTGTACTGTTGATATTTAATGTTTTCAGAAAAATGACCCTGAAATGACAGTTATGCTTTAAGAAAACGTTATTCAGTACTGAACATATGCACTGAATATTTCTAAACATGTTTTTTTTTAATAGGTGAAATTGACAAGTACAAATTACATATCTAATTGGAGGGATACTTTTTTGGTGCTCACTGTGCTGTAAAATAATGACATATCTTTGGGTCCAAAGGATTACAATAATAATCAATTTATATAGTTTTGGTTTTATTTTACTACTTACAGTAAATGTTTTTAAAAAAGCAAAAATATTGTCAAGCTTAGGGTCTGTTCACATGTACAGACTTGCTGCGTAAAACTCGCACAGAACTCACATCAAACTCGCATGAAAGTAGCTGCGTTTTTGTGGTGTTGAACTTGCTTGTGAAAATCATGTGAAAATCTAAACTCGCATGTAAAAATCGCACCAAACACGCAGCGAGAACACACATACATTGACTTGATAGTAATCAGTATCACTGTGGATTTATGTGCGAGAAACTCACAGCGATAAATACGCAGCGAGTCTGTACGTGTGAACAGACCCTTAAAGTGATACTGTCATTCGTGATTACTTAGGTAACCTACACAGCAGCAGCTGAACATTGCACAATTACCATTATTAGGTGTTATAAACATACCAGCTCATGCCTCCACTGCTCTCTCAACACCAGCTGGAAAGTGGGGAGGCTTCTGGACTGTCTGAGCTTAAATGCAAACCACACCTGAACTGGAGACAAGAGTCATGCTGTCTCTGGAAGAAAGTGGCCATGTTTTTGTAGCACTGGATAACCCCTTTAAACAGGTGGAGGCTTTCATGCATTGCCCGTGATCAGGTCTTTTGGCTGGCTTGTGCATTTATTGTGTGCTCCTGTTTTGTGTTTGACCCTATTCATCTATATTGTGGACTTAGCCTTTTGGATTTCTGATTTGGATTTGACGTGACCTCCTGGTTCTGACTGCTTTCTCTGATTGACTTGTTACTTGGACTTGTGGTACTTCTGGATTGTGATTCTGTGTATGACGTGGCTTCCTGGTTTGACGTGGCTTATTGGTACTTTCTTTCTCCTCTGTCTGGCCTTTGCGGTTAGGTTAGGTTTGCTGGGACTTGTAGTTCTCCTGTTTTCCTGTTTTTGTTGTGTTCTTGCTTTCTCCAGACTGGTAACTGTTTCATCTCCCCTCTTTGCACTTAGCCAGTGTAGGAAACGTCGCCCAGTTAGGGACTGCTGCTTAGGGCAGGTCACCCAAGTAGGCACAGACAAAGGTCTGGGTTTAGAATAGGGCTCACTACTTCCCTGCCCTGGACGTGACAATTAGGGAGGTCTGGGGCCTCTTTTTGCTAAAAAGAAAGTTTTGTCCCGTCTCCCTGCCTTGATCCGGTGTTTGTTTTACTAGAAACAGACCACCCCTCACCTTCCTGAAAATTTAAGAAAGGTGTGTGTGTAGGATTGTGTTCGGCATATAACAATAAGTGCATACACAATTCAGCTCACCATCCATGGTGTGGACAAAACAGGAAAAAAAAATTTAAGTTTCCAGGTCCAAAAGTGTTGTGTACAATAATTTTTTTTTCTCATTGGAGTACCCCTTTAACTTTACAAGGACACAGTGGATTTTGGCCTTAAGGACCAGGCCAGTTTTCATTTTTGCATTTTGTTTTTTTCCTCCTCACCTTCTAAGAGCCATAGTGCTTTTATTTTTTAATCTACGGGGCTAAAGAAATAGGACAAGTGGGCATTCTACTATATAAATTGTTTAATTATTTATTTTATATTTTTACATGTCTTATTTGTAAACTGGTAAAGGGGGTGATTTAAACTTTTATTGTCAATTTTCTTTTTTTTTTTACACTTTTTAAGTCTTTAGTGTTACCTGCAATCTTTTTGTAGCATCCAACTGAGGCTGCTGCCTGTCATTGTTGGTGAGGACTCAGCTGCCTGAGCTCGCTTCATAAATCCTGTGGATTTAATAGCATCCTTAAAGGAGAAGTCCGGGGGGGGGGGTGAAAATTTTTGGGCAGGGGTGGGGGGAACATAATAAGGAAGGTATATTTACATGTGCAGTGCCGCATCCTGCTCCTGGATTTCGCCAAGAGTCTTCATATCTCCGATAATGTTACATCAAGACCTGGCTGATGGGTGCCCCGCTCAGCCAGTCAGTGATTGGGGTGGGACACCACTGCAGTCACTGATTGGCTGAGTGGGCTAAATACCACCCTTAATGATGTTTCAGCGGGGTCATGACGTTCACCACAGCTAAGGGAAAATGACATCTGGTGGTGTACGGGAGCCTAGTGATGCAGTGCAGAACAGCACAAGTATGAGGTCCAGTAACCCTGCTTTCTTTATTATCTACTGGGGGGGGCTATCTACACAAAAAGTGGAGGCCTGACTACTATATGGGGGAACAGAGGGTCCTAATTTCTATATGGACAAAGAGAGACCTGTCTACAATATTGGGCACAGAGAGGATTAGTCACTATATAAAGGACAGAAACGGGTCCAACTACCATATTAGGGGAAAAGGGGTGCCTATACTTAATGGAAGCAAAGTGAGGTCTAACTTCTATATTTATGTGCAAAGGGTTCTAACTACGATATGGATGCAAGGACGGGCCCTAATCATTATATGGGGGGCAGGGACCTAACTACTACTATATATGAGGGGCACGGGGGGGGGGGGTTACTACCAGGGCTGTGGAGTCGGTAAGCCGCAGCTCCAACTCCGACTCCTGAATTTTATCAGAACCAACTCCAACTCCGACTCAAACTCCTGAATTTAATCAGGACCGACTCAGTCCTGCTCCTTCATAAATGGCCAGGGGAGTTATTTATCACACTGGCTCAGCAACTTCTCCCTAATGTCCTACATGATCCTGGGGCTACTAAAGCAGATTCCTCCTGCTCGCTGTCTGTGCATCTACAAGCACAGGCATCAAATGGGGAACGAGAAGAAAACAAACACAGACTTGACAGGTCGGCACTTACTTCTTCCTCTGCCCTGGTGGTGAAATGAAAAGTGCAAAATTTAATTGAAAAAATAATATATATATATATATATATATATATATATATATATATGTATTTATTTATTTATTTATTTTTTGCTTTAACTGATCGAGCTGTGACAAGTGGAAGCCAACTCCGCCGTCTGTTTTTAAATACCATACTTTTACACATATGAATGTATAACACACTGAGTGTATTATATGTAATCACATCTCATAATTGTTCAGTATACAGAACCTTATTTATCACTATTTTTTGCACCGGATTTGCATCACTCCTTATCACTTCTAATCACTTGTTAATCATGATTTGCTACACACTATAAAAGGATATGAGTTACTGTTTGTATTTGCTTGAGAAAGGTCTCAAGATGAGACTGAAACGTTGCACTTACTTTTTGATGTACCAATAAATACCACAACTTTTTTCACTATACAGATGTGCCGCAAAATTCTTAGATTTATTTAGTTGGAGATTTAATCCAATCTCCGTTGCTAGCACTGAAACTGGGAGTGCGCTCTATTGTGGACATTATATATATATAGTCCAATAAACCAATAAAAATATACTCCACAGCACACAATGGTAAAGTGAAAAAAAGTTTGTGCGTTTATTTAATCTCTAATGAAGTAACAAGAAACGACATATGGCAGGACGCGACATTTCGATGGACTCCTCCATCATTTTCAAGTGTGCAAACAGTAAAACAATGCAGATGATTTATACAAGTACAACAATTAGTGAGGGCATTTCATAAGTCAGACATAAGAAGCATTATAAAACACATGTGTAGGATCCTGAGCAATCCATTCAATGTGAACACAGACTTAGTGTAATAAGATTGCGATATACGCTAAGTAAGTCCCACGTGTATAAAGTGTCCATAGAAAAGAGGCTTGAATATATTCAGGAAAAACCTCTTTGACATCTCAGGTTAACTTGCAGTATACAATACATTGTTCAAAGATCATGGACTTCCAAACCCACACTCATTAGGCACAAGCTGGTGTTAGGCCCCGTTCCCACTGAGCAAAGGTAGCGGAATTCCGCGACGGAATTGTCCGCCGCGGAATGCCGTTAGCCTCCCGCTCATAATGGGAGTCTATGGGAGGCGCGCGCTCCTGCTCTGTACGCGCTGAAGAATGAACATGTTACATGTAACATAGACTCCCATTATGAGCGGGAGGCTAACGGCATTCCGCAGCGGACAATTCCGTCGCGGAATTCCGCTACCTTTCCTCAGTGGGAACAGGGCCTTAGACACACTAAGCAGCGGTGAGCTCACAGGTCACGTGCTCAGAATGTTTTTCATTCATAAAAAATAAGGCCAGAGTACAGACTACAGGAGTATCTAAAGCAAAAAAGGCAATATCGTAACTGTACCGGCTCAGGGGAGAAATTCGGGGATCACCAATTCAGATCATTGCCGTCACTAAGGCTGGAATCCACACGTCCGCGGCGCTCCAAGAGCACACTGCTGTGTGTATACCACAGAACACCCCTTCCATACATCTATCTATCTATATCTCAAACATAATAAAGTACCATAAAAACCTGATTTAACCCCTTGCCTCCGCAGCCTGTTTTGGCCTTAATGACCAGGGCCTATTTTTCAAATCTGACCTGTCTCTCTTTATGTAGTAATAACTCTGCGATTCTTTTAACAATCGCGGTTATTCTGAGATTGTTTTTTTCGTGACATATTCCTCTTTATGTTTGTGGTATACTTTGGTTGATACACTCAGTAGTTTTTTGTAAAAAACACAACATTTGCGCAAAAATTTGAAAAATGTATGTTTCTTTATCTTCAAAACTCTCTTTTCCTAAGAAAGATAGTCATGCCACATGAACTAATTATTACTGCAACATCTATAACATCTCTGCTTTATGGTGACGTCATTTGGTGAACGTCCTTTTACTTTTTAGGTTGTTAGAGGGCTTTGAAATTTTGTAGCGATTTTTCAAATTTTCAGGAAATTTTCAAATTCTGATTTCATTAGGGACCAGTTTAGTTCTGTAGTGGATTTGTGGGGCCTGTATGTTAGTTACCCCCATAAATCTCTCCACTGTAAAAACTGCACCCCATAAAGTATTCAAAGTAACCTTTCATAAGTTTATTAACCCTTTAGGTGTTTTGCAGAAATTTAAGCAAGTTGGAGGGGAAATTTTACATTTTCATTTTTTTGGCAGATATTCCATTTGAATCCATTTTTTTCCTCTAACACAGCAAATACTAACTGAGAAATGGAACTAAATATTTATTCCGCTTATTCTAGTGTTTCTAGTAATCCCCCATATGTGGCCGCAGTGCGTCACCTGTCTCAACCACAGACCTCAGACATGACAGAGGCCTGGGGAATTTGGGGGCCTTTTTTTTATTTCAGGTTCTTTTGTAGCCATTATACCATGTCACAGAGGCCTTGTGGTGCCAAAATATTTGTGTAAGACAAGTTGACGTTTCCATCTGTACCATTCGGGGGGACATGTGACACCCTGATCATTTTTTAATTAATTTTTTATGAGGTGGTACGAATAAAAAACACTATTTAGCAGCTGTTTTTCACCATTTTTTTGTACGCCGTTTACTATACGTTACATATGACATGTTATCTTTATTCGTCAGGACGGTACGATTACAGTGATATCCATATTATATAACTTTTGTAATAGTTTATGGCATTTATACTTTCTAAACTGTTTGTGTCTTGCATATTGTAAGAGCAGTAATATTTAAATTTATTCACCAATGGAGTTATGTGAGGGCTTTTTTTTTGCGGCATAAGCTGACGCTTTTAGTGGTTCACCTTTTGGGTACATGTGACTTTTTGATAGGTTTTTCCTTTATTTTTTAGGGGGCGGGATTAACAAAAAATTTTCATTTTTTGTTAGTTTTTTATTTATTTTTTTTATGGCGTTAATCGGGTGGAATAATTAATGTAACGGGTTAATATACAGGGTCATTACGGACGCGGCGATACCAAATATATGTATCTTATTTATAGGGGATCATTTATAAAGGGAGATAGGGAATGTGTATATTTATTTAATTTATAAATATTTATTTATTTATTTTATTATTCATTTATTTATTATGTATTTATTTAATTAATTTATTTATTGTAATTAATTATTTCTTTAATTATGTATGTATATATGTGTTAACTGTTTTTTTTTTTACTTTCACTTTTTCACATATATAATGCATTACAGCACATGATCAGTGCTGTAATGCATTATATATTGAATGATCTGTCAGTGTTACACACTGACAGATCATTCAAATGATCATTAGAAATCATAGCAGCCCAGACGCACTGGAAAGCGTCTGGGTTGCTATGGATACCCTCCCGGAGTTGCGCGATTACTCGCGCGACTCCGGGGGGAGTGAGTGCAGAGGGAGCAGGGGGAAAGGGGGGGAAGCACGGGGGGGGGCTCGGAAGAGGAAGGGCAGCCAGGGGGGAGCGCAGCTTCCTCCCAGGCACCCGATCGGCGGGGGGGGGGGGGGCGGCTCAGGATGGGGGAGCACAGGGAGGGGGCGGCCACGTAGGGGAGCACGGGGAGGGGGCGGGGGAGCACGGGGAGGTGGCGGCTGCATGGGGGGCTCAGCAGCAGAGAAGGGGAGCCTGGGGGAGCAGCATGTGCCGCAGCCTCCTCCCAGGCACCCGATCGTCAGGCAGGAGCATATCTTCCCATAGACGCTGCGGTTGCACCGACCGCGGCGTCTATGGGGTTAACTGCCCGGGGGGAACACGGCTCCTCTCTGGGCAGTGGCCTCCTCCCGCTGCCAGATCTCACCTAGGGACAGAGGGGGGAGGCAGGGAAAGCATGACGTCCAGGGACGTCATGATGCGTTCTGACACTGCTTTTCATGACGTCCCTGGACGTCATATTGGGGGAAGGGGTTAAACAATAGTTCCCATTTTCCTATGACATATAAGAACTAACATACTTTTTAAAACCATTGTAATTCTAACATTATTTGCCTATAAACTATAACCCCTTAAATAAACTTTAACCCCTTAAGGTCTAAGCTAATTTTCATTTTTTTTCCGGCGTGTTTAAAAGGCCATAGTGGGCGTGTCCTAGCTGCCGAGGAGGATGGAAGCATAAGAGCCGTGCTCCGTCCTCAACACCCGACAATAGAGCGACAGAGACCGCACTACCGGACAAAAAGTGGCCAGCCCGAGTGCCGGGACACTCACGACCGCGACGGAGATGTCTAAGAGGGCGAAAGGAGACCCTAAACCGGTGAAATTGACAGCTTATTTCCCGGCCGCTGGATTCCAAGATGGCGCCGGCGCGTCCAGGAAGCTCAGCTACGCCGCTGCAGCCTCAGACAGCCGAGAGGGAGATACCGCTGGAGGAGGTGAGAGGGTCCCTATAGCGAATAGGTTCTCCCCCTTGACCCAAACACTGGAGGAGGAGGGTAACCGGGACCAGGAAATGGACTTGGAAGCCGTACATAGCAGCTTACAGCAAAATAAGGGAGACACACACAGCAGCCGCAGCGGCTCTCCCCCTCTCCCCCTCCCTCCCAGACCTCAGCTCCGTACAGCGTGAATGCGAGGCCGGCAGTAGTAAGGAAACTATACCGGACCATGATTCCAATGATTGTTTCCAACACTTCCCTAAAGATAACTCCCCAACCACCAATGCTACTCTAAACCTGATGATCACAGCCTTGAGAGACTCACTAAAGCAAACTATACGGGCGGCTGTTAACCCCGTAGCTACTACAGTACAACAGCTAGAACATAGAATGTCCAATGCTGATTCCAAATTGGAAGAAATGGTGGGCGCACATAATATACTGGTCGACTCACACTCCGAACTGAAAGAGGAAGTACAGTATTTGAAGGATAAAGTTAATGACTTAGAGGACCGGTCCCGCCGGAACAACCTTAAATTCCGCGGAATACCGGAGTCCATCCCTCCTCCAGAACTGTCGCATTTCGTGCAAAAATTCATTAAAGATCTGCTACCAGACTGCCCTAATAGGGAATTGACAGTGGATAGAGCACACAGGGTCCCGAGACCCCGCCACCTGCCGCCTGATACTCCAAGGGATACGCTGGCACGTATACACTTTTATCACGTCAAGGAGACCTTCATGCAGGCGACTAGAAACAAGGAATCTATCCCTGACAAATACAAGGACATATCTGTATATACTGACCTATCAGCAGCCACCCTGCAATGGCGACGCTCATTGGCACCAGTCACCACTGCCCTACGTGAGGCTCAAGTAACATACAAATGGGGATATCCTAACAAATTGCTGATTGTGAGGAATGGCGAGACCTCAGTTGTTAAATCCCTGGAAGATGGGACTGTTTTGCTGGAATCGTGGAACATCTCAGTAGCGGAACTTTCTCCTGCTCCAAACCCACAAAGAGTCCGTCCTGAATGGCAACAGGCTTTACCGCAACGCCGCGGTCGAGGACGCGGAAAATATAGTTGAGGACACACAGGATCCATGGCAGTTCTGCTCCCTTACAGAGCCTTTGTTGATAGCCTAATTTCTACGCTTCTAATACCTACTCCTTGGCTAAATGAAGACTCTGTGCCCATTGACTTTCGGGTACTTTTTCAAGTGTTTATTTTTCCCAAAATGTCCTGTTTTTTGTGCCTTGGTACGGCACCATACTTGTTGTTTGTCTGTATTTTGACTTCATTAGTCATTAACTACCATTTACTTGCTGGTGTTGGCCTGCGACTGATCGCTCCATATGCCAACACTCTAATCGTTGCATTTAACATGTTTGTTCTCCTTTTTGTTCTTCTTTTGTGTGTATATGCAGGTATCTCGTTTCTGAATATTACTACCCAGGGTCATGGTCGTGATGGGAAACTACCTCCACCTCAACTCTCAGCTATATGGTTATGTAAGCTAAAGTCATGCACTACACTAATTCATATACCATGGTTTTCAAGATAGCGTCTTATAATGTCAGAGGCCTGAACACTCCTCATAGACGCTCCCTGTTTTGGTCTGAGGTGAAAAATTTGAAATGTGACATAGTTTGCGTTCAGGAATCTCACATTATAGAATCTGATGCTTATAGGATTAGACACGCCTCTTTTCCTATCATCCATCACTCCCACCACATCTGTAAACGGAGAGGGGTTTTTATAGCTTTTAGGAACACGCTGGCTGTACAGATACACAATAAAATATCAGACCCTAACGGCAGGTATCTAATAATTGTGTGTACGATTAATAACTTAGATATCACTCTATGCGCACTGTATGCTCCAAATGAAGGCCAACTCAACTTTGTCCATAAAGTCCATCGCCTTGTCAACAAGCACAAAAAAGGGCATGTGCTACTCTGCGGAGACTTTAATTTAGTCCCGGACATTACCAGAGATACTACACATAACCCAACCAGAACTCGCCCCTCCTTAGACCAATTTATCCATCAGGCAGAGATGTATGATGTATGGCGTGCGCAACATAGCACTGAATATGATTACTCCTATTACTCCCCATCCGCAAACACATATTCCAGAATAGACCTGGTCCTGGTAGATTTTCCATCACTGTTGCTGACCGAAACAACAACGATTGAAACCAGGACATGGTCAGATCATAGCCCCATAACAATCTCTATTAGGGAACTACACAATAGTCCCCCGACTTACCTCTGGCGTTGTAACTCGCATATAATTTCTCACTCCGAACATGGCCTAACGGTTCGTAACGCTTTAACCAATTATTTTAAAGAGAATGACATCGATGATATCAACATCAACACCCTATGGAATGCCCACAAAGCAGTCATAAGGGGAACGTGCATGAAATTAGGCCACCAAGTCAAGAAGGCCAGAACGAAAGCTATTAAAAAGGTGCTGGATGAGATCGAATCCCTAGAAAGACAGCATAAATCCCACCAATCCCCCTCCCTGCTGTCCAGCATAGTTATAGCCAGAAACCAATTACGCCTATTACTCCTACACGACTATGAAAGGAAGCTTAATAAGACGAAATCCCTTTATTACGCTGAAGGGGACAAGGCCGGGAAAACATTAGCAGCAAAACTCAAAGCACAGCACGTAAAAACGCGTATAGCCCACATCATAGACGAGGCTTCAAATGGCAAACTAACAGACCCCCGTGACATAGTAGGAGCATTCCAAAAATACTATTCCAAATTGTACAACTTAAAAGATGATCCACTCACCCCCCAACCCTGCCAATCAGAAATTGATTCCTTCCTTGGCAAGCTTAATCTTCCTACACTATCCCCTAACCAGTTAGAATCCCTAAATTCCCCTTTTACGGTCCAGGAAATCTTGGATCAGATAAAAACGTTACCTATTGGAAAGTCACCTGGTCCGGACGGTCTGACCAATCATTACTACAAATTATATGCTGACATTCTGAGCCCTTACCTTCTAAGATTCTTCAACAATGCCCAATCCATCAGCTCATTTCCCGAGGAAAATCAATCCGCACTGATCGTAACCCTACCAAAGCCAGGGAAGACTCCAGACAAACCAGCTAACTTTAGACCCATATCCTTATTAAATTCCGACTTAAAATTGTATGCCAAACTCCTAGCCTCCAGAATCGCCGATGTCCTCCCCTCTATTATAGGCCCAGACCAAACTGGGTTTATGAAAGGGCGCCAAGCATATTAATTCCACAAAAACCCCAGCATTAGCTGTATCACTGGACGCCGAGAAGGCGTTCGATAGGATTTCCTGGTCGTACGCCTTCTCGGCCCTCCATAAATTTGGTTTCTCGGGCCCTATATTGAACAGCATTAAGGCCCTTTACTCAGCACCCTCCGCACAGGTGTTCACAAACGGGGTCTTATCCAACCCATTAAAAATTACAAACGGCACCAGGCAGGGATGCCCTTTATCCCCACTGGTGTTCGTAGCGTCCATAGAACCCCTTGCCCACACTTTTAGGGCTGCTTCTAATGTTCAGGGAATCAGAATTGGCAAGGATATACACAAAGTCTCGCTTTATGCGGACGATGTTATATTGACTATAAGCAACCCATGTATATCTTTGCCAGGGGCCCTACACATACTCGATGTGTTTGGAAAGGTCTCATACTACAAACTCAACCAGACTAAGTCAGAAGCCTTGCCATTTCACTTGCCTGAAGCAGTAGTAGCAGACCTAAAGAGAGACTATAGCTTAGACTGGAAACAACACTCCCTAAAATACTTAGGTGCGCATATGACAACAAACTCATCAGCCTTGTATCAAGCTAATTACCCCCCCCCCTCCTAAACGAGATACAAGCTGAAGCGGATAGGCTAACTAAATTAGATATTTCCTGGACGGGCAGAGTGGCATCTTTTAAAATGCTACTCCTCCCAAGACTCATGTACATGTTTCGTGTTTTACCAATAATAGTCCCACTAAAATTCTTCCGGAGGGCTCGCTCTTTGCTTACAGGGTTTGTGTGGCAGGGGAAAAAACCCCGTATAGCTTACCAAATTCTCACGAAACCGCCTTTGTTGGGCGGTTTGGGAGTCCCTGATATATATTATTATTATCAAGCCACGATCCTTTCACAGCTCAAGGAGTGGTGGGGTTCTTCCATGCCCTGCAGGCCTTGGATCCAAATTGAGCAAACCCTCTGCAATGAAAACCTTCCAGGCCTATTATACTCCCATATATGGCTACCTAATCCCAAACAATCGCCCCTTACCCCACCTATGATGGCAAGCCTTAAATTTTGGCGCAAAGCCCATTCCTCACGCGGCTCACCCCATCCAATAGCTACTATGTCAATACCCCTTTCCGCCTTGTCTGGAGCATTGCCTAGCTCCTCCCATAAATCCCTACAACTGTGGATGGCGAGGGGTCTGTATAGAGTCAGGGATCTGCATAGAGAGGGAGAACTATATGACTTTCAATACCTCAGGAGGAACTATAACATTCCCAAAAAGGATTTCTTTCTCTACTTGCAAATCAGAAATTGCTTATCCAATGCCCCCAGCCCTAACCCCATTTGGAGCAACAAGATTCACAATACCCTCGCAGGTCAACTAAGAGGTCTACGCCCATATATAACATCTTAGGCGATTTTTTTAAGTGCACAAAGTCCCCTGCCTTGGTTAAGTGGGAATCCTCTCTATGCAGATCCTTTTCCACTGAGGAATGGTCACAGGCCTTCAAATGGTCCCTTAAATCAACCATAGCCGTTCCTCATAGGGAGAATATCCTGAAGACCAGGCTGCATTGGTATTTTACACCACAAAAACTACACCGTATCTACCCCTCGTCGTCCCCTTTATGCTGGCGTAATTGTGGGAGCGTTGGTTCCTTATTTCACATTCTATGGGAATGTCCATGTCTCACCACCTATTGGTCATCAGTGAGCAACCTGTTGTCCACTGTCCTGGGAACACAACACGTAATCTCTCCAGCCCAAGCAATGCTGCTCCTAGACCTCCATGACATTCCTGCCCCCAACAGAATCCTGTTTTGCAAAATAGTTAATGTTGCTAGACTAGTCATTACGCGGCATTGGAAGTCGCCTATTACTCCTACCATACAAGAAGTCATAGATAGCATCCAATATTGTTATTCTATGGAAAAGCTTATTTCCTTTTCCAGAGACACAGGCAAATCCTTTCAGGCTACTTGGGACGTGTGGGCTAGGAGCAGCTATTGCGTGTCCTAGGTCTCGGGGACCACGGAAGTGATCACACAAAGCAATCGAATATGCTCATCATGACCATGACCTTTGTTACCCTCTGCGCCACTTTATTTGAGGTCGCTGTATACCTGCCTTATGAGTTCTTCCTTGTTGATTCCATTGTGTTTATGGTTTATGGTTTATGGTTTATGTGTTTTATTAACAACAATTATGGAACATGGACGCTGCATACAGAATTTTCTGCAATTGGCTGATACACCCCTACCGGTCAAGTCAACCTTATATAGGGCTGTTTAGCGGTTTACCAGCAAAGACCTACCGATGGTTTACATCAAGGACTCTCTTTAATAATCTTCTCGGTGTATCTTCCACGTCTAGAAGAGGCATATAACCTTGGACATTGCTTTGAACCAACGGTCTTACTTTACCTACGGTTTTACTATTATTGTATCTTTATTGCTAGTCCATCTTCCTTTATGTACCTACTATGTGTGATATTGTCATGTTTGTTGTATTTGTTGTATTTGTTAAAAATTTAAAAGAAAAACCTTTTCAATAAAAAATATAGAAACATTAAAAGGCCATAGTGCTTGTATTTTTTCACCTACAGACCCACATGGGCCCTTATTTTTTGCGTCACTAATTGTACTCTGCATTGACAGACTTAATTGTTGCATAAAAAATGCTGCAAAACCGTAAAAAAATGTATATGTGCGGTGAAAATGAAAATAAACAGCAATTTTATTTAATTTGTGTGCGGGGGGGGGGGGGGGGGGGGTTGTTTACGCCATTTACCCTCGGGTAAAACTGACATGTTATATATGTTCCTCATGTCAATACGATTATATGTTCCTCATGTCAACGATATGTAACTTGCATAATTTTTATTCTATTTGACAGCTTTTAAAAAATAAAAATCTTTAAACAAAATAATAAATGTTTCTTATTTTGCTCTATTCCCATCCTTATAACACTGTTATCCTTTGGTCTATGGGGTTGTGTGAGGTGTAATTTTTTGCACCATGATCTATACTTTCTATCAGTACCTTGTTTGCGTAGATGGGACTTTTTGATCACTTTTTTTTACAATTTTCCTAAATTTGATGCAACAAGGAATGTACAATTTTGCACTTTGGCGGGTTCTTGTGCCCGGCCAGGTAAGCAGAAGGGTTCCCCCCACTAGACCACCAAGGAGAGGCTATAGAGGGCATTTTAATGCAGCCGTCATGTTTGACAGCTGCATTTAAATGTCCTTATTAGCGGGCATGGGCGAAAGCAAAAGGCAGCCGGGATCGCGGCGGTTCAGAGGGGGGGGGTCACGGTGCGGCCCCTCTCTGAAATCCCCTATCGGCGACATGGCTAATGAGATACGTCATAGCTCGTTACGGGTGTTGAAGCAAAGTTTAGGTTCAACTGAATGGCACCTTTAAAAAACACACTAAAGCTATGCTTACACAACGATTTTACTCAAAATAATGGCCATTTTTTAAAATACCAAATAACGGCCATTATTATATTATTCAATGCAACGAGCAGCCGCCGCTGCACATTGCGTTGTCTGAACAGCTGATGTTTCCGGACGCTGTTCAGTGAACAGCGTCCGGTAATAATTGACAGGCACATTATTCGAATGCCCGTTCTAAAGATCGGGCATTAGAATAACAATGTATGAACACAATGCCGCTCCTGCAGTAAAGAACGGATGGTAAGGCAATTGCAATTACACAGATCTTCTGATGATTTTTTTTTTTTCAAATTGGAACCCTTTTTTTGCAATTAGTTATTAATAAAATGGTCCTTTTTGTGACTCTTATAACGGTTTTATTTTTTCACCTATGGGGTTGTATGTGGAGTCACTTTCTGCACTTTGATCTCTTCTTTTTATTAATACCCTATTTCTGTAGATGAGATGTTTAGATCAATTTTTATTAGGTATGAACCGAATCTGCCGAGGTTCGAGTTCGTATAAACCCAAAATCTCGGAATCAGATTCCCGCTGTCTGCCCGCTCTGTGCAGCGGGTGGATACAGCGGGAGGACCGCCTGGAAAACTGGGATGTTTGGGATGTTTGGGATGGAAATGAATAAATAATCAAAAGCCCATGCTCTCCGCTACCGGAGAACATGGGGCAGTGATCGGGGACCCCCCTGTGGGGTCCCGGAACAAGCGATCGGCGGTATATACTATATACCGCTGATCGCCTGTTCCCAGTGCAGGGAAACACTTTTTATCCCCTGTCACCATAAATCATTGGTGACAGGGGATAAAAAGTGTCAGTAAGTCACTCCCCCAAGTCGCCCCCCTCCCCCCCAGTCACCCCCGTCCCCCAGTCACCCCCTTTCCCCATATACATTACCTGATCCAGGGAGGTCCTTCCTCCTCGGTGTCCAGGCTGATTCTGAAGTGGGCATGCGCTCCAGAATCAGTTATCTCGGAAAATTTAAAGTGACAGAGACCAATTTGGTCTCTGTCACTGAACTATGATTACTGTGATAGAAAATATCACAGTAATCATAGTAATACAGTGAAAATAAATGTGTAAAAGTACAAAAAGGGAAAAACATACAAAAAAATAAAACACACACTTCTTATTATAGTAATAATTGCAGATTACTCCCAAATTACCCGTACCCCCCCCCCTATTACCCGTAACCACCGCAGATTACCCGTAACCGTCCCAGGTTGCCAATAACCACCCCAGGTTGCCCGTAACCGCCCCAGGTTGCCCGTAATAACACCAGATTACCCGTAACAACTGCACGTTGCCCGTAACAACCGCACGTTGCCCGTAACCACCGCATGTTGCCCGTAACCACCCCAGGTTGCCCATAATCATGCCAGATTACACATAACCACTGCATGTTGCCACTGACCACCGCACAATGCCACTGACCGCCGCACGTTGCCACTAACCACCTCACGTCATCTCTGACCACCGCACACTGCCTCTAACCACCTCACGTCACCTCTAACCACCTCACGTCGCCTATGACTATTGCACCTTGCCTCTGACCACCGCACGCTGCCTCTAACCACCACACGTCGTCTCTAACCACTGCACGTCGTCTCTAACCACCTCATGTCGCCTCTGACCATCGTACCTTGCCTCTGACCACCACACGTCGTCTCTGACCACCGCACGTTGCCTCTGACCACCGCACGTCGCCTCTGACCACCGCACGTCGCCTCTAACCACCTCACGTCGCCTCTGACCATCGCACGTTGCCACTGACCACCGCACGCTGCCTCTAACCACCGCACGTTGTCTCTGACCACCGCACGCTGCCTCTAACCACCGCACGTTGTCTCTGACACCATACGTCACCGCTATCCACCTCACGTCGCCTCTGACCATCGCACGTTGCCACTGACCACGGCACGTTGCCTCTAACCACCGCACACTGCCTCTTACCCCCCCAAATTGCCAAAGACCCCCTCCAGATTGCCCGTAAACCATGCCAGATTGCCGTACCAAACCCAAATTACATATAAGCACTTCAGTTTATCTGTAACCAACCCAGATTGGCCGTAACCACCCCACGTTGGCCGTAACCACAGCAGGTTGCCTGTAACCATGCCAGATTGTCTGTAACCACAGCAGGTTGTCCACATCCACCCCACGTTGCCCGTATCCACCCCACGTTGCCCGTAACCACAGCAGGTTGCCTGTAACAACCCCAGATTGTCTGTAACCACAGTAGGTTGCCTGTAACCACCCCAGATTGTCTGTAACCACCCCAGGTTGTTGGTATCCACCCCAGGTTGCCCGTGACCACCCCATGTTGACCATATCCACCCCAGATTGTCCGTAACCACCCCAGGTTGTCGGTATCCACCCCAGGTTGCCCGTAACCACTGCAGGTTGTCGGTATCCACCCCAGGTTGCCCATAACCACCGCAGGTTGACCATAACCACCCCAGGTTGCCCATAACCACCCCGCATTTTTTATTGTATTTTAGTAACTGCGCTATTCTTATAACCATTACTAGCTGCGGTTTTGCTCTAGCAAATTGGCGCTCCTTCCCTTCTGAGCCCTGCTGTGTGCCCATACAGTAGTTTATGCCCACATATGGGGTACCGTTCTGAATTTTCTCTCCTGTTCCTCGTGAAATTTAGAAATTTCAAACTAAACGAACATATTATTGGAAAAATTCGAGTTTTTCATTTTTAATGGCCAATTTTGAATACTTTCCTCTAATACCTGTGGGGTCAAAATGCTCACCACACCCCAAGATGAATTCTTTGAAGGGTTTAATTTAAAAAATGGAGTGACTTATGTTTTTTTTTTACTCCGCTTGCACTACAGGGGCTCTGCAAACGCACCTGGCGCTCAGAAACTTCTTCAGCAAAATCTGCACTGAAAATGCTAGTTGGCGCTCCTTCCCTTCTGAGCCCTGCTGTGTGCCCATACAGTGGATTATGCCCTTGTATGGGGTACTGTTCTACTCAGGAGAACCTGCGTTACAGATTTTGGGGTGAATTTTCTATCCTGTTCCTCGTGAAATTGAGAAATTTCCGACTAAAGGAATATATTATTGGAAAAATTGGAGTTTTTCATTTTTACTCTCTACTTTTGAATACTTTCCTCTAACACCTGTGGGGTCAAATGCTCACCACACCCTGAGATGAATTCTTTGAGGGGTGTACTTTCCAAAATGGGATAACTTTTGGGTGTGTTCTATTCTGTAGACATTACAGGGGTGCTGCAAACGCACCTGGCGCTCAGAAACTACTTCAGCAAAATCTGCACTGAAAATGCTGATTGGCGCTCCTTCCCTTCTGAGCCCCGATGTGTGCCCCCATAAAGTGGTTTATGCCCACATATGGGGTACCGTTCTACTCACGAGAACCTGCTTTATAAATTTTGTGGTACATTTTTACTCCTGTTCCTCGTGAAATTGAGAAATTTCAAACTAAACAAAGATATTATTAGAAAAATTCGAGTTTTTCATTTTTACTCTCTACTTTTGAATACTTTCCTCTAACACCTGTGCGGTCAAAATGGTCAACACACCCCAAGATGAATTCTTTGAGGGGTGCACTTTCCTAAATGGGGTGACTTTTGGGGGGGGGTTCTATTCTTCAGACATTACAGGGCCTCTGCAAACGCACCTGGCGCTCAGAAACTTCTTCAGCAAAATCTTCACTGAAAATGCTAAATGGCGCTCCTTCCCTTCTGAGCCCCACTGTGTGCCCATACAGTGGTCTATGCCCACATATGGGGTACCGTTGTATTCAGAAGAACCTGCTCTACAGATTTTGGGGTACTTTTTTTCTCCTGTTCCTCGTGAAATTAAGAAATTTCAAACTAAACTAACATATTATTGGAAAAATTCAGGTTTTTCATTTTAACTGTCTCATTTTGAATACTTTCTTCTAATACCTGTGGGGTCAAAATGCTCACCATACACCAAGATGTATTCTTTGAGGAGTGTACTTTTGAAAATGGGGTGACTTTTGGTTTTTTTTCTCTCTGCTGACACTACAGGTGCTCTGCAAACGCACCTGGCGCTCAGAAACTTCTTCAGCAAAATCTGCATTAAAAAAGCTAATTGGCGCTCCTTCCCTTCTGAGCCCCGCTGTGTGCCCATAAAGTGGTTTACACCCACATATGCGGTACCATTGTACTCAGGAGAACCTGTGTTAGTAATTTTGGGGTGCTTTTTTTCTCATGTTCCTTTTGAAAATAAGAAACTTTAATCTAAACGAATATATAGTTGGAAAATTTTAATTTTCCATTTTTTTTATGGCCTAATGGTGAACACTTTCCACCAGCCCCCGTAGGGTTAATATGCTCATTATACCCCTAGATTCATTCTTTAAGGTGTCTAGTTTCCAAAATGGGGTCACTTATGGGGGTTTTCAGTATACAAGCCTCTTAAATCCATTTAAAAAAAGAACTGGTCCCTAAAAAAAATCCGTTTTGCAAATGAGTCATGAAAATTTGATAATTTGCTGATACATTTCTAAGCCCCGTAACACCCTAAAAAAGGAAAATATGTTTACCAAATTATGCCAGAATAAATAAGACTTGTTGGTAATGTGACTTAGTAACTACTTTATGTGCTATGACTTCCTTTTTTAAGAAGCAGAGAATTTCAAAGTTCATAAAATGCTAATTTTTCATGATATTTTGATGTTTTTCACAAAAAACACACAAAGTAGTGACCAAATTTTGCCACTAATATAAAGTGCCATATGTGACAAAAAAACAATCTCAGAATCGCTAGCATACGTTAAAGCATCACTGAGCTATAAGCGCATAAAGTGAGACAGGTCAGATTTTGAAAAATTAGCTTGGTCATTAAGGCCAAAACAGGCTTTAGAGGCAAGGGGTTAATAAATAATGTAACAAAAAAAATTGGTAATCCTGGTGCTTTTTTCCCTCTTTTCGTTTACACCATTCGCCGTACGGGATGTCAATTGTTATATTTTAATAGATTGGAAAATTACGCACGCTACATCATATAATGTGTTTATTTATTTAATTATTTTTATATGTTTTACTTATCAAATGGGAAAGGGGGGGTTAACTTTATTGGGGGAGGGGCTTTGGGGTATTGTAAAAAGAAAACATTTTCACTTTTTTTTACACTTTTTAAGTCCCGTGGGGGACTTTTACATACAATTATTAGATTACAGACACTGATCATTGCTATGTCATAGGCATAGCATTGATCAGTGTAATAGGTGCTCTGCTGATTGAGCCTGCCTGTGGCAGACTCAATCATCAAAGAGCCGATCGGACCGCATTGAGGGAGGTAAGAGACCTCCAGAGGTCCGTGAAAGCAATCGGGACCCCCAGTCATACTGCAGGGGTCCCGAACGGTAAGTGACAGGAGCTGCTCCTGTCACTTACAATTAAACTCCGCGTTAAAGGGGTTAATGTCAGGCTGCAGCTCGATCACTGCAGTCTGTCATTAACTGTGAGGGCCCAGCTGCTCACTGCAGCCGGCCCCCACCTGCTATGAAGCGCGCTCCGCTCCGGAGCACGCTTCATAGCTCCCTAGAGACCCAGGACGTCCAGTATGTCCAGGGTCATCTGGTGACAGACTTTAAGGAAGTACATTTACGTCCAGGGTTGTCTAGGGGTTAAGAACCCATGACGTATCAGTACGTCAAGGGGCATGTCACTTAAGGACCCATGACACATTAGTATGCCAGAGGGTCAGGTGGCCATATAAAGCGAGCTCCATATCACGTGGGGACCGGCTGCTATCAGCAGCCAGGTCCTCACTGTTAATGACAGGCCGCTGTGATTGCGGCTGCACTGCTGTCACTGTCCGATCTGGTCCCCCGCAGTGTAATTTGGGGGTTCCGATCATTGTAACTGAGTGCCGTAGTTCTTTTATCTTCCTCCTGGATGTCAGATAGGCGATCCATGCATAGAGTTTGCCACAGGCAGGCTTTATGCAATGATTGCAGATAACACTGATCAATGCTATGCTATGGCATATTAGTGAGCAGTGTTAGAAATGTAATGTAAAAATGTTAAAGTCTCCTAGGGGGACTTAAAAATTGTAAAATATATATATTTTTTAAGTTTAAAAAAACATGCCATAGCCTCTCCCCCAATAAAAGTTTAAATCATCCCCTTTCCCATTTTATAAATTAAACATATAAAAATAAACATATTATATACCATAGCGTGCGTAATTGTGCAATCCATTAAAATAAAACATTATTATTCTGGCACGGAAACAGCATAAACAAAAAGTAGTAAAGAAACCCAAGATTGAAGATTTTTATTACATTTAATATTTTTAAAAAGTGATCAGTACCTCCGATCTACACAAATATGATGCTAATAAAAAAAATGAAAACCTGGCGCAAAAAAAGATTTCCCATACAGCTCCGTAGTTTAAAAACAAAGCACACCTGTTCCTGAAAAAAAAACACAAGAACGCAAAACTGAAAATTGGCGCGTTCCTTAAAGTCATTTAGAGCTTTTTCCTTAAGGTGTTAAGTTGTGCGGCTGCCATCTTGGACCGGGTTTGTTACGAAGTTTACAAAAATTTGGTTTAACTTTTTGCAAAGTTCGTAACAAATCTTGGTTCGTCAAGTTTGGTACGTTCATCTCTACTTTTCATACATTTATGCTTTACTTGAAACAAGGTTCAGGCTATGTTCCCACTTCAGGAACATAGCGATGAAAGGTGGCCATCTCGTAATATAGACGGTTGCTAATAATGATTATTATTGGCATCCGTCTATATTACCAGACTGCCGCCTTTCCCCATTGTATTTCCAGAGTGGTAACATAACTTTAAGGTAAACATTGCAGACAAACTTTTTTTCATATCATTGTTCCTTAAAGTGTAAATTACAGGATTTAGCATTGGAATAATAACGGAGTATAAAACAGACAGGTATTTGTTGGAATTAAGTGAGTCAATAGCTTGAGGTCTCGCATACATAAATATAGTTGTGCCAAAAAATAAAACCACTACTGTCAAATGGGAAGCACAAGTAGAGAAAGATTTCTTCCAGCCTCTACCAGAATGTACATTTTTGATAGTGGATATTATACAGACATAAGATATTATTATGAGGGCTAATGAGCTAACCAGTACAGACAATGCAGTTATAAAATCAACTATCTCTACAGTAGAAATATCATCACAAGAGAGGTGAATGACTGGTGAAATATCACATAAGTAATGGTTGATTATATTTGATCCACAAAAGTTGAGCTGTGCTATTAAGCCTATAGAGAATGAGCAGGCCAGGAAGCCTAAAAACAGACTACCCAAGGTGAGAATCCAGCACATTCTGCCAGTCATAATACTGTGATAGAGTAAAGGGTTACAGATCGCGAGATATCTATCATAGGCCATAGCAGCCAACAAGAAGCATTCCGAACACCCCAAAGAGAGAAATAAGTAAAGCTGCAACAAACAACCATATAGAGGTATACCATTACTTCCTGTTAAAAGGTCACTTAACATTTTTGGTACAGTAACAGAGACGTAAACCGTTTCCAACCAAGATAATTTACTAAGGAAAAAGTACATTGGCATGTGTAGTTTTGTATCCAACACTGAGATGACGATGACTGTGATATTCTCCCAGATAATGAATATATATACAATAAAAAATATTACTGCAAGTAAAGTCTTAATTGACGGAGAAGCTTGAAAGCCGAGCAAAATGAAATGCGTTGGATTTAAGCTACTGATATTTTCCAAAGAGGGCATATTGGGCCTGAAAGATAAAGAGAGCAAATAACTTTTTTTGTGTGTGTTTTATTGCAATTTTAGTGTTTAAACCATAGTTATTTTTCACGCACAGTACAATAAAAGCAAAACATTTGCCATGACAGAATGGCAAAGTTTTTTGGGGAAAGCAGTGAGTTGAGTATTACTATGGACACTGGCTATAGATTTAATTTCATAACAGAACCACATTACTGCATAATATCATATCCGAGAGCAATCCTGGCAGAGCTTGTGCCCTGGGTTTTGGATGCCAGGGAACAGAATGCCAAAACGCTACAGTGCCTTGTCTAGTGAATCTATTGGAAGTATGTTACATTTTTGCCCTGAATAAAGAAAAGACTAGCTATTTTGTAGTGCTTTTAGGCTGGGTTCACACTACGTATATTTCAGTCAGGAGGACCGCCTGGAGAACTGGGATACAGCCATAGCCATAGGTTGTATCCCAGTTTTTCAGGCGGTCCTCCCGCTGTATCCACCCGCAGACAGCGGTCCTCCCGCTTTATATACCCGCAGACAGCGGGCATACGAACCCGAACCTCGGAGAGTTCGGACCATCCCTAGTCTTTAACCATTACATGTTTTGTTTAGGATCTGTTATAGCATGCAGCATAAGGGTATCTTCTCAAAAACTAAACGCCCCAAAAAAGCTGTGTCTGAAGATACCCTTATGCGGCATGCTATAACAGATCCTAAACAAAACATGTAATGGTTAAAGACTAGGGATGGTCCGAACTCTCCGAGGTTCGGGTTCATATGCCCGCTGTCTGCGGGTATATAAAGCGGGAGGACCGCTGTCTGCGGGTGGATACAGCGGGAGGACCGCCTGAAAAACTGGGATACAACCTATGGCTATGGCTGTATCCCAGTTCTCCAGGCGGTCCTCCTGACTGAAATATACGTAGTGTGAACCCAGCCTAAAAGCACTACAAAATAGCTGTCTGCGGGTGGATAAAGCGGGAGGACCGCTGTCTGCGGGTGGATACAGCGGGAGGACGGCCTGGAAAACTGGGATACAACCTATGGCTATGGCTGTATCCCAGTTTTCCAGGTGGTCCTCCCACTGGATCCGCCCGCTGCACGGAGCGGGCACACAGCGGGAATCATTACCGAGAGTTCGAGTTCGTACGAACCCGAAACGAACTCCCTATTAAAGACAATATAAAATGTTCAACACAAAATGGCTTTAAAACACTTATAAATAGTATTGTTTGATGACTCCAGTACACTGCTGCTTCTTGTTTTCAGTTGCCTTTTATGTAACATTGCGTGCATTTATTCATTTTCAGGAAAATGTTTACTTTCTCAGGCTAAGTTCACACTGCGTATGAGTCCGGTCGTAGTTCGTACGCCGGCGTACATGTGCGGCTGAAACTACGGGCTTGGGAATAAGCGACATGCGGCCGGATGCGTACGAACCGCGAACATACGCCCGTAGTACAGTTATGCTTCCCTAGCTTTTTTCGTAGCGATCTGAAACAGGTCATTTACTTGGAAATCTTTGCCCAGCCCAATAAAACTCACAGAACCTTTTGGATCGAAAAATCAAGTTCAATTTGGCTGAAATAAGTACTTTGTACGGGACCGCATGGAAATCCACGGCCGTGAGTTGGAACATTTCCGTCCTCAAACAATGGTCTTGTTCATTTTTCACGGCGCCGTATACAATCTGGCCATAAGCTCATACGTAGTGTGCATTGTGCGGGCGTATATCGTATACTTTCAAGCGAACGCATCAACCTCAAAACTACGTGCGTATATTCGCGGTTCGCACTACGGACGGAAACATACGCAGTGTGAACGTAGCCTCAAAGTATAAAAAGTATTGGCTCATGCCAGCTTCCTTGCCATTAAATAGTATTTTTTTAACCTCTAGACGACCCTGGACGTAGGGTTACGTCATGGAAGTCTGTCCCCAGACGACCCATGACGTAACTCTACGTCCTGGGTGTTTCTCCCGCTATAAAGCGTGCTCCGGAGCGGAGCGCGCTTCATAGGAGGTGGGGGCCGGCTGCAGTGAGCAGCCAGGACCTCACCGCTAATGACAGGCTGCCGCGTGTCATTAACCCCTTAAACGCCGCGATCGCTGCCCGACCGCGGCGTTTAAGTGTAAGTGACAGGGGGAGTCCCGTCACTTACCGATCGGGACCCCCGCAGTGTGACTGCGGAGGTCCCGATCGTTGAAACGGACCGCCGGAGGTCTCTCACCTGCCTCTGTGCGGTCCGATCGGCGATCTGCTACACTGAGCCTGCACAGGCAGGCTCAATGAGCAGAGCGCCGATAACACTGATCAATGCTATGCCTATGGCATAGCATTCATCAGTGTAGAAATCAAACTAGTGTCTGTAAAAGTCCCCCAAAGGGACTTCAAATGTGTAAAAAAAAGTTCAAAACACTATTACACTACCCCAAAGCCCCTCCCCCGATAAAAGTTGAAATCACCCCCCTTTCCTATTATATAAATAAAACATATAAAAATAAATAAATAAATAGATAAACATATAATATACCGTAGCGTGCGTAATTGTCCGATCTATTAAAATATAACAAGCGTCATTGTGATCGGTGAACGGCGTACACGAAAAGAGGGAAAAAAGTGCGCAGATTACCGATTTTATATTACATTACATATTTAAAAAAATCAATAAAAAGTCATCAAAACGTCCGATCTTCACAATATGATATTAATAAAAACTAGAGATCATGGCGGAAAAAATGACACCCCATACAGCCCCATAGGTGAAAAAATAAAACCGTTATAAGCATCACAATAGGCCCATTTTATTAATATTTAAGTGCCAAAAAAAAGGATTTCATAAAAAAATATATATATATAACATTAGAGAATCTGTGTAACCTGCATATGGTTGTGTTCGGACTGACCTATAGAATAATAGTATCATGTCGCTGTTACCATATAGTGTATTACGTAGACACAGGAACCCCCCAAACGTTACCATATTGCATTCTTTTTTACGATTTCACCTATTTATATCTTCATAAATAATATATTTGGAATTCCATCATACATGTTATGGTAAAATGAATGACGCCATTACAAAGTACAACTATTCCTGTAAAAAACAAGCACTTACATGACTTGTAGATTGAAAACTGAGAGTGCTGGAGCTCTTAGAAAGGGGGGAGGGAAAGACGAAAACACTAAGATCAAAATTTGCGCGGTCCACTGGGTCATTTTGGGCCTGGTCCTCAAAGGGTTAATGTTTATTTAAACAGCAAATATAATTTTAACAAACGTCTCACTCTGAGCAGAGATGTAATTTACTTACTTTTTGTTTAGTTTTTTTTTTTTTTTTGTTAACCATCAGTCTTTCTTCTATTCAAGCACCTTGCTCATTTGTAGAATAATTCTTTGCTTTGTGCAGCGTTGGCAGTGGTGTGTATTATTGCTGTACAGATGAGTCTGTTATCTTTGTTGCAATGTCATTCACCTTTTATAGCTTCAAACCAACGCAGTCTCAATACTGCAGTTATTATTTTGCCCCCTGACATTTTACACCTGTTGTTTCTGAGATAATTATTTAGGGAAAGTTAATTGGCACACTGCTGTAAGTCAAATCAATTAACTAATACATACTGTACTACAACATAATAAGTTATTTTACATAATGTTTATGTGTACCATTTAGGCTATATTTACACACTGTTATATAAAGAGAAATTCAGCTGTAATTTGCAAGGTAAAAATACGCCTATTTTTATAATGTAACAATGCACTCCATTGAAGTCAATACAAAATTGGCCGGCAGTGACACACTGTAAAGAATAACAGTCATTATTGATTATGACATTTTAAACAGTTTTGATATTTTTTTTTAATTAGCCTTAGACTATGTTCACACAACATTTTTTTCTTGTTCGTTCATAATTTTTAAAATGACAACCGTCATTTTAAGTCCAAAATAACGTCTGTTATTTTACTGTTTGGCTGCCCGTCAGTGCAATAACAGTTGCTGGTACATTATTCTAGTTCAGGTGGACTATTTGGCCTTTGGGTGTGTCTCTAATTGAAAAGTCCATTGAATTTAATAGTAAAAACGGAGAAAGGACAGTGAAAAAGAAAAACTGTGAACAACTAAATGAATATTTTGGCCGCTGCCATGTCTTTATTGGGACTTCGGAAACATGGCTGCCGGACACGTCACTTGACTCTGTTATTATGTTCCCTAGCACATGTTATATTGCATGCTGTGACTGTTGTGTGACATCATCAGCATATACTGCATGGAGGGTTGTTATTTCACTTGCTTTGAGATAAGTATAAAAGGATTCACATTGCTCAGATGTATTGTAGTAACCTTATCGATTAGTGTCCATGATATTATGGCCAACACCACCTCTTTATTGGGACTTCAGTAACATGGCCGCTGGACAGGTCACATGATTCTGTTTACTACAACAATATGGCCACTGCCATACTGTCAACCTGCCTTCAGTTACATTACCGCCAGCCACATCATGTGATTGTTTTCAGTCACATGGTGGTTTACCTGGGATTTCTACTTCCTCTTTGCATTGCTAGGCCTCTGGCTCCGCGCAGCTGCAGCTCCCACTTCCGCCCGCCTCTCTTGTGTCTCACATGGGCCATGGTTTGGTGAGTGATTACTTGCATCACATAAATATGGATCACATACATCCTTACTCCACTTTTGACGAAGCTACAAAGTGGCAGCGCAACGCATGGGGTTCTCTCACCCCTCTGCCCACCCGGGTATTGCCTACTACAGGTTGTTTTATCCCTCATGTATTTACTTTGATTATATATTTACTGTTGTGCATTTTTTGTATACATCTACCCTCATTCATTTATTATGATCACATGGTTATTAGAGATAAGCGGGTAGTGAAATATTCAAATTTACAAATATCAAGTTGAGAACCCCCCGATACTCGACTATTCGATCGAATATCGAATCCCATTATATTATTGACGTTGGCACACGAGGAGTATACAGCCATATATGCTATATAGACAGATAAACTGCAGCCTATTCCTCACAGTGAATACACTCCAGCTGCCTGCCTGACTGAACAGACCTATGTGCTGCTAGCTGTTTTAATAGCTGTGTATCTTTAGATAAATTTGTTCTTTCTATATGGCCTTAAAAATGGCTTTTGGGGGTCTCTCCTCCTCCTAAAATCAGCTAATACCTAACTTACTCTGCTACATACTGCCTCCCTGTCTAGCTCCAAGTAGCACCTGAAAACGAATCTCAAATCCGCTATTCTATTACTGTAAAGGTCACATGATTTAGCCAGCCAATGAATGTAGATGCTTTTATTTCAATTCCTGTGTGCTTTTAGTGCCTGTCCCTCCCCTCATAGTTATTGGTTAAAGAAAAAAAAAACGCCAGGGAAGGTGGGAGGAGAATCAAATTTTTACTAGGGTTTTTATTGAATATTCAATCAAAATTGAGTATATCTAATAGTGTACTAGTCGATCAAATGCCTTCTCAATTGAGTAGTACTCATCCCTAATGATTAAAGTGACTGTACCACCAGGCCCAGGCTGAAGCACTGGAGGCGGGCCGACCCACCCTTAGTGGGAGGAAACCCTAGCCCCTCTATGATAGGGTTCCATTGATTCTAATGGAGTCACGTCATGAAGGGGCTAGGGTTTCTTCCCACTAAGGGTGGGTCGGCCCGCCTCCAGTGCTTCTGCTTGGGCCTGGTGGTAAAGTCACTTTAATATTGTGCATTTTTTGTATACATCTTTTCTATACCCGGCCCCTATTGCGGATGTACTTGATCCATGTACACCCTTTATCCCAGGGTGTTGTTTGGCATGTTTTTTAATGTTTTTTTGGTTGAGCTGTATCCCTAATAAACGACATACATTTTTTGTGACCAATTTTGGTATGCACATTTTTATATACGTCCTTCTTTGTTCTTCTCTTTTAAAACAAAAATTAACGTCCGCTGTTTGCAAAAGATGTCCGAAAACATAGCCTTAGACTTTGTTTACACAACATGAAAAAAAATAAAAAGGCGTCCATTATTGCCACGATTTAACCAACTGCATTGCAATACATTGAATACAATGGAATGACAGACGTCCAATGCAGACAGTGTATAAAATGACAGGCGTTATCTGCGCGGACGTCAAAATAATGATCATGTCAAGAAAAACCATTGTGGGAACATAGCCTTAGGCCGTTTATAATTTTTAAAATGACGTCCCTTATTTTGAGGATTTGCCACCCGTCAGTGCAATAACAGCTTATGGTTCATTATTCTAGTTTGGGTTTACTAACTGGCTGTGTCTTTAACCCCTTCATGTCAGTAACATGTATATATACGTTCCTATTGCACATACCCCGTGCAGTAGGAATGTATATATACGTTCCTGTTACTGACGGGGTTACTGATGAGAGCGGGGTCGCTGCAGAGATAGCGATCCCGCTCTCATCTGAGTACAGCACCGGAGATAATGAGAATCAGCTGCGATCCCGCAGCTGACCCCCATTAACCCCTTAGTGAACGCCGATACGTCGGTCACTAATGGGCCGGTGCCGCCGCTGTATTTCATCTCCCCCCACCATGAATCCACATTGGGGGAAGATGAAATAAGTGAAATCAGACCCCAGATCAGCCCCCCTAGTGCCCCAGTCACTAACCCCCCCCCTCCCCGCAGTGGCCATCAGATCCAAGATGGCCGCCGCCATCACTGTGAACAGACTAATGTCTGTTCACAGTGATCAAATAGTAAAAATGAATGAAAGCCCCATGCTCTCCGCCACCGGGGTCCCGGTACAAGCGATCAGTGGTATATACTATATACCGCTGATCGCTTGTGCCATGTGCTCCCCAGCATTTTTTATCCCGTCACCATGAATGATTGGTGACAGGGGATAAAAAGTGATATTGTGATACAGGTACCCACCTCAGATTACCTATAAGCACTTCAGTTTATTCGTAACCACCCCAGATTGCCTGTAACCACTCCAGGTTGCGCATAACCACCCCAGGTTGCCCGTAATCATGCCAGATTACATGTAACCCCCCAGATTGCACGCAACCACCGCAGGTTGCCTCTGACCACCGCACGTTGCCACTGAGCACCGCACGTTGCCACTGACCACCGCACGTTGCCACTGACCACCGCACGTTGCCTCTGACCACCGCACGTTGCCTCTGACCACCGCACGTTGCCTCTGATCACCGCACGTTGCCTCTGACCACCGCACGTTGCCTCTGACCACCGCACCTTGCCTCTGACCACCGCACCTTGCCTCTGACCACCGCACCTTGCCTCTGACCACCGCACCTTGCCTCTGACCACCGCACCTTGCCTCTGACCACCGCACCTTGCCTCTGACCACCCCAAATTGCCAATGACCCCCTTCAGATTGCCCGTTACCACGCCAGATTACAGATACCCACCTCAGATTACCTATAAGCACCCCAGATGGTCTGTAACCACCCCAGATTGTCTGTAACCACCCCAGATTGTCTGTAACCACCCCAGATTGTCTGTAACCACCCCAGATTGTCCATAACCACCCCACGTTGCCCGTAACCATAGCAGGTTGCCTGTAACCACCCTAGATTGTCTGTAACCACAGCAGGTTGTCCGTATCCACCCCACGTTGCCCGTAACCACCCTAGGTTGCCTCTAACCACCCCAGGTTGTCTTTAACCACTCCAGGTTGCCGTAACCACAGCAGGTTGCCCGTGACCACCCCATGTTGACCGTATCCACTCCAAATTACCCGTAACCACCCCAGGTTGCCCGTAACCACCTCCAGATTACCCGGAACCACCTCAGACTGCCCTTAACCACCTCCAGATTACCCGTAACCACCCCAGACTGTCTGTAACCACCCCACATTACCTGTAATCTCATTTTTTTATTGTATTTTAGTAACTGCCCTATTCTAATAACTATTACTAGCTGCGGTTTTGCTCCAGAAAATTGGCGCTCCTTCCCTCCTGAGCCCTGCTGTGTGCCCATACAGAGGTTTATGCCCACATATGGGGTACCGTTTTACTCAGGAGAACCTGCGTTACAGATTTTGAGGTACATTTTTTCTCCTGTTCCTTGTTAAATTTAGAAATTTCAAACTAAACCAACATATTATTGTTTTTCATTTTAAAGTTTTTCATTTTTACTGGCCAATTTTGAATACTTTCCTCAAATACCTGTGGGGCCAAAATGCTCATCCTACCCCAAGATGAATTCTTTGAGGGGTGTACTTTCCAAAATGGGGTGACTTTTCGGGGGGGGGTCTATTCTGTAGACATTACAGGGGCGCTGCAAACGCACCTGGCGCTCAGAAACGTCTTCAGAAAAATCTGCACGGAAAATGCTAATTGGCGCTCCTTCCCTTCTGAGCCCGGCTGTGTGCCCATACAGGGGTTAATGCCTACATATGGGTTACCATTCTACTCAGGAGGGCCTGTGTTACAGATTTTGGGTGAATTTTCTCTCCTGTTCCTCGTGAAATTGAGAAATTTCAAACTAAAGGAACATATTATTGGAAAAATTCGAGTTTTTCATTTTTACTGTCTACTTTTGAATACTTTCCTCTAATACCTCTGGGGTCAAAATACTCACCACACCCCAAAATGAATTCTTTAAAGGGTGCACTTTCCCAAATGGGGTGACTTATGGCAAGATTTTACTCCGCTGGCACTACAGCGGCACTGCAAACGCACCTGGCGCTGAGAAACTTCTTCAGCAAAATCTGCATTGAAAAAGCTAATTGGCACTCATTTCCTTCTGAGCCCCGCTGTGTGCCCATGCAGTGGTTTATGCCCACATATGAGGTACCTTTTTACTGAGGAGAACTTGCGGTACAAATTTTAGGGTACTTTTTTTCTCTTGTTCCTCGTGAAATTGAGAAATTTCAAACTAAACGAACATATTTCTGGAAAAATTAGAGTTTTTAATTTTTACTGTCTAATTTTGAATACTTTCCTCTAACACCTGTGGGGTCAAAATGCTCATCCTACCCCAAGATGAATTCTTTGAGGGGTGCACTTTCCAAAATGGGGTGACTTATGGGGTTTTTTCTCTCTCCTGACACTACAGGGGCTCTGCAAATGCACCTGGCGCTCGGAAACTTCTTCAGCAAAATCTGCAATGGAAAAGCTAATTGGCGCTCCCTTCCTTCTGAGCCCTGCTGTGTGCCCATACAGTGGTTTACGCCCACATATGGGGTACCGTTGTACTCAAGAGAACCTGCGTTACAAATTTTGGGGTGCTTTTTTTCTCATGTTCCTTTTGAAAATGAAAAACTTTAATCTAAATGTATATATTATTGGAAAATTTAAATTTTTCATTTTTTTACGGCCTAATGGTGAATACTTTCTTCCAGCCCCTGTAGGGTTAAAATGCTCATTATACCCCTAAATTAATTCTTTAAGGTGTGTAGTTTCCAAAATGGGGTCACTTATGGGGGTTTCCAATATACAAGCCTCCTAAATCAACTTAAAAAAAGAACTGGCCCCTAAAAAAATCAGTTTTGAAACCTTTCACGAAAATGTGGTAATTTGCTGATAACTTTCTAAGCCCCGTAACACCCTAAAAAAGTAAAATATGTTTATGAAATGAAGCCAGAATAAAGAAGACATATCGGTAATGTGACTTAGTAACTAATTTATGTGATATGACTTTCTTTTTTTAGAAGCAGAGAATTTCAAAGTTCATAAAATGCTAATTATTTTAATATTTCATGATATTTTGATGTTTTTCACAAAAAACACACAACGTAGTTACCAAATTTTTCCACTAATATAAAGTGCCATATGTGACGAAAAAACTGTCTCAGAATCGCTAGCATACGTTAAAGCATCACTGAGCTATAAGCGCATAAAGTGAGACAGGTCAGATTTTGAAAAACGAGCCTGGTCTTTTAGGTGCAAATAGGCTTGGTCTTGAAGGGGTTAATTGAAAAGTCCATTAAATTTAATAGTAAAAATGATGAAAGGACAGTGAAAAATGAAAAACTGTGTGTGACCAACTAAAAAATAATGTTATCTGTTTGCAAAATACATCTGAAAATAATTGATATGATCTGAGCTGGCCTGAGGCTGTGTTCACACACATAGGGGGAGATTTATCAAAGGGTGTAAAATATACAGAGGTGTAAACTTTCCACAGCAACCAATCACAGCTCAGCTTTCAAAAAAAGGCAAAATGCTAAAGTAAAATAGGTATAAAACGTGTCCGTTTATAAAGTAAGTATATAAATGATCCAAGAAAGTTTCACTCATCTGAGGTAAGATGCGTGGAGTCCCTGGAAGCCTGGCGCAGAGCGAATCAGCCACGGATAGTAGTCCGACAGATGATGGGAGTCATGGTGTTAGATTGTTAGACACCTTTAATAATATGACGTAAAAACCATACGTTTCGAGGGTGGCCCTCTTCGTCAGATTATTACAAACATGTTTCCAGGGACTCCACGCATTGTACCTCAGATGAGTGAAACTTTCTTGGATCTTGTCACCGAATTTACGAACCCTCGAATGGGCAGCGGGCATTAAGTTGGTTCAGCTAAAGCTTCAGGCGGTGTCGGGCTTGTAGCGCGACCGCTAAAGGTGAGCAACACCATATCTGAATTAATTGGACACAATATGCTACAGTAATACACTTATGTGCGCCGGGCGCTCTTTTCCTCTATTTCAAGTATATAAATGACACATAGTAGAAAAATGCTCACCAAGTAGAAGTGCAAGGTAATTCAGGAAAATCAAAAAGGGTGCAATGGAGAAAGCAATGAGGCACATTTCTGAAACATGCGTCCTGTTGTATGCCATGAAAAAGGCAAAGATTTGTGCCTTTGCCATGGCGTATACCATGGGTAAGTAAGAAATCTACACCTGCTCCACAGCAAGGTAATTGGGGCGGGGCTTTGGATATATACTGGCGTATATATCCACCTGTGTTTTAGCTGAACTGCCAAGAGTTGTAATGCCTCTTCACTTCCCCTCCCATCCTTATTCTATCTTGATTTGCGGCACTGTAATCACACAGCCGTGCGACTGCTTTATTAAAGTGCCACGAAGATTCAGACACTTTCCAGCTTTGATTATTAATGCTGCCAGGGGAATGGGTCCACTACAGGGCTTGCTCATCTGTGGGCTCAGTGTTTCATGGAACGTGGGAATAAGCCCTAAGGCTGCTGGGAAAACATGGATAAAGCCATAGGCCATAGATTATATCCATGTTTTTCTCTTTAGGGTGCCGCATGCACGGGTTCACACATTAACATCAGCGTTGTCTCAGTTTCAGGCAGCTTTATAATAAATCTGGGTTATATAAACATCTCCGGCCACAACAGGCTGCTCTCTGCACCAGCGCACGGCACACAGGAGTGACGTGCCTACGTCAATTATGCGCTCCGTGGGGTTGTGGATCAGGCCCTCCCCCTCCACGTGCAGGACATCTGATTACAGCGGCCTTATCCTCCGCCAGACGCCTGCCGGAGCTGATGCATGGGTCAGTGATGACAGTCCCCCCCACACACACACACACGCTCTGCTCCCTCTTTCACCCCTAGCTGCCTCCCCCATGTGACCCAGCTTCTCCCCTTGGCTGCTTCCCCCCCCTGTCACCCCCGGCTGCTTCTCTCCCTGTTACTCCCGGCTGCTCCCCTTGGCTGCTTCCCCCCTTCACCCCTGGTATCTTTCATGGACTCTATGGATTTCTCAGTCCTGACCGTGCGCTGTGTCTGAATAGCTATATGCTGAACTAAGAAATACACAAATGACTCTGCTACTATGATCCACTGGGTGATATATTTTCTGACTTATCTTACTATTACTGTAAACATTTATATGTTTGTTTTAGAAAAAAGGAAAAATGTTAAGAAAATGAAGTCTTAAGCAGTTAAAAAGAAACTATTGTGTAGTGTGTTCATTATATCTTACTTGGACTGTTATGCTGGCTGAGAAGCGGCCTGATTGATCACACGTGGAGACCCAGTTGGTAGGATCCTATTCACATTGTTGGTTGAATGCAGTGATTAAAGGAGATCAGGTAATGCACCCTACTAAAGGTTATCCAGTGAAAATCAGGGGATGGCACTCATGTAATTCAAAACAGGTTATCTACAGTATATGCTAAAGTGCCCATGTGGAAAAGTCTATGTTGGACAAACGATGAGACCCGTGAAAATAAGACTGAATGAACACCGTAGTGCAATAAGAAATTATGACCAAAAACTAAAAAGGGATAGGGAGAATATACCAGAGAAAAAAATAACAAAGCTACGGTGAAACTAGTGTTGCGAGACATTTTCATCAGTGCAACCACCAAGTAAGTGATCTGAGATGGGTGATACTGGAACAGGTAGAAGGAACAGATAGTGGGCAGACGCAGAAAAGATTGTTGCAGTGTAAAGTATACTGGATACAAAAAATGGAAGCATTGAACCCAAAAGGGTTAAATTCAAACTGTAATTTCAGTGTCTTTTTATAAGAATAATGATGTAAATGTCGCCAGTATTGATGCTCCGTTAGATTTATGTTATGTTTCCAAGATTTTTGATGCATTTTAATGTCTATTTTTAAACAGATTTAAGATCTCGTTAGAGAGGTTGGTGTGTACTTAATGGTGATGGGATGCACATGCAGTAGGCTTGACAAAGGGAGCGAGTGCTCTTGAAACGTTGCGCATCTTTCATGGACTCTATGGATTTCTCAGTCCTGACCGTGAGCTGCGTTTAAATGGCTATATGCTGAAGTAAGACGTACACAAAAGACTTTGCTACTATGATCCACTGGGTGATATATTTTCTGACTTAATTACTGTAAACATTTACATTTGTTTTGGAAAAAAGTAAAGAAAATGAAGTCTTAAAGAGGATGTACCACCAGGTACGTCCTCTTTAACCTGACACAGGGATAGAGCGGCACCGTCACGGGCAAGCTGGTGCCGCGGTCCGCTTTTCGGTTCCCGTGCACGGCGCCGTTCTATTCACGGTTATCGGCCGGTGCTCTAGCACTGGAGGCCGGCCGGCCAGCCCTCAGTGGGAGGGAATTCCCTCCTTTCTATGACGCGGCTCCATTGATTCTAACGGAGCCGCATCATAGAGGGGAAGGAATTCTCTCCCATTGAAGGCTTGAGCACTGGCCGGTAACCGTGAATAGAACGGCGCCGTGCACGGGAACCAGGCCGCGGTTTGAAAAACGGACCCGTTTGCTGGGTGCACGGCTCATATGGGTCTCTCGGTGAAAAAAATGCAACCGCTATGGACTTTTAAACATAAAGTGGAAAAAGCAAAAGTGCAAAAACGAAAATTGGCTTTGACCTTAAGGGGGAAAGAAACTATTGTGGAGTGTGTTCATTATCTTTTTTTTTTTTTTTTTTACACTTTATTATCGTATAGCATAGACATACAGAAATATTCTATAAAAACAATGAAGAACATATTTAGTAAATACATATATCTCTTAAATCAAAGAAAAAAGGAGGTGGTGGGAAAGGAAGACCAGTACCACACCATGATTACTATGTTGTCATCCTATAGTGTTTAGATCATCTCCATAGGTACCATTGTCCCACTATATTATTCTACATTGCAATAGCATTCCATCATTCTCTCCCGTGGCCATCGTCCAACCCACCCCCCTCCCCCAATTCTATTCGTTTTATGAGGTGTGAATTAGCATATACCTATCTTTCTACACTATATCTAGGAACTTCACTCTCCCTGTTGGTTCAGTGCAGACCTCCAAGGGTCCACCCCCCAACCTAATCGTTCCCTAATACTGCTGCACACCCATATGTTCTACCCCACTCCAAACTCACTACGCAGGGAGCCTGGTTGGCTAGACGCTGGCCACGGGTTACATTATTCGAATCACATAAAAATAGACAACATAGTCGACTTTACACCTCCCTAACCTTCCCAGTTCAACCCTATTAGTGTCCTTCCAGCATTTTAACAATTGCCTTTATCCTATACCAGCTGCCCAACCACGAACAACACAAAACAAACGAACAAACAAAAACAAAACAAAGACAGAACAAAAAAAAAAAAAAAAATCACCTTGGTACCCCATTACCTCTCACTTTCTCCCTTTAACACCATCCTCCCATAATCTCTGATGGCCAAGAATTCCATATCCATATTCCATATGTTACTTTTTTATTTTTTTTGCATCAAGATACTCATATATTTTCACTTTCCCCATTTCCCGTTTCCCATCATCCAGTGTTGGTTCTTGAGGCGAAATCCATCTATGTAGTATACAGTTTCTAGCAGCAAAGAGGGCTCTGTGAATAACGATTTTTTTTTTTATTGGATATTCAAGATTAGTTAGATCTCCTAGAATACACAACTTAGGTTGTAAATCAATTTTCACATCAAAAATCTGCTCTATGGTTAAGGCTATTTCTGACCAATACCTGAATAGTTTGGGGCAACGCCAAAATAAATGAAAGGTGTCAGCTCTCTCCCCCTTGCATCTATAACATATGTTTTGTTGATATATTCTCATCTTATGCAGCCTAGACGGGGTATATTGTGCTCTGTAAATGATAAATAATTGTGAAATCTTATGATTTAGCCTCACACTGCATTTATCTACTGCAGTGAATACTACTTCCCAATCAATCACCTCTCCCGTGTCCTCTTGCCACTTATCCTGATATGTTTGGTTCCTACGGGTGGGGTAACTACTTTTCAAAACTCTATAAATTTTCCCTACCGTATTTTTGTGACTATTTATAATTTCATTCACAAATAATTTGTGTTTATACAGTGACAATATCTGTTTATTATCTATATATGAAACAGCGTGTTTAATCTGTGCTAATCTAAAGTAACCCGAATAGGGAATCCCGAATTCTCCATGTATTTGTTCCAATGTTTTCAGTTTCCCTTCACTACCAACTAATTGTGCAACCTTAGTGATACCATATTTCACCCAAAACAAGTGATCGTGAATTTTTACCAATTCATTGAGATTGGCGTTGCCCATAGAGGGGTAAATTCATTACTCCCTTCAGTGTAGGGTCTGCTTCTAGTTTTAGCCCATACCTTAGTTTGCATAAATCTAATAGGATCTCTATTCATATCTATTTTCCTCCCAGCTTCCATCCATGTGAATGGATCCATGTGCAGTGTTGTTAAGTCAGCATTCCAACCTCTAGTCGAATCTCCTCCATTTTATAACATACATCATTTGGGCAGCTAAATAATAACACTCAAAATCAGGTAGATTCATTCCTCCCTCTGTTTTATCTAGAGTCAATGTCTCGTAGGGTATTCTAACTACTTTGCCTCCCCAGATAAGAGTGTTACACACCGAAATAATCCTACAAAACATTTTCTTACAGATCCAAACAGGGCTATTAGCTAGTACATATAAAATTTTAGGTAGAATTATCATTTTTACTAAACTTAGTCTTGCTGCCTTCCCCATAGTGAGTCTATTCCAGACTTTATTTTTTTTCTCTAGATTCACGATAAGAGGTACAAGGTTCAACTCAATATAGCGATTGGGATCTTGCGACATAGTAATCCCCAAATATTTAATGGTCTCTCCCAGGTTAATAGTTTTTAGGGCACTATTTTGGATGTGTCCACATCCCTGAAGGGGCATTATTGAGGATTTAGACCAATTTATTTTTAACCCTGAATAAGCTCCATACCAATCTATGGTCTCAATTATGCTCGGAAGAGATGTATGGACATTCGATAGAAATAGCATGATGTCATCTGCAAACAAAGAGATTTTTTCGCTTTTTTCCGAATACTCAAGGCCATGGATATCTCTATTTAACCTTATATAGGCTGCTAATGGTTCTAATGCTAAATTAAACAATAACAGAGAAAGGGGGCATCCCTGGCGCGTACCTCTAAATAATAAAAACGACTCAGAAAGATGAGAATTGATCACCACCCTTGCCCTAGGATCCCTATATAGAACCTTTACACATTTCATATAATAAGTCCTAAAACCCATCCTCCTGAGAACCCCCCATAAGAATTCCCATTCTATTCTATCAAATGCTTTCATGGCGTCTAAGGTAACAATAGCATTTTCCATTAACTGTTTATTACCCTCTACAATATTACCGAATGCCCTACGAATATTATCATAAACTCCTCTACCCTGGATAAAACCAGATTGATCCTTGTGGATAAGAGTTTCCATGACCTTGAGCAGACGATTAGCTAATAATTTCGAAAAGATTTTTATATCTGAGTTTATAAGGGATATGGGACGATACGATTCCGGGCTCCGAGGGTCCTTCCCCTCCTTAGGGATTAAGATGATAACTGCCTCTTTCATTGACTCAGGAGGATCACCTGTTTCAATGGAGTGTTCAAAAACTTTTAATAGTTCCTTCGCAATATTCTCCTCAGCCATTTTGTAAACTTCTATAGGAAGTCCGTCGGAGCCCGAAGCCCTACCCCCTCCCAAACCCCTAATTGCTCTCCTAACCTCTGATACCGACAAGGGACGGTCTAGCTCCTCTCTTTGGGCTGGCATCAGTTGCACAGTCTCTATATCTTTTAGAAAATTATCAATCTCCTGACTGCTATAGGAATTCTCGGAGGAATATAAATTAATATAATAATTCCTAAATATTCCTAGAATATCTTTTGGCTTGGTGAACAACTTTCCCTTTTCTTCTATCACTGTTATCTGATGTTTGTTTTGCTGTACCTGTACCAATCTGGCCAAGTACCTACCAGGGACATCACCCTCAATGCCACTCTTTGCCCTTATAAACTGATCTTTAAACTCTAATCTCAAGATATTTTCTCTATCCCAATTCTCTCTCTCGCTCATCCATTCATCCCATGTGCTCTGAGTTGGATCATTTCGATATATCTCCTCTTTCTTCTCGACCTCTTGAAACTATTTAGCCCATTTTTCTTTATTGTGTTTCCTCTTTGCTGAAATCTTACTGTATAGCTCGCCTCTCATTGTGGCTTTAAAGGCATCCCATACAATTTTGACATTTGCTGTATTCACATTAATATCAAAATATGCTGTAATCATATCTACCCAGTTGAAATCTATTTGATGGAGCCATATAGGATTTATCCTTATTACTCTCTCAGGGCATATTACTAGTTTCTGACATGTAAATATTAATGGAAGGTGGTCTGAGTAGCCTCTCTGCCCTACTTTAACTTCACTAGTTTTTTCGGAAGCAGGGAGGTTACCCAGCACTAGGTCTATACGCGACATAGTCTTATGAGTCTTGTTGATACATGTAAATTCCTGAATATCTCCATTCTTAACCATCCATAAGTCATACCATCCCAATTCCCCAATAAGCCTCGCCAAAGGCGAGGTCCAATCTGCCATGGTCTTACCATTTAGTCTGTGCCTGTCCTTTGCATCGTCCAAAATCTCATTAAAGTCGCCAACCCAATACCTTAGACATGGAGGCATTTTTTGGATTAAATCATCAATCTCCAAGAAAAGTTTCACAGAAAAAGGAGGAGGAAAGTAAACCACCGCAAGCACCATTTCTATGTTGTCACAGCACATATGAAGTATTATGTAGCGACCATATTTATCGATCTTTTTTTCCCAATACTACTAAACTAATGGCATTGTGAATTAGGACAGATACGCCCCTAGAAAAAGTAGAGTAAAATGAGTGGAAACTTGCCCCTGCCCATCTAAAATTAATCAAATTGGATGTCTCTTCCGTCAAATTAGTCTTTTGGAGACATCTGATAGTGGGAAGGTGCGGCTTTAATGCGTCATGGACTTCTATACGCTTACGTCTATCTGCAATTCCCCGAATATTCCATGACAGGATTTTTTAACTATCCATACACTAATACCATTGAAAAAAGTGCCCAAGTTGGCCTTACTCTTTGTACAGGAGAGAGTGAGAGGGTAACACACCGGAGAGGAGGAAAAAAAAAAGACACAAAACAAGACATCCAAACACCCGACCACCCCATCCCCCTTGGCTCAAATGGAAGACAAAAAAAAAAATCACCACCCATCCTGAACCTCTACCTTGATCATGTAATGCTTTCTCCCCCTCCCTCCTAAGTAACCATTACCCTGAATATATGTTTTACCTCTTAACTTAAATCATATACTAGTACAATACTTATAATCCAATATGCAGTATTTTAAACCTAGTCTAGATCACTACAGGATTAGCCAATCTCCTTGTTTTCCAACCATCTGGACGCCCGGCCTGCATCTTCGAAGATAATTGTCGCTCCCTTATAGATTATCCTGAGGCGAGCAGGATATAGTAGAGAGTATTGCAAACCCGCTACTCTTAGTCTTTTTTTTACTCCAATGTAGCTAGATCTCTGTTGATTAGTAGACAAGGAAAAGACTGTTCATTATATCTTACTCGGACCCCAGCTGCTTCCCTCCCTGTCACCCCCAGCTGCTTCCTCTGCCACAGTCACCCCCAGCTGCTCCCCTGCAGATGAGTTGTGGCCAGAGAAGTCTTCATGATGGCTGTACCAGATAGAGAAGAAAACAAAGAAGATGTCACCTGTGAGTCACGGCCCGCCATCAGCACAGTACACTACTGCGAACTTTTAAACTGCCTAGGAGCTCCCGACATAATAATCAATCCTGATGCTGGGGGCACCCAGGTCCAGTCTGAAGGTGTGTGAATGACCCCTTAGTCACTATGTGGTGGTATTGTTGGCGGTCACGGTGAGGTGATAATATATATATTTTCCTAATGTACAGGTATTATTGGTAATAATGCTCTTGGTTTTCTGGATTTTGTTACAGTGTGACGTATGGTAGTAATATGGTAACAGTGTGACAGTATAGTAGTAATATAGTAGGTGTGACAGAACGGTGATAGGTACAGCATGGTCATAATATGGTAAATGGTACAGTATGGTGATAATATGGTAACAGTGTGACTGTATGGTGATAATATGGTAACAGTGTGACTGTATGGTGATTATATGGTAGGGGTAAATGTTTTTGTTCTATCCCCTATTACTGATGTTCGGGGGTCACTTCCCTGCACTGAGCCCCCACAGATCTATGTATTCAGATCTTGCACAAAGCATCCAGTGTATAATGCACCTAGGACCCAACTATAACAGCTGCAGGCACTACAACTCCCATCATGTACTGACAGTCTGGGAGTTGTAGTAAAGTGTAGACCAGTGCTTCTCAAACTTTTTCTACTGGAGCCTCACCTAACAGACCAAGGCAATGCCCACGCCTCACCAAACTGACCAAGAGGATTCCTGGACCTCACCATCTGTGGTAAAAGTCCATTTAAAAGCTGAGAATGATGCTAGGGCTACCTTTCACCTGTCTCCCAAGCTCTATATGCTAATAAATTAAGTACAAAATAAATTAATAATGTTGTGAAAATGGAGATTTCTGCAAACAGAAAAAGGACTGGCTCCTCAGCTGGGCCTCACCAACAACTAGGAGGCGCCTCACTGGTGAGGCCCACCTCAGAGTTTGAGAAGCACTGGTGTAGACAGATGTATTGCTGGACCTTCAGGGCTGATGGTTGTCACCCACATATTGCAGCCACCAGGAGACTCTGCACACAGTGATTTATTATAAGGTTGTGCCCTCAGAAACTACAACTCCCAGCATACCCTGAGAGCTGTATAAATTAGGGTGTTCTGAGATTTGTTACAGATACAGAAGAATCCAGGAAAGGAGCAGGTCAGCATTTCGTGTCTCACTGGTTCTAAATTGGTGGGCCCCAAGGATCATTTCCTCTAGTGGGCCCCAGGTACCCCAGTCCGACACTGGGCCTTTCAGAACTCAGCAATTCAGGAGCTTGCAAACACCTCTTGACATTTTACACTGGAGAATAAAAGCATTTTTCTACATCCTGAAAGCACAGACAGATAAATGAAAGGTACCATGTGTATCCTTGACCTAACAGCTATCTAAGGGGCCATTCACACATCCACAAAATACTGTCACTGCACAGACAGTATTCTGCAGGCAATACCTTCACAACTGTTGAAATATTCACATTACTGTACTCAGGGCCGATTTTAGGTTTAGGCGAAACCTGAAATGGCGCCTCTCCCCTGTCCCGGTGCCCACACCTCCTCAGCAACCCCCTTCCCCCCCCAAGCCCATTGAAAATTCAAAGTAAACAAGGCATGTGTGCAGAAAACCTGCAACTTATAATAATAGGTGTATACTAGAGATGAGCAAACTTTTCAAAGGTCTGTTCCGACCGGACTTGCGGATTTTCTTTAAAAGTTCGGTTTGACCGAATTTTGGATTTCTTCGGATTTCATAGTTTAAACCATCTATATGATACGGGGGTAGTGTATTTGGTTGAATTTAGGGCTCTACATGTCAGTAACATCATTATCTTTTCAATATCTCAAACTCAATTTTTTTTTTTTAGACTTTAAATGACGTATCTGATACGTCATGGTGCCGCGGGGGGTGTTCAGAGCGGGGTCCCGCCGGGACCCCGCTCTGAACGGCGCTGATCCCGGCTGACACGTGCAGCCGGGCAGTGCCTCTGTTAGCCGGCGCGGGTCCCGTTGCCGCGCCGGCTAATTAAGCTTTTATGCACACTATCCCTGGTGTCTAGTGGGTCTAGTGGGTCAGATCCGTTCTTCTGCCCGTGCCGGGCCTCAGCGTCGGAATGACGCTGATCCCGGCTCGGCAATAGATTGCTATGGTCTGCAGCAGTGGTCAGTTGGGAAGGGGGGGGGGCAATCAAAAGTTTGCTATGTGGCCCAGGCATTTCTAGTTACTCCCCTGCTCCCACCCCTTATGATTGTGCACAGACCCGGTCACTCGCAGCACCCCTGAGTCCTGCGGCACCTCTGTCACTCGCGGCCCTCAAGGGGGGTATGGGGTGCCGCCTGTATGCCCCACCACGAATGACCTGCGGGAGTGAGCCGCTGATGACAGGGGTGCCGTTAGTGACCGGGTCTGTATACAACCATAACGGGGGGGGGGGGAGAGTGCGTCGGTGCCACAAATGATACCAGTGGGTGGGCGGGGGTCCGGAGGGCGGTTGCCGCAAATGAGCCCAGCTGGGGGCGGTTGCCGCAGATGAGCGGCATGAGTGAGCCGCTGGTGACGGGGGTGGGGGGTTGTGGTTGCCGCCGGTAAGCGCCGACAAGAGTGAGGGGGCATAGTCAGGGGGTGAGCTCTGGGGCCAAATGGTGCGGGTGACGGGGGTGGCTGCTGTTAGAAAGGGAGACAGTGACAGCTGCACTGATCACTGTCTCCCTCTCTTACAGAAGCCATCCCCTGTCAGTGTCCTCCATCACTTCGGTTTGGCTGGGATAGAAGCACTAACCTGACCCATTGAAGAGATGCAGGACACGTGATGCCGTCTCGGAGGGTGCGGGCCAGGAGCAGGGAGCGTGTCGGGTTGGACTGAGAGCTAATGATTCTATGGAATCCGTGGGGGTGAATGCAGCTAGATTACAGCAAAACTGTGCAGAATCCGTTATAACTTTATATTGGAAAGATGGAAAGCTACGGGTGGGCAACGTATTAATGCAAAAATAATTTTGGGGGGAATACCCCTTTAATGTCTTGGATAACCCCTTTACATCCACAACCTGTATATTTACATTCCCATTGCACATGCCCCGTGCAATAGCAACATATTTATACATTCCTGCAGTAAGGAGGCTTTTCATATGTGCAGGACCACTCCAATGTGAGCAGTCCCACACCCATCTGCCGTGGTAACGCAGCTGCCTCTCATTACCCCCATAAATGCTGCGATGTATAGCGATCAACAGCATTTAAGGAAGTCAGTGATAGGGTAAGCACCTGTGGCTGACTTATCGGGACCGCCCCAGCATAGCTGCCGGGGTCCCAATCACTTACAATGACAGGCGGGGGGTTAACCACTTACCTCCGTCCTGTTGGATCGGTGTTCTGTGCATAGAGTCTGCTCTCAGGCAGACTCTATGCACAGATCGCCGATGGAACTGATCTATGCTATCATTTTGTGTGTTTGCAATTCCAGCCATGGTAACTCGCTCCTGCGTAGTGTGAATGGTGTTCTAGGAGAGCTGACCAACCTTGTCTTTTTTTTCTGTGATCTATGCTATGCTATGGCATAGCATTGATCAGTATATGCAATCTAATTATTGCATATTTAACTGAAACTAAAAATGAAAATGTGAAAGAAGTTTTTTTTTAATTAAAAAACCTTATAAAATGAAGCCCAATAAAAGTTTAAAATAAAAATGAAAAAGCAAAAATAAAATAAACATATATATTGTAGCTTGTGGAATTGTACGATCTATTAAAGTAAAATAATATTGTTCCCGCATGGTGAACGGCATAAAAGAAAAAAAGTGGGGAGGGGAGAACAGGATTGCTGATTTTTAAAAATTATATATTAGAAAAAAATTAATAAAAAGCTATCTATATTTTTCTTTTACACTAATATGAAACCAATAAAAACTGGAGATCAAAAAATGAAGCCTCAATTAGCCCGGTAGGTGGAAAAATAAAAGCTTTATGGCTCTTAGAAGGTGAGGAGGAACATGGCTTCAATTTGACCTGGGCAAGGTTTTTTAAAAAATATAAAGTAAATAGTGATGGGGAAATAGGAAGAGACAAAGGGTCAGGGGTTATGTGAAGGATAGAGACTTTGTGAAGGAAGAAGGTGGCAGAGGGACTCCCAAAGCTGGGCAGTTGACCACACACATAAGATGTCAGGTCATAATTACAGGGAGGTGAAAATCTATGAATTATAATTAACAATAACATTCCAATAATAATAATAATAATAATAATAATAATAATACAATAACATCTATATATATATAATTTTTTTTTAAATCCAAAATTGTAAATTTTCGTCAACTCTGCCTCGTTTCCACAATACTGTGGCTTTATTGAGTATTTGATCAATAATATCTGTTGATCAATTTCTGCACAGATAGACTATGTTCACACAACGTCCTAAAAAGAGAAAAGACGTCCTCTATTGCCGCGATTTAACTGACTGCAATGAAATGCATTAAAGTCAATGGAATGATGGATGTCCAATGCACACAATGTATAAAATGACAGGCGTTTTCTGCACGGACGCAAAATAATGATCATGGCAATTATTTTCGGACGTCTATTGCAAACAGTGGACGTTATTTTTTGTTGTTGTTGCTGTTCACCATCCTTTCACCATTTTTACTGTACTATTAAATTCAAGGGACTTTTCAATTGAAGACACAGTCAAAGGCCAATTTGTCCACCTAAACTAGAATAATGTACCAACAGCTGTAATTGTAATTTTCACGCCCCTTGATAAAGCGACCTGTACGCGAAACGTGCGTCGGGGTTATTGGCGCCAGACACACGATGGGTAAGCATCTTATATGTTCATTTCATATAATTGTGGGATTAGTTGGACGAGGCTGTGTGGATACACTGCATGGTTACATACATTGACTTTCTTTGATGTTTACATAATATAGTGGTATATTCCAACATTTTGTAAGATCGAGGTGTCTTGGCTGTCATTTACTACTGGATTCCGTTGGCACTAAAAAAGATTTTTTATGTGATTTTTAATTGTATCAAATAAAATTGTGATATTTAAACTTTAGCTTTGTTGTGGTGTAATTGTTATCTGTTAAAAAGCTAATTAATTACTTGAATTGGACCGGTTACATTATGGTAAATTAACTCTGCAAAGCGGAGACCAGTGTTCATTGATTGTTGTAAGGTCCATTGGAACTACTGTATATAAGCTGTAATTGCACTGACTGGTGGCCAAACAGACGTCATTTTAAACTGAGCTGAAAGAACATAGCCATATTCTGTACATTAATTTGTTCAAGATTTAAACCACATTTCTCCTACTGTAAATAGTGCAGATTTTCTACAGCAATCTACAGCATATACGCTCCATGTGGACATTATCCATAAAATGTATATACATATAGAATTGTGAAAGGACATTATTTTATGTTACACATGTAAGAGATGACAAATTACGACTAGGTGCAAAAATTTGGATTAATTCGGCAGTCTGCAGTGTTGAGCGCTGGGGTGTCATCACTGTAGAGCACTGCACCAATATTTAATAGGATGGGAGCGTTGGCAGGGCAGATCAGTTTACTGGGGGTAGTCTTACCCCCAGTGCAACCATAGTATTGCTCATAGAATTCCCCTATGACTGCAGAAATGTGTACTATCCCATAAAAATGCTTAAATCCCCCTCATTTCCTGTTTGTTTGTTTTTTAAAACATCAAAATGTAAGGGGGGAAAAAATCAGCATCGCCAAATGCAGAAACATCCAAACAATTAAATGATCACATTCCTGACCTCACACATAAGTGCATAAAAGCAAAAGATCGCCAAAGTGCAAAATAATTGTTTTTTTTAGTCACGTAACATCCCAGAAAAATTAAATTAAAAAAATCTCATTAATGCAAGCGAGGTACAAATACCTTACAAAAACGAGCTCTTAAACAGCCCCATAGACCAAAAAATACAAACATTATAAGTTTCAGAGTAGAGCAATTTTCAACACATTGGGGGAGATTTATCAAACTGGTGTAAAGTAGATGTGCCTAAGTTGCCCCTAGCAAACAATCAGATCCCACCTTTAATTTTCCAAAGAGTCTGTGATGAATGAAAGGTGGAATCTGATTGGTTGCTAGGGGCAACTGAGGCAATTCTAATTTACACCAGTTTGATAAATCTCCCCCATTTACTTTTTTTTTTTAAAGTAGTTCTATAAGCAAGGTATCATTATGATCATTCTAACTTGAGGAATATAGATAACACGTCAATTTTACCACATGGCAAATGGCTAGTGATGAGCGAACATGCTCTTCCAAGCTTGGTACTCGATGGTACTCGTTACTCGAACGAGCATCTCGCGATACTTGAGAAAATCTCATCATCAGTTTCCTCTAAGTTTCAGCCGATTTCTCAGCCAATCAACATGCAGGAGACTATTTGGTACATCCTGCGATCACGTGGGACCCATACATGTCGATAGCAGCAATTGGTTGGTTGGCCAGATCAGATGACCCGGCCACATAAAAATCGCAGCAGCCGAGGCTCAGCTCACATGCATGCTGGAAGAGATTAGGGACAGAGCTGCTGCTTGTCAGAGAGAGCGTTAGGGAGGGAATTAGCATTCCAGTAGACAGGGAATACTAGCGAAATAACCAAACAGCCCTTGTAAGGGCTTCAAATCGTTATTTTTTTGTATTACTCCAGACTGCTGTCTGGGACTTGCAGTGCAGCTACCACGATTTCAGCAGCACACTGTGATGATCGGCTGCTGGCAGAAAGGGGACATTAGGTGTTGCATACAGACCCCTAAGAAGTGCTCAGTACTCTTTTATGATTTTGTGGCTGGTGGTGCTGCTGTCATACATTGTATTGCTGTCATGTGTAGTACACCTGCATAGAACTTCACTGCTCATTGTCCTGTGTAACAGGTGCCATAGACCACAGCCCACCACTTACACACAGACTCTATACGACAGCCTTCAAATACTAGTGTGACACTGACCACTAGTATATTTACTTATTTCTGTGTAAGGGGGTGTCACACAGTGAATAAGTGCAGCCACCAACACATTGTATACCACAGCCTCCAAAAACTGGTGGGACCACCAGTATATTTACTTATTTCTGTATTTCTTACTGAAGCCATATCCAAGCTCACTACTGATTGCCCTGTGTAAGGGGGTGTCACACAGTGTATAGGTGCAGCCACCTACAGATTGTATACCACAGCCTCCAAAAAACTAGTGTGACCTGACCACCAGTATATTTTATTATTTCTGTATTTCTCAGTGAAGGCATATCCAAGCTCACTGCCAATTGCCCTGTGTAAGAGGGTGGCATGGCATACAGTATATAGCAGAACTTACCCGCAGATTGTATTTGACAACCTCCAAAAAACAGTCTGACCAGTATATTTTCTTATTTCTTTATTTCTCAGTGCAGCCATATACAAGCTCACTGCTAATTGCCCTGTGTAGGAGGGTGGCATACTATAGCAGCACTTACACTTAGCTTCTGAGGGGGAGGCAAGGTCAGTCACAGGACCAGTTAGAAGAGAAAGAGGGGTGGGCAGAGGGAGAAGCAGGGCCAGAGCAAGTAGATCAGCAACTGTTTCATGGAGTCAAACTCCCGTGCCCAGGCCTAGATGTTGGCAAGTCTGGAGGTTATTTAATTAAACTACGTATGACCGACGGACTGTAGTGTGCAACCTGTGACACACCAGGAACAGCAGGGGAGCAACCACTACCAGCCTAACCACTACCAGCATGCGCAGGCATATGAATGCTAAACACCCTACTCTGTGAAACCAAGGCCGTTCAGTGACTGCTAGTCACTGCACTGTTCCTTCCCCTGTGTCACGTGCTGGCTCTGTCTGCCCCCCCCCCCAGACCCCAGCCTCCAAAAAGCTAGTGTGACCAGTATATTTTCTTATTTCTTTATTTCTTAGTGCAGCCATATCCAAGCTCACTGCTAATTGCCCTGTGTAATTAGCAGTGAGCTTGGTTGCGTGTGACAACGGACGGAACCTGGTGGTGGCTATGCAACTCGGCAGCCTAACGCATGCACCATGCCTGGCCCACGTCTTCAACCTAGTGTTGCTGCGGTTTCTTAAAACCTACGCCAATTTGGCTGACTTGCTCATCAAGGTGCATCGTATGTGTGCGCATTCACTCAAGTCAACCAGGGAAAGTTACCCAAACTGCTACAGTCAAATTCAAAGTCAAATTAAAACTCAAATCAGTGTTGGGGAGAAGTGGTGAGTCACATGATGCAGGGAAAGTTATCCCAACTGCTACAGTCAAGTTCAAAGTCAAATTAAAACTCAAATCAGTGTTGGGGAGAAGTGGTGAGTCACATGATGCAGGGAAAGTTATCCCAACTGCTACAGTCAAGTTCAAAGTCAAATTTCAATTCAAATCATTGGTGGGGAGAAGTGGGGAGTCACATGATGCAGGGAAAATTACCCCAACTGCTACAGTCAAATTCAAAGTCAAATTCAAACTCAAATCAGCAGTGGGGAGAAGTCAAAGTGTTGAGTAAGGCACACGATGCAGGGAAAGTTACCCCAACTGCTACAGTCAAACTCTACTGTGTCAGGCCTAATTTTTGTGAGGTTCCACGCCTGCCTCATCTAAAGGCCGTTAAATGCCACTTTATGGTCTTTTTTTTAATCTTCAATTAAAATTTTCAAATCAAATCGACTTCAATTCAAGTGCTATTTTGGAGGGCTGTCTGGTAATTTTTTGTATCTTCAAGATACACACCACTGTTCAAAGGAACACAGTGAAAATGGTGGATTCCAATTTAGCATTCTCCTTGTGTTGTCCATTTCGAACCATATTAACTGTGGATGTCAACTTGTGGGTGTTCTCTGCCGTCCTTTCATTTTTTAGCTATTTCAAAGGCAGTAGTCAGCTACTGGTCAGTCTATTAATTTAAAAGACAAGTTATAAAGGGGGGAGGCGGGGAGCTGTCTGCTTGTCAGGCACTGGCAACGTTCAAAGGAACAGACTGTGAAAATGGTGGATCCTAATTTAGAATCCTCCTTATGTTGTCCATTTTAAGTCAGCTGCTCGTTAAAGGCCACTTCATGGCCTTTTTTTAATCTTTAATTTCAATTTTCCAATCAAATCAACTTCAATTCGACTAAAAGTTGAATTAATCTTCAACTATTTTGCAGGGCTGTCTGTTCATCTATTGTATCTCCGTGGTGTCAAGCTAAGTTTTTGGGTGGTTCATATGCTACCTTTGTTTTAATGGTTCCCTGTGTTCTCACTGCCATGCTGTGTCAGGCTAAATTTTGGGGTGGTTCATGTTCCCACACAGTGGAATTCCACCCTCCATTGTGGGTTGCCAGATGCCAGAGTGGACGTGGATGTCTACTATCTGTCAAGCACTGGGCCCCTTTGAGGAGTCAACACAGATGGTCAGCAGTGATGCCGCCATCATCAGCCTCACCATCCCGCTGCTGTGTCTGCTTCAAACCTCCCTGCTCAGCCTTTGCCTTTGTCTCAGGAGACGGGGGAAGAACATCCACCGCTAGATAGCCGGCCCACCCTCACATCTGTTTCTCAGCACGAAGTAGAGAAGGAGAAAGAGGAAGAGGAGCAGACTGCTGCCGCGACTGAAGACGGTACCCATGGTCAATCCTTAGCTGTTGAGCGTGTATGACCTGAATCGGAGGAATTGGAGGAGGAGGAAATTGAGAGTCAGCCTATTTAGGAGAGGGAATTCTTGCGTGTTGGGACCCTGGCGCATATGGCTTACTTTATGTTAGTCTGTCTTTCCAGTGACCCTTGGGGTAATTTTTTTTTTACAACAACGATTACTGGCTGTTCACCCTTCTGGACCCTTGGTACAAGCAGAACTTTTCCACTCGTATTCCTGCCAAGGAACGCAGTATGAGAGTGAATCAAGATCAACAGGCACTGGTTCAGAAGCTGAAAATGTATTTGCCATCTGACACAACTAGTGCCAGAGGACATAGTTATGTGGGCCAAAAAGGGGGGGAGAGAAGGGGTGGAGCAGGCCTGCATCCCAGCAAGACTATGTCACCCGTCCCCAGTCTATACAGAGTAGGGGCCTTCAGAAAGATGGTGAGGGAGTATCTTGCTGACCATACCAATGTATAAAATCTGTGGGTAACTGCAGGTATATAGTATATACCACCCTCTTACACAGGACAATTAGCAGTGAGCTTTGATGTGACTGTAGTAAGAAATGAAGAAATAAGAAAATATAGTGGTCACACTAGTTTTTTGAGGATGTTTAATAAAATCTGTGGATAACTGCCGCTATATGGTATATGCCACCCTCTTACACAGGGCAATTAGCAGTGAGCTTGGATGTGACTGCAGTAAGAAATGAAGAACTAAGAAAATATTCTGGTCACACTAGTTTTTGGAGGATGTTTAATAAAATCTGTGGATAACTGCCACTATATGGTATATGCCATCCTCTTACACAGGGCAGTTAGCAGTGATCTTGGATGTGACTGCAGTAAGAAATGAAGAACTAAGAAAATATTCTGGTCACACTAGTTTTTAGAGGTTGTCGTATAAAAACTGTGGGTAACTGCAGCTATATAGTATATGCCACCCTCTTACACAGGGCAATTAGCAGTGAGCTTGGATGTGACTCACCACTTCTCCCCACCGCTGATTTGATTTTGACTTTAACTTGGAGGTGCTGGGCTGCCCTGCCGCTAGCGTGTTGTCAGAGTGGGTGTGCAGCTGGTGGCATCATCATTGTCTTGCATAATTCTTGGGAGGCGAACCTGCTCCCGCTTCTACCTGGGTCACTCTGTCCTCATCGCCATGCGGTGTCTGGCATAATTGTTGGGAGGCTCACTTGCTACCTCACTTTTAATGGTTCTCTGTGTCCTCATTGCCATGCTATGGCAGACCTAATTTTTGAGAGGTTTCACGCCTGCCTCATCTAAAGGCCAGTAACGGACACTTCATGGTCTTTATTTTTTATTTTTTTGTTCAATTTCAATTTTCAAAGCACACTGCAGACATTCACTCCCTAGCTTCTTCTTCCAATTTACGGGGCCTCACGGTACAACGCTATTGAAACAACAGCAGTGTGAACAGGTGATCACGTGGAGAGAATATACAAACTTCATGCAGATCTTGGCCTTGGTGGTATTTGAATCCAGGACCCCAGCGCTACAAGGTTACAGTGCTAACCACTGAGCCACTCAAATTCAAACTCAAATTCAAAATCGAACTCAAATTCAAACTCAAGGCAGGATTGACCAGGTCTTTTTAATAAACAGGCTATCGCACTTGCCCTCTCTTAGATACTGTTTAAAGGATTAAAAGTGTATTCATTCAAATTCTGGGGCCTCTTAAGAAGACTGTATGGTTATTGTTCGTCCCTACCTCCAATGATATGCCTCTCACGCACAACTGCATGAAAATGTGAGGCTAAATCTAGCTATAATCCGGCTATTGTTATTGGATGATTGTATTGTCCATCTTGGCCAGTGGTGTCAGGCTAAGTTTTTGGGTGGTCCATATGCTACCTGTGTTTTGAATGGTTACCTGTGTTCTCACCGCCATGCTGTGTCAGGCTAAATTTTGGGGTGGTTCATATGCTACCTCTGCTTTAATGGTTCTGTGTGTCCTCACCGCCATTCTGTGTCAGGCCCAAATTTTGGGGTGGTTCATATGCTACCTCTGTTTTAATCCTTCACTGTGTGATCACTGCCATACTGTTGCCCATAATTTGACGTAATAGTGCAATTAGGCAGCCTCAGAGGCATCCATGCATGCTTCCCCTGCTGTTTCCTGTCCATTTACGTGGTGTTTCCATCATTTTTTGAGGTTGACAGGTTTTCACACGACCTTCCCTCTACCGAACTACTCTCTACCGAAAAATGCTTGAGTTTCCCATTGACTTCAATTTTGGCATTTATTATGGTCAATTTTGTCGGAAGTGACCCATTTTTCAAACTAATTATTTACAGTTTATCATATATAACACAATGAAAGGAACCAAAAATAAGTACGGCCTCTGTTTGGCATTTCCCCCTAGTATTGATGACATCACTACTCAAGCGAAAATGCCTTCTGTTGGGGGTCCTGAGGCCGGTCCAGACGCTCACTGTGGGCATGAGTAGATGTAAATTAGGACTCCTTATTACATTCCCCCCTGCCAGCTGCAATTTTTTGAAAATAGCCGGACTTCTCCTTTAACCACTAGATGACCCTAGGCGTACCTGTACGTCCAGGGCCGCCTACTGGTGTTCAGAGCGGGGGCGCACAGCATGTAGCCTGGGACCGCGGCTATTAGCGGGCACGGTCCGATCGCTGTGCCCGCTAATTAAGTAATCGGATGCAGCTGTCAAAGTTGACAGCTGCATCCAATTACCTTATGCAGCCCTTCCCTGGTGTCTAGTGGGGTGGATCGCTCCTCCGGGACGTTGTCCTGGAGGAGCGATCCACACGTCTGGCTCGGGCTGGGGTCTTCGCGGTAATGACGCTGATCCTGGCTCGGCACTATACAGCATAGATCTCAATGAGAGATCAGTGTGCTTTTACTAGAAGTCCCCCAGGGGGGCTTCTAGTATAAGTGTAAAAGAAAAAAAAAGTGTTATTAATAAAAAGCCCTCTCCCCTAATAAAAGTTCGAATCCCCCCCTTTCCCCATGTTATAAATAAAAATAAATAAACATGTTTTTAGCGCCATGTGCGTAATCGCCTGAACTATTAACTAATCACAATTATGGTCTCGCACGGTAAACAGCGCAAGCGCAAAAAAATCCCAAATTGCAAAATTGCGCATTTTTGGTCGCATCAAATCCAGAAAAATTCTAATAAAAGCTATCAAAAAGTCGCATATGTGCAATCAAGGTACTGATAGAAAGAACACATCATGTCGCAGAAAATGACCCCTAACACAGCCCGAGAAAAAAGGATAACAGCGTTATAATCCTGGCAATGGAGCGATTTTAACCCCTTCAAGACCGAGCCTATTTGCACCTAAAAGACCAGGCTCATTTTTCAAAATCTGACCTGTCTCACTTTATGCGCTTATAGCTCAGTGATGCTTTAACGTATGCTAGCGATTCTGAGATTGTTTTTTCGTCACATATGGCACTTTATATTAGTGGCAAAATTTGGTCACTACTTTGTGTGTTTTTTGTGAAAAACATCAAAATATCATGAAAAATTGAAAAAATTAGCATTTTATGAACTTTGAAATTCTCTGCTTCTAAAAAAAGAAAGTTGTATTACATAAATTAGTTACTAAGTCACATTACCAATATGTCCTCTTTATTCTGACTTCATTTCATAAACATATTTTACTTTTTTAGGGTGTTACGGGGGTTAGAAATGTATCAGCAAATTACCACATTTTCGTGAAAGTTTCCAAAACTGATTTTTTTAGGGACCAGTTCTTATTTTAAGTTGATTTAGGAGGTTTGTATACTGGAAACCCCCATAAGTGACCCCATTTTGGAAACTAGACACCTTAAAGAATTAATCTAGGGGTATAATGAGCATTTTAACCCTACAGGGGCTGGAGGAAAGTATTCACCATTAGGCTGGGTTCACACTATGTATATTTGAGGCTGTATTTGTGAGGCTGTATAGCAACCAAAACAAGGAGTGGATTGAAAACACAGAAAGGATCTGTTCACATAATGTTTTAATTGAGTGGATGGCCGTCATTTAATGGCAAATTTTTGCTGTTATTTTAAAACAACGGCTGTTATATTGAAATAATGAAAGTTATTTACCGTTATATGGCGGCCATCCACTCAATTTCAACATTGTGTGAACAGAGCCTTTCTGTGTTTTAAATCCACTCCTGGTTTTGGTTGCTATGAGGACCTGACTTGAGGACCAAATACTGCCTGAAATATACGTAGTGTGAACCCAGCCTAAGGCTGTAAAAAAATGAAAAATTTAAATTTTCCAATAATATATACATTTAGATTAAAGTTTCTCATTTTCAAAAGGAACATGAGAGAAAAAGCACCCCAAAATTTGTAACACATGTTCTCTTGAGTACCCCATTTTGGAAAGTACACCCCTCAAAGAATTCATCTTGGGGTAGGATGAGCAATTTGACCCCACAGGTGTTAGAGGAAAGTATTCAAAAGTAGACAGTAAAAATGAAAAACTCAAATTTTCCCAATAATATGTTCGTTTAGTTTGAAATTTTTCAATTTCACGAGGAACAAGAGAAAAAAAGTACCCCAAAATTTGTAACGCAGGTTCTCATGAGTACAACGGTACCTCATATGTCGGTATAAACCACTGTATGCGCACACATCAGGGCTCAGAAGGGAAGGAGCGCCAATTAGCTTTTTCAATGCAGATTTTGCTGAAGAAGTTTCTGAGCGCAAGGTGGGTTTGCAGTGCCCCTGTAGTGCCAGCGGAGTAAAATCTCGCCATAAGTCACCCCATTTTGGAAAGTGCACCCCTCAAAGAATTCATTTTGGTGTGTGGTGAGCATTTTGACCCCACAGGTATTAGAGGAAAGTATTCAAAAGTAGACAGTAAAAATGAAAAACTCGAATTTTTCCAATAATATGTTCCTTTAGTTGGAAATTTCTCAATTTCACGAGGAACAGGAGAGAAAATTCACCCCAAAATCTGTAACGCAGGGTCTCCTGAGTAGAACGGTACCCCATATGTGGGCATAAACCACTGTATGGGCACACAGCCGGGCTCAGAAGGGAAGGAGGGCCAATTAGCATTTTCTCTGCAGATTTTTCTGAAGAAGTTTCTGAGCACCAGGTGCATTTGCAGCGCCCCTGTAGTGTCTACAGAATAGAATCCCCCCAAAAGTCACCCCATTTCGGAAAGTACACCCCTCAAAGAATTCATATTGGGGTAGGATGAGCATTTTGGCCCCACAGGTATTAGAGGAAAGTATTCAAAATTGGCCAGTAAAAATGAAAAACTTGAATTTTTCCAATAATATGTTGGTTTAGTTTGAAATTTCTAAATTTCACAAGGAACAGGATAAAAAATGTACCCCAAAATCTGTAACGCAGGTTCTCAACGGTACCCCATATGTAAGCATAAACCACTGTATGGGCACACAGCAGGGCTCAGAAGGGAAGGAGCGCCAATTTGCTGGAGCAAAACCGCAGCTAGTAATGGTTATTAGACTAGCGCAGTTACTAAAATACAATAAAAAAAATTAGATTACAGGTAATGTGGGGTGGTTCCGGGTAATCTGGGGTGGTTCCGGGTAATCTAGAGGTGGTTTCGGGCAGTCTGAGGTGGTTACGGGCAGTCTGGGGTGGTTACGGGCAGTCTGGGGTGGTTACGGGCAGTCTGGGGTGGTTACGGGTAATCTGGGGTGGTTACGGATAATCTGGGGTGGATACGGTCAACATGGGGTGGTCACAGGCAACCTGCTGTGGTTACGGCAACCTGGGGTGGTTACAGGCAACCTGGTGTGGTTAGAGGCAACCTGGTGTGGTTAGAGGCAACCTGGGGTGGTTATGGGCAACGTGGGGTGAATACGGACAACCTGCTGTGGTTACAGACAATCTGGTATGGTTACAGGCAACCTGCTGTGGTTACGGACAATCTGGGGTGGTTGCGGACAATCTGGGGTGGTTACAGGCAACCTGCTGTGGTTACGGATAAACTGAAGTGCTAATAGGTAATCTGAGGTGGGTACCTGTAATCTGGCGTGGTTACGGGCAATCTGGAGGGGGTCACTGGCAATTTGGGGTGGTTAGAGGCAAGGTGCAGTGTTCAGAGGCAAGGTGCGGTGGTCAGATGCAAGGTGCGGTGGTCATAGGCGATGTGCGGTGGTCATAGGCGACGTGCGGTGGTCATAGGCGACGTGCGGTGGTCATAGGCGACGTGCGGTGGTCATAGGCGACGTGCGGTGGTCATAGGCGATGTACGGTGGTCAGAGGCGACGGGCGGTGGTCAGAGGCAAGGTGCGGTGGTCAGAGGCAACCTGCGGTGGTTGCGTGCAATCTGGGGGGTTACATGTAATCTGGCATGATTACGGGCAATCTGGGGTGGTTATGCCCAACCTGCGGTGGTTATGCCCAACCTGCGGTGGTTAGGGGCAACCTGGAGGGGTTACAGACAATCTAGAATTGTTACGGATAGAGTGAAGTGCTTATAGCTAATCTGGGGTGGTTACATGTAATTTGGGGTGGTTACAGGCAATCTGGGGTGATTACGGACAATCTGGAGGGGGTCACTGGCAACGTGCGGTGGTTACGGGCAACGTGCGGTGGTTACGGGCAACGTGCGGTGGTTACGGGTAATCTGGGGGGTTACGTGCAATCTGACGTGATTACAGACAACCTGGGGTGGTTACGGGCAACGTGCGGTGGTTACGGGCAACCTGCGGTGGTTACGGGTAATCTGGGGGGGGGTTAGGGGTAATTTGGGAGTAAACTGTAATTATTACTATAATAAAAAGTGTGTGTTTTATTTTTTTGTATGTTTGTCACTTTTTGTACTTTATACATTCATTTTCACTGTATTACTATGATTACTGTGATATTTTCTATCACAGTAATCATAGTTCAGTGACAGAGACCAAATTGGTCTCTGTCACTTTAAATTTTCAGAGCTTGGCTGGTTGTGGAGCGCATGCGCACTTCAGAACCAGCCAGGACGTCGAGGAGGAAGGAGCTCCGTGGATCCGGTGAGTATATGGGGAAGGGGGGGTGACTGGGGGACGGGGGTGACAGGGGGGGTGGGGGGCGACTTGGGGGGTGGGGGGACATCACTTTTTATCCCCTGTCACCAATCATTCATGGTGACCTGGATAAAAAGTGCCGGCCTTTTAGGCACAAGGAGGAAAAAACGAAAACGCAAAAATTTAAATTGGCCTGTTCCTCTAAGGGTTAATAGAAACATAAAAGTGTATATAAAAAAAAATAAAATAAATAAACAACAACCTTAGACATAGACTTGGACTGGACAGTCGGAAAAACACAGAGACATAAGAGGGGGGAAATTAAGCAGACATTTTAAAATATTTATCCTATGGGGAACAAATCATGTAGAACTTATCTAAAGTGATCTGTATTATATATATCAACTCTAGCAGTGGAGGAGTTGAACAGTTTTTGTAGTATTTAGCCAACAGGCATTTAGCTGCCTTAAAGAACCGGCCTAGCAGTGTTTATGTAGTTTTTTTAGGGGATGTTTAGTATATAGACGAAAAAGTGCCGATTTTTTTGTAACCAGTATTTCCAGCCCAAAAAAAAAAAAAACAGCTTTTGTGGGGGTGGGGGAAATACTGCTGGAAATAGTAATCGAAATAACAGTATGTGAACATAGCTTAAGAATGTAGTCTTCGCATCAAGAACCTTGAATTACCTTGATATAGACAAAGCAAATTCTTTCTCTCTTAGAGAATCTTTTTATGGTATGCATATCAATAATATACAGGAGTTCATTGTTTTTCTTGTTATGGTATACAAAGTTTTGTTCATACATTGGGTTGAGATGTTTGTACCAAGCAGTTTATATTAAGGGGTGTGTATTCCTATTTCATTAGGTTATCCTCATTGATCTGGATAGCAGACAAAAAGCTGGTCAGTAACTGGGGTGTGACGCTGCTCCAGACACCGATTAGCTGAGCAGGCTGTCTATCAGCAAGGACAAGCATTTTCTCCAAAGTTGTGACGTCATCACAACTCAGGGAAAAATGTCTTCCAGCGGGGTCCCGAAGCCGGTCCTGCCACTCACCGCAGGCACGCGGAGAGGTTAGTTATGACTCCTTACTACTTCCCCCCCCCCCCCCTTGCTGGCTGCCATTTTTTTTTTAAATGGCTGGACTTCTCCTTTAGAGCAGCTGCCCTTATATGTTGGGAGTATGTCCATCAACACACTTGATGTTTGTATCCAAAGGCAACTAGGAATGTATAACTATAGGCCCTTATTATAAATCTTAGCATCAGGGAAAGTGCTGTGCTAATTTCTGAGCATACACTAAAGCAAATGTACCAGTGGTATAATCATGAATAGGCCAGTGCCAGCCTTGGTCCTTTTTTTTGAACTGCGGCCCGATTGCAGCACACAGCGTCAGTCTATTACTGAGCACCAGCGCATCTTGAAGCACTGGAGGCAGACCGGCCTACCCCCAGTGGGAGGACACTCCCTTCCCTCTATGATGTGGCTCCTCTGTGACCAACGCCGGTAAAAAACAGAAAAGTGATATACCACTGGTTCATTCGTTTGAAATAAAAAAAACGCACACTGTAGAAAATGTCATTAACAAATAAATACTGGTTTTGTAACCCAACAGCACTCATCATCTAGGAGTGGTTTAGAAATACTCCTTTAACAATTTTTTCAAATGCGTTTTGGATATCTTTATTTCTTAAGCTGTATATGATGGGGTTCAAGAGAGATGTAATACAGGTATAGAACAGTGACAGAAGCCATTCCTTATCAGCTAACAGATTAGACTTTGGACGCATATACATAAAGCTACCGCTTCCATAAAATAACACGACAACAATAAGGTGAGATATACATGTAGATAAAGGTTTGCTTCTCCCATGTCCATTAGGAATATTCAAGACTGACTTTAGGATGTAGAGATATGAGACACATATTAAGAAGAAACAACCAAGCATTAGGAAACCACCCACAACAAAAACAGTAGCTTCATTCGGAAAGGTATCAACGCAGGAAATCTTCAATAAAGGTGTAATATCACAGAAGTAATGTTTGAGGACATTGGTGCCACAAAAGGACAACCTAAAAGTGTTTACGGTATGAATTGCCCCATAAATGCCTCCACTTACCCAGGTCCCAGCAACCAGACGATAGCAAAAACCTTTACTCATAATAACTGAGTATCTCAATGGATTACATATAGCAACGTATCGGTCATAAGCCATTGTGGCCAGCAAAGTAGACTCAGAGGCTGCCAATGAGAGGAAGACAAATAACTGGACAATACATGCCGGTAAGGAAATTGCTAAATTTTCTATAAACACATTGACAAGCATTTGTGGCACTATCGTAGAGGTATAGCAGATGTCTAGAAATGAAAGATGTCGAAGCAGGAAATACATTGGCGTCTGAAGACGAAGATCTATTTTTGTGATAATAATAATAATCATGTTCCCTTTTAGTGTTAAAATGTAAACAATCAGGAAAACAGTAAAAAACAAGCTTTTAAATTTCATAGACCCATCAAAAGCACATAGATAGAAGCCATTAAATGCTGTTAAGTTGGCCATGTGAAGAAAAAATTAAAGAGTCTTGAACAAAAAATGACCTGTTGGCAAATAAGTTGCATAGTTAATTAAAGTGTAACTGTCGTTATATTTCAAAATGTAAATTAGCCGTAGATGTGAAATAAAGCAAGTTTGAAATATACATTCATTTTTTGTTGTTGTTATTGTGCTGTAACACAAAGCTGAACTTACCAGGAAGCCAGGTCCAGTCTCCTGAAGGCAGATATTTTGACTTGTGCTGGTTGAAAAAAACAGACTAAACACAGGAATTCCAGCCAGTACAGAGAGTCACGGCTCAGTGTGTCCTTCCGTCACATGACTGCCTTCTCTCTGTGAGCTCGGATGGCCTTGGAAACACTGGACTTCCTATTTTTTGAAGGAAAAAAAAGAGTCAGAAAAGAGAAAGTGTTGTGTTCTCCATGATAACAAAAAAAAAAAAAAAATAATAATAATAATAATAATGAATTTAAATTGCAAACGTGCTTTATATCACATCTACTGCTGATTTAGGTTTTGAAAGTTATAACAACAGTGACACTTTAAGGTCCAGGTCCATTATATATAACATCTAATACTTTTCTTCTACTGCATCATTCCAAACATGAACCTATCTTTAAAATACAAAATAGAATTTCTGTAAGATGCAAATAAAACCTTGTTTCATAATAAACAGTTAATTGATACATAAATAGGATTATTAGTAATGTCTTCAGGATTATTCAAATTATTGGCAAAAATCTGCTTTGACATATGGTGTGACTAATGTAGTGTTGTTGAAAATCACATGTTTAGCAGCAAGAAGTTATTATAAACTACTTACGTATTATACATATGTTATGTGAATTACAGGCTAGTGACGTTTGAGCCACAGTTTATTTGATAGCAATGACTGTTTTTATATGCATGAACTCTATATACAGATACATTGAATTATCTGTGGAATACAAAATAATTGAAGTCTTCAGATTCTCACCGGCTTCCGCTCTCAAGGGTTTCCTAGTTAATCAGCAATTGCATAAAAGAAATATCAAATAAAAATATTGCCCTTTTCAGCATAAATTTCTTTGTGCTTTATGAGAAATAGCAAAAACTGTAAGGCTATGTTCCCACATGTCTTTTTTACGTGAAAAATGCCCATCTTTGGATAAAGACAAATGTCATTAATGATCCTGATGTTGGTTGTTTATCGGTATTGATGGACGCCAATAGCATTATTTGTGGCCGCCATTGCCTATACACAGCTGTCATTTCGCGCTAAAATGATGGCCGTCCGGAAAGATGGCCATCATTGTTACATAGTGGGAAAAGTTTCCATTTGGGGGATTTTACACTCATTTAGTTTTCAGGACGAGGCCTGAAGTGGCCCTCATAGGAAGAAGTACGACATGGAGAGAAAGGAGCTGTTGCACATCACACCTATGGCTGACACTAATGCCAGAATATATTTAAAAACCAACGCCAGGATGTTGGTATATAATTTGATTAAACCATATTGCCCCATGTACCACGTGCCGGTCTCCTGGTTCACATGGGTCCCTACACTAACTCCACACTGTGTCGGTCAGCGACCGCCAACCCCGCAAAGCGTGCACAAACAGGGAAGGAAGGCCATGGAAAGGCCCTGCAACCCCAATGTCACAAGACCAAACCCAAAGTGCCCCCCCCCCAAACCCAGCAGGCACCACCGGCGGAGAAAGCTGCCGCCAAACAACACAAGTGTGAATGTGGTATTGTACTCACCATTACTGCTGCAGGTTGAATGGGAATGATAGGAGGTACTGACATGTGAGCACAGGTGTATTCTGCTAATTTGGGTCATGTGGGTCTTACAAAGGGGAGTGCCAACTGCTCAGAAAAGGGAGAAAAATAAAATACAACATGGAGAGACAGGAGCTGTTGCACATCACACCTATGGCTGACACTAATGCCACTCGGCTATATTTCAAAAACCAACGCAAGGATGTTGGTATATAATTTGATCAAACCATATTGCCCCATGTACCAGGTGCCGGTCTCCTGGTTTACATGGGTCGCTACACTAACCCCACACTGTGTTGGTCAGCAACCGCCAACCCCCCAAAGCGTGCACAAACAGGGAAGGGAGGCCATGAAATGGCCCTTCAACCCCAATGTCACAGGACCAAATCCAAAGTGCCCCCCCAAACCCAGCAGGCACCAATGGCGGAGAAAGCTGCTGCCAAACAACACAAGTGTGAATGTGGTCTTGTACTCACCATTACTGCTGCTTCAGGTTGAATGGGAAAGATAGATGCTCACATGTCAGTACCTCCTATCATTCCCATTCTATCTGCAGCAGTAATGGTGAGTACAAGAGCATGTTCACACTTGTTATGTTTGGCAGCAGCTTTCTCCGCCAGTGGTGCCAACTGGTTTTTTTTTTGGGGGGGGGGGGGGCACTTTGGGTTTGGTCCTGTGACATTGGGGTTGCGGGGCCATTCCATGGCCTCCATTCCCTGTTTGCGCACGCTTCGCGAGGTTAGTAAGGATGACTTCTCATCGGCCAATTACAGCAATTTCCCCGGTTTCCGGGACCGGACCCCGGCACTAAGCTGTAATTGGTGCTGTCCGAGACAGCACCAATCACAGCAGTGCCCGGGCATAACCTGCCCGTGTATCCGGCCCCCAGATCGCCTGTGATTGGCCGGCAACCACTAGCTGGCCAATCACGGGCGATCTTTACTACTACTCCCATCATCTCCTTCTCTGCTAGCCGGAATCAGCTAGCTGAGAAGGAGATGATGGGAGCAGCGTGCGGTGAGCCTGGCGCCAGGTGCGGTCCTGTGGCATGCCGGGCGCCGGGTGCCTTCTCCCCCATGCTGCCTCCTCCTCCCCCTTCCCCCCGTGCTGCCTCCGTTACAGGGAGATCAGCGAGCGGTTCCCTGCTGCTCGCTGACCTCCCTGTGTTGTCTCCTTCTCCCCAAGGCCCCCATCGCCTCCCCCCCCCTCCGGGATACCTCCTCCTGGCCGGTGAACGGTGCCTCTGCCTCCTCCCCGTGTGCTGCTGCCGTCGCCAAGGTGCTGGTGCTGCCCTCTGCTCCCTCCATGCTGCTGCTCCCTCCATGCTGCCACCCTCCCTCCCTCCATGCTGCCATCCTCCCTCCATGCTGCCACCCTCCCTCCATGCTGCCACCCTCCATACTGCCTCCCTCCATGCTGCCACCCTCCGTCCCTCCATGCTGCCACCCTCCCTCCCTCCTTGCTGCCACCCTCCCTCCATGCTGCCACCCTCCCTCCCTGCTGCCACTCTCCCTCCCTCCATGCTGCCACCCTCCCTCCATCCTTGCTGCCACCTTCCCTCCCTCCATGCTGCCACTCTCCCTCCCTTCTTGCTGCCACCCTCCCCCCTCCATGCCTGCCACCCTCCCTCCCTCCATGCTGCCACTCTCCCTCCCTCCTTTCTGCCACTCTCCCTCCCTAGGATGCCTGGGACGCCCCAGGACTAGGCCCCAGGAAGCCCCACAAGTCCCCTCAAGTGACCCCGCCCCGTATGAACCACAGATTCCTGAGTTCGTTGGGGTCACTTGTGGGGGGTTTTCAATGTTTTGGCAGCACGGGGGCTCTGCAAACCCTTTGTCCTCCATTCTGGCCAAATCCAGCTTCCAAAATCCAAATTGCGCTCCTTCCCTTTGTAGGCTTTCCGTGCGCCGGATTTGCACTTTGTGTCCACATGTGGGGTACTCCTGTAATCGGGAGAAATTGCTCTACATGATTAGTGGTTTATTTTTTCTTTTAACCCCTTGTGCACATGAAAAATTTAAAGTTACACCAAAGTTTTAGTGTAAAAAATTACATTTTTCATTTTCACGGCACATTGTTCCACATTTGTGCCTGTCACCAGTGGGGTCCATATGCCCACTATACCTCTTGTTACAATCTTTGAGGGGTGTAGTTTCCATAATGGGGTCACTTGTGGTAGGTTTACAATGTTTTGGCAGCACGGAGGCTCTGCGAATCCGACATGGCCTTCGTCCTCCCTTCTGGCCAAATCCGGCTTCCAAAATCCAAATTGCGCTCCTTCCCTTTGGAGGCTTTCCGTGCACCGGCTTTGCACTTTGTGTCCACATGTGGGGTATTTTTGTACTCGGGGGGGAAGTTTCTCTACAAGTTTTAATTTTTTTTTTCCTTTTAACCCCTTGTCAACCTGAAATATTTAAGGCTAGACCAAGTTTTAGTGTAAAAAAATAAAAATTTTCAATTTCACATTGTGTCTGTCACTAGTGGGGTCCATGTGCTCACTATACCCCTTGTTACATTCCTCAAGGGGTCTAGTTTCCTAAATGGTGTCCCTTTAGGGGTGTTTGTTAGGTTTTGGCACCCCAGAGCCTCTGTCAACCAGAAGTGGTACTTTGAAAATTGGGCAATTGTAAGGAGGCTTCAAAATTCACTAGGCGCTCCTTTGTATCTGAGGCTTGTGGTTACGTCAAATAGCGTAATAGGGCCACATATCGTATATTTCTATAAATTGCAGACATGGGGTGATAAAAATTGGGGTGCATTTCTCTGGAAATAGGTTTTCTTTTAAGAGAGATATTGGATCACAATATAATTTCTGCAAAGAAAATTGAAATTTTCAATTTTCTAACACACTTGGCTTTTATTTCTGTGATTCACCTAAAGGGTTAAAAAAAACTTTCTGGAATTGATTTTGAACAGTGTGGGGGGTGCAGTTTATGAAATGGGGTGCTTTGTGGGGCTTCATAATATACAGCCCCGTTAAATCCACTTCAAACGTTAACTGGTCCCTTGAAAAATCTGATTTTGAAATTCTTGTGAAAATTTGGAAAAATGCTGCTAAACTTTGAAGCTTTCTATTGTCTTAAACAATTGAAGGCAAGTTTAATAAATGCCGCCAACATAAAGTAGACATGTTGCTAATGCTATTTCATATCTAATTTATGTGGCATATCCATTGTCCTTACAAGCACAACATTTCAAAGTTAGAAAAAATTCAATTTTTCTCAATTTTTTTATGTTATTTTGGGGGTTTTCAACTCAATTTTACTAGAAATAAAAAGTACAATATGTCACGAGAAAACAAACTCAGAATCAGCAGGATAGGTAAAAGCATCCCAAAGTTATTAATGGATAAAGTGACAAATGTCATATTCCTGAAATTTGCTCCGGTCCTTAAGGCCATTTTGGGCTCCTTCCTTAAGGGGTTAAAGATTGTGCCAGCATGAAGCGACAGCTCTCTTCTACATGTAGTAACAGAGGGCCACCCGGTATAACAGGAGATTGGCTCCCAATAATCTGTTATACAGGCAGTGCCACACTGAGACACACAGCAACATATCGGTGCGACCAAAAGTACACTGCGAAACCAGAAAAAAAATTAAATGTGTGGTGTAAAAAATTTTTTTTAAATCTTTTTTCTTTAATTTAGGGAGGTTTTGTGTTTACACCATTTGCTCTAGGGTAAAACTGACTTATTATGCATGTTTCTCAAGTTGTTATGATTACAACGATATATAATTTGTGTAACTTTTAATTTAATTTGATGGCTTTTAAAAAATGTAAACATATTTTTTTTTTTTAAATAAATGTTCCTTAACCCCTTAAGGTCAAAGCCAATTTTCATTTTTGCGCTTTTGCTTTTTCCATTTTATGTTTAAAAGTCCATAGCGCTTGCATTTTTTCACTTAGAGACTTATATGAGCGCTTATTTTTTGCAAAACCAATTGTACTTTGCAATGGCAGGCATTATTTTTCCATAAAATATGCTGCGAAACCGGAAAAAATCATTTGCGCCTTCAAATTGAAAAAAAAAAACGAAATTGTTTTGATTTCGGGGAGTTTTGCATTTATGCCGTTCACCCTGGGGTAAAACTGACTTGTTATGCATGTTCCTCAAGTCGTTACGATTACAACGATATATAACATGTATAACTTTTATATTATGTGATGGCTTTTAAAAAATTCAAACCATTGTTAACAAATATATGTTCCTTAAAATCGCTCTATTCCCAGGCTTATAGCGCTTTTATCCTTTGGTCTATGGGGCTGTGTGAGGTGTCATTTTTTGCGCCATAATGTGTTTTTTCTAACAGTACCTTGATTGCGCATATATGACTTTTTGATCGCTTTTTATTACATTTTTTCTGGATTTGATGCGACCAAAAATGCGCAATTTTGCGCTGACGCCGTTTACTGTGCGAGATCAGGAATGTGATAAATTAATAGTTAGGGCGATTACGTGTGCGGCGATACCAAATATGTTTATTTATTTGTTTATTTATTAATTTATATTTATAAAATGGGAAAAGGGGGGTTATTTGGACTTTTTTACTTTTTACTTTTTTTTTTACATCAACTAGAAGTCCCCCTGGGGGACTTGTATATCCACAGCAATGATCTCTCATTGAGATCAATGCTGTGTATATACACAGCAAAGATCGATTAGATCGGTCATAGATTGCTATGGCCTGCTGCAGGCCATAGCAATCTATTGCCAAGCCGGGATCAGCGTCATTGCGACGCTGAGTGCCGGCCCGACCAGAAGAACAGATCTCCCCCCTGCGATCGCATCGCGGGGGGGAGATCCGTGCCACTAGACACCAGGGATGTTGTGCATAAAGCACTTCAATGCAGCTGTCAGGTTTGACAGCTGCATTGAAGTGCTTAATTAGCCGGCGCGGCAACGGGACCTAATAGAGGCACTGCCCGGCTGCACGTGTCAGCCGGGATCAGCGCCGCTCAGAGCGGGGTCCCGGCGGGGCCCCGCTCTGAACACCCCCCGCGGCACCATGACGTACCAGGTACGTCATGGGTCGCTAAGGGGTTAAAATTGCTCTATTACCATGCTTATAGCTAGGGATGAGCGAACTTTTGAAAAGTTTGGTTTGAAAACGAACCTTGCTATAACGGCTGAGTAATTGCAGCTACAATAGTGGGAGTCTGATAGGGTATAGTTCTGTTTAGTTGCAGTTGCTATTACAATGAAAAAAGTGGAAAAAATCTAAGTGCAAAAATAGTGAAAAAAAATTAGCCAAGGTGTAAGTGATCACACGGGACATAGGACACAAAGTTCCTTGGACCCAGTAGGGTGGCAAACAGATATTTGACAGTGGAACCAGCAGCAGTAATAGTACTGTATTGGACCCAGTATGGTTGAGAAGAGACTATTGGAGGAGGTGGCACCACTTGATTGCACCCAGGCCAGTATGGTTGAGGACAGACAATTGACGGATGAGTGGGATGTTCAGCCTTTGAGAGGTGGACTGGGAATCCTTGCTGATGATGTTGTTCAGAGCACTTTCCAGAACACGGACAAGTGGGATGATTTCGTTGATCCCATAGTTATGCCTGCTCACAAACAGAGTCACGTCCTCAAAAGGGATCAACAATTGGCAGGAAATGTTCGAAGAAACCTGTGCACTATGAGGTTTATCACATGTACCATACAAGGTGTATGACTCAGCCCTCCCTGCTGCACTGCAGAGACAATGTTCCTTCCATTGTGGACTACAACTCAGGACTAGGCAAATATCCCTCCGGGAAGGACTTGGCCAAGGGGTGGCTCCTGTAGGGAAACCACAAAAACTACCCTATTAAGTGGCCCTATAAGTCAATGTAATGACAAGGGAAAACCAAGGCCAGGTATCCATCCACAGACAGCTGTTTCGGGGTGTTGCCCCTCATCAGTGTGGAGCAGGATTCTGGCTAGGTGGGAGCAACGCCTAGTAGAGCCATAAGAGAAACAGATCACTGATCTCAGTTGTGGTTGCCTGGGAGTTCATATACCTGCTGTGGTCTAGTGATGTCTAGAGAATCTCCATATTCTCTGTTTCCTGGTGCCCTTCTGCCTGATTTCTACACCATGGAGCGCTGTTTATTTTTGTATTGTTGGCAAATTTGTCCTTTGTTCAATGTCACTGCAAAAGTCACAGCATTTTTGTCATTTGGTTTCAACTCCTGAAGTTGGAGCACTTTGTGTGGTTTACAACATAGATGTTTCTGTAAGATATGCCATAATGTGGTTGATGGCACCTTTAGTTGCAGATTAGTCAGCCTCTAGGTTTACACTTGTAGAAAATGGCGTTGGCACCTGTAGTTTATGGCTCGCCGCAATAGGATGACATCAGAGGGTTTCTTTATAAAATGGAGATTTATTGCTTCTTCTTTAAAAGTAGTGGAAGTTACAGAAATGAATATAAAAGAATATCAGAGAAACGTCTTACAGTCTTTAGTGTCTAGTGTCCATATGAGAGTCCTATGAAGTGAAGGGTTTGTCTTACAAATCGTCACGAGCTTCAGGCAGCTGTTGCTTCACTCAAGCATCCTGGGAGACATTCCTTCCTTCACGCTTCCATCATGGATTCCTCACGCTTACATCACAACCTTCTCCTTGAAGGCTCTGGATCCTTCTTGTGACATAGGGCTCATACCTTCTGTACAGCCCTGATCCAACCAACCTCCATCTTGGTAACTCCCATCTTATATAGGTTCATGACTCACTGTCAATGTCATGTGTGGGCGTGTTCATTATACTTGAGTGTTTGTGTCTGCACATATATGACCATAACAAATATAGAACTCTTTCTCTATACATCAGCATAACCTGTTTCCACTCATGGATGTATAGTTATCGTGCTGTGTACAGCATTAACACCCTACATAGTTATGGATCCGTGAATAGTGCTGTGTACACTTATGTATCTATTTCCAACTTATACACGTCTCCTTAGTATAGAATATGATATTATGATGTCAGTATTACAATCACTTTATACAGTGAATAGTGTTGTGCTATTATGGTGAGGTCAGCAGTATATATATGACTTACATTATATTATACCAAGATATTGTTCATTGTAAAACACATCATATTTAACATTTCCCCCTCTTGAGGATGAAATACATTGTATTGACTCCTCAAAGTATCAAGACTTTCCAATGAACAATACCTTTTATACATTAGAGATCACGGAATCTTCTTTCTTCATTCTTCTTATAAACACACAGACAACGTCTATCACTTTAATAACAAGTCTATGGAAATTATCACTTTACCCATAATAGATTTGTAGCATTTAAATTATTATGTTATGAGAAACTGTGATTTGATTTTATAAAAAGATAGAATTCTAGCTAGGCCTAGTCTAAAAAATGTATCTTCTTGTCTTCATCTGGATCCATGGAAACCTGGAATGGTTCAGATGACTTTACTCTTCTTGGTGTAGCTAAGTCTTTAGGTTATACATTCCTTTGTTGTTAATTAATCAGAATTTGATTGCCAAAGTCTTTTGAAAAATAATTCCTTCGCTGAAAAAGTAAACAACAAAATGAATGTCTTGATATTATCCCTCATGCAATAATCCATCTTTTTTCCTTTGCATGGTAAAGAGTCATTGAGTCTTTGTCTCTCTGGAATTGAAGCTGTCAGCTGACACCTGCTAGGCTACTGAAAAAAACACATAAAGAGTTAGCACTTCTTGACCCCCTTTGTTTGTGCAAACGACTTCCTCATTTCATCTGACTTCTGTAGTCTTTACAAGGGTCTTCTTTAACTCTGTAATGTCAGTACCTAGAGCAGACATCTTGTAACATAACACAGTCATTTCTCATCCAGATTGTGGAGATAAAGATTTAGCTTATAGCACAAAGTCCATTGTTCTCAGACTTTAGGAGCAGTCTTTTCCAACAACTCGCTGAGGATGATAGAATCTTGTATAACTTACACTTGATAAAAGCATAGTCCAGCAACCATCACTTACATATGCCATCTTTTGTCCTTTGCCATCATGACCACTGGAGGAGATTTAATGAAATGAACAAAGTCTTTTAAAACTCACTTGTAGGCTTGCTGTTAGCGGAAGAGGATTGTGCAAACTTTCAGCTTCCCTCACACTCTGCCCACTCGACTTCCGGTCATGGCATCTGTAGTTGGCTTGACATAGTTAAAAATGTAACAAACAAAAGAATGTCAATCATGAAGATACTTTAGCATAGTCCCAGGATAGATCACCTGAAGAAAGTTCAATAGCCATCTAGAAGCTTGTGGTACTAGAAGTCTCAGCATGCCAGTTGATCAAAGAAAAGAATAGTAAAACAGTCCATGATTTATCTGTTCCCTTCAAGTGCTTTACTTGGATAAGAATTACAGCTCAGTCTCTTTCTCTGGCTACTGATCAACGCTGGAAAAAATCAAAAATCTATACAAAAATTCTAGGCTTTGATGTCTTGATTGAAGATCTACTTTTTCTTCCCTATCCTACACCAAAAACTTGGTGATTATTACCATCCTATGATAATCACAGTGTACCATAGCATATCACTCTATTTTACCTTAACTATTCCCATATCCATTTTACTCAAAAACTTCATTTACTAGAATGTTCATGTATGTATTCAGTAAGAATAGAATATGGTCTTGCAATAGTTAGATCACTTTAAATTATCTTTAAGTATGAATTTCAATATGACTTGGTGTCCTTATACCTAAAGATGTTTTCAACATTATTCGGATAGAATAAATAACAGAATGTTTCATTCAATGAATATGTCACCAAGATAATACTATCAAAAGTCCAGACTATTGTAACCATATTCAGTGAAGAAGCATTACCACAATTTACCAAAAATATAGTTTGAATGTTTTTACCTTTAAAAAACACCATTCCTAATCAATGAAACAATATTATTGTTATAGACCTTGTTTTGTTAAAAGTCAGTGTGCTTTCACATGTTCTTATATTATATACTACTTCCTTTATTTACTGGAACACTATCACCACATGTATTTGCTATATTTATAATTAATACCGCAATATAATATTATTGACCTTCCATAACCACCATATTTGTATGAGTGAATGAAATATTTTATGTGATATGTCTTGCTATTCTTGGCAGACAGTTATCTTCTTGTAACCTGAGGCAAACATCAGTAGTATCGTAGTTCTAATGAGAACACATTAAAAATAAACATACCCAAATGAAACATAAGGTTGTGTGTATATATGTGTGTGTATATATTCATACTGTTATCAAACACATATGCTCGTAGATATATGCACACACTGTGTGTTCACACATTTGTGTTTGTGTATTGGACTTCTCAACTGAAAGAACTGAAATGACACCATCAAATAGTCCTGTAAGAAACTGAAACAACATTTGTTAAAGAATGAACTTAAACTTCTGATAATGACATATTTATAATGACATGATTAAATATAACCCCTAAACCATTATGTATCTCTGAAAATGTGTCTTTGTATATTATTTGGATAAACATCAAATAAATATCAGTGTTCTTATGATGATACCCAGGATAGAATATTGTGCACTATATTCCCTCCTAATATTATCTCATGTTAACCCTTTTAACAAATAAGACACTTTACCTTAGTAACATGATACATCACATCACACACGCACACACGGTACCATACACATACTGAGCAGCTGCTATAACACATGTCACACATCACTTGTACCTGACATGTGTACATTCATTCATCTCAGAGGATTTTCACATTTAGTCTCTTCTTAAAAAATAATGCGCATAAAAACCTTAAGTATATTCCTAGGATACTTCTAAAAAATAGATGTTTAATGGATCCAACAAGTCTTGGTGTATTGGTTGTACCTCAATATACCGATTCTTCCATGTTGAAGAAAAATATAGGCCTTTCTTTAAAATATTGTTTTCACAGACGAAAACATATAGACATGAAACACGAGAGGGAGAGAGAGAAAACATATATCTGTATTTATCTCTTATAACTCTACGGACATTCCAGGCCCTCCTGTTCCCATCAATCACTTATCCAAACACATGCCTATACATGCACTGAATGAGAATAACATGCAACAGTACAATACATTGTTTAATCTCAGCAAATGCAATTCCTCTTATATTAGTGACAGATTTTGTTATGACAAATTAGCTACATCATTAAAAAGCATTGCAGGCTAACACAAAACTATTACTTTACATTCCATCATTAACCACAAAAATGCTCATACTCTTTTTTGTGAAGATTCTATAATGAGAGAAAATATCATTAGAATCACATATCATACATTTAAGAATTTAGCCATTGGGAGTGATTCCTGAAATTAACTACTAAAGTTAATAACAAATGGAAAGGTAATAGATACAATACAGAATCCTTGTGCATACATATCTTTCCTGACTTCTGAATAACCCATACACTTATTTATAGCCTCTGACATTTAAAAAGAATTCCTAGGGGGAGAAAGGTTATTAGCTTAAACCATATACACTGTATATATCTATACCAGTTACACTTTTAAAACTGTCATTAATTCCCTTTCTATGTTCTCAGGATCTAAACTATGATTATAAGTGCTCCGGAATCTGCTGGTGCTATAAAAATAAAAAATATTATTTTTATTATTATCCTTATTATGTATTAATTTGCATAGCATTATACATATTAATAATATCTCATATATTACTAATAATACATAATTACTACTTTTATTCCGTAATTAAATAACTCAAGTCCTTAGTACAAAGCCGGGTCCGTTACCAGTAATTAATATCTTTCACATATCATATGAAACATCTAGCCAATCCCTATTCCAGGTCTGAACACTTCATGATTTAGAAAATCATTGACTATATGAAATGCATTTCTCAAATATTGAGGTTCTCCTAATTTATGCATTTTCCTGATCTTGTTATTTATGAGTGCAAGCATGTCAGTTTTGGAACCATTTGGTACCAATCTGTCTGTGCTTGACAGCTCTGTGACAGGCCGAGGATCACGTATCCTTGGTCTCTCCCTACTTTTAGGTGTCTGAGCAGCTGTCACACTCACTCCTGAATCATTTACTTTTGACATTGTCTCAAAGTAAGATTTGGGTTTTACATGAATCTTTTTACGTCTCTCTAAATAAATTTCATCATTGAAATATGTCTTAGAGATGCATGGCTGTTTTGACATTTTAATCTCTTTTTGACTAATTTGTGGGATTTCTCTGTGGGACTTTGACTTACTCTGCCACTCCTGCCGTCTGGCAATATCGATTACCTTGGCAGCTTCCAAAATAGATTCCTTGTCAGATGCCAATACTCTGGTTACAGGATCTAAGAAATTGAACTTCTGTATAAAGCAATTTTTTACATTGGACAAGTTAGAACAAATAACTCTATAAGCTCGTTTGTACATGGACATGAATGTAAAAGTACATTCGTTCCAGCCAATTCTTAATTTATTCAAAATGTCCAAAGTAAGAACCTCTGTAGCATTGCAGAGTAACCTTAACCGTCCTACGTCATCAAAATGTAACCATTCATCATTGTCAAAACACTTTTTTACTTCTAGGCATCTACTTATATTTACTGGTAGCCAAAGTCTAAACAATTGGTTTTTTTGCTCATTTGATAGATCAAATTTCTCAGCAAAACTCTCAAAAATGTCTGCATTCCTGCATACATGCACTTTCTCATCATATGCAGGTAAATCCTTACTTAGGTTTATCAAGTACCCTTGTAACTTCAGTTTTAAGCTGGCTTCCTTTATATTTAAAAGTTTCTTCTGAAAAGAACTGTCTTCAGCATGGCCCATTGACACATTCTCTTCAGAAATACTACACTGCGTAGCTGTGTCTATTTTTGGATCAGTTACAGTCGTTACACTAGGATCCATACATTGTACAACAAAAGAATGATAAACATTCACCAAATGTGCAATGTTTCTTAATCTTAAATCTTCATCTAAGTTTCTATTCATAGCACTACATTGTGAATACAAATGCATCCATGCTATACTTAAATCTGGCTTATCACTAGACTTTACTGTACATTCTACAGTACATTTCCCAATAGAAGATAAAGTTTCCATACTTACAAACTTGTTTGTGATCATCAGCACAGTCACGTGTCTGGATTCCCGTTGTCCTTCCTACTGTCCTTAGGTTCTCCGTGTTCCGAAAGCTTGAAACGTATGTCTCTGGGGTCTCGACTCTTCCCCCCTGTTCAAGCTAAAGGAGCTTGGTATGGCTGGCACGCCAACTGTAGAAAATGGCGTTGGCACCTGTAGTTTATGGCTCGCCGCAATAGGATGACATCAGAGGGTTTCTTTATAAAATGGAGATTTATTGCTTCTTCTTTAAAAGTAGTGGAAGTTACAGAAATGAATATAAAAGAATATCAGAGAAACGTCTTACAGTCTTTAGTGTCTAGTGTCCATATGAGAGTCCTATGAAGTGAAGGGTTTGTCTTACAAATCGTCACGAGCTTCAGGCAGCTGTTGCTTCACTCAAGCATCCTGGGAGACATTCCTTCCTTCACGCTTCCATCATGGATTCCTCACGCTTACATCACAACCTTCTCCTTGAAGGCTCTGGATCCTTCTTGTGACATAGGGCTCATACCTTCTGTACAGCCCTGATCCAACCAACCTCCATCTTGGTAACTCCCATCTTATATAGGTTCATGACTCACTGTCAATGTCATGTGTGGGCGTGTTCATTATACTTGAGTGTTTGTGTCTGCACATATATGACCATAACAAATATAGAACTCTTTCTCTATACATCAGCATAACCTGTTTCCACTCATGGATGTATAGTTATCGTGCTGTGTACAGCATTAACACCCTACATAGTTATGGATCCGTGAATAGTGCTGTGTACACTTATGTATCTATTTCCAACTTATACACGTCTCCTTAGTATAGAATATGATATTATGATGTCAGTATTACAATCACTTTATACAGTGAATAGTGTTGTGCTATTATGGTGAGGTCAGCAGTATATATATGACTTACATTATATTATACCAAGATATTGTTCATTGTAAAACACATCATATTTAACAACACTCAAACAAAGCTTCAAAGCCTTTCACTTTTCCTATGACCAAAAAAAACACAGTGGTTTTGAATAGCTTCGCTCAACGCAAAAAGCAGTTTCTATGTAGAGATCTTTTTCTTTCTGCATAGATATAACCATCATAAGTCACATTATGCAAGCACATTTCAAATTTAGCTCATCAAAATGCTGGCTAGGTCCACACTGTGACAGAGGCTGTGTCCTGAGTATGAATCACAGTGTCCATTTGGCCCTTACAAACAGAGCCTACAAATAGACTGCTGCACCAACAGACCTGGACAGTGCTTCACAGACCCCATTGACTATGTAGTCCATTAAATTTTCAGCGTAATGGACTCTGTAACCAAGGTACCCCCAATAGGTCATTTAACCCATCAGGTAGGTGCCCCCAGTAGGTTATTTCCCCAATTATGTATGTCACCAATACCCCAACAAAAAAATAACTAAAATATATTTGAGGTGTTATTTTTTTTGCACCATGATCTATACTTTTAATTGGTATCTTACTTGCATATATGAGACTTTTTGATCAATTTTTATTACAAATTTTCCGCATTTGATGTGACAAAAAAAAATCTGCAATTTTGCCATTTTTTTGAGCCTACACTGATTACCGTGCAAGATCAAGAATGTGACAGTTACTAAATTTGTAAATTAACCCCTAGGCGACCTAGGACGTACCGGTACGTCCTGTAAGTCTGTCCCCAGACGACCGGTACGTCCTGAGCTATGAAGCGCGCTCTGGAGCGGAGCACGCTTCAAAGAAGGTGGGGGCCAGCTGCAATCAGCAGCCGTCACCTCACCGCTAATGACACGCTGCAGCGGTTGCGCTGCAGCGTGACATCAACTCCTTAAACGCCGCGATCCGTGGTGCTTAAGTGTAAGTGACAGGGGGACCGCCGGAGGTCTCTCACCTGCCTTCGTGTGGTCCGATCGGCGATCTGCTGCACTGAGCCTGCACAGGCAGGCTCAATGAGCAGAGCACCGATAACACTGATCAATGCTATGCCCATGGCATAGCAATGATCAGTGTATGAAATCAAAGTACTGTATGTACAAGTCCCCCAAAAGGACTTAAAATGTATAAAAAAAGTTAAAAACACCAACACACAACCCCAAAACCCCTCCCCCAATAAAAGTCTAAATCACCCCCATTTCCCATTATATAAATAAAACATATAAAAATAAATAAACATATAATATACCGTAGCATGCGTAATTGTCCGATCTATTAAAATATAGCAAGCGTCATTGCGAACGTAGACGAAAAGAGGGAAAAAAGTGCGCAGATTACCGATTTTATGTTAAATTATATATAAAAAAAAATATTAATATAAAGTGATCAAAACGTCCGATCTTCACAAATATGGTATTAATAAAAACTAGAGATCATGGCGGAAAAAAATGACACCAGAAAAAGCCTCATAGGTAAAAAAATAAAACCGTTATAAGCGTCACAATAGGCCCATTTTATTAATATTTAATTGCCAAAAAAAAGGTTTTCATTAAAAAAAATATATATATAACATTAGAGAATCTGTGTAACCCTGCATATGGTTGTGTTCGGACTGACCTATAGAATAATGGTATCATGTCGCTTTTACCATATAGTGCATTACGTAGACACAGGAACCCCCCAAACATTAACATATTGCATTCTTTTTTATGATTTCACCTATTTATATCTTCATAAATAATATATTTGGGATTCCGTCATACATGTTATGGTAACATGAAAGACGCCATTACAAAGTACAACTATTCCTGTAACAAATAAGCCATTACATGGCCTTGTAGATAGAAAACTGAAAGTGCTAGAGCTCTTAGAAGGGGAGGAGGGAAAAATGAAAGCGCAAAGATCAAAATTTGCGCGGTCCACTGGGTTATTTTGGGCCCGGTCCTCAAAGGGTTAATATATAATGTGCTTCCATGTTTTCTTTTTAATCAGTTTATGGTATATCCTACAATGATTTAGCATGTTGTACTTTTGTGCAGAAGATAAATGCTAGTATGACAGTGTAAAGTGAAACTGACCCAGTTGCCCCTAGCAACCAATCAGATTCCACCTTTCATTTTCCAAAGAATTTGTGAGGAATGAAAGTTGAAAACTGATTTTACTTTACACCGACCTCAGGACCACTACTGGAAGGCATTTTCTCCCATGTTGTGATGATGTCATGATTTGGGAAAAGGCCTGTCCCAGCTGATAAACTGGCCGCTCAGCCAATCAGTGACTGTAGCGGCGTCCCACCCCAGTCGTGACGTGTCAGTCTTAAAGGTCTCGAAGCCCTGCAGGGATCCCGAGGCCAGTATCACCGCTCACCGCGGGCACGGGGAGAGATAAGTCCATACTATCAGTTTCCCTCCTGCCCCTGCCAGCTGCCGGATTTATAAATTGCCATACTTCTCCTTTTTAAAAAAAAAAAATTCAAGAAATGTGTGCAATTAATTTACTACATGTGAATTTACCCTAATATGTAATTTAAAGGTTTAGTTCAAACTTTGATTTTCAGACATGTATTTTTGCTGTGTATTTGACCTTGTAAACCTACTAGATGTGACCACTTTTTTTCTGGAATTATACATTAAAAATAAATATATGAATAAGTAACTGATAATGTATGATTATAGTAGATCATGTATGGTTATATTAACTGTATAATACTAATGGTCAGTTATTATATATTGCTATTATCTAGGAAACTTATTCAGTAGCTACAGGAAATGTCAGCTGTCCTAGTGTTAAGCGTTAATCCTTCTTCCTAATTGCTCGGTGTATTGGATGAAAGGATTCCTCTTTGTTACGTTAATTAGGTAAATGGCAAAGAGATCAATTACAAGTTAAAGAAGAGATTCCCAGCGGGGCCTAATGGTTTCAAACTTCAGTGAGCTAATTGCTTCGTTTCTCATTAACTGTTCCCATCCCCTTAGAATATATTCATTGTAGGAAGTGCCTAGGGGACAGGATACACAGTTGCACAGCAATGCCAATTAACGGTGTTAGAAAATAAACAAACTCTCAAATAGAAAATCATCATGTAACCAATGAGATTGTTTGTTTTTTTTCAGATTGTCTGGTATTGGCAATGAGTGTACAAAATGCAATGCACTTTGTATACAGTATGTAAGGCCAGGTTCACACAACACCTGGCCATGTATTTGAAAGCATAATTCTAGATATAAAACAAATAATAAGTAAGTACACTGTAATGTAAGCTGAAAAATAAAGATTGATCACCTATCTATAGGATAAGCCACCAATGTTTCTGGAGGTCCCATCCTTAGTACCCTTACGACCGAGACAAATAAGTGTTTAACTGATAAACTCACCAGGGTTTAACAATATCTAAATATTAATAAACTATGAATAGGCCATTAGTCTAAAATTAGTAATGGTCCAACTTCCATAACCCTCACCGATTAGCAGATGGTGGCCATTATGTTTGGCACTAGGTCTCCTCATTGCTTTGAGTCACAGCTTCATAAATTTTGAGGCACTTGTGCCTGGTACTGTCATCTACTACAGTAAAATCCCATTTAAGTGTAAGGAATGTTGTCTAGTAAGCAATAAAGGGGCAAGTTATTACCCAAACACCATGGTCTCTATTAGAGATGAGCGAAGCAGCTGAAAATTAGTTTAGTGAGGTTCGCAAATATTGGGTCAGATTGGATAATATTAATGAATTGAGCGCAAATATGTCTCATTAAAACAGCCAAACTATGGTAGCTACAATAGTGGGACTATTGCAGAGTACGAGTAAGTAGTGAAATGAGTCCAGCTTCCAGCAGCGTGGTTGCAATTGAATTTATTCAGAATATCCGTCACCGTACACACATTGCGGCATGCCCCCAACAAGACCTACGCGTTTCAGCTGCGAGCTGCAGCCTTAATCATGGCTATCCTTCATGTGGCAAACTCACACTAAATAGGTCCCAAGTAACAGTGCATGCCGGCAGTACCTCCCACCAACTTCCGCAGTGACGACAGCAGCAATCACCTGCAAGCTAATGAGTGGAATACACCCCTAGAGTCAAAAGACTGTGTGATTAATAACATGAACTATGTAAAAACAACACATTAATGCACTATCATTGCTAGAGTGGAAATATGCAATACTGTCAAGTACCACCATGGACTTAGTCTACAATATATACAGTTAGACAATACATATCTAGAGAACAGTTCACACGCAGAGGACTAGAAAAGACGTCGTACAGTGTGCTCACATATCAATGTCCATGTCCCAATTGATCAACCTGGTTAATAATATATTAATAACTCCTCACGTAGATTCATTCCATGTGGATGGCAGGTATTTAGACAGAACATCCAGAAGGCTTCTTTGTCTTTGAGCAGTTTATGAGTGCCCCCTCCTCTTGCTGGAGTCTGCACTTTTTCTATTGCAAAAATTTGGAAAAACTTTGTGGAGCCTTGATGTTGTTGGTCAATAAAATGTCTTGATGCACCCGACAGGGTTCTGTTACCTGGGTGCTCAATATCATTGAGCTTGCGCGTAGTGCACCCCACATAGAAAATATTGCAACTCGTGCATTTGATAATGTATACCACATTATAACTGTTGCAGTTGAGAAATGATTTAATCTGAAACTTTTGGCTTCCTGAAGCGTCAGAAAACTCCTTACATGTGATAGTAAAGGAGCATGTTTTGCATGGATGATGACCACATTTGTAAAACCCGATAGTCGATAACCAGGTGGTGTTTTCTTTTTGTCTATGCCTTCTATTCTATTGATGGAGAAAGTGTATTACCTATGGGGCACCTGTTGGGGTGAGAGCCCTTGCTGTGAAGCGCAGTGGAGAGGGTATACTGGCTTTTTCTTATCATTACAATTACTATTGCAGAGTAGCCATTTTCTTCAACAGCTGTTGCTGTGACAGTGTCACAAATTGGAGAATGACAATTAAAAAAAAGTCAATCATAAAATTTTCACCATGGACAGCAGTGAACTTGGTGGCGTAATATCAATTTTCTCCCAGGACAGCGGTGGACGGCATAAAATCGGAAATCTTTTTAATAAAACATTTCACAGATTTCAATCCCCCTTCAAGTACCCTTTCACCTCCCCTTGTGTGGCAACCTTTGCCCCCCCCCCCCCCCCCAATAAATTTAAGTCACATCGATTTAAGTGTTAATTTTATGTCAATTTCAATCAATTCAATTTAATTAAATGTATTTAATTGTGAATCCAATTGTAATTTTTTGTTTTACATACAATTTTAATTCAATTAGAAGTTTAATTTTATTCTTTACATTCAATTTCAATTCCATTTCCAGTTTCTTATTGTTACATTACAAAGAGGTCACACCTGTCAGAACTCCTAGGTTAAATTGGGACAAGTATTTAGGCAGCTCAGTGTGTACCTCCAGCACCTCTGTTACAGCTCTGTGATGCCATGGCTTATCCAGACGATTCTGAGATTTTTCCATGACATATTGCACTTTATGATAGTGGAAATTTTTTATTTAATTCAATTTCAATTCCATTTGACGTTCAATTTTAATTTATCATAAATTTAATTTCAATTTAATTTGAGGAATAATTCTAACCTATCCTCCATAAGCTGCTGCTTCAGCAAGGATGAATAGAGGTTACACCACTTTGGACTCCTAGGTTAAATTGGGGTCAGTATTAAGGCAACTCATTGTGTGCCTCCAGCACCTTGTCCTGTTATGATGACGTAACACACCCTATTGTCCTCGTCAAGGACGTTAAAGTGTCTAAAGAAGTCTGTCTAAAGTCAAGTCCGAAAAGTTAACTGGAGGCAAAAGGGTACTCTAAGCAGTACACCATCAGCTAGTTAGAGGACTAGTGTTCAGGAAAGCCCAGGGTACACCAATAGCTAGTTGGCAGAGTAGTGTCAGGAAGGCCCAGGAACTCGACAGGTACCCCAAGACACCACGGGCACTCTACAGCACTCAAGAAGTGCACCTGCTACAAAGACACGCCCACCGCGGTCAGAGGTGTGGCAGTTTTTCTGTCTTGGTGGTGGTGGCAATGACCATAATACTATAATCCAAATGTGTGATCATAAAGTGGGTCAGGTTTGGGATTAAACCTAGGAAAAAAATTCTATGCCTCAGCACATGGAACATCACCACCAAACTGCCTGGAAGAACCAGGACCCCATTTTCTGTTGACTACATCTTTGTGTCAGAAAATAGAACACCACCACCTCATTGCCTGGAAGAACCTGAACCCCCATGGCATATCTTGCCCATAAGCAACAACCGTTGCAGCTACCATCACGCAGCCCCATCTCTGCAAGTCAGGATAATACAGTTTGTCATGAGACACCAATCTCAAATTTGCTAGGATAAATTATAGGAAAGGGTTAATGAACTATATACACTACTACATACTACACACCACAAAATACTAATCATAACCAATATAACTAAATGTGAAGTCCCTGCATTATTTGCATTGTGCATAACGACTACGGTGTGAATGATGTCATCCCCCAGCTTTACGTTATGGAGACTGCATTGAGGAACATCATCAACAAAGGGAAGGGAACAAAGTGCTATGGTCTACCATGTGAACCTGAGCCCAAAAAGGGACTAAATAAGTGTAGGAGGAGGAGTTAGGGCTCAAAATTCCAAACTGACCCACACAAATGTGGATAGAACATACAAACTCTTGACAGGTGTTGCTCTGCAGCACTAACCACTGAGCCAACATCAGCGAGCAAGCAGATATCGGCACTTGCCTGTGTCTCTTTAAGAAAAGTCCCCATAAAATTGTATTTACCCACCTTAAGTATTTAGATTTTTAGGAAAATAGCAAGTAATGTTTCCCTTTATACCCCAAAGATACGATAATCCAGTAAGCAATACACATTTGCATGCTTTTAAATAACCACATCTTCAGATTTACTGCCCATGGGCTAGACCAATTTGCACTATGGTTTAACAAAGGGTATAGTATTTATTGAGTGGTATAAGGCTATAGAAATTTTTAGTTCTGGGGTATATATCACAGAGAATGATGTCCTCTAACTGTGATAGAACAACCTTGTAATGAAACTACCAGCAGCAATTTGTTGCTGAAAGGCATGTTACCCTGCATGATTTAGTGTGCATTCACATGTAAATGGTTGAGGAAGCTAAATAAATTAAGAGGGAGCCAAATAATTGTATTTTTTTTTGGGGGGGGGGGGATAGGGTTTGTATGGGGAATAGAAAGGGGTTAAATTCCAACAAAGCAGGAATGGACACTGAATTCACAGCACCCACTCAATGATAACAGCAACTGTTTTCACAGCCCCCATTGACTAATAATAGGAAATTTTTTGGCAACACCCAGTGACTTGGTATCCATTGACTTGCATAAAACCAGCCAGTCACTTGCTATATTGCACAACCAGCAGGGAAGGAAGGCACTGAGGTATGAGAAAATAATAAACAAAGCAAACTTGTGCTCTGTAGCGCTGCTCTCGCATCCACATATCTGGATGAGTGATTACCCGCTCAGCCAATCAGTGACTGGGACGGGACAGCCAGCCCGTAATGTTGCAGCTGGAATAGCCAGGTACGTGACTTACCCAGATTCCAGCTAAAAATGACATCAGGCGACCGCCAGCGGGGCCCAGGAGCGGCGCTACAGAGGCACGGGGATGGGTAAGTTTACTTTGTTACTCATTTTCCAACACACACACTTGCGTCTTCTTCCCGTTTTTGAATTTCGTCGGACTTCTCCTTTAAAGAAATTACATTAAAGAAATTATAATTGTAAAAAAAATTTGTCTGCATCCTTCTTCTCCAACTATCGGGATTCCATATGCCAAGCGTTCCGGGTTTTGCGAACCCCATCTTACTTTAGTTTTGCTTTAGAATTCATGGCTTACTGGAATTATATTGGTCTAAAAAGAAGAGCATTTTTATATGTAATATAGCTCTGTCCTTTGTTTTCTTCAGTGCTAATAGAACTTCATTGTTTCTCAAAGTATATATAAAAGGATTAAGCAATGGAGTAAGAATAGTATACAACACAGACAGGATCTTATTAAAGCTAGAAGCCTCGCCAGTGGTTGGACGTACGTAGACAAAAATCATTGTGCTATAGTAAATAGCCACAACTGTGAGGTGGGAAGCAAAGGTTGAGCTCGCCTTTCTTCTTCCATTTTGTGAAGCGATTGCCAATACAGTGGTAAGGATCCTGAAGTAAGATAACAATGTAACCAGACATGATCCCACCAGTATAATAGAGGCTAGAAGGAATATCAAGGTTTCTGTCTGATGGACATTGGTACATGACAACCTAAGAAGTGGTGTGATATCGCAAAAGAAATGTTGGATATGGTCAGGTCCACAAAACTGCAATGTGGAAATAAGGAGGATAGACGACATAGTGGAGATAAACCCCGATGACCAGCAACAACTAACCAAAACAATACAAAGCTTTGCAGTCATGACATTGTGATAATACAAAGGCTTACAGACTGCTACAAACCTATCATAGGCCATTATAGCAAGTAGAAAACACTCAGTTGACCCTAGGGATCCGAAAAAGTATAACTGAGTAAGACAAGCAACGAATGATATAGTACTATCGCCAGTTATGGAGCCATGAAGCATTTTGGGTAAGGTGACCGAAATGTAACACATTTCCAAAGCTGCGAGGTGAGTGAGGAAGAAGTACATGGGGGTGTAAAGTGTTCTCTCCAACCTGCAAATGAGGATTATAATGAGATTTCCCGATAACGTTAATACATATATAAGAGTAAAAGATATTAAAAAGACAACTTGTCCAAGAGGCGTATCCCAAAGCGGCAGAAGGAAAAAGACTGTGACCTCGGTTTTATTCATGCTTTTCATCTCCATGTTACTAGGAAACAGGAAAGAAACAAGTGTTTGTTGTCTAGACTTGCCTAGATTTGTAATGGACACTCTTTGTAACAAACGCAGTAAGTATTATGGCTAGAGAAGAGCAAATTTACAAAGAGCTTTGTTTGTTAAGCAGTCGGCTTATACCCGGCTGCCTTTGAACTCCGTGCCACTCCCTTCCGCTCCATATCGGGTGCCTGGAAAAGCTGGATTCAGTCCTGGGAAACTTCTCCCAGTTTCCCAGGACTGGGTCCAGCTATTCCAGGCATCCGGGGTGGAGTGTCAGGAATTGGCATGGAAATCAAAGAATGGCTGCGTATAAGCGTATGGCAGCTGTACTTATAGATGTCTAGCTATCATGCTAGTATTACTGAAGGCAATAGTGTTATATTGTCTGGATTTTTCACATTTATTTACATGCATACATGTTGTTTAATAAACTGCATACTTACAAACAAAAGAAAAGTACAGCTGCGGACACATTGCACTGCTACAAAGCTACTATAGATCAGTATGTTTTACCAGACTGGTGCTGCTATATTTATAAGAAAAATGTTTACATTACATTCAATCAGTATTCAAAGCTTTATACACAAGGGTATAGCAGATAATTGCATCCCAAAAGAAATTAATCATGCAAAACACAAATATTTAAAGCATGAATAAAACATACAGAACCAAATATTTCGACACCTTTTGATTTCCTGGTTTCTGTTTTTTACGTTTATTTCCTCAACTGTAGGTTGATGTTACCATGAGAATTATGAAGGAACACATATGGGATTGAATAATAAAATAATTTCAATTGTTAAATCAGAATATTCTTAAACCAGTTTCATATTTTAAATTCTTCACCTTTTTGTTTCATGAGATACTCAAGTGGAATGATTTTCCAAAAGTCTCTCAGAGGTGCTGAGCTCTTACTAGCGGCTTTTCCTTCGTTCTATTGTCAGGTCATATATTCATGGTCATACTAATATCACACCTTATACTCCATTTAAAGGGATAGTGATCACTTGTAGTGTAGTCAAGTGTGACACATATAACAATAACTAATTAACAAAGAAAAAAATCCCCAACACAATAAAAAATCCCAACACACAATTCAATACAGTCGTACCTTGGTTTAAGAGTAACTTGGTTTAAGAGCTCAAAGTTTTTCTAAATTGTGACTTGGTTTAAGAGCATTGCTTTGGTTTAAGAGCTCCCTGTGCTGGGTGGTAGGGCCAGGGGGGAGGGGCATGGTCTGCACAGCGGGGTCTACAGCCCTGTACTCTGACCCAGGAAGTCTCCCTCACCTTCCAAATCATATCAGATCCACTTCAGGCTGGGGCTTGTATCAGGGGACAGGACTGTGGAGGTAATCTCTTTATAGCTGTAACCCCTCTCTCCCTGGACAGAGAGTGCTGCATGTATGTGCCCACATCTGCCCTGCTCATTCCTTCATGCTCCCTGCAGTCTCTGTCAGCCCTTGTGTTTCCCATCCTCTCCATTACTGCACAGTAACTTATAATATCACATATTCTGCTGTTTCTGAATGTTTGTTTTATCTGTTTTACATGTTATCCAGAATAATATATCGTTATTTTTGGGGTGTGGAACCAATTGTCTGCATTTCTATGATTTCTTATGAGAAAATTTGCTTTGGTTTAAGAGTAGATTTGGATTACAAGCACGGTCCCGGAACAAATTATGCTCGTAATCCAAGGCACTACTGTATATACAAACAAAAGGGAAGCTTTTATAGGGAAAATATGAATATTCTTTATTTATTGTTTTAAAAAATATAAAAACCACACACTCACACAGGCACCAGCACTGGGCTCTGTGTGATGTCACATAAAAAATTTTAATTTATTTGTTGTTACAAAATGGACACTTATGACAACACAAATGCAAAAAATGGGATCCCATAACACACCCAAATGAATATATCTAATATAGTGATGTTGCCATCATACAATGTTCTCCCCTACACATGGAATAAAAATCAATAAGTATAGTTAAGCTATGTTCACACTACGTGAAAGACCGGCCGTTCCGTGACCCGGCGGGGTCACGGAACGGCCAGTCTCTGCAAAGATCATCCTGGACGGTACTACAGTACCGGCCAGATGATCTTTCCGGGCACAGCGTTCTGATGCGGGCGCATCAGCGTGTGCCCGCATCAGAACTCTCATAGCACACAATGAAGCAAGCGGCCAGAGCCACTCGCTTCATTGTGTGAACTAAATTGAGGCCGCAGAAAACTGACATGTCAGTTCTTTGCGGCGCCGCATAGGATCCCGGCCGGGATACCAAAGAAGAATAGGCAGTATTCCACACCGTACAAAGTACGGCTGTTGTTGCCAATGGCAACAACGGTCGTACTTTTACGCTGTGTGAAGTGCAAGTGCTTGAACCATGTAACATGGCTCAAATGGTTAATACAACCAATAGGCAGTAACATGAGGGCGAAAAAATACACATAAAGTATGCAGCATCACAAGGATAAGGATGGCTGACAGTAAGGCACCAGTACGCCTATCACACATCCCTTCCACAAACCTGTGAACCTGTGAACGACGCACATTTCGCTACAATAGCAACCCTGGAAGAAGCCTATTGGTTGTATTAGCTATTTGAGCTCTGTTACATGGTTTTAGCCCTTACACTTTAAGGCTATGTTCACACTACGTATATGTCCGGCCGCATATTTTCCGCGGCCGGACATATACGTATGAAACTCCGGCCGGGACTTTACGCAAGTTGCGGCCGGATATGTACGGAATGCAAAGTTACGCCCGTAGTGTACTTACGCTTCCTGAGCGCTCTTCGTAGCGATCTGACAGCGGTCTTTTACTTGGAAATCTTCGCCTAGCCCCGGACACCCCACAGAACCTTTTGGATCGGCACAAAATGCTTTCAAAATGAAGAAATCACCACTACGTACGGGACCGCATGTAACGCTACGGGCGTAAGTTACGGCATTTCCATCCCGAAACAATGGTCTGGTTCATTTTTTACGGCGCCGCATACGATCCGGGCGTAAGTTCGTATGTAGTGTGAACTGTGCGGCCGTAGATCGTATACTTTACATTGTATGCAAACTACGTAAGTTTCCGGCCGCTTATTCACGGAACGCGCTACGGCCGGAAACTTACGTAGTGTGAACCCAGCCTTAGGCTATGTTCACACTACGTAAGTCTCCAGACGTAGCGCGTTCCGTGAATAAGCGGCCGGAGATTTACGTAGTTTGCGTACGTAAGAACTTACGCGAGGATCGTACGCGGCGCCGTAAAAATGAACCAGACCATTGTTTGAGGACAAAAATGCCGTAACTTACGCCCGAAGCGTAACATGCGGTTCCGTACGTAGTGGTGATTTCTTCATTTTTCCACTTTTCTTTGCCGATCCAAAAGGTTCTGTGGGGTGTCCGGGGCTAGGCGAAGATTTCCAAGTAAAAGACCGCTGTCAGATCGCTACGTAGGGTGCTCGGGAAGCGTAAGTAGACTGAGGGGGTAAGTCCACGGTACGTACGTAGCCGACCCCAACTTACGTAAATTCCCAGCCGGAGTTTAACACGTATATGTCCGAAAATATGCAGCCGGACATATATACGTAGTGTGAACATAGACCCCGGCTGGGTTCACACTACGTATATTTCAGTCAGTATTGTGGTCCTGTGGATTAAAAACACAGAAAGGATCTGTTCACACAATGTTGAAAGTGAGTGGATGGCCGCCATATAACGGTAAATAACTGCCATTATTTCAATATAACAGCCGTTGTTTTAAGATAATAGCAAATATTTGCCATTAAATGGCGGCCATCCACTCAATTTCAACATTGTGTGAACAGATCCTTTCTGTGTTTTTAATCCACTCCTGGTTTTGGTTGCAATATGAGGACCACAATACTGACTGAAATATACGTAGTGTTAAGTACCGGCCAGGTGATCTTTCCGGCCGCGGAGCTCTGATGCGGGTCCATCACCGTGTGCCCGCATCAGAGCTTCCCATAGCCCACAGTGAAGCGAGCGGCCGGAGCAGCTTGCTTCACTGTGTGAACTGACAGGTCTTTCTGCGCCCAGAATTCACTGAATTCCGGACGAAGACAACTGACATGTCAATTCTTTCCGGCGCCGCATGGGAATCCTGTACGGAGCGCACACGATGTGTGTACGCTCCGGCAGGGATCCGATTAAAAATAAAGCTATGTCCCACCCCGCAGCCAGAACTACGGCCGTAGTTTTACGCAGCCCCCCTGTATATATACTTATTGACTTTTATTCCATGTGTAGGGGAAAACATTGTATGATGGCAACATCACTATACTAGATATATTCATTTGGGGGTGTCCTGGGATCCCATTTTTTGCATTTGTGTGGTCATAAGTGTCCTTTTTGTAACAAACAAACAATTTTTTTTTTTCATGTGACATCACACAGACCCCAGTGTTGGTGCCTGTGTGAGTGCGTTTTTTTTAATATTTTTTAAAACAATAAATAAAGAATATTCATAATTTCCCTATAAATGCTTCTCTTTTGTTTGTATACTGTATATAACAATACCTGCAAAGTGTTTCCAGTGCTGACTTCCTTGCACTCTACCTCTGAGTCCAGCTATGACTTGCAGGTCATGGGATCAATGAAGCATGCCCGGACTGGTAATCTGGTGGACTGGGCAAATGCCCACTGAGCCGCCACTTTTACCAATCTGGGGGCCGCGCGGTCCTGCTGCATACTTGGACTGCAGTGGCCGCGCTGTTCACTGACCCGCTCTGCCAGGTTTGGGACACCCCCACCCCCCCCACGCGCACACTTAGGGGCCGCGTTGCCCCTTTAACATTCATCTCTGGGTAGCAGACGTGCGCGCACGCAGGCACGTCTGCTACAGCCCACCCCTGACGACTGGCGTCACTTCCTGGATGTGCTGCAGAGGATCCTAGAGGACTGAGCTCAAGACACCGTCGGGGGCCTGGGCGGCAGGAAGAAAGAAGAAGACGCTGGTGCTGGGGAGCGATGTGGCAGGTGAATATGCTTTTTTTTCCCCCACATGGGGGCTGCCTATTCTACTTGGGGATATTACAAAGGGGTGCCAGCAGTGTTGGACTGGGATACCTGGGGTCCACCAGAGGAAATTATCCTTGGGGCCCACCAAAGAAGAATCGGTAAAAAGCGGCATACTGACCCAGCCCTATAGGGGGAAGACTATTCTATATGGGGGGAAGCCTATTCTATATGGTGGAGCAGACTATTCTATATGGGGGGAAGCCTATTCTACATGGTGGAGTAGACTATTCTATATGGGGGAAGTCTATTCTATATGGGGGTAGACTATTCTATATGGGGGGCAGACTATTCTATATGGGGGCAGGCTATTGTATATGTGGGGCAGACTATTCTATATGGGCATATTACAAAGTGGGGGGGACTTTTTTTATATGGGAATGTTACAAGGCGGGGGGATCTATTTTATATGAGGCTATCACAAAGGGGGGAACTATTCTTCTATTTGGTCATGTTACAAGGGGGGACTATTCTATTTGGGAATATTACAAAAGAGGGGCCTATTCTTTAGCGTGATGTTACAATGGGGGCCTTAATACTGGGATGTTACAAGGGGGGCCTTTATATGGGGATGTTACAAAGTGTTTGTGTGGGGGGGTAATTTTATATGGGGATGTTACAAAGTGGGGACTACTATTTGGAGGCACAAACTGGGCCAAACTGCTTATATCAGGGCACAGAGTGAGCAAGGTTACTGTGTAAAGCAATACTTTTTGGGAGTTTGTATATAGATGTGTGTGAGAAACCTAAAGCGAAAAACCTAAAATGTTTGTCCGGTAGATCCCGCTGAGAGGAGTCACAGCCAGAGAAGTCTTTATGATGGCCGAGCAAGGAAAAGCAACCAACTTCAGCAAAAACATCTGCAATTCATGCAGAGAAGACGCCTCCAGTGAGTAGGTAGATGTAATTGCACTATAATCACTCCATTTATAATCATTCTTTTCATTGCCAGCTAATGTGTCACAGTGACAGCCGCAGCCCGGCCATGTATGTCACTCAGTCAGAGGTGTAACTGTGGCTTGGCTCCGCCTTTGTGACACTTTCGCTTGTAATGAAATAGAGAATTATCAAAGTTTACACTTGACTAAAGGTCCTGTCACTTATACTGTACCCCCGCACCTACAGCTCTGTACTTGGTATGGACCTCACAGATTCCCTTTAAGGGCATGTTCATACATAATCCATTGCGGATTTGATGCTGCTGAAAAACATAAATACGTAACATCAAATTCACAGTAGGTTATGTTTATTTTTATGCGTTGATGATAGGATTCACATATTTAAGCAAGTAGTTAGGAACATGGCGAATTAAAGCTGAATTTGCTACAGCATGTATAGTACACTGCTATCTATAATATACCGGGGATGATATGGTATGTGGGCTGGTAAGGTTTAGGCCTTATGCACACGTTTAGTATTTTTTTCTGGTCCTGAAACAACCCGTAAGAAATTGCGGATTGGAAATCCGTATTCCATCCGTATTCCATCCGTATTCCATCCGTATTTCCGTAATTCCATTTTTTTACTACTCATTGCTTTTCAATGCACTTCATCCGGATTTTTTTGCGGAAATACGGATGCCAACATGTTACAATCCGTAAACAATCCGTAACCAATTGATTTCAATGAGAGGATCCGTAAAAAAAAATGGGTCCGCACCCGGTCCGCACTAGGACATGTCCTTTTTTTTTTACGGATTGATTTTCATCCATTTCTGCTACTGATCGTGTGAATAGCCCAATAGACTTCAATGTGCACTAACTCGGATACGGAAATACGGATCCGTAAATTACGGAACGAGTGAATAAGGCCTTAAGTGCCAGGGCTGATTTTAAGTCCCAGTCCGGCCCTGCAATGAAGTCAGTGATGTGTATCAGACAGTATAATTTATGGCATATATTAGGGGGTGTTGTCAAGTCTCTGGCGCCTGCATGTTGTCGTATTGTACTGTAGCTTGTTCAATATGGTGAGGGGCACAGTTGGCAATTGTCAATTAGTGATCAATAGACATTGTAATGTGTGATGATATTGATATCATTTCACATACTTTAGAACTGTAGCATCATGTATTAATGAGACGGGATGGTATATGCAGGGGCGGTCTTGGCATTTCTGGGGCCCCAAGCGAAGTTATGTCTGGGGCCCCCCCCCCTCGACACACGTTCCAAAACAATAGACCGCTGTGTGTTGCCCCCAGTAGTATATACCCCTTGTGCACTACCGCCAGTAATATATACTCCTTGTGTGCTGCCCCAATAGTATATACCCCTTGTGTCTTTCCCCCAGTAGTATATACCCCTTGTTTGCTTCCCCCAGTAGTATATAGACCCCTGTGTGTTCCCCCAGTTATATATAGCTCCCCCGTGTGCTCCCCCAGAAGTATACAGACCTCCTGTGTGCTGCCCCAGTTGTATATAGACCCCCTGTGTGCTCCCCCACTAGTATATAGGCCCCCTGTGTGCTCCCTCAGGGGTATTTAGCCCCCCTGTGTGCTCCTACACTTGGATATAGACCCCTGTGTGCTCCTCCAGTAGTATATAAACCTCCTGTGTGGTTCCCCCAGTAGTATATAGACCCCCTGTGTGCCCCACCAGTATTATATAGACCCCTTGTGTGCTGCCCCAGTAGTAGATAGACCCCTGTGTGCTCCCCCAGTTATATATAGACCACCTGTGTGCCTCACATGTAGTATATAGACCCCCTGTATGTTCCCCTAGTAGTATATAGACCCCCTGTGTGCCCCCACCAGTAGTATATAGACCCCTGTGTGCTCCCCCAGTAGTATATAGCCCCCCTGTGTGCTCCCCCACTTGGATATAGACCTCCTGTGTGCTCTCCAAGTTGTATATAGACCCCATTCTGCGGCCCCAAGTAGTATATAGACCCCCTGTGTGCTGCCCCCAATAGTATATAGACCCCTCTGTGAAGCCCCAGTAGACTATAGCCCCCCTGTGTGCTCCCCCTGTTATATAGCCCCACTGTGTGCTCCCCCCATTTATATAGACCCCCGATGTGCGCTCCCCCAGTTAAACAGACCCCTGTGTGCTCCCCCTCCCATATAGTATATAACACAATAAAACAAACACTTATACTCACCTGGGTCCAGGCGTCTCCTCTTCTCTTCACTCTTGTGGCCGCAGGAAGGGTTTTCCCTGCGATCACAAGAGACCACACTCCCCTTGTCGTGGAACCGATGCTCCAGTGATGTCACTGGAGCGCCGGCACCACAAGGACAAAGCTGCCACTTGTGACCGCAGGGAAAACCCTTCCTGCGGCCACAAGAGTGACTGACAGGAAGGGAGCCAATGTCTCCCGCCCTGTCAGTGCTGCTGCATGTAACTATGAGCGCTCATTACGAGTGCTCATAGTTACAGTTCAGATGGCAGCAGCGAGCGGGGCAGCAGCCCTGTCCAGCGGTCTTGAGCACAAGAACGGGGCGTGGGGGGCCCCCTGGATGTTGGGGGCCCCAAGCGATCGCTTGGGGTGCTTGGTGCCGAAGACCGCCACTGGGTATATGCGCTGAATAGAAGCTTGTTCACACCGTATTATGAATGAGATCGCATGGACACCATCTTTTGGCGGACCAGAAAGACCACACTACATAGCTATTTCAGTATAATTGACGGGCACCATTTTCTTGGAGCTCAGGGATCTTATCCACCTATTATATATAATCTAGTATGCCGTAATCTAGGATGCAACTCAATATCTAATGCAATTCAGTGTACCGCTCAGTGAACTGGTTATTTGATATAAGGGGGCCTCTGGCTAGACAGTGTCATAGCATTGTATAACAGCTCTGTAGTAAGCTTGTAGTAGGCTTAAAGTGACACTATCACCCCCTTTGTGCATTCTGACATCTCTACACAGGTGTAAAGGATAAAGTTAGTGTTTTTCATACCTTATTTCATATCATATGTCATGGTGCTTGTTCAAGTAAAAAGTGTCCTTTTATCAACTGCAGATTGTATTAAGTGGGCGTGGCCTCGCGGCATTAGCGCCACATAGCCCCGCCCACAACGGCACATTGGCCCCGCCCCCTCGCCGACCATTGGAACAGGCTGGCCGAAAGGTCTAGACCCCACCCCCTTTACGTCGGCCAACCAATGGGCGTCAAGGGGCGGGGCCAACCGTGCCGTTGTGGGCGGGGTTAAGTGGCGCTAATGCCGCGAGGCCACGCTCACTTAATACAATCTGCAGTTGATAAAAGGACACTTTTTACTTGAACAAGCACCATGACGTATGATATGAAATAAGATATGAAAAACACTACATTTACCCTTTACACCTGTGTAGACATGTCAAAATGCACAAAGGGGGTGACAGTGTCACTTTAAGTAAGTTTGATTGTAATATACAGCGGCTATGTTTCTGTGGCCTATGTCTTGGATACATTAGAAAGCTACTTCTCCATAACTCTATAATATGAACTTTGCCCTGTAGCTAGTAGGCTTGTGAGTTACAATTCAGGTTGTCGGCGATTGTCCACTCAATCTATTCATTTTATATAGAGGGCGCCATCTTTTTGTAGACTGTTATCTTTGGTCTCTAGTGTTTGAGACTCTGGAGCATGTGCTCTATACACAAGAGGGCGCTGGTGTATGGTCCTACACACAGTGTTCCCCTGCACATGCTATGTAATTATGATTGTTTTTGGGGGTTGTGTTTGTAATTGGGGCTTATATATATATATATATATATATATATATATATATATATATATATATATATGTATATATGCGTTATACTGCTGCTACTCACATCCCTGAGGAAGCTGGGCACAGCGGAACGCATGGGGTGTTTTTGCTGCTCCCACCTGACCAATCCTTTCATCTGCTGGACCGCACCTGGTGATATTGTTTTCAGTACACTTTTAATTTTTTATCATTAGTCACTGCATTACCCATTATTTTTGTAATAGTTTGGGGGATTTTTTCTTGCATTTAATCATGTGCTGTGTCTGGGGTCAGGTAGGGTGTTGGGTCTGGGCTGGGATGCCAGCCAGACCAAGGATGACATTTTTGTGTTTTTAATGTTGAGTGGCATTTAGGGCTTGTCTCCCTAGGATTACTGCTCCTGTTTTGTATGTATTTTGCGTATTGTAAGGTTATTTAAATAAAGATTTTTTTCTTGATGTGCTACCTTTTTGTGCATATGCTTTTTCTTCATAGTCCTTCTGTGTTTCTTATATGCATTGGTTTAGCACTCAGGTTATAGGGTGGTGCCCACTATACTCTATGGTTTCCATAAAATCTGTCACCCCTACAAATCTGCTGCTTCAGGCCGGGCCCGTGCTCGGTAATAGACCGGCTATAGACCCTGTGGTCTATTCATGGTAAAAACAGAAACACCATGTACCACCAGTACATTCACTTTAGGCTGAAAATTCATAATATTACTGTGCCCACCACTGTGGGCCCCATTACTGTGTACACTATGCCCACCACTGTCCACAGCTCTCCTCTGTGATTTTAATCCTTTAAATAATCTGTCAGGTAACATCTAAAGTCCTTTAGTAAAATATTGTGTCGGCACTGCATCAGGGAGAGCTGACTAGCGCACTGTGTCTAGGTCATGTCATCAATTTAATTGATTTCGCTGATTCTTCACAAAAACCTTATAAGCATGTCCCGGAAACATGACGGCACTTTTACCCATTCCTATGTTGCACAGAAACACCCTCCTCCATATTCATAGGGATCGTGGTCTCCCGGAACATCAACTGATCTGCTTTGGAACTCAGCCCCCGGGAGCAATCAGCGAAGGAAGCAAGATCAATGAGATGTTTAACTTCAACCTGAGCCCAGAGATGGATGGATTGGTGGTGGTGGAAGAGGAGGAGGAGGATGTACACATCCAGCCTTTTCAGAAAACACAGGGTGACTTTCTAAATGTGAATAGCAGGAGGCGCTGGAGGATGAGGTGGTGGGTGAGAAGGATCACACCACACCTGGTGATATACTCAGGAGAGTGTAGAGGAAAGGAACTCATTGAACCTTATGCACATGTCAACGTGTCTGCTGGATTGCTTGCACACCGACAGTCGCATTTCAACCATACGCAGCAGGGATGACTACTGGCAGCCCCCCTGGGCAACTTTCTGGTTGTGGCACAAAATGCTGGTTCCAGGACTTTTTTTCCCATCATCAGAGAGGGATGCAAAACTGGGGTACAACCATGAGTTACTGTGCAATCACTTTGTCATGGTCTACCATCACGATCAGCCTTTGTTCATAATAACACCTCCTGAGGGGCAACCTATGAGCTCCACTACCATGACTACTAGTGGAGGTTTGAGCTCCAGCAGTAGCAATGTGCTACTGCTTCCACCATCAACTGGCTATTCTAGGCCCTATTTTGTCCAAGAGAGTGCTGCTACTGCTTCCACTGTCACCTGGCTCTTCTAGGCCCTACTGGGTACAAGAGAGTGCTACTGCTGCTGCTTCCACCATCAGCTGGCTGTTCTAGGCCTAGTGGGTCCAAGTAAGTGCTGCTAGTGCTACTGCTAAAACCCAGGGCAGGCAGGTGATTTTAGCTTGGGCGGGCGGTATACCTCTTCAGTCACAGGGCCTGAGTGGTATAGGCTCTCTTCGGGTCCCAGACACCTTCCGTTAAAAGCTGTGAGGTGCAGGTGTAGTGCAGAGGAACCAATCCAGCTTAGACTTAAAACGGGACAAGTTTACTTGTAAAATCTTCGTTACTTGTAAAGAAGGCACTGTACAATAAATCAGAGTCCTTTGCAATAAGGTGCAAAAGATACATTTGAGCATACTGACTAAGATCCCTTGAAGTGAGCTGGTGCTGAAATACTTTTACACTTGAAACTTTAGGACCACTGCCACACGCAGATATACTGTAGGAGAATAATACTTGAGAACTTTAGGTACAGTCTCTTTAAGGCAAGTTACTTGTTACTTGGTGTTTAGACTTGAGTGAAAGCGGGCTACTTCCAGGAAGGGGAACTTATTCAGATCCTTATGGCTCTCAACTAGAGGGGCTCTAACCACCTTGTGTAAGTGGCAATAAACAGCACCTGTGTCCACGACAATCATGATCCACCTTTTTCTGCCAATGGACACCAAGTTACACAAATCCAAGAATACAGGCCCTACCATTGGGTAAAGCTAGCTGTCGGGGTGACCCTAAGGAAATTTAGCTGTTGCAGCAGAGTTCTGCACTTATCTAACTGCTGACTCTTGGCTCCTGGCTCAGTTATTAGGATGGACTTGAAGGACTGGAAGAACAGTAGTTCTTCAGTGTGGAAATGCTTTCTTCCCTGCCTCCAGTAGCCTCACTGAGGGTGTTACTAGCCTAGCATGGCTAGTTCTGAAACTCTTTTGATAAAAGACTAACTACCTCACTCATCGGAACCTCTCGGAATACTGCTCTCCTCTCACTACACACTTCTCATCACATGGGCTGCTTCCCCACTATTTAAAGGGGTACTCCAGCTAGGGGGGGCACTTTTTTGCTGGGACCACTCACCTCCCCGGTTTCAGCGGCGGGTCCCGCATCACGGCGCTCTGGTGCCCGATTCCCGACTGCTTCCTGGTGTCTGACGTGGGCCCGAGGCGGGATCTGAGCGGACTTGAAACGGATCCCGCCTCCTTGGTTCTTATGGTAGTTTTACACAGAAGGATTTATCGTTCGAATTTGCACGATAACGATCGAATTCGTACGATAATCATATGATTAAACGCAGCGAACAATCAAACGACGAGCGAGAAATTGTTCATTTTGATCTTTCAACATGTTCTCAAATTATCGTTGGTCGTTCGCAAAAAATTCGCAGATCCTTTAGTGTAAACATTCTTTCATCGATTTCACCTATGTGTGAGATAGGCTTAAACAATCGCAAAACAATCGCATAACGATTTTTCCGTACGATGTATCCGTCTAAGCGCTGATCGTTATAAAAAAAACATTGTTCATTCAAAATCGTTAATCGTGCGAATTATCGCTCCGTGTAAAAGTACCATTAGTCAGTGTCCCAGGCAGTGGCAGACACAGAAAAATATGTGCAGCAGGTCACATAGGTGGTTAACCCTTTAGGTAAACTTTTCTTCAGCTGTGCCAAGTAGTACATAGAATACAGTGACATCTAATGGTGGGAAACACGGCCTACACATGTTAGAAACAGCAGTGGCACACCCACTATGGGACACTGCATTACTGCTTGCATCATCAACTGGCTGTTCTAGGCACTACAGGGTTCAAATGAGTGCTGCTGGTAGCCGATCATGAGAATGAGGGGGAGAGGACCGTGCTGCAGCACACCCTCTACTGGCTCTGTGTCATGTGATATCAATTGGGCTGCATAGGCTTACATAGGCAATCAGGAGAGGATCAGGCTTAGAGTGGTCTGCTACTGGCTTGTTCTTCCGATTGGTATGGATCTGAACACTCAGACCAAGACTGAACAAGAATTTAGACACATCTCTATGACATATTAAAACTTTTAAAAAAAAATGACAGGTAAACTTTAACCCTTCGACGACCAAGGGCGTAAATGTATGTCCTGGTGCAGCTAGGGGAGTTTAGAGGGGGTCACATCAAATTCAGAAAAATTGTGATAAAAAGTGATCAAAAAATTGCATATACACAAACAAATATTCCATATAAAGTACAAATCATGGCACAAAAGATGACACCTCACATAGCCCCATAGACCAAAGGAAAAAAGCGTTATAGGGATGGTAATAAACTTTTTTTTTATTTAAATTTTTTAAAAGCTGTCAAATAAAATAGAAGTTAAACAAGTTACATTTTTTTATAGATAGAATTGTAAGGTGTATTTTTAATTATCTATGGAAGGTATTACCCAACCAATGACTTTATTATTCACATTCACAAGGTATAATAAGACAGGTAATCCCTGTTGGAAGCACAGATGACTATAAATATAACGCTCTCTCACAATACCATTGTACTGCTGTCAGTTAGAAGCGTAAGGCACAATATAATCTAGGAGGTAACACTGCATTGATCTGTAGAGCTAACATACATAACATACTGTATAAAACTTATGTTAATGTGTTATTTTCTTCTGTCAGGTAAGAAAACATATATAGCATGTTCATATACATATATGCGCAGTATTATCCAAAGTAATTTAAGAGACATAAGGCTTATAAGCTATAGATTATACACATAAATAGGTTATCAGTGCTTTAGAGTAATACTTTCTTTTTTTACTACTGAAAAAAATGGTGTATTATACTAATTGTAAAGTACCGTATGTAAAATTCATATTTAATGACAGTATATCTTTTCTAGTAGGAATACTCAGGCAGATGCATGGCAAACAACCACACCACGTTGGTCTATGAATTTACCCTGCTTGGACTGACTAATAATGCTAAGAGTGAACTGATCCTCTTTGTGTTCTTCTTAGTGGTTTATGTGATAACAGTTTTAGGCAATTCTCTGATGGTGATTATTATTACTCTGTCGTCAGCTCTTCAGTCTCCAATGTACTTCTTCTTATGTAACCTTTCTATTGTAGACATGTGCTATACCACTTCCACCGTTCCTAAACTTCTTCAGGACTTTTTGTCTGATGTGAAACGTATCTCCTTCTTTGGTTGTGTTGCACAATTATATTCCTTTATATCTTTTGGTGGGATTGAATGCGTCCTGCTTGCTGCTATGGCAGGTGATCGCTATGTGGCTATCTGCATGCCACTGCGCTATACCGAAGTCATGAGTTGGAAGATGTGCACTATACTTGCTGCAGTATGTTGGATCATTGGCCTTCTGAATTCTCTCGCTCACACAGTCTTCACATTTCGGTTACCTTTTTGCAGGTCTAAGTCCCTCAACCATTTTTTCTGTGACATCCCCCCACTTCTTGCACTCTCCTGTGCGGACACTACTATTAATGAAGTTGTGGTATATACTGCTGGGGGGTCAGTAATCCTAGGATCTTTCATGTTAACAATATTGTCCTATATTTTTATATTTAAAGCAATTTTAAAAATTAGGACAACAACAGGGAGACAAAAAGCCTTTTCCACATGCGCCTCTCACCTGGTAGTGGTCACACTTTATTATGGAACCATTGTGTTTACATACATTCGGCCTACATCGACTTATTCCCTGGATCAAGATCGTGTAGTTCCTGTTCTGTATGGAATCATTACTCCTATGTTAAACCCAATAATTTATAGTTTGAGAAATAAAGAGGTTCATGGGGCACTAACAAAAGTCCTGTTGAGAAAAAAGAGGGGCCAGAATATGTAATGTGGGCAGATCACCATGTAACTTAATAGGACTTTATAATTCATGGCTAGAAAAAGTATTTGCTTTATGTAATGCCTAAACTAAAGCTTTGTTCTTAGCACCTGCGCTGCTTCTACATATAATTCTAGTTATATTTATATGTGAAAGGGTTTTTCCGGCATCCTAATTTTTTTATATTTTGCTAAGGGTGCAATGAAAATAATACTAATTTTCTTTGGCACCCCGAAGCTCAGAGTCTAGAACCTTCCAGTTCTCTGTCATCACCACTTATTCCTTCTTCCGACGTTGTATGGAAACAGTAACTATGCAGCTTACTTATGGGAGCTGTACTCATAAGCAGCTACTTTGAAGAAACTATAGAATGAAATTGCTGCCACTTGATAAATACCAGTCTTGGCCTCTGGACTTCAATATATCACCAAGATGTATCCTCTACCAAGTATACAGTTTTGTCACAGATAGCAAGATTTGATGACCATTAGATTAAGGCCGTATTACACAGCCCGATAATGTTCGGGAAGCAAGTGCCGACCTGTGAGCTCAGTGCTCACTTTCCCCTCATTCACCGTTAGCTGACTGTGCTATTGCATGCACAGACAGCGAGTGGGGAGCAGCAGGAGGGGCCACTCAAACAACGCTTATATTGTAAGCCCATTATAGCGGTGGTCTGCTGCTGCTGCTCCTGTTACACGCAGACCGCATACATGCTGCAGATCGTCGGTTGCACAAATCTTGGGCTCTCAACATGTTGAAAGACCACCATCAGCATGTGCCATTAGACTAAACAATTATTGGCCAGAACAGCCGGTAATCAGGCAGGTAGGTGTCATTCAACTTGTACATCACTATCACTGTGCTTTTGCTAATATAAAATAGTATCTTGTTAGTCATTCAGGCATTGTAATATATATATATATATATATATATATATATATATATATTCATTCAGGTGTAAACTCACCCACTGTTCAGTATGATCTTTTATTACATATTGAGCTGACTTTGCAAGTATAGATGCTAAAGCGACTCTGTACCCACAATCTGACTTCCCCAAACCTCTTGTACCTTCAGATAGCTGCTTTTAATCCAAGATTTGTCCTTGGGTCTGTTCGGCAGGTGATGCAGTTATTGTCCTAAAAAACAACTTTTAAACTGGCAGCCCCGTGCCCTTTGGCCGGGGCTTAGTTTGTGTATGCATTAGGCTAGCACAACCTCTCTGTCCCTGCTCCCCGCCCTCTTCACCATTTTTCCTATTCCTCTGCAGTGAAAACTACACAGGGGGCTTAACGATCCAGCCCATGTGCCGGGCTCACACAGCTGACGAATAGGAGGCAATCTGCCTGGAGCATTCCTAATGATAAGGAGGGACAGAGAGGGTGTGCCAGCCTAATGCATACACAATGTAAGCCACGGCCAAAGGGCACAGGGCTGCCAGTTTAGAAGTTGTTTTTTTATGACATGAACTGCATCACCTGCCGAACGGACCCCAGGACAGATCTTGGATTAAAAGCAGCTATCTGACGGTACAAGCAGTTTGGGGGGGTCAGATTGTGGGTACAGAGTCACTTTAAACTTCACACACTTTCCTTGTCCTTGAACCTTAGTAGGGCCTTATGTTACACTATTGAGTACATTATGTTAGGGATGTTATTTCTTAGAAGCAATGCTTTTATAAATTCAATAAGGTTTTATTGATTTTAGATTTGCACTTATTTCGGCAAAAAAGGGGTTATGCCCCTACTGGGTATCAGAAGTACACAGGGAAAAATGCATAACTATCTTATCTTCTATGGTACTGTCCAAAATCAAACATTTTTTATTATTTATTTATTGATTTATTTTTATTATTATTTGCTGCATGAGCATTAGAAAATTCTACATGGAGTGATTTTTGCATACATATGACTAGGCTTTAAATTACAGTGATTGATGTTATATAAAAATTGTTTGCATTTTGGCAAAAAGTTTGCATTTAACAGCCTTTACTCCAGTTGTCCAAAACCACCAAGATAACCTGTTGGATAGTCATCTAGACAAAACAGCGTAATGACGGACATCATCTTAAATTCAAAGTGACAACGTCATTTTAAACTTAGCAGAAAAAAGTCTTAACAAAGCCCTTCTATATATATATAAATTATTTGCATTGATCACACTGGAATTTGTACTGTTACAATTTTATGTTTGTAATGCTTTGTTCAAAATCCAATAAAATTGTCATTACAAAAAAAAAACTGCATTTTGCCTGTAACAAGTATACACTGCAGTTCCGCTTCAGGCCACTAGAAGTGCTTTGTAAGGAAACTGACAGAACAGAATATAAACAAACAGTTATGGGCCGGGTTCACAGGACAGAAGACACTGGCCATTCTGTGACCCGGCCGTGTCACAGAACATCCGGTGTCAGTGAAATTCATCCCGGACGGTACTGCAGTTCCAGCTGTGTCAGTTCACACGCTCCATTGTGTGAACTGACAGGTTTTCTGTGGCTACTATTTAATGAATGTCAGTTTTTGCGGGGCCGCTAGCGATCCCGTCAAGAGTGTATACTATGTGTATACACTCCAGTCGGGATTTCCTCTAGCTGCAGCACAATGTAAGTGAAGTATTAATCACAGCTGTGTTGCAAATCACCAACAATGACCGTGGATAATACTTTACTTACGTTGTGTGAACATAGCCTTAGGCTGCGTTCACACAACGTCAGTATATGTATATTTCAGTCAGTATATTTCAGTCAGTATTGCAACCAAAACCAGGAGTGGATTAAAAACACAGAAAGGCTCTGTTCACACAATGTTGAAATTGAGTGGATGGCCGCCATATAATGGCAAATATTTGCTGTTATTTTAGAACAACGGCCGTTATTTACTGTTATATGGAAGCCATCCACTCAATTTCAAGATTGTGTGAACAGATCCTTTCTGTGGTTTTAATCCACTCCTGGTTTTGGTTGCAATACTGACTGAAATATACTGACTGAAATATACATATACTGACTGAAATATACGTAGTGTGAACCCAGCCTTAAGGTGTATTCCACTGAAACATAACTTTTCATATGTTGCTGCCCTTAGTGAGACTAACAATTTATTCCACACTTGTTATTATTATCATTTCAGTCTCCTTCCCCCAGTTCTGAGCTGCTGCTTTCTGCTGAAAACACAAAACTCTGTGTGTGATCTCTGTCTGTCACTTCTCCCCCCTGCCTTCTGAGACAGCTGATTTATACAAGTCCCTGACTAGCATTATCTGCAACATTGTAGCTTCTTTCTAATACTAGGAGGATTAATAAGAGTGAGTTCAATTGTAACTTGACCTCAGAATAACCCTCCTAACATAAATATACAGTTTTTTAGACTAGGTTAATAATCTTGGAAAACCTCTTTAAGTCAATTAAACCCCTTGCTTGCTGGGGCAAATGCAGTGCGCTCAGCACAGTAAGTAGAAAACAGTCTAGCCCTCAGGGGGTTAAGTGAGGATGCTTAGCATCACGTGTCACAGGTTCCTCTTCCTGGAGACCCAGATAACCCAGATGTTAGAGACCCTGATATAAGGTACAAAACATATAGGGGGACCTGTATCATGCAAAACTTTTTTTTTTTTTTTTAGCAGAGGGTACTTATTATAAGCTGCAAAAAATGTTATAACTGCAGCACAGAAAAACTATCATTAGGTGCAAGTGTCTTGATCATTTTTATGTAAAATTTTGTGCAATATTTACCTAAAACAGCTTGGCTAAAATATCTAAGCAATGGTAGCAGTGGAGTGCTGCTGCTGTGCAATTTTTTGCACAAAAATTTAAAAAACTGCATATGATAAATCAGCCTAAAAAAGTATCCAATTTAAAACCACACCCCTCCTGGCACAAAAATGGAGAAATTACAATTTTATATTGATAAATGATGCACCAAAAAAACTCATTATTAGGTAGGGACAGTGATCCCGACCTTTTGGGAGGTACTTCTTTATTGTTTCACATTATTGCCATGGGCATAATACCTTTATTTCCCCAAAAGTTAAGACTTAGCTTTTATTGATACTTTAAAAAAAAAAAAAATGTTTCCCAGTGATGTGTATTTACAGTGCTCTTATTAAAATAGGTGTACCTTGTTTGCTTATTGATATGTCGGCACAGTGACTGCCTATTGTGGGTATAATGCACGCACTAGAGGCGAGACTGTGGTGAATTACGATAATACGGGGTTAACATCACCTCCGTTTAATTTCAGGTATGTTAATTCACTCAATTTAATTGCAGTCTCTCATGGACAGTTGTTGCTCTCTACGATCTTGGGGTTATTGATGAGATGCAACACTGTATCTATGACCACGGCTTCTGCCTTATATGTGTGTGGCTGTCAGCCCAATCTCACTGTTTGGGTACGATCAGCTCTCGGCTATCAAGAGCAACAATTATTCACTAGAGACTGTGACAATTTGCAATTAGTGAATTAACATACCTGATATTAAACGGAGGTGAAGGCAACCACGTACCATTGTAATTCACTACAGTCTCACCTCTAGCCCGATAGCCGAGAGCTGATCGTACCCAAACAGTGAGATTGCGCTGACAGCCACACACATATAAGGCAGAAGTACAAACATGTTAATGCATGAGCCCCTAAATATTCCTTTTGTCCCTATTTCTCTTTGTAGAATAATACTTGGCATTCTGCATTGGTACAGGTAATCTATGCAGGACCACCCTTAGGGTAGATGTGTGGAATTTGCTTTTTGGTGTGCCCCTATGTAATAATAATAATAATAAGAAGAAGAAGAAGGGCCCTATATAGAAGGGACTGTGTGCACCCCAACATGGTATGAGACCCCTCTCTGCAGCCTTCAAATAGTATAAACCTTCATGTGCTGCTCCAACATTGTATTAGCATCCACTCTGCATCCACCATATGGTATAAGCCCTACCCTTCCCCGCACAGCCCCATATGGTATCTGCACTTCTACACTGTGAAGCCCCCACATATGCTATTAGCCCCACTATGCCATGTCCATACAGTATCAGTCTCTTCTTGCCCCTGCAGCCCCTTTTAATAAACCAACTGCAGCCAACATATATCAGCCCCCCTACTCCCTGTAGCCTCCATGTAACATCCCCCCCCCCAGCCCCCATATAGTATCAGCCCCCCAGGCCCCATTTAATCAGTTCACCCCTGCAGCCACAATTTAGTATCAGTCCCCCACCCCCCTACTGCCTTATATAGTATCAGGCTCCCACCTCAAGCCCCCCCCCCCCCCCCCCGTATGCAGGATCCAACTAATACTGACAAACAAATAACGACCAGGGTAGGACGGGTGGGGTGCACGACTAAGTAGAGGCAGACACTCCCCCCATCTGAAACAAAGACACCCCCCATGCTTCACTTCAGCCCCTACATGGTATCAGCCCTCCAGGTACCCATTTTATCAGATCTTCCCTTGCAGCCATCGTTTAGTATTAGCCCCCTCCCCATGCAGCCCCCACTGTGCAAAAACAAAATAAAAAACCCTCATACTCCAGTCTCCTTTCCTGCTCTGTTCCTCTCTGCTCTGATGTGCAACGAAGTCGATACATCAGCACGTCTATGGCTTATTGCGTTGTCAATCAGTGAGCCCTGTTTAAAGGGGTTTTCGCTCAAACATGACTTTAAGTATGTTGCTGCCCATAGTGAGATTAACAAATCATTCCAAACTTGTTATTATCTATTCAGTATCCTTCCCCCAGTCCCGAGCTGCTGCTTTCTGCGAAAACAGAAAAATCTGTGAGTGAGCGGTACTCTCTGACTCCCCCTCCTCCCCCCTCCCTTCTGAGACAGCTGTCCCTGGCTGGCTTTATCTGCAACATCTGTATCCATCCCCTCCTTAGTTGAACTTGATGGACATGTGTCTTTTTTCAACCGTATTAACTATGTAACTAACTATATAACTATATCTTGGTAATGCCAGGATAATTAATCTGAGGTCACTGTGATTAATCCTCCCATTATGTAAAGAAGCTACAATGTTGCAGATAAAGCGAGACGGGGACTTGTTCATATTACTGTCTCAGATATTAAAGGGGGGAAAGGGAGACAGAGAGAAAGGATCACACACAGATTTTTATGTGTTTAGCAGAAAGCAGCAGCTCAGAACTGGTGGAAGGAGAATAACCATGGGAAGCAACATATCAAACGTTACGTTTCAGTGGAATACCCCTTTAATAATAGGTATCAGTGATCACACAGGTCGCACACTCCTAGGATTGGCCCTGCATGCGCCATGGGCACAATGTTGGTAAATCTGGTACCATTTGATATTCGGTATTCTTGATCTCTCATGATAAATGGCATAAACACAAATGACGTCAAAGTGCAAAGTTGCCGATTTGACATCACATCTCAGACAAACTAGAATCAAAAGAGATCAGAAAGTCACATAAAGTGTGGTTTGATTAAAAACTACAGATCATGGTGCAAAAATGAGCAATTTCAGTACATTTATTTATTTATTTTTAAGTAAAAAAAAAAGTAGTCAAATAAATTAAAAGTTATATAATTTGTATTACCTGTATTATACCTGTAAGTGATATCACTGGTGTAATATACTTATATGTGACATCGATAGTGTATTATATTCATACAGTATGTGACATCGCTGGTGTATTATACTGGTATGTGACATCACTGGTGTATTATACTTGTATGTGACATCACTGGTGTATTATACTTATATGTGCCATCACAGGAGTATTATACTTGTATGTACCATCACTGGTGTATTATACTTGTATGTGACATCACTGGTGTATTATACTTATATGTGCCATCACAGGTGTATTATACTTGTATGTACCATCACTGGTGTATTATACCTGTATGTGACATCACTGGTGTATTATACCTGTATGTGACATCACTGGTGTATTATACTTATATGTGCCATCACAGGTGTATTATACTTGTATGTACCATCACAGGTGTATTATACTTGTATGTACCATCACTGGTGTATTATGCTTGTATGTGACATCACTGTTGTATTATACTTGTATGTGCCATCACTGGTGTATTTTAATACCTATAGGTGCCATCACTGGTGTATTATACTTGTATGTGCCATCACTGGTGTATTATACTTGTATGTGCCATCACTGGTGTATTATACTTTTATGTGATATCACTGGTGTATTATACCTGTATGTGACATCACTGGTGTATTATACCTATATGTGCCATCACTGGTGTATTATACCTGTATGTGCCATCACTGGTGTATTATACTTGTATGTGCCATCACTGGTGTATTATACTTGTATGTGCCATCACTGGTGTATTATACCTGTATGTGACATCACTGGTGTATTATACCTGTATGTGACATCACTGGTGTATTATACCTATATGTGCCATCACTGGTGTATTATACTTGTATATGCCATCACTGGTGTATTATACTTGTATGTGCCATCGCTGGTGTATTACACTTTTATGTGACACCACTGGTATATTATACCTGCATGTGACATCACTGGTGTATTATACCTGTATGTGCCATCACTGGTGTATTATACTTGTATGTGCCATCACTGGTGTATTATACCTGTATGTGCCATCACTGGTCTATTATACCTGAATGTGCCATCACTGGTGTATTATACTTGTATGTGACATCACTGTTGTAGTATACCTGTATTTGCCATCACTGGTGTATTATACCTGTATGTGCCATCACTGGTGTATTATACCTGTATGTGACATCACAGGTGTATTATACCTGTATGTGATATCACTGGTGTATTATACTTGCATGTGCCATCACTGGTGTATTATACCTGTATGTGCCATCACTGGTGTATTATACCTGTATGTGCCATCACTGGTGTACTGCTGCTTCACCCAAGGGCTAGGGAATGATGAGGGGCTGGGGTGGGCATGATGAGCAGAATGCTTCAATTCGCTCCTCTATAATGGTGAGCATAACCCCTTTATGGTGACATGACTGTGTAATATAACATTATTGTGGGCATGTCCAGGGCCTAAAGCACATAAAACATATATAATAGCATATAATATACACCCCACACCCACATATAGACACAAATTGCAAATGTGTATAACATAGAGTGCCGGCAATATATAAATATCATACATATACAGACACACCTTACACATATCGATATTGTACACACTGTTTACATGACACACATATACACATTACTATACTTAGCCTTCATAAGAGCAGGTGCGGGTCTGTAAGAGATGTATGTGGCAGTGTCTGCAGATTCCCTGCTGCCCTCTCTTCCTGTCCTGACCAGGGGGATGCACGCTGAAGCAGGAGGCTTGTCTAGTCTGGTCTGGTCTGAGGGAGGAAGAGGGTGTGTGGGGGGGATTTCTTTGGGAGCTCAATAGGAAGGGTGACACCAAACAGCAGGATATTTTACTGTTAGAGGCAGACTGTCATGGCTGCTGCAATGGGGCCCTTTGGGAATGGATAGGAAGTGGGGGAGGGACCCTGGGGAGAGGAGAGGGGGTTGTGGTTGCACACTACATGCTACTGTCTGTCACCATGGTCACTTGCTCGCCGTATACAACTCACTATACAGAGGCAGTGAGTGACCAGGTGACAGGAGTGTGCAGCAGTGCTGGAGTAATGTATATGGGGCCTGGAGAGGGTAAACAGGAAGTCACCTGTTCAGGGGCCCACCAATGGGGAGGAAGGGGGAGGGGTCCACCAATGTGGAGGAAGGGGGAGGGGCCACCAATGTGGAAGAAGGGGGAGGGGCCCACCAATAGGAAGAAAGGGGGGAGGGACTCCCCAGCAGCCCAATCAAAGTCAGACAAATAGTTATAATCGCTGACACCTTGGTGTAAATGGGAGTTTTCAAAAAATTTTATGTGACAAAGAAAATTAATTTGTTATATTTTCCACAAATGCGGCTCACCGTGCTGGATCAGTAACATTATATATTAGTAAATTGGACGATTACCCACATAGTGATACCTAATATGCTTTTTTTTATGTAAAATATTATATATATCTTCAATCATCTATTGTGCTCCATTAAAGTCTATAGGACAATGTAGGTCTGTGCAAACAATGTAACGGCAGGCAGCTATTTTGCCATAGACTTTAACAGAGCTGTGATAAAATCTCGAAATTATACACAGAGGGGGAGATTTATCAAATATGGTGTAAAGTGAAACTGGCTCAGTTGCCCCTAGCAACCAATCAGATTCCACCTTTCATTTTACAAAGAGCCTGTGAGGAATGAAAGGTGGAATCTGATTGGTTGCTAGAGGCAACTGAGCCAGTTTCACTTTACAGCATGTTTGATAAATCTACCCAAGAATCTCTATGTCCTAAAGGAGTAAACAAGAGCAGGTGATATCTGCCTGTAACTGTAGGGGGAGCCACAGAGCTAATACCACTATGTTGCATCATGGACACAATAAGTCAGTCATCAGCTGGAATGCTCTCCCCCCTGCAGCATGTGATAATGAAATCTTCCATGTGGTGACATATATGTGATGACATCATAACAGACTCGTGTTCTATAGTCTTCTGCCTGGTGAGATTTCCTCACACTTACCATGGCTTTCCAAGGACGAGGAGCAGCTTTGCTGCTTTATTTACTTGGAATGTCTTTGCTAAGTTTCTCATCAGGACGGCCTATTCCAGGTATTCTTACTAGTATTCTATACAGTATCCCTAATAGCAAATCTTCTCGGGGGTCTCCAGTAATATCCATGAAGGGGATTGGTGTCACTAATACTATAGCACTATTTAGAGCCTATACATATACACTAGCACTATACACAGACTATACTGTACATATATACTAGCAATATATACAGGCTATATATATATACAATATCTCTGTATACTGGCTATACATATACAATCGCATTATATACGGGCTATACATAAACACTATACAATAGCATTATATACAATAAATACTTTACATATACAATAGAATGATATACAGGCTATACATATAGAATGCCACTTTATACAGTGTATACTTATACAATAGCACTATTTACAGTCTATATATATATATATATATGCTTTATACATTCTATACATGTACAGTAGCGCTATATACAGTCTATACATATGCTATAAGACTATATACAATCCATACATATACAGTAGCACTATATACAGGCTATGCATATACAATAGCACTATATACAGGCTGTAAACATACAATAGCACTATATACAGAATAGAAACTGTGAATATGAGATATATTTTACACAGATTTAATAGAGTGTATAGAATCTGATAACTACTATGTCTTTGTTCTTCTAGGACGGACTAATGGATATAACATAAAACAGAGACTTCTGATACACAGCGGGGCTGGTGAGTGCACAGGGATGCAGGGGATGAGCCGGAGGATGACTGAATATTCAGCATGGCCCTCGGATGGATTTCCTGCTGATTTAATGGCTTCTTTTCTCTTTATCTCTTATAGACAAGGTTTCCGCTTTTACCACTGTGGCCGAGCAGACTCGCTCATTCCTCACTGACAATGACGGTAATATATCACATGATGTTTTACTATTCACACATCAGACTACCTGATGTTAGGAAGGCACCTACTCCTTCTCTTCCTCTCCCCTTTAGTTGAGCTCCTCCTCTTGCCCATCCAGTTTAACTGGGCCCTTTCTTTTACTCCTCCTCTTTAGTTGGGATCTTCCTCTTACCCATTACCTTTAGCTGGGCTCTTCCTCTCACCCTTCCCTTTTTGCTTGGCCCCTCCTCTTACCCCTCCCCTTTAGTTGGACCCCTCCTCCCAGCCCTTCCCCTTAGCTTGGCCCCTCATTTCACCCTCTTACCCTTAGCTTGGCTCCTCCTTTTTTCCCTCCCCCTTTCAGCTGGGCTCCTCCTTTTGCTCCTTTGCTATAGTTTGGGGCCCGCTTCTTACCCCCTTTCCCTTATCTGTGTTCATGCCACTGTCCCCCTTTATCTGAGGCCCCTTATTTTGCATCCTCCGTAGGCTGGGGCTCTCCCATATAGACTATTCCCCTCCCCCTTGTCAGACCTCTCCTCCTGCTCCTCCCACTTAGTCAGCCCACATGCTCATAACAGACTCAGTAAATCTCTTCTCATAATGTTTTTGTTGTGGAGTGTTCTCGGTATATAGTGATCAGTACCCACCACTTGTAGATCAAGGAAAGAGAAGCAGGGACTGGGGCAGATGTGTTGAAGACTCATTGATGTGAGTGGGGGGTGAGGACTGTAGCACCATCTGCTCACATCCCAGCTCTCATCTCATCTTGTGTTTCCTGGTCAGAGCCTTTCTTGGTGAAACAAGGCTGGAGGCTTTAATGTTATAGCTAGTGGTTTTTATTTTATTAGACATAATTTTTTTTCTGTTTTTATCTCAGAATTACCGATAGTGACCAATTTACCCAACTTAGACAATGAAGGTGAGTATGACTATATCCTCCTTTAGAGCAAGTCAAGGATGTCTTGAGTTCTCCAATACATTATTAGGGAGGAGGCTTTAATATTATGAGTTTTTACTTTTGTTTTTAATAAATATCAAACTTTTTTTTATATCTCAGAAACACCAAGAACGACACCGATACCTGAACCTGAATCTCAAGGTGAGAATGACTGTATCCTGCTGTTGAGCAAGGCAAAGAGGTTTTGGGTGCTCGAATGCAATATTAGGCATGTGACTAATGTAATAGCTATTATTATTATTATTATTATTATTATTATTATTAAGCATTACACTTTTTTTCTTTACATCTCAGAATTACAGACAATGACAATTTTACCGGACTATGACGGTGAGTATGACAGTATCCTGCTGTATCTGTGTTCTCCGATCATAACATGTCTTATAGAAACTTTAGGCAGGAGGATATAATATTATAAGTTTTTTTTTGTTTTGTTTTTAATTAAGTATCGAAATTTTTTTTGTATCACAGAAATACCAACAATGGCATCTCCACCTAAACCAGCAGACTTTGAAGGTGAGTATGACTATATCCTTCTATATCTATGTCCTTCCATCCTGACATGTTTTGCAGAAAAAGGAAGAAGAAACACAATATTAAAAGGAGGCTTTAATATAACTTTTCTGTTTTAATTAAATATTAAACATATTTTTTTATATTTTAGAAATAAAAACACCTTTACCTGAACCAGTAGACAATACAGGTGAGTATGACTGTATTTTGCTGTTATAGCCATTTCTTTTATTATTAATATTAATAACAAATATTACTCTATTTTTCTTTACATCTCAGAATTACAGACCATGACACCACCTGTAGTGGACTATGATGGTAAGTATGACTATTTCCTGCTGTGTCTGTGTTAACTCATCCAAACATGTTTCATAGACACCAGATGGAGAAACAATATTATACAGGAGGCATGAATATTATGAGGGTTTTTTATTTAAATATCAAATGATTTTTTTTCTTTTCTTTCTCAGAAATACCAACAATGACACCTGAACCGGACTGTGACGGTAAATATGACCGTACCCTGCTTTGTCTTCTCTTTTCTATAAAACATGTTTTATGGACACAGGATGGAGAAACATCCTTTAAAAGAGGCTTTAATATGACTTTTTTGTTTTTATTAAATCTCAGAATCCCCTGAATTGACTCCAGAACCAGCTGACTATGAAGGTGAGTATGACAGTATTCTGTTGTAGAGCAGGTCAGAGATGTTTTGGGTGCTCCAACACAATTTTACACTGGAGACTTTAATGTTCTTGTTACTGTACCTATTTTGTTAATGAAACATCACTTTTTTTTTTATATCCCAGAATTACAGACAGTAGCACCTTTATCTGTACAGGACTATGATGGTGAGTACAATATTAAACAGGAGGTTTTAATTTCATGATTTTTTGGCTTTATATATATATTTATTTATTTATTTTCCCCTCAGAGATACCAAGAAAGACTCCTGTACCTGAACTAAACAATGTGGGTGAGTATGACTTTATCCTGCTATTTTGCAGGGGAGGGGGGCAGGTGACTTTAATGTTACAGCTTATTATTAATGTTATGGTTGATGATGATGATGATTATTATTATTAATATTAAACATTACTCTTTTTTTCTTTACATCTCAGAATTACAGACAATGACTCGTTTACCTGACTATGAAGGTGAGTATGTCTGCATCCTGTTGTATTTGTGTTTGCTCATTCAAACATGTTTTATATAAACACAATACTATATAGGAGGCTTTAAAGGGGTAGTCCAACCCAAAAAATTTTCTTTAAAATCAACTGCTGCCATGAAGTGACAGAGATTTGTAATTTACTTCTATTAAAAATTCCAAGCCTTCCAGTACTTATCAGCTGCTGTATGCCCAACAGGAAGTTGTATTATTTCCAGTCTGGAGAGCAGGAGGGGTTTTCTATGGGGATTTGCTCCTGCTTTGGACAGTTCCTGACATGGACAGAGGAGGCAACAGAGAGCACTGGGTAAGACAGGAAAGAAAACACCACTTCCTGCTGGACATACAGCAGCTAATAAGTACTGGAAGACTTAAGATTTTTTAATAGAAGTGAATTACAAATCTCTGGCACTTTATGGCACCAGTTGATTTGAAAGAAATTTTTTTTGGGTGGACTACCCCTTTAAAGTGAATTTACCATCACGCACATTGCTTTAAGTCTTTTATATGAACAGACCGGCAACAGCTCAGGGATGCCAGTGCTGCGGTCCTTTTGTTGAATCGCCGCTTGGTTCCCCCGCACGGTGCTGGTCTGTTCCCAGGCAAGCGGCCTGGCCTGAAGCAATGGAGGTGGGCCCGACAGCCTCCAGTGCGACAAAACTCCTCTCCTCTGTGGCATGGCTCCATTGAAGCTGAGTCACAGAGGGGAGGGGGCTTTGTCACACTAGGGGCGGACGTGCTTCAAGCTGGACCAGCAGCGTGCGGCGGTCCAAAAAAAGGACTGCGGCACTGGCATCCCCGCACCGGCACTGGTCTATTCATATAAAAATGTTAACACAATGTACCTGATTCCTTTTTATACTATGAGGTTTGTTTGTTTTTTCATTAAATACCAAACTTTTTTTTCTTCTCAGAAATACCAACAATGACTCCTGTACCGAACGATGATGGTGAGTATAAGTGTATCCTTCTGTATCTGTGTTCTCTCATGCAAAGATGTTTTATATACAAAGGGTGGAGCACCACAATATGATGCAGGACACTTTAATATTACATTTTTTTTTTTTGTAATTTTTATTAAACTTCTTTTTTTATGTCTCAGAAATACCAGCAATGACTCCAGATCCATCAGAATATGAAGGTGAGTATAACTGTATACTGCTGTAGAGCAGGGCAGAGCTCCAATGTAATATTAGGCAGTAGGTTTTAATGTTTTTTTTTTTGTTGTTGTTTATTTATTAAACACTCCTCTGTTTTATATTTCAGAATTACCAGACACCACTTCACTCGGTCCTGATAATGAAGGTGAATATGTCTGTATTCTGCAGGATGCATCAACAGAGACAAAACATGTCCCATCATTCATACCTATGGCCGCCAGATCAAGATCTGATGTGAATTTCCTCTAATACTGTGGTAGATATTTATTAAGTCCAGCATTTTTTTTTTGCCTGGCTTAAAAATGTTCCCACAGTGTTGAGGATTGCTGGATTATGTAGAGGCACAAAGCCTCTTTATAAATCCAGTGTGCACCAGTATGCACACCCAGTTAAACCTACCTGGCTCCACTGGCATTGGTTTTCTTATCCACCGGAAAAATGTTAAATGCTCCAAACATAGAGGCCATGCCCCTCTGCGTGCTGCTGAACCCCCCTTTACGCCCCATCCCCAGAGAGCATAAATTATACGCAAAACAGGTGTTTGCAAGTGGGGCCTCTATGCCAGAAAATGACCAGTGCGCCAGATATTGCATTTCCACTATGAATGTCTCTGTTTCTTTCAGGTTTGAAGTCACCAGCAGCAACATCTCCTGCATCACCTTCTCCCCCGGCTCATGACATTGCTATCCTTGCTGGTTAGTGATACAATTGTAAAGTCAGATTCATCATGTGTCTTTATAGTGGTCGGATCTCCAGGGCTCTATAAATTAACTATAATACATTCTCTCTCCAGATAAAATTGACAACAACTTTAAAAACATGGACACAGCAATGAAGGAGCAAAATAAAATCATCATTATCGCCACCGCCTGTATTTCCACCACGCTCCTGTTCCTGGTAGCTGCCGTGATTTGCGGTGCTATACTATTCAGGACCAAACCGTGAGTAATGGGATTCCAGGGTTTCGCTTCTTCTTCTCTATATTGATGTTTAGTATTTCACTGAAATGTCTGAATTTTTTATATTAACAGAAAAGAACAAACCAGCATATAAAGCTGAAGAGAGCCTAGCAGCCACCATCCAGTACCCTGACCCTCTATGTCTTCACCCCTTCCCCAATATCCTCACCCTTCCCCCTTCTGCAAATAAAAATGTAAAAAAAAAAACCCCTCACCCTATATCTTAACCCCTTCCCTGATATCCTCACCCCTTCCCCAATATACTTTCCCTTCCTTCCTCAGCAAATTAAAAAATCCTTAAAAAAACCTTTTTTGTCTTCGTAAAAGTGATTTACCAGCTTCACAGTGTGGTGACCGAGGGGTCTCCAGGATGTTATATGCACAGCTAGCAGGTGTAGTGTTACTGCTGCGGCTATTGTTGAGGGGCCTGAGTAGTATGCTAGCCTTCCCAGGATCCCAACACACACTTCCATAATACAAGCAGTTACCCCTGTTTTACAATGTGTTGCAAGTTGCATCAAGCACACGGAATAAGACGGAAACTGGAAAACGTTTGCTTTTACTTGAAAGTTCTTTAAGATGCAACAACAGGAATACAGGTCACAGGGTATAATTTTTGATTACAAGAGAGGACATCTATTATCATTGGGCCCCTTGCGTACGCCTAACGTATCTCCGACTCCCTGATGGCAGTGGGGTCACGGAAAGGTGAGGCAGAGGAGTGCTCGCAGGCATAAATCATGATACAAATCTACATCTGTTGGAAGATTTGTTGAGCAGAACCTGCAGCGGGCGCAAGGCCGGCCAGGTTTACTATGAGGTGTGCGCCTCTTTTTAAATCCAGCCAATAAAAAGGGGGTGGGGCTTTATTTACTCGTATGAGGCCTTTAAAAAAATGTCCCTTAAGGTGTTTTTGCTTGGGAGCGGGTCTCTCAGATTGCTCCTCTTTAAGATAAAGTATCTCTGCTATGTGCAGGTAACTGAAGACTTTAGGTTTTAGGCTTCATTCACACAGGACGGATCCGCAGCAGATTACACGGTGCGAATTTGCAGCGAAATCCTCTGCGGATCCTATGCCGATGACTTTCAATGCGAATACATACTCGCAGCGGAATTTACATCCCTCTGTGATTATATACGTGACAGTGCCATTTACATCCCCCCCCCCCCCCCCGGCCGGCCGGAGCATCAGGGGGCGCCAGGCATCTTCCCGGCATCAATCAGTGGCTGCGGCGGGGACTAGCAATCCTTGATGTAAATCCCCCTGCAAGTATGAATTGTCATTCAAAGTCATCGGCATAGGATCCGCAGCTGATTTCACTGTGAATTTGCAGCGTAGAAGCCGTTGCGGATCCTACCTGTGTGAATCTAGCCTTATTGTGCCTTTACACAAAGAGATTTAGCTGACAGATTGTTGAAGCCAAAGCCAGAAATAGACAGAGAAAAAACAGAGAACAGGTCATAAAGACTGATTTCTCCTCTTTTCAAATCCATTGATGGCTTTGGCTTAAAAAAATCTGTCAGATAAAGGCACCCTAAGAGTTAGAGCCCTATTACACAGAGCAATGATCTGCCAAATCAGGCCAATCTGGCAGATTTTCGCTTGGTGTAACAAAGATACGATCATCGGCTGATCGTGTCTTTTGGTCCTGACCTAAAATCAGCGGACTCCAACTGCGCATCACTACGTGTAATAGCACTGTGTAATGCAGCCAACGGCTGATGAATTTTTAAAGAAAATAATAAAGTTTATACATAAAATGTAATTTAAAAAAAGCAACATAAGAATCCAATATCCTTCACGGTTTAAAAGTTTCTGTTTCCCATCACCTCCACGATCCGGGCAAAAAACTCTCTCTATGCCCATGATAGAAAGTGATGAAACATCTCCTGCATGAACTAGAGAAAAATGTTTAGCCACATTTGATGGATTTTTGGCGTTCACATGTGTAGCACCATAGATATGTTTACGTAAACGGTCTTTTAACCTATGGCTAGTGCAACCTACATAACCAATTTCACATGCAGTACAGAATACATAATAAATTAACCTAGTGGTATTACAGTTCACATAACTTTTGATTTTGTATTCTGTATTGTCTACCTTATTTGTAATTTGGTTTGTTTAATGTTTTTACAGCAATTACATTTTACCCCTCCACATTTGAAATTGCCCTTGGTATTTAACCATGTGGGGTTAACAGAATGTGTCTTGAGGACGTCTGGTAGATAAGTTACAACCACCTTGTACTATTTGTACCATCTTGATACAATACAGTTAAAAACCTTTCAATAATGTCCCGTATGTCAGAAAATTGCCGTGAATACATAGCGACAAACGTGGGCTTTCTTGAATAGTCAGTGGAAGATTGTCGTTTACTGTATAGGACATCTTTACGATCTCGCATTTGTGTATTATCATGTGCTCTAACAATATTATCATCTCTATAACCTCGTTTTTTTGATTGGCAGACTCTGCCTCGTAGCCTTGCAAGGAGGAGCAATTTCTGCGCATGCGCACGAATTCCCCCACCAGCAGGCTACGAATAGTATGAACAGGGTGGCAGGAATCAGCCCTAAGAACAGTATTTCCAGCAGTAGGTTTTCTATAATTATGTTTCTATTTTATCCAAATCAGCTGTCAGTTTTACATCCAAAAAAGAGAAACTTTTAAACCGTGAAGGATATTGGATTCTTATGTTGGATTCTTCATCTCCTAAAGGACTCAATCATAGACTGGATTTCATTATGAATTATTAATATGTGTTTTGTATTTTTGTAAAATCTTTTGTATATTTTTTTGAAATTTGGCACTGTGCACTTTATGTGTGTTTTTTCATGTCTTTTCACTTTAAATGTCTATGAGGAAAGCAATGCGATTCAGGTGTAGCATGGGAGGGATTATATGCTTATTTCCCCTATATTTATCCCAGCATACAGTACCTATGTACAATTCATCTATGATTAAGGGCGAATAGCCAGAAAAGCGTTAGATGTGTACCTTTCTTATTTTTGTATCTGCCTATATGTCTATTTTAATGGAATAAGAAATAAAAGACGAAACTTTTACTGGATGTGCTGACCCACGACTTTTACTGGCTGGCAAATAAACACACAATTCAGACAGACAGATGCAAAAAACACAGACAGAATTCAGCGCTTCCTCGGTCGCCCAGCACGGATGGAGGGGCGCGAAGTCACATCCCTAACAGTAACCACCCCTCTTATGAGGGGCCTCAGGACCCTCACAGGACTCATCTTCAGTAAAAAAAAATTGACATCTGACTCCCATTCATCTGAAGAAGAGTCCATGGCATGGAGAACAGGCTTACTGACAGGACGGGCAGAAGAACATGTTAAATTCACAGGAAAGACAGGTCCAGCAGAACTTAAAATATTGATTTCACCAGAGTGTACCTGTGCGCTCAAGTGACTTTCCTGGGAGTCACCTGAAGGCCAATGATCCAGGAGCTGGTTTTCTTGCTGCTTGGGACACTTGTGGCAGAAATTGGTGTAATGGCCACTGTCACTACAATAGTAACATAGACCGTTGCGTCTCCGGAGTTCACGTCTGGTCCTATCATCCAATCTTCCCAGCTGAATGGGCTCATCCATTCAGGAATAGCAGGGATAGCAACAGAGTTTTTGACAGAGTAGGAGACAAAGGTTTTAGAAAGGTCAGAGCCTACTTTCTCCCCATGTCTGTCACAGAGTATATGGTCGATACATATGGCCAAATTCATGGCCTGTTTAAGGGTAGGAGGATCTGGATGACCTGTCCAGGCATCCTTAATGCCATCCGACAGCCCCTGCTTAATTTGGCATCTAAGCGCAGGATCATTTCACCCGGATGGAACGCACTACTAGCGTGACTCGGCACAATACTCCTCCACTGGTCAATTGCCCTGTCTTAAGGAGGTCAACTGTTTTTCAGCTACCACTGTTCAGTCAGGGTCACCATATAACAGCCCTAAGGCTGTGAAAAACTGGTCTACTGAGGTCAGTTCTAAAGAGTCAGGGGGTAAAGAAAAAGCCCACTCTTGTGACGGACTTTGTAGCAGGGATATGATAATGTTCAATCTTTGGTTCTTGTCTCCAGATGAGCGAGGGCGCAGATGAAAAAACACTTTGCACCCCACTGTAAAGGTCCGAAAGGCCTTTCTATCACCTTTGAACCTTTCAGGAAGCTGCACTGGAGGTTCTGGGGAAACAGTAGCAGATAACACAGCATTCTGGCCCAGGAAAGACTCTAGCTGCTGCACACATTGCACAAGCTGGTTGAGACCATTCATTTGCTCAACCAGAGCTATCATAGGGTCCATAATGCTTGGTGACTCAAATAGATATTTTTGGGCTTACTATTCTGTTAGCGTCGGGTATGGCAAAAGGCAGTCTGACAAGACACGGACAGTGAGCCCTAAGCTGACCCCGCCCACTGACTCTGCCTAATTGCCACAAGACAGTCCTAGGCGACTGTGGACGCAAAGACGTTCCCTACTCTCAATATGTGGGACACAGAACACTGACAGACAAACAAACACAATAAGAGATGTCAGACAAACAAGGTCAGCAACAGTCGGGCGGCGTAGTACAAAACAGTAAGCAGGAGAATAGTCGGGGTCACTAGCAAGAGGTCTGGGCTGGCAGCAATAAGCAATCAAGGTTGGCAATAATGGTCAGGAATACAGAGCACAGAGAGAAGGGACAGGGAGCTGAGCAGGCGAGTAAACTCTAAGGGTATAAACCCACACACCGTATACGCAGCGTATTTACTGTTGCGATACGCAGCAAACACGCAGCAAATACGCAGAGGATTAGATCTAAATAACTGAACACAGCATCAAATCTTCACCATCAAATCTGCTGCGTATTTGTTGCGTATTTGTTGCCTATACGGTGTGTGGGTTTGTACCCTAATAGTCAGCAGGGAAATGAGCCTGCTGCTATTCACCCAGGATCAGGACTGGGTCCGGCAGCTGATTGGACCAGTCCTGATCCCAGCACCAAGCTTAGCTGAGCAGGTCCAGCAGTGCAGTAACCCCTGCACTGCCAGAAGTCTGACAGGCTAAGCTGTGGCTGGCAAAGACACAATTCAGACAGACAGATGCAAAAAACACAGACAGAACTCAGCGCTTCCTCGGTCGCCCGGCACGGACCGAGGGGCGCAAAGTCACATTCCTAACACTCTCTATGCAACAGCTCTTGAAAAAACTGTTAGTTTGTAATAGTCCCACTATTGTAGCTACTATTGTGTGCCTGTATTATTGAGATATGTTTGTATTCCATTCACAAATATTCACAAATTTGCGCAAATATTCTCAAAACAAATTTCCGAGTGATTCGCTCATCTCAATGATACCTATATTGAACTATTTGCCATATGTTTACAGGGCACTATATATGTTAACTATAAGTAATTATAGTACTGACACAGAAGCATGTCTTTTATCCTTTTTGTAAAGGGCGTAATACATAGTGTTTTGAAAGATACAATGATGTAAAAAATAGTCATTTGCCCTTGCTATTGTGTTATATTTTAGCTTTTGGAATAATATGTGCAATTGTGCAATGAGGATCTAATAATAGGTAAAATTATCAGCGTACCTTTCCCATTGCCTTATGTATAGATTTCAGAAAGTCTCTATTTCTAAAGCTGTAAATAACAGGATTAATAAAGGGGGTGACAACGCCATACATTAAAGAGAGCAGCCGATTCCAATCAGGTGATGAGCCCAATCCTGGATGCATATACGTAGATATAATCGTCCCAAAGTACAGGGTAACCACCATGAGATGTGACCCACAAGTGGAAAATGCTTTAGGTCTCCCAGTCATACTATGGATATTAAGCACAGCTCTAAATATACAGAAATACGAAATAAATGTGAGCATGAGACTACCCATGACCACAAACCCCCCAACCAGAAGTGTAACTAGATCATTGGGGTACGTGTCCCTGCAAGAAAGAGCCAGAACTGCAGGAAGGTCACAGAAGAAATGGTCAACTTGATGTCCTTTGCAGTAAGGCAAAACTGCTGCAAAAACTATATGTACAAGAGAATTCATGGACCCTACAAAATAGGAAAGCAGTATAAGCTGGAAACAACATAAGGAAGTCATATAATTGAAATATAATAAGGGCTGACATATAGCGATGTATCTGTCATAAGCCATGACAGCGAGGAGGACACACTCCGAACCTCCTAATGCCACAAAGCAAAACATCTGGGTAAAGCAGCCCACAAAGGAAATGCTTCCCGCTCCTTTAAGGAAATTCCATAGCGTGTTTGGTGTGATAGTTGTAGTATAAAAGATTTCTAAGACTGATAGGTTGGCAAGAAAATAATACATTGGTTTATGTAAACCGGAGTCTGATCTGATAATGGAAATGATTAGGAGATTGCCCATGATAGTCATGGTGTAGATGATAGAGAAGAACACAAAGTACATTCTCTGTAATGATGGCGTCTTCACTAAACCTAGAAGCACAAATCCCTCAGTAAATGTAACATTTGTTTTCTTCCACATTACAGCAGCTAATAGTGCAGTCAGTCTTTAAAAGACACCTTAAGGTTAAAATATAACTAAAGTAAGTACTATTAGTGAATCACGTGGTATATCGTGAACATCTAACCAGTATGTTAGTTGTTTTTAGCTGTTGGTCGATGATGAAATCTGACACATTAGACAAAGCATAAAAACATAATCTGCTACTTATTTTTATAGGCTATGTTCACACTACGTAAAAGTACGGCCGTTGTTGCCATCAGCAACAACGGCCGTACTTTTTGCGGAGCGCAACATAACCTTATCTGATATGGGATCCCGGCTGGAGCGTATACACATCGTATACGCTCCGGCCGGGATCCCGTACAGGGCCGCAAATAACTGACATGTCGTATCAGCGCGCGCCCGCATCAGAGTTTCCCATGGCACACAGTGAAGCGAGCGGCTGCTTGCTTCACTGTGTGCCATGGGAAGCTCTGATGTGGGCGCACGCTGATGCGCCCGCATCAGAGCTTTGCGGCCAGACGGATCATCTGGCCGGCACGTAAGTACCAGCCGCGATGATCTGGGCAGAGACCGGCCGTTCCGTGACCCAGCCGGGGTCACGGAACGGCCGGTCTCTCACGCCATGTGAACATAGCCATAGGGTGGACAGGCATAAAAAGTATAGTAATCTGTAGACAACCTCTATGACTCTATCTCTTGGCAAGAGTTTTAAATCGTCAGAGAGATCTCCTGGACCCCCTTCTGTCATTATTAGAAGAGTTTGTAGCAAGTAAAGGACTTACGTTCTCTGTAATAGTAGCTCTAGTGACCGGTGAAATAATTAGAGAAAATGTCTTATTGTCGATACTCCAGGATGAAACTCTGGTCTTAAAGGGGTTGTCCAGTGAAAATCTTTTTCTTTTAAATCAACTAATTTCAGAAAGTTATGTAGATTTGTAATTTACTTCTATTTAAAAATCTCAAGTCTTCCCATACTTATCAGCTGCTGCATATCTTGCAGGAAATGGTGTTTTCTGACATGGTGCACTCTGCTGACATCTCTGTCACAACATCTCTGACAGGAACTGTCCAGAGCAGTAGCAAAGCCTCATAGAAAACTTCTCCTGCTCTGGACAGTTCCAATCTCGGACAGAGATGTCAGCAGAGAGTCCTGTGTTGGACTGAAAAGAAAACATAAAAAAGTATGGGAAGACTCGAGATTTTTAAACAGAAGTAAATTACAAATCTGTATAACTTTCTGAAACCAATTAATTTGAAAGAAAAAGATTTTCGCTGGACAACCTCTTGCCTCTTTCCTCTTTATTCATTGTGATTTTGCTTTTTTAATTAATAAAAAATCTTCTTTTTTAAATATTTTGGGTTGTTGTTTTGTCCTCACCCCCTATTTCCTTGTTGTCATGTACTAATGTTCTCTAATAAATCCAGCTAATGTCATATGTATAATACTCCCACATTTTAGTCTTTTAAACATTCTGTATACCCAATGGGAGCAATCTTGAGAGAATTAAAAAAAAGTCTCAGGAGTAGAATCATGTAAATAATAAATGTGATTTATTCATTTTGTTTTTTTATTTTTTTTATCTAATAATAATGTGCCAATTTGTTTAAAAAAGGTACAAGTAATTAACGGGTGATGAAACATGATACCAATAAAACATACAGTATGTAAAGAAATAGAGTCCTTGTTTGAATATTTAACCAAACTGTAACAGGCAACAGGTCCGGGCCTGCTGTGTCAGCATATCAGTTTCCCTTTTGGCCACTCCAGAAGGCATTGTCTAAGTATCTCCCTGTTTTTCACCTATTTAGGTCATGTTCACACAATGTATGTGTTGTATAAATCACGGCCACTCCAGAAGGCATTGTCTAAGTATCTCCCTGTTTTTCACCTATTTAGGTCATGTTCACACAATGTATGTGTTGTATAAATCACGGCCATTGTTTCAATTTACGTTTTATGTAAATGGATGGAATCCCGGGCAGAGAAGTATACACATAGTGCACGCTCTGGCCGGGATTCCATCCAGCCACAGGAAAACTGACATGTCAGTTTTCTGCGGCCGCTATTCATTGAATAGCTGCCGCAGAGAACTTGTCACCAGATGGACAGAAACCTGAAATTGGGTGTCACCTCATCAGTGCCTTGTTTTATGGTGCATTTACACAGGCAGATTTATCTGACAGATTTTGGAAGCCAAAGCCAGGAATGGATTTGAAAAGAGGAGAAATCTCAGTATTTCCTTTATGACCCATTCCCTGTTTATGGTCTGTTCCTGGCTTTGGCTTCAAAAATCTGTCAGATAAATCTGCCTGTGTAAACACACCATTATACAGGATAATCACTTTGTACAATAGAAGACAAAGATCAGCTGACATGCACAATGTCGGCTGATTGTTGTCTTTCAACAGGCTGAAACACAAATGATCAGCTTGGCAACAATCTGCTGCCTTCGCTCCGTGTAATAGGGGCAGCGTCGGCAAAAACGCAGTGTGAACCCAGCCTAATCATTGTAAGTGCAAGAAATTCTCATATGGGTCTGTAGGTGAGAAAAAAAAGAGTGGTTTTCAGGAACCTAGACAAAAAGCTGTCAACAATGGGCAGAAAGGGCATTATATCAGGAGAAAGAGCCAAGTTTTCTAAATGAATGTATCTGCAAAAATATTTAACTTGATGAGCCCTGCAAGCATATCAATATTAGTTAAGATGGGAACAATTCCTAAATTGCAAACTGTGTTATATGACTTGAGCTATAAGTTGACTTGCGCTATAAGTTTTGAGCATCCCAAACTCAATGCCTTTTATGCACAAGCCTTATTAATCAGAATTAGAACTTGCTTGGTTTGGCGCAGTTGCCGAGGCAGCCGACTGCCCCCGGTGTGAGCTGTAGCTCCCCATGCCAAACAGCATGTAGAAACTCATCATGACCGTGACCCTTTACGTTAACTAATATTTGAACTAAACATTGATTAGACTGTCTAATGGTGCGTTTACACAGACAGAATTATCTGACAGATCTTTGAAGCCAAAACCAGGAGCAGATCAGGTCATAAAGGAAAGACTGGGGTCTATCCTCTTTTTAAATCCATTCCTGGCTTTGACTTCCAAAATCTGTCAGATAAATCTTTCTGTGTGAACGCACCCTAAGGATGGGAAATATTTCTTAAACAGAATGATACAATTATAGGAGTTACCAGGGGTTAGACAAAAACACAGCTAATTTCTTGCATAAACAGCTCAACATCTGTCTCCAGGTTGTGTGTGCTATTACAATTCAGCTCCATTCACTTCAATGGATGTGAACTACAAAACCACACTCAAACTGAGGACAACAGTGATGCCATTTCTGGAAGAAAGTGGACATATTTTGTAAGCCTAGAAAACTCCTTTAGGCTATGTTCACACCATGTATTAACAATGGCCATTGTTTGGCACGGCCGTTGTTTGTTCCAGCCAACATTTCCTCCAGCCGTTATAAAAAAAAACTTTTGACATGTCATAGAGGCATGTCAAAAGTTTTGATTAGTCCAAGTCTTAGTGCCCAGACCCTTACCAATCGGGGGATAGAGCAGGTGGAGGACCACAGTTGCAATGCATCTGCTCCCCACTCTCAGTTAAAAAAAAAAAAAGTTGCGCTCCATAGGAGCCCATTATAAGTCCGGCCATATGGGAATGCCTGGAAATCAATCAATTAACCATATATTTCCATGCACAGTACGACCGGCATGACAGCCGCACTGTGTGAGAACTGTCAATTATTTGAACAACGACCATAGTCACTGCGTGATCACTACAGCCATTGTCCCATTGAAATCAATAGGATTATATTCATTTCATTAGCAGCGCCATTCTTTTAAATGAACATAGCCTTAGTCTGGCACATGTTTTATTCTGTCCAGTCTACATTTACAATGTCTAAGAATTAGGCAGTTTTAGTAAATCTGGGCCAATATTCTTATCATGACCAACAAGCTCAATAATTTCTTTACCTGTCTGAGGGGTATTGGGACTTTTTTAGAGAACCTATCTTATAAGGAAGAAGATCACATTTCATACTACATTACTAAAATTAAGTGTCGACCACCATAGAATGAATTCCGGAATTACTGAAACTCTTCACAAAAATGAGCTACAATCAATATATTCAATAAACCACACAAAACAACAGCATTGGGTTGGATTAGTTTTTATTGTCACCTTACAAGGACAAGTCACTTTTTTTTTTATAACAAAGCTTAGAAAAATAAGAGCATCCTCATTATTACTTTGATATAAAAAAGTCTCCAGTTGAACTTACAGCAGTTAACCTCATTATGTAATTTTCGTTCTGTTTTTTGCTGATCATGCGGTATGACCTACGAACAGAGCAGAGTGAATATCTCCATAATAGAGTCTCAGGAAAACAAATGATTAGTCCTGCTAGTTATACTACGGTATTTTCCAACGTATAAGATGACTGGGCGTATAAGACGACCCCTGACTTTTAGGATGATTTTCATTGGTTCACCATATACGCCGGAAAAAATGTTAACCCCTGCCTGACGGCCGTTTTTTTAAACTCCCCCACCGTATGTGGCGACCATACCCGGTGTATAAGACGACCTCCGACTTCTGTGAAGATTTTTCGTGATTAAAAAGTCGTCTTATACACCAGAAAATACGGTATATACTATAATAATGACAACGATTTTGGAAGGGTACTTCTTTAAACGACCTTTTTCTTTCTCTCAACAATCACCTTGTTAATGGCTTTCTTGAAGTCTGTATTCCTGAAACTGTAGATGATAGGGTTGATAAAAGGAGTCATAAAGCCATACATTACAGAGATGAATTTTTTTTGCACATTATAAGAAATTGAACTTGGAAACATATAATTAAGAAACACAGAACCAAAGAAAAGGGAAACCACCATAAGGTGAGACCCACAAGTAGAAAACGCTTTCTGCTTCCCATGGGAACTGTGAATATTTAGCACAGCTCTCAGGATGCAGACGTAGGAAATGACTGTACATAAAAGACTGATATTGACAACAGATCCTCCCACTAAGATTGCTACTAACTCATGAGGTTTTGGATCCGTGCAAGCAAGTTTTAGAATTTGTGGAAAATCACAGTAAAAATGTTGGATTAAACGGTCTTTGCAGAAGGGTAGTCGAGCTATGGAAACAGTGTGTACAAGAGAATTTGAAAATCCAACACTCAAGGAGTGAAGAACAAGCTGGCAACAGCGCGTAGGATTCATACTTACCGAATACAACAAGGGCTGACATATAGCTATATACCTGTCATAAGCCATAGCAGAGAGAAGAACACACTCAGAAATCCCAAGGGCAGCAAAGAAGAACACTTGAGTGAAGCAGCCAATAAAGGAAATTGTTTTGTCCTCCGTGAGAAAATTCTTCAAAGTGTTTGGCGTTATACTTGTTGTATAAAAGATCTCTATGATGGACAAGTTGGCTAAGAAAAAATACATGGGCTTGTGGAGATTATTATCTAAGAATATTATTAAAATAACCATGACATTTCCAACAATTGTGCAAAAGAAGATAACAAAAAATATCATAAAGAATAGATTTTGTAATCCTGGAGAGGTTACGAAGCTCATAAGAATAAATTCATTGACTGAAGTCAAGTTTTCAGCTTCTAGGTTTATCCTGGAATCTGCAATCCTAAAGAAGAGAGCAATGGTTTGTCATACGTAACTGAGTAGCTTTGACTTACTTAAACTGTCATGGTTTAGTTAAACAGTTTTAAGGCTGGGTTGACACTACGTTTTTGCAATCCGTTTTTTTTTTTATATACTTTTTTGCAAAAAAACGGATGTAATTGTGTGCATCCGTTTTTCCATTGACTTCCATAAAAAAAAAAACAGATCGAAACGCATCAGTTTTTTTATGAACACAAACATGTACTTGACCTTATTTTTGTGTGCGTTAAAAAACAAAAGATACTTTTTTTTTATATATAATGAAAGTCAATGGAGTATATAAATCAAAACAGGGAGCGGCGGCCGGGACATATGACGTGCCCAAGGGGGCGGGGTCAACGGCGCTGTAATGGGCGGGGCTATGTGGTGCTTCAGGGACCAAGTCCCACCCAATGGCGCTAGAAGATACTCAGAAAGTTACAATTTCAGGCAAAGCCACCTCATCAAACAGAAAAACAATTACAGGTATGCAGAGAGATATAGGCGGGTTACACACACCTATAAAGATTGAAAAATGATTATTGGGGGTGACAGTGTCACTTTAATGAATCTGCCCTGATCCTACATAAATTCCTGTGAATTGCCCACACATAAATTTATATTTATACTTATAAAGAAGATCTCCTCCAAAATGTCTATTTTCCAAGCTCAGCAACTCCAATTTAAACAAGTCCATGGTAGACTTGCCACGCCACTTAGTACTAATGGTCCTTAAAGAGAGTCCACCATTGAGACATGTAGAGACTTACAGGTCAGTCCTGCTCCACTGGGATTTCTGGGGAGAAAGTATATGCGAAATATGCAATTCACAGGAATTTATGTAGGATCAGGGCAGATTCATTAAAGTGACACTGTCACCCCCAATAATCATTTTTCAATCTTTATAGGTGTGTGTAACCCGCCTATATCTCTCTGCATACCTGTAATTGTTTTTCTGTTTCATGAGGTGGCTTTGCCTGAAATTGTAACTTTCTGAGTATCTTCTAGCGCCATTGGGTGGGACTTGACAACACTAGATGACTGCAGGCAACTGGACGACAGTTCGTAACTTGCGGTAACGTGAAACACTGAACATGGACAAGACAAACTTACATACAAGGGATAGTCAAGAGGCCAGGGTCAAAGCCAAACAGAAAGCAAGGTAAAAAATCAGGATCCAAAAGAATAGTCTGGTAACAGGACCAAGGTAAGGATAAGCCAAAGTAGCAGACAGAGAGAAAGAACACAGGATACGCTGGCAGGATTCCAAGGAAGACTAATAGCTGGCAAGGATTAACACACTGAGGCTGTATATAGAGGAGGTTGGGGTCTGGTCAGAACATTATTGAAAGAGAGATCCAAAATCCAGCAAGAGTGAGGGGAGAAACCAGATGTCAATCACCTAAACAAAACAGAGGTTAACCGTGAAGTGGCCAGAAGGAGCTCAGCAGAGGAGTGACGGGTGTGGCAGGTGAATCAATAAGCAAGGCAGAAGGAGTAGGAGAGTGTTCACACAGAGCTCATACAACACACAGAATAAACACAAATGCATGGCAAAAAGGGCAGTCTCTGTCATACCTTACGAAAGAACGATCATGGCTCTTGGAAGGCGACAATAAATAAATAAAAACAGGACAATTGCTTGGTCACTAAGGCCTAAATAAGGCCAGTCACTGAGGGGTTAAGGTTTGGTTGAAAGATGATGGTTGTTTTATTGTTTAATTGATTCTATTGTTCTATTGATCAGAAGACTTTCTGTGAAATTTACTAAATATTTTACTGGTTCATATTCTCTACCAGTGGGTCTTTTTGGTCAGGTGCAAGCCAACCCTTCCCATGGGAATATGTTTTCTGGCCCTCATCTAGAATTAAAGTGTACCTGTCATTATAACTTTCAGGCTAGGTTCAGACTATGTAACTGTGCAGCTGTATTTTTTATGCGGCTGTAAATGTGCGGATGAAACTACGGCCGTGGGAAAAAATAGACATGCGGCTGAAAACATACGGTCATTTACTTGGAAATCTGGTTCAACTAAAAATAACAAATAAAATCTTAAGAAAGTGATGAAAACACCTCTGGATGCATCTGGGAAAGCAGGGAAACAGTTTACATGAATTGCTATTACCGGGGTTTGCGATCCTCTGCAGTATGCCGATGCCGATACCTTTCATGGTTAATATATTGAATTGATAGAAAACATTTTCTTTGTAATAAAGTCTTTTTCGTTGTTCAATAATTTAATTCTAACAAAACCATCATTTTGCAATTAAATATACTGTTAAAATAAATATATATGTAAATAAATGTATATTTAAATATATATATTTATTTTTTGACAGTATATTTATTTGCACAATGATGGATTCGTTAGAATTAAATTATTGAACAACGAAACTGATTTTATTTCAACGAAAATGTGTTTTATTAATTAAATATTAATTAGTACAGGAAGCTCCAGTAAGCCGTTAATTCATATTGCCGTCAAAAGAGCTTTCTGTACTAATCATCACTTTACTTTAATGAAAACATCAAATGTTTCTTCTAATTATGTTATCACAATAGCATTATTAGAAGAAACATTTAGAATTATATGGTCAATGAGGGGTGTGGGGGTGTTTTTATTTGAATAAAAATGTTTTTTAACTTGTGTCTTGTCTTTATTTCTTTACTTTATAGACTTAGTAGTGGAAGCCGTCTAATAGACGGAATCCATTACTAAGTTGGGGCCTAGTGTTAGCCGGTATAAAATGGCTAACACTAACCCCCTATTATTACCCCAGTACCCAATGCCACCAGGGGTACTGGGAAGAGCCTTGTGCCAGTGGTCCCGGAGCGTCAAAATTGGCGCTCCTGGACCGGGCGGCAGCAGGCTGGTAAGATTTAGGCTGGGGAGGGCCTAAACCAATGGCTCTTCCCACCCTGGTGTTACCAGGCTGCTGTCGCTTGGTTTTTAACCCGGCTGGTTATAAAAATAGAGGGGGGATCCTATGCGGTTTTTTAAATTATTTATTTATTTTAAAAAAACGCATAGGGTCCCCCCTATTTTTTATAACCAGCCGGGTTAAAAACCAAACGACAGCAGCCTGGTAACACCAGGGTGGGAAGAGCCATTGGTTTAGGCCCTCCCCAGTCTAAATCTTACCAGCCTGCTGCCGCCCGGTCCAGGAGCGCCTATTTTGACGCTCCGGGACCACTGGCACCCGGCTCTTCCCTGTACCCCTGGTGGCATTGGGTACTGAGGTAATAATGAGGGGTTAGTGTTAGCCATTTTATACCGGCTAACACTAGGCCCCAACTTAGTAATGGATTCCGTCTATTAGACGGCTTCCACTACAAAGTCTATAAAGTAAAGAAATAAAGACAAGACACCAGTTAAAAATTTTTTTAATTCAAATAAAAACACCCCCACACCCCTCATTGACCATTTTATTAAAAAAAAAAACAACAAACAACTGCTGGTCATCGACGTAGTCCACGGAATCCGACGTAATCCACAGGATACCGATATCTGAAAAACAAAAAGGGAGAAACACACAAACAGGAGCACAACACCCATCATTGTAAGCGGTGTTGTGCTCCTTACAGTATGCAGCATCTTTACAGATCGCTGCTTACAGTCTGGCCCCCAAGGGGTTAAGGGAGGATGTATTGCATCCCCTTAACCCCTTGGGGGCCAGACTGATGTCAGACTGCACCCATCCCAGCAAGGAAGGGGTTAAGTGACCCCCCTTCCTTGCTGGGAGGGGTGCAGTGCTGGGGAGGGGGTGGGGAGAGCTCTATACTCACCCCGATGTGTCCTCTTCGCTGGTCCGCAGCACAATGAAGTCACTGTGCTGCGGACCCGCTAATTATATGTGCGCTCAGCCGATCAGCCAATCAGCTGAGCGCACATATAATTCTAAATGTTTCTTCTAATAATGCTATTGTCATAACATAATTAGAAGAAACATTTGATGTTTTCATTAAAGTAAAGTGATGATTAGTACAGAAAGCTCTTTTGCCGGCAATATGAATTAACGGCTTACTGGAGCTTCCTGTACTAATAAATATTTAATTAATAAAACACATTTTCGTTGAAATAAAATCAGTTTCGTTGTTCAATAATTTAATTCTAATGAATCCATCATTGTGCAATTAAATATACTGTCAAAAAATAAATATATATATAAATATACATTTATTTATATATATATTTATTTTAACAGTATATTTAATTGCAAAATGATGGATTCGTTAGAATTAAATTATTGAACAACGAAAGGGACTTTATTACAAAGAAAATGTGTTTTATTAATTTAATATATTAACTATTAGAGGCATCGGCATTCGGCATCATTGCCGGCTATTTTTGAAGTACTCCGTACGGACCGCCTGTCAATCCACGTCCGCATTTCCAGCCGCAAACAATGGTCTTGTTCATTTTTTATGAACGTATACTTTCCAGCATACGCATGAACCACCAAAAATACCGCCGCACAATTACAGCCGCAAATACAGCCGCACAGTTACATAGTCTGAACCTAGCCTCAAAATGTAAATAAACAGTAGATGTTGTTGTTATCATGCTGTAAAACAAAGCTGTACTTACCAGAAATCCGAGTCCAGTTTCTGGAAAGGAGATTTTTAGACTTGTGCTGGTTGTAAAAAACAGACTAAACAAAGGAATTCCGGCCAGTACAGAGAGTGACGGCTCAATGTGTCTATCAGTCACATGACTGCCTTCTCTCTGTGAGCGCTCAGATGACCTGAGAAACACAGGACTTCCTGTTTTCTGACTCTTTGAAAAGAAAAAACTGTCAGAAAAAAGGAAGTGCCGTGTTTTCCATAACTAAAAAAAATAAAAATAAATGTAAATTGCGATCTTGCTTTATCATCAACATCTACTGTTGATTTACATTTTAAAGCTATGTTCACACTGCGTACATGTCCGGCCGCATATTTTCGTGGCCGGACATATACGCGTTAAACTCCTGCCGGGGATTTACGCTACTTGCGGCCGGCTACGCACGAAGCGCGAACTTACGCCCAAAGTCTACTTACGATTCCCGAGCGCCCTACGTAGCGATCTGACAGCGGTCTTTTACTTGGAAATCTTCGCCTAGCCCCGAACACCCCACAGAAACTTTTGGATCGGCACAAAAAGCTGGCAAAATTTAGAAATCACCACTACGTACGGGACCGCATGTTACGCTACGGGCGTAAGTTACGACATTTTCGTCCTCAAACAATGGTCTGGTTCATGTTTTACTGCGCCGCGTACGATCCTCGCGTAAGTTCTTACGTAGTGTGAACTGTGCCGCCGTATATCGTATACTTTTCATTGTACGCAAACTACGTAAGTCTCCGGCCGCTTATTCACTGAACGCGCTACGTCCGGAGACTTACGTAGTGTGAACATAGCCTCAAGTTATAACGACAGTGACACTTTAGGCCCTGTTCACACTACGGAATTAGCACCGAGATTCAGTGCGGAAACCTCCCCCCCCAGCTCAGACTCAGAAATGAATCCTACCTTCAATCTGTCTTGATGGGAGAGCTTGCGCGCCTCCGCTCTCCGCACCTCTCTGCTTAAAGGATTGACATTTCAATTCTTTGGTCGGAGAGGTGCGGAGAGCAGAGGCGGGCAAGCCCTCCCATTCAAACAGATTGAAGGCAGGATTCAGTGCCCAGTGTGCATGGCGGGTTTCTGCACAGAATGTCAGAGCGGAACACCCCCCCGCTCGGACATAGAAACAAATCCTACCTTCAATCTATCCTAATAGGAGAGCTTGCGCGCCTCTGCTCTCCACACCTCTCTGCTTAAAGGATTGACATGTTAATTCTTTGGGCGGAGAGGTGCGTAGAGCAGAGGCACGCAAGCCCTCCAATTAGGGATGAGCGAACTTTTGAAAAGTTCGGTTCGATCCGGTGAACTTTTGTGAAGTTCAGATTCCTACCAACCGAACCTAAAACGAACCTTGCAATAACGGCTAAATAATTGCAGCTACAAAAGTGGGAGTCTGATGGGTATAGTTTCGTTTAGTTGCAGTTGCTATTACAATGAAAAAAGTGGAAAAAATCAATGTGCAAAAATAGTGAAAAAAAAAATGCCGGCAATAATACCGCATCAAGTAATGGTTAATATTTAATCAATAAAACAAATTTTCGTTCAAAAAAAGCTATTTTCGTTGTTCAATAGCATATTTAAAAAGAATCAATGCTTTTGCAATAAAATTTTAATAAAAAAATAAATATAAATAAATGTGTATATATGCATATATATATTTAATACAAAGATAGTAGGCTCTCTAAAAACACAACAAATAACAACTGAAGATATTAAATTCTTAATTTTATATTGATAGAAATAAAATAAAATGTGATATAAGCAGTATGAATAAAGAATAATAATGGAACAGGTTCATATATTTAATTCATAAACTTACAGATTACAATACATACATAATTGCGGTAATGCTAAAAAATATATATATATAATAATGGTAATAATAATATGATATGTATATTAAAAACATATATATGACTAGCCACTTGTGGATGCGGTGCAGGGCCTTTGCACAAATTGGTTTGCCGTGTACTTTTATTCTTATGTTTATATAAGGTTCTTATTAGTATATGTAATTCATGAGTTTTGGTGGTATATATACAGTTGTAATTGTTCAGTTGTTGTTTTGTAGTAGCTGTATGGTGGATTACCACCCCTCACCGGTCTCTGCAGCTGTACGGGCTCCCGGCCGCACGGTCTCTGTCTGATGGTAGTTGTAGTTACCGTTCCCTGGCAAGTTGAGAGTCTGGATTACAGCCAAGACATGACCTACAACTCCCATCAGACAGAGACCGTGCCGCCGGGAGCCTGTACAGCTGCAGAGACCGGTGAGGGGTGGTAATCCACCATACAGCTACTATAAAATAACATTTGATACTACTAAATGTTTGAGAGTTTATGGCATTCAAACAGTTAAACTGGGCCCCAGAAGAGGGAACTTAAACGTAAAACTGATCCAAACAGAAGCCAAGTGGATATACAGAATGGGCACCCTGACCCCTCACGGTTTGAAGGGTTCGCCTTTGCTCCTTTTTTGAAGTATCATATAATTTCTTATAAAAAAGAGAAGAGAATACCTCGAACCATAAACTATGGTACAGGAAGGACCCTAAAAATACCAGTTAATCTAACATCAATACCTAAATAGCAATTGCGGTGCTCTTAAGCCATAGGGACCCTGGGTGGGCCACCTTAGAATTACGTGATCGCTGTACAAGAGTAAGATTGTAGCACGTATATAAGATCGAAAAAAATTCATAAAAATAAGCTCTATTTAGAAGTGATAACAGTGAGAAGTGACCCTAACTAACCTTTATATAGATCGGGGACATTATACATAAAAAGGAGCAACTAAAGGAGCAATTGAAATACAACTCCTTAATCGCCTCAACAAGTGCTAACTACATACAGTAATTATGTTAGTAAAGAACTCATTATACAAATATGAGAAATATGAGTGTCAGTCATCATTACAATGATTACAGTAAACTGGCAAGAATTGCACACAGTAATCATGTTTAAACAACCTATTATCCTCAATAAATTTGAGTAAATACTCATCAATCACATAACTATCCTAGTAAGGGCCCTTTTACACAGAAAGATTATCTGACAGATTATCTGCCAAAGATTTGAAGCCAAAACCAATAACAGACTATAAACAGAGATCAGGTCATACAGGAAAGCCTGAGATTTCTCCTCTTTTGAAATCCAGTCCTGGCTTTGGCTTCAAATCTTTGGCAGATAATCTGTCAGATAATCTTTGTGTAAAAGGGCCCTTACACAAAAGGAGGTGCACCTCAGCCAAATTAATCAAGACCGAGGTAACTAGACAAAGATACAATACCTAATGTATCAAAGAACATACAAAAATCAATTAACACCAAAGTCTGTCCTCTAGGTCGTGAATGAATAAATAAATAGATAGATAACACCACTATTAGAATATATCAAACTATGTCATATTAAAATCAAAATAATTGAAAAAAACATGATTATATCAATTCATATCATATCATAAAAAAACAACACATTTAAAATAGTACATATATGAACTGCAGAATTTTTTTTAAAGTAGTTTGAACTACAAAAAATTAATAGTAAATGCCCTTCCAAGCGCTATTGAAGTATAACTCCTAACACGGTAGATAATGCTGTAAAAGATATAGAGTAGTCCAGATTTCAGCTGATGTCATACACTTGTTATCAACTTTGGAGTATAACTCCTATCATAGCAGTTGATGTAGGTAAATGATGAGAGAGTACTCCCAGACCGGCTACTACTTAGTTGGATAGCGCAGGAGTTTGTAAAGTCCCATACAGTGCTTTCAAGTAGAAAATAGTAATTTACTGCAAGAGCAGATACTAGTGTTTTCTCCAGGTGATCTATAGTCTTTTCAGCAGATACCGTATGTACTGAGCGCTACAGTTTATTAGAGTCGAATACCATTCAGCGCTACAGCTCATTTGAACTTTGCTACAATAAAGTCCACATGTTTAGATTGTCCTAATTTATGGTTACAACAAGGTTGTAACAAACTCGCTCTTGCAGTAAATTCCTACAGTATATTCTACTTGAAAGCACTCTATCCGACTGTTCAAACTCTTGCGCTATCCAACTGAGCAGTCATACGATTAGCCGTTCTGGGACTACTCTCTCATCTCTCAACTGCTATGATAGGAGATATACTCCAAAGTTGCTAGCAAGTGTATTATATCTGCTGAAACCTGGACTACTCTATATCTTTTACCAACATTATCTACTATGATAGGAGTTATACTCCAATAGCGCCTTGAAGTGCCGATAATGCCGTTCCCTGTAATACACACATCTTGATCCTCACAGAAAACCAGAATATAAGGGATTATAGGAGTAATAATCCCTTGTATCCTGGTCTATTCTGTGATTTTATTTGTTATTGTTATTTTGACCAGATTCGTTACGAACTTTCTCAAAGTTCGGTTCGGTGATGAACCGAACTTTTTGCAAAGTTCGTAACGAATCTGGTTCGTAACGGTTCGGTTTGCTCATCGCTAGGCATTATATCAGGAAAAAGAGCCAAGTTTTCTAAATGAATGTATCTGCAAAAATATTTAACTTGATGAGCCCTGCAAGAATATCAATATTAGTTAAGATGGGAACAATCCCTAATTTGCAAGCTGTGTTATATGACTTGAGCTATAAGTTGATTTGCATAATAAGTTTTGAGCACCCAAACTCAATGCCTTCTATGCACAAGCCAGAATTGGAACTTGCTTGGCTTGGCGCAGTTGCCGCGGCAGCCACTGCCCCCGGTGTGAGCTGTAGCTCGCCATGCCAAACAGCATGTAGAAACTCATGTAGAAACTCAACAGTGACTCTTTAAGTTAACTAATATTTAACCCTTAGGCGACCCTGGATGTACCCGTACATCCAGGGCCGCCTCACCACGCTCAGAGCGGGGCAGCGCGGGACCGCGGGTATTAGCAGACACGGTCCGATCGCTGTGCCCGCTAATACAGTAATCGGATGCAGCTGTCAAAGTTGACAGCTGCATCCAATTACCGAATACAGCCGTTCCCTGGTGTCTAGTGGGGAGGATCGCTCCTCCGCGATCCACACATTTTACTCCTTCCGGGCCAGCGCCGTAGTGGCGCTGATCCCGGCTCGGCACTCATTTGCTTCCGGCTGCAGCAGCCGGAAGCAATCGATGTGCCTATCTCATCGATCTGTGCTGCATATCTATACAGCACAGATCTGAATGAGAGATCAGTGCACTTATACTAGAAGTCCCCAAGGGGGGCTTCTAGTATAAGTGTAAAAGTTAAAATAAATGTGATGTTATTAGTAAAAAGCCCCCTCCCCTAATAAAAGTCAGAATCACCCCCCTTTTCCCATGTTATAAATAAAAATAAACAAATAAATATATAAATAAACATGTTTGCTATAGCCGCGTGCGTAATCGCCCAAACTATTAATTAATCACATTCCTGATCTCACACGGTAAATGGCGTAAGCGCAAAACAATGCCAAAGTGCAAAATTGAGCATTTTTGATTGCATCAAATCCAGAAAAATAGTAATAAAAAGCGATCAAAAAGTCACATATGCCCAATTAAGGTACCGATAGAAAGAACACATCATGGCGCAAAAAATGACACCTTACACAGCCCCATAGACCAAAGGATAAAAGTGCTATAAGCCTGGGAATGGAGCAATTTTTAGGAACATATATTTGTTAACAATGGTTGGAATTTTTTACAGGCCATCAGATACAATGAAAGTTATACATGTTACATATCGTTGTAATCTTAACGACTTGAGGAACATATATAACAAATCAATCTTACCCCAGGACGAACGACGTAAAAACTAATACCCCCCAAATAAAAGAAATGCATTTTTGTTTTTTTTTATTTCACCACACTTTGAATTTTTTTTCTGGTTTTGCAGGACAACAGTGATGCTATTTCTGGAAGAAAGTGGACATATTTTGTAAGCCTAGAAAACTCCTTTAGGCTATGTTCACACCATGTATTAACAATGGCCATTGTTTGGCACGACCGTTGTTTGTTCCAGCCAACATTTCCTCCAGCCGTTATAAAAAAACTTTTGACATGTCATGGAGGCATGTCAAAAGTTTTGATAAGTCCAAGTCTGAGTGCTCAGACCCTTACCAATCGGGGGATAGAGCAGGTGGAGGACCACAGTTGCAATGCATCTGCTCCCCACTCTCACTTAAAAAAAAAAAGTTGCGCTCCATAGGAGCCCATTATAAGTCCGGCCATATGGGAATGCCTGGAAATCAATCAATTAACCATATATTTCTATGCACAGTACGACCGGCATGACAGCCGCACTGTGTGAGAAATGTCAATTATTTGAACAACGACCATAGTCACTGCGTGATCACTACAGCCATTGTCCCATTGAAATCAATGGGATTATATTCATTTCATTAGCAGCGGCCATTCTTTTAAATGAACATAGCCTTAGTCTGGCATATGTTTTAGTCTGTTCAGTCTACATTTACAATGTCTAAGAATTAGGCAGTTTTAGTAAATCTGGGCCAATATTCTTATCATGACCAACAAGCTCAATAATTTCTTTACCTGTCTGAGGGGTTTTGGAACTTTTTAGAGAACCTATCTTATAAGGAAGAAGATCACATTTAATACTACATTACTAAAATTAAGTGTCGATCACCATAGAATAAATTCCAGAATTACTGAAACTTTAGCTAAATTAGCTAAAATCAATATATTCAATAAACCACACAAAACAACAGCATTGGGTGGGTTGGATTGGTTTTTATTGTCACCTTACAAGGACAAGTCACTTTATTTTATGACAAAGCTTAGAAAAATAAGAGCACCCTTATTATTACTTTGATATAAAAAAAAAAAACGTCTCAGGTTAAACTTACAGCAGTTAACCTCATTTTGTAATTTTCGTGCTGTTTTTTGCTGATCATGCGGTATGACCTGGGAATAGAGCAGAGTGAATATCTCCATAATAGAGTCACAAGAAAACAACTGATTAGCCCTGCTATTTATACTACCGTATTTTTCTACGTTTACGAAGACTGGGCGTATAAGACGACCCCTGACTTTTAGGAAGATTTTCAGGGGTTCGCCATATACCCTGGAAAAAATGTTAACCCCTGCCTGACAGCCATTTTTTTAAACTCCCCCACCGTATGCGGTGACCATACCTGGCGTATAAGACGACTTCCGACTTCTGTGAAGAATTTTCGGGATTAAAAAGTCGTCTTATACACCAGAAAATACGGTATATACTATAATAATGACAACGATTTTGATAGAGTGCTTCTTTAACCCCTTAAGGTCAAAGCCAATTTTCGTTTTTGCACTTTTGCTTTTTCCACTTTATGTTTAAAAGTCCATAGCGCTTGCATTTTTTCACCTAGAGACATATATGAGCACTTTTTTTTGCGAAACCAAATATACTTTGCAGTGACAGGCATAATTTTTTCATAACATATGCTGCGAAATCGGAAAAAAATCATTTGCGCTGTCAAATTGAAAAAAAAAGGAATTTGTTTTGATTTCGAGGAGTTTTGCATTTACGCCGTTCGCCCTATGGTAAAACTGACTGGTTATGCGTGTACCTCAAGTCGTTACGATTACAACGATATATAACATGTATAACTTTTCTTTTATCTCATGGCCTGTAAAAAATTCAAACCATTGTTAACAGATATATGTTCCTTAAAATCGCTCCATTCCCAGGCTTATAGCGCTTTTATCCTTTGGTCTATGGGGCTGTATGAGGTGCAATTTTTTGCGCCATGATGTGTTCTTTCTATCGGTACCTTGATTGCGCATATACGACTTTTTGATCACTTTTTATTAAAATTTTTCTGGATTTGATGCGACCAAAAATGCGCAATTTTGCACTTTGGAATTTTTTTGCGCTTACGCAGTTTACCGCGCGAGATTAGGAATGTAATTAATTAATAGTTCGGGCTATTACGCACGCGGCGATACTAAATATGTTTATTTATTTGTTTATTTATTTATTTATATTTATAAAATGGGAAAAGGGGGTGATTTGGACTTTTAATAGGGGAGGGGATTTTTTATTAAGAAAAAAACATTTTTACTTTTATTTTTACTGTAACTGATAGTCCCCCTCGGGGACTTGTATATAAACAGCACTGATCTCTCATAGAGATCAATGCTGTGTATATACACAGCAAAGATCGATTAGATCAGTCATAGATTGCTATGGCCCGCTGCAGGCCATAGCAATCTATTGCCGAGCCGGGATCAGCGTCATTCCTGAGGCCAGGGCCGGCCAGAAGAATGGATCCGTCCCCCCCCCCCCCCCCGCGATCGCATCGCGGGGAGGAGATCCTTCCCACTAGACACCAGGGATGCACGGAGAAAAGCCTCTAAGTGCAGCTGTCAGGTTTGACAGCTGCATTGAAGTGCTTAATTAGCCGGCGCGGCAAAGAGACCCGCGCCGGCTAACAGAGGCACTGCCCGGCTGCACGTGTCAGCCGGGATCAGCGCCGCTCAGAGCGGGGTCCCGGCGGGACCCCGCTCTGAACACCCCCCGCGGCACCATGACGTATCAGATACGTCATGGGTCCCTAAGGGGTTAAAGAGGAGCAATCTGAGAGACCCGCTCCCAAGCAAAAACACCTTAAGGTTACAAACCCACTTGCCGGATCTGCAGCGAGTCTCTTTGCTGCGTTTTTGCAGGGAGACTCGCTGCAGATCCCGGCCCTATACTTTCAATAGCAGAGAAAGTACATCCCTGCTGCGATTTTGTCTGCAGCCCGCCCCATTAACCCCCCGGCCGCGGGACATTATACATTACCCGGTCCCCATTACAACATTACAACAGGACCCCCGCCGGCTAATAGAGGCACTGCCCGGCCTGCACATGTCAGCCGGGATCAGCGCTGTTCAGAGCGGGGTCACGGCGGGACCCCTCTCTGAACACCCGCGCGGCACCATGACGTATCAGATACGTTATAAGTCGCTAAGGGGTTAAACTACCCTTTTCTTTCTCTCAACAATCACCTTGTTAATGGCTTTCTTGAAGTCTGTATTCCTGAAACTGTAGATGATAGGGTTAATAAAAGGAGTCATAAAGCCATACATTACAGAGATGAATTTTTTTTGCACATTATAAGAAATTGAATTTGGAAACATATAATTAAGAAGCACAGTCCCAAAGAAAAGGGAAACCACCATAAGGTGAGACCCACAAGTAGAAAACGCTTTCTGCTTCCCATGGGAACTGTGAATATTGAGCACAGCTCTTAGGATGCAGACGTAGGAAATGACTGTACATAAAAGACTGATATTGACAACAGATCCTCCCACTAAGATTGCTACTAACTCATGAGGTTCTGGATCCGTGCAAGCAAGTTTTAGAATTTGTGGAAAATCACAGTAAAAATGTTGGATTAAACGGTCTTTGCAGAAGGGTAGTCGAGCTATGGAAACAGTGTGTATAAGAGAATTTGAAAATCCAACAGTCAACGAGAGAAGAACAAGCTGGCAACAGCGTGTAGGATTCATACTTACCGAATACAACAAGGGCTGACATATAGCTATATACCTGTCATAAGCCATAGCAGAGAGAAGAACACACTCAGAACTCCCAAGGGCAGCAAAGAAGAACACTTGAGTAAAGCAGCCAATAAAAGAAATAGTTTTGTCCTCCGTGAGAAAATTCTTCAAAGTGTTTGGCGTTATACTTGTCGTATAAAAGATCTCTATGATGGACAAGTTGGCTAAGAAAAAATACATGGGCTTGTGGAGATTATTATCTAAGAATATTATTAAAATAACCATAACATTTCCAATAACTGTGCAAAAAAAGATAACAAAAAATATCATAAAGAATAGATTTTGTAATCCTGGAGAGGTTACGAAGCTCATAAGAATAAATTCATTGACTGAAGTCAAGTTTTCAGCTTCTAGGTTTATCCTGGAATCTGCAATCCTAAAGAAGAGAGCAATGGTTTGTCATACGTAACTGAGTAGCTTTGACTTACTTAAACTGTCATGGTTTAGTTAAAGAGTATTAAGGGAATAGGTTTTTGCAATCCGTTTTTTTTTTTTAATACGTTTTTGCAAAAAAAAACAAAAACTAAAAAATGGATGCAGTTGTGTGCGTTCGTTTTTCCAATGACTTTCATTACAAAAAACATCAAAACGCATCTGTTTTTTTCATGTACACAAAAATGTACTTGACCTTATTTTTGTGAGCTTTAAAAAAAAAAAAAAAGATGTTTTTTATTTTTTATTTTTTAATGAAAGTCAATGGAGTATATAAATCAGTAGTCAGTAGTGTATAAATTGTGACATCTATTTAAAAATGTTAAGTAATTGTCTGTTCTCAGATAACTTTAAAAAACGTGAACAGTTTTACCTTCTCTCCATCCTTCACGTTCTTGCTATATGTGCTGCTTTTTTTTACAGAGATAGTAGAAACTTGCTGTAATGACAGTGACTGTCATTTACCTTAGCACTTAACCTTATTTTAAACATTCGCTATGTATAGGACAGAACCCAAGGGAAAACCGATTGGGCCGATGGGAGCAATTTAACCACAAGTTTCTTTATAACATTTCATAACATCCACAAGAGATTTGCTTTGTGTAAAGGTTTTGTCACCTTTTCCAATATTGGTGTGTAAATTGCCTTTTATCTGCACTTAATGAATCTGCCCTGATCCTACATAAATTTCAGTGTATTGCCCACACATAGATTTATATTTATACCTATAAAGAAGATGTCCTCAAAGATGTCTATTTTCCAAGCTCAGAAACTTCAATTTAAACAAGTCCATGGTAGACTTGCCATGCCACTTAACCCCTTAACAACAAAGGGCGTATATTTAGATTTATTTATATTTATTGAGAACCAGACTGCGCAACGACCCCGCTCTGAACTGCCATGATCCCAGGTGCCGCGTGTAGTCCGGGACCGCGGCTATTAGCGGGCACGGTCCGATCGCCGTGTCCGATAATTAGGTAATCAGATGCGTTGTCCCGGAGGAGCGATCTCCGTGTCTATTACCTGCCGGGGTCTCCGCCAAGATGGCGCTGACCCGGGCTCGGCACTCGTTTGTTTTCGGCTGCAGCAGCCGAAAGCAAACGAGTGCCGATCTCATTGATCTTTGCTGTATAAGTATACAGCAAAGATCTCAATGAGAGATCAGAGTGTATACACTAGAAGTCCCCCAGGGGGAATAACCCTAACCCCAGGGGGGCTTCTAGTATAAGGGTAAAAAAATAAATAAAGTGTTGTTGTCAATAAAAAGCCCCCTCCCCTAATAAAAGTCTGAATCACCCCCCTTTTCCCAGGTTATAAATAAAAGTAAATAAATAAATAAATAAACATGTTTGCTATCACCCTGTGCGTAATTGCCCAAACTACTAATTAATCACATTCCTGATCTCGTACGGTAAACGGCGTAAGCGCAATAAAATCCCAAAGTGCAAAATTGCGAATTTTTGGTCGCATCAAATCCAGAAAAATTGTAATAAAAAGCGATCAAAAGGTTGCATATGCACAATCAAGGTACCGATAGAAAGTAAACATCATGGCGCAAAAAATGACACCTGACACAGCCCCATAGACCAAAGGATAAAAGCGTTATAAGTGTGGGAATAGAGCGATTTTTAAGGAACATATATTCGTTAACAATGGTTTAAATTTTTTAAAGGCCATCAGATAAAAGAAAAGTTATACATGTTATATATATGTTATAACGACTTGAGGAACATACATAACAAGTCAGTTTTACCCCAGGGCGAACAGCGTAAAAACAAATACCCCCCAAATAAACAAAATGCTTTTTTTTTCCAATTTCACCACACATTTATTTTTTTCTGGTTTTCCAGTGTACTTTATGAAAAAATTCAGCCTATCATTGCAAAGTACAATTAGTAGCACAAAAAATAACGGCTCATGTGGGTCTCTACGTGAAAAAATGCAAGTGCTATGGCCTTTTAAGCACAAGGAGGAAAAAACGAAAATGCAAAAATCAAAATTGACTCTGTCCTTAAGGGGTTAATACTAATTGTCCTTAAAGAGAGTCCATTGAGACATGTGGAGACTTACAGGTCATTCCTGCTCCACTGGGATTTCTGGGCAGAAAAGATATGCAAAATAGCTCTCACACCTCTTAGGCAAGGAGGTGTCCCTTCAAGTCAGTGTTTCACTCTATCTTGGAGTCTCCTTAAGGAGAATAAGTATCCCATGGACTAACGCCAATAGGCTCCTCACCAGCCAGCGAACACCCTGTTCTGCACTGAAGAGGGGCAACAACCCCGAAACAGCTGTCTGCAGATAGACAGACTTTCTGTCACAAACCACAGGTAGAGTATGGCCTGGGAAGGGACAGGGAGGACACAGAGAGTGAACCCCAAACTTGTTTGAGCCCACTGTCCCTGCATACTTGCCTGGGACAACATTAGGTGACTGCAGGCAACTGGGCGACAGTTCTTAACTTGTGGTAACTTGAAACACCGAACATGGACAAGACAAACTTACATACAAGGGATAGTCAAGAGGCTTATCTTGCATGGCCAAAAGCACTATCTTGCATGGCCAAAAGCACAGTCTCTGTCATACCTTACGAACCAACGACCATGGCTCTTGGAAGGCGACAATAAAAAAAAAAACAGGACAATTGCTTGGTCACTAAGGCCTAAATAAGGCCAGTCACTGAGGGGTTAAGGTTAGGTTGAAAGATTATGTTTGTTTTGTTGTTCAATTGATTCTATTGTTCTATTGATCAGAAGACTTTCTGTGAAATTTACTAAATATTTTACTGGTTCATATTGTCTACCAGTGGGTCTTTTTGGTCAGGTGCAAGCCAACCCTTGCCATGGGACTATGTTTTGTGGCCCTCATCTAAGATTAAAGTGTACCTGTCATTATAACTTGGGGGCTGCATTCACACTACGTATATTTCAGTCAGTATTGCAACCAAAACCAGGAGTGGATTAAAAACACAGAAAGGCTCTGTTCACACAATGATGAAATTGAGTGGATGGCCGCCGTATAACAGTAAATAACTGCCATTATTTCAATATAACAGCCGTTGTTCTAAAATAACAGCAAATATTTGCCATTAAATGGCAGCCATCCACTCAATTTCACCATTGTGTGAACAGATCCTTTCTGTGGTTTTAATCCACTCCTGGTTTTGGTTGTAATACTGACTGAAATATACTGACTGAAATATACGTAGTGTGAACGCAGCCTCAAAATGTAAATAAACAGTAGCAAGTTTTCAATATACATGCATTTTTTGTTGTTGTTATCATGCTGTAAAATAAAGTTGTACTTACCAGATATCCGGGTCCAGTCTCTGGAAGGGAGATTTTTAGACTTGTGCTGGCTGTAAAAAACAGACTAAACAAAGGAATCACATCAGTACAGAGAGTCACGGCTCAATGTGTCCATCAGTCACATGACTGCCTTCTCTCTGTGAGTGCTCAGATGACCTGAGAAACACAGGACTTCCTGTTTTCTGACTCTCTGAAAAGAAAAAACTGTCAGAAAACAGGAAGAGCTGTGTTTTTCATAACTAAAAAAAATAAAAAATAAATGTAAATTGCGAACTTGCTTTATCATCAACATCTACTGCTTAAAGGATTGACATGTCAATTCTTTGGGCGGAGAGGTGCGGAGAGCAGAGGTGTGCATGCCCTCCCATTCAAACAGATTGAAGGCAGGATTCAGCACCCAGTCCACATGACGGGTTTCTGCACAAAATCTCAGTGTGGAAACCCCCCGCTCGGACTCAGAAACTAATTCTACCTTCAATCTTTCCTAATAGGAGAGCTTGCGCGCCTTCGCTCTCTGCACCTCTCTGCTTAACCCCTTAAAGACAAAGGGCGTATATTTACGCCCTTTTGTCGTTAAGGGCGTTCAGAACGGGGTCATACGGCGACCCCACTCTGAACCGCCGCGGTCCCGGGTGCCGCATGTAGCCCGGGACTGCGGCTATTAGCGGGCACGGTCCGATCGCTGTGCCTGCTAATAAGGTAATCGGAGTCAGCTGTCAAAGTTGACAGCTGCCTCCGATTACCGGAGGCATCCGCTCCTTGGTGTCCGTGTGTTGTGCCGGCCGGGGTCCTCTCCAAGATGGCGCCGACCCCGGCTCGTCACTTGTTTGTTTTCGGCTGCAGCAGTCGAAAGCAAACGAGTGCCGATTAATTGATCTTGCTGTATAAGTATAGATCAAAGTGTATATACTAGATGTCCCCCAGGGGGGCTTCTAGTATAAGTGTAAAAAGAATAAATAAAGTGTTATCAATAAAAAGCCCCCTCCCCTAATAAAAGTCTGAATCACCCCCCTTTTTCCAGGTTATAAATAAAATAAATAAATAAATAAACATGTTTGCTATTGCCGCGTGCATGATCGCCCGAACTATTAAATAATCATATTCCTGATCTCGCACGGTAAACGGCGTAAGCCCCAAAGTCCCAAAGTCCCAAAGTGCAAAATTGCCCATTTTTGGTCGCATCACACCCAGAAAAAAATGTAATAAAAAGCGATCAAAAAGTCGCATATGCGCAATCAAGACCCAAGACCAAAAGTGCTATAAGCCTGGGAATGGAGCGATTTTAAGGAACATATATTTGTTAACAATGGTTTTAATTTTTTACAGGCCATCAGATAAAAGAAAAGTTATACATGTTACATATCATTTTAATCTTAACAACTTGAGGAACATGCATAATAAGTCAGTAAAAACAAATACCCCCAAAATAAACAAAATGTTTGTTTTTTTTCAATTTCACCACACATTTATTTTTTTTCTGGTTTCGCAGTGTACTTTTAAAAAAAATTCAGCCTGCCATTGCAAAGTACAATTAGTGACGCAAAAAATAAGGGCTCATGTGGGTTTCTAGGTGGAAAGGTGCTATGGCCTTTTAAGCACAAGGAGGAAAAAACGAAAATGCAAAAATCAAAATTGGCTCTGTCCTTAAGGGGTTAAAAAATTGACATGTCAATTCTTTGGGGGCGGAGAGGCGACGAGAGCAGAGGCACGCAAGCCCTCCCATTCAAACAGATTGAAGGCAGGATTCAGCGCCCAGTCCGCATGGCGGGTTTCCGCACAGAATCTTAGTGCGGAAACCCCCCCGCTCGGACTCAGAAGCGAATCCTGCCTTCAATCTGTTTGAATAGGAGGGCTTGCGCTCGCCTCCGCTCTCCGCACCTCTCTGCTTAAAGAATTGACATGTCAATTCTTTGGGTGGAGAGCAGAGGCGCGCAAGCCCTCCCATTCAAACAGATTAAAGACAGGATTCAGCGCCCAGTCCGCATGGCAGGTTTCCGCACAGAATTTCAGTGCGAACCCCCCTCCCCCCTGCTCGGACTCAGAAACAAATCCTACCTTCAATCTGTCCTCATGGGAGAGCTTGTGCACCTCCACTCTCTGCACCTCTTTGCTTAAAGAATTGACATGTCAATTCTTTGGGCGGAGATGCACGGAGAGCAGAAGTGTGCAAGCCCTCCCAAACAGATTGAAGGCAGGATTCCGCGCCCAGTCTGCATGGCGGGTTTCCGCACAGAATCTCACCCCTGATTTCGTAGTGTTAACAGGGCCTTAATGTACTTTTTTGTAGACACTTTAATTACATTTTATTCTTACAACTGCATTTTGTGTGTTCTGTTCATTCAATAGATGAAAGCTAATAGAAGTCTTTGGAGGCCTTATACAATAGCTTCCATTTTACTTCATAGTAATGTAAATTGTTGTTCAAGCTCACCCCTTTCAGGGTTTGGTGCTCCATGATATAAGCTATGGAGGGTAATCCATAGGTAATGGTTGGTGCCAAAAGTCAGTTCAAAGTTGAAACCTGAGGATAAATACCTTTAGTAAGTGATGTTCTCAGAGTACGGATTCATTAATGTTAGGTTCTCAGACAGAAGGCTGGTGAGAGAGAGTATAGAAGCACCGATCTCCTGCCCTACTGTGAGCAACTTTTTTGTGGAAAGATTCAACAGACTCCAGCATAAAGTGACAATACAACAGTACCATATGTAGTCAGGTATGGTAACTCTGATTCCAGAGATACGTGGGTTTATAGTTTGTCTGACCATTCGGAGTAAAGTACAATTATTAAGATAGATCAGATTTTTCTGAGTTTTGCAGTTGTGGTTGTACATTAAGTATGCCCTAGGCAGCACCCTGGTGGGTTGTGCAGTCTCCCTCTAGCTAAGTGTATATCAGATTTTGGGCGTGATTATACACTCAAGGGGGGACATTTATTAAGTCCAGCGTTTTTCACACCGGGCTTACAAATGTCCCCGCAGCTCTGGAGCTCAGAGGATTTATGTAGAGGCGCACTGCCTCTACATAAATCCCGTGCCCACGGAGCCCGTCTTTGCGAATAAATGAAAACCTACGCCAGCTCAGAGCCCCCTCTGCGTGCTGCCGCACCCCCTGTAATGCCCCCTCTCTGCCCCACTGCGGAGGAGCCGCAGATCGGCCTAATGCGAATAAAATATTCGCAAATAGTCAATTTGCTAATATTTTTATGCTGATCGGGCCCATCTGTGCCTAAAAAAGGCATTTTAGCCTTTTAATAAATTTCCCCTGAGGTGTATGTATTAGGCATACGGAACCCCTCAATGTAAAATAGTAACACCCCTTCTTGTGTAATCTCACCCATCAACTAATATTCACTCCCATTAATGAACTTACTGTAAATTCACACCCATTTGAGTATTGTCAGGCCAATTAGAAACTCACATATCTGAGGAACAGAAAGGCATATGAAGAAATTCCAAAAAGTTTAATTATGGCATCATATGCTTAAAAGAGTCTGGCAAAAAAAAGTCTGGCAAAATTTTTTATTAAAGTATTGTATTGCCTCCCAAAAGTTATACAAATGACCAATATACACTTAAAATGGTGATGTCACTTCCTGGATAAGATGGTGATGTCATGACCCGACTCCCAGAGCTGTGCGGGCTGTGGCTGAGAGGATGATGGCAGAGGGATGCTCAGTGTCCCTCCAGTGCCCTGTGTCCCTCAGTGCCCCCCTGCCATCATCCTTTCCAGCAGCCACAGCCCGCACAGCTCTGGAAGTCGGGTCGTGACATTACCATTTTATGTGCATTTCCCATAATAAGTGTATATTGGTGATTTGTATAACTTTTGGGCGCCATACAATACTATTATAAAACTTTTCGTCAGATTTCTCCTTTAATGGTAGTAACATCTCATTTTATGCAGCTTAGCTATAAGTCTTCTTTAAAGGGGTTATCCAGCGCTACAAAAACATGGGCACTTTCTTCCAGAGACAGCACCGCTTTTGTCTCCAGCTTGGGTGGGGTTTTGCTGCTCAGTTCCATTGAAGTGAATGGAGCTTAATTGATGTAGATGTAAACGCTGTTGAAAAGTATGCAGCAGAGCCGGAATTGGAGAGGTGCATAGTTTGGAGCACACACGGCATTTTAATAAAAAAAAAAGGCTGTGTGCTCCCTAGGACCCAGCAACAGAGTAGCAGCAAGTCTGTCACTACTAAAGGTGGCCATATACCTTTAATAACTAACACCCAAATGATCCTTCAGTCATCAGAAATCTTTCCCATTCTCATCTCATCCTCCTGCCACAGTCAACTGATCTTGTGTTCTCTATGGGTTAGGTTTAACCCCTTAAGAACAGAGCCTGAAATGGCCTTAAAGTGACACTGTCACCTCCTTTTTGCATTCTGACATCTCTACACAGCTGTAAAGGGTAAATTTAGCAGTTTTCATACCTTATTTTATATCATACGTTATGGTGCTTGTTCAAGTAAAAAGTGATCTTTTATCAACTGCAGATTGTGTTAAGTGGGCGGGGCCTTGAGGCATTAGCGCCACTTAGCTCCCCCCAGAACGCCACCGTTGGCCCCCTCGCCGGCCATTGGAACAGGCTGGCCTAAAAGTCTAGGCCCTATCCTGTCTAAGAAAACAGAAGATACACACCATGAAATTCTTTTCAGTTTCTTTATCCAAAATAATTTCAGGATAACAATGCACATAAGGTATATCACCCAACACTCGTGCTCATAATCTTCAGATGCTGTGTGAGAGACGGTAAAGTCCTTTAAAGCTCAATCAGAGCTCTGTCGTCCTCATGGAGGTGATCGACGTCGCGGGAGCAGACGCCGGATTCTGCGACGTTTCGTGAGTGGCAATCAAATAACCATCTTGAGTAGTAATGTGATAGTAACAATAAGTACCCGCTAAGCAAGCAAAGCTACAAGAACGCGCTAAAACCACATATTTCATTCAGGCCTCCCGGGTTCAGCGTACCAAGACGCTGGATCCAGAATGTCTCCTTCTGCAATAGTCTTTTCTTAATTTGCATATCATTTTCACCCTCAATCTCTTCTAGCACCATCCAACGTAAATCGCTGACCTGGTGTCGACATGTAGCAAAATGGCGAGCTACGCCAGTTTCTCCAAAGTCATTTTCTGGTACAATACCTTTATTTTGTATGCATCGTCTAATTGCCGATTTGTGTTCCCCCAATCTCGTCTTAACTATTCTGGATGTTTGGCCAACGTAAGCAAGCCCACATGGGCACTTGAGAAAATATACAGCCTGTTTCGAATTACAGAACCATCCTTTGACATCGATCGGATGTCCATTTATGACAGGGAAAGGTGCCCTTTTTAGCAGCCCTGATGAACGTTTGTCTACTCAATTTTTTCTTACCTATATCAGCCCTCACTAGCTGATTGGCCAGGGTTTTACCCTTCTTGTACACAAACCTGGGGACCTGCTTAAATAACCGGCCAAATTTAGGCTCCAGTCGCAGCATGTCCCAATGTTTGATAATAGTTTTTTGTACCAATTTGGCATGATTGTCATAGGTAGATATAAACAGTAGTCGTTCGTCTTTAGTCTTATTTTGTCTTTTCATGACATCCTCTCTTGACAACTTCTCAAACTCTTCTTCTGCTTTAACTAGTTCTTCTCTTTTATAACCCCTTTGTTCAAACTTAGCCACTATCTTTTCTTTATTTTTGTTATACTCATCTTCTGTGCTACAGATTCTTTTAGCCCGTATCAATTGTCCCTTAGGGATACCTTTGAAGGTCTGAGGGGCGTGACAGCTACTTCTGAGCAACATATTATTTTTATCAGTGGGTTTAGAGAACAGTGTGGTGGTACTTTTATTTTGTTCATTACGATGTAATTCAACATCTAAATAATGAACACTGTTTTCATTGCATTCAAGGGAGAATTCAATGAGGGGGTGACACAAATTGAGATAGGTTACAAACTCCTCTAGTGTTTCTTTGTTACCACGCCATAACAAGCAGACGTCATCCACATATCTGAGCCAAAGATGGACAAATTGGCTATGTGGATGACGATGTATGTGTGCTGTCTCGAAATGGGACATAAAGATGTTTGCTACACTTGGAGCCACAGGGGACCCCATCGAAGTCCCCTGTAGCTGCAAGTAGTAGTCATCTCCAAATCTGAAATAATTCCGGGTAAGTATCACATCTAATAAAGACATGATAAACCTGATTTTTTCATTACTGAGATCAGCGTCGAGGGACAGCAGTTCCAAAACCATTGAACATCTTCCACGTCAACATCCTTTATGATCTCCAAAAATTCAGTAGTGTCTTTTAGACAGTTGGGGAGATTTTTTACTTTTTTCTGCAGGAAGCTGTCAACATATACCGCGGCCGGGTGGAAAATGGAATCAACACCCGATACGATAGGACGTCCGGGAGGTGCTTCAAGGCACTTGTGCACCTTGGGGAGTAAGTATAGAAGGGGGGTACGTGGATAATCGTGAATGATGGCGTTCTTAACATCTTGGTCGATGATGCCCACATCATAGGCATCCTCGACCAACGTGTCCAATTCTCTTTTATAAACACTCGTGGGGTCTCCTGTCAATTTTTTATATACAGTAGCGTCTTCAAGTTGCGACATAGCTTCCTTTACATACTGTTCGTGATCTTGTATCACTATTCCCCCCCCCCCCCCCTTTATCAGCCTTCTTCACTATAATTTGGCTGTCTTCTCTAAGCTGTCTAATGGCATCATTTTCTTTTTTAGACAGATTCCAACTTTTATTTCTAGTACAAGTGTCCCATTTTTCCAAGATTTCAGCAGTAACTACCTGCTGAAAGCTCTCGAAAAGCGGACTGGCAACGACAGGGTCATATTTACTTTTGCTCCTTAAAGAAACAGGTAAATCACATTTAACATTTTTCTTAGCACGATTAACATCATAAAAATGCATTTTCAACCAGATATTCCTACAAAATTTGTAAAAGTCAACCATGAAATCGAAACTGTCGATATTAGTAGTGGGAACAAAGCCTAAGCCTTTATTCAGCAAGGTGGACTGTTCAGCTGTGAGCGTTTTAGAAGAAATTTTAATTAACAGCTCACCATCACGGTTTTCTTTTTGTCCTTCCTTATGCTCCCGGTTACCGGAGGACATGCGGCTTCTCCACTGTCTGAAGTTTCTCTTGTATTGGTTCCTAAAAAACCTTTTTGCGGATTTTTAGAGTTCCCGGAGCGTTTCTCAGTTTCACTTTCTGTAGAAGTATAGTCGAAGAATCTGCATGGTGGACGATATTTCTTTCTATTGTCTCTCCTCTCTTCCGCCAAGGTGTATACTCTGTCTAATTGGTAGTCACGTGTGTCTCTTTCAAACTTATGTAATTTGTTTTGCAAGATTGTTGTACGTAACTTGTCAATATTAGCAGTTAATTCCTCGTTGATTTTAGTAACTTCTTCTACTGTTTTTAGTTTTTTTAACTCGTCTTGTATAGATATAATTTGGTCTTGTATGTTTTTAATTGCAACCTGTAAATGCTTCACTGTCAGCAGCATAAGGTCCAGCGAGTGGCGGTTACACAAGGCAAACCAGTTCTTTTTATATTCAAGATCATCAGGAAGCAAAATAGGATTAATAGGACTACGAAGTCCTCTTGGTATTCTTTGTGATTTAATGTATTCTGTTAGCGTTGAGGCGTGTAGAATCAAGCTGGTTTCTCTTTTTTTTAATTTTTGTAATTTTTTCACAATGTCCAACTTGGTAGAGGACCGGATGTTCTGTAGCGAAAATCCTGCAGCTTCAGCATTGCTTAGAATACTGTTCCTTTCACCTTCCGTGAGTGACAGAGTAACGGCAACATTTTCAGTCACTTTAGAAATTTCAGAAAACGACATCACTTATGGCAGAATTCGCACTTGATATGGATGTCTTTACACTGACTTATAGTCACAGCAGCGTGCACAAGCAGCACAAGTCCAATGAACACAAAAATACGCTGCACATGAGTCTCTCAAAGAGAGAACTAGTTAAAGCAGAAGAAGAGGTTGAGAAGTTGTCAAGAGAGGACGTCATGAAAAGACAAAATAAGACTAAAGACGAACGACTACTGTTTATATCTACCTATGACAATCATGCCAAATTGGTACAAAAAACTATTATCAAACATTGGGACATGCTGCGACTGGAGCCTAAATTTGGCCGGTTATTTGAGCAGGTCCCCAGGTTTGTGTACAAGAAGGGTAAAACCCTGGCCAATCAGCTAGTGAGGGCTGATATAGGTAAGAAAAAATTGAGTAGACAAACGTTCATAAGGGCTGCTAAAAAGGGCACCTTTCCCTGTCATAAATGGACATCCGATCGATGTCAAAGGATGGTTCTCCTGTAATCCGAAACAGGCTGTATATTTTCTCAATTGCCCATGTGGGCTTGCTTACATTGGCCAAACATCCAGAATGGTTAAGACGAGATTGGGGGAACACAAATCGGCAATTAAACGATGCATACAAAATAAAGGTATTGTACCAGAAAATGACTTTGGAGAAACTGGCGTAGCTCGCCATTTTGCTACATGTCGACACCAGGTCAGCGATTTACGTTGGATGGTGCTAGAAGAGATTGAGGGTGAAAATGATATGCAAATTAAGAAAAGACTATTGCAGAAGGAGACATTCTGGATCCAGCGTCTTGGTACGCTGAACCCGGGAGGTCTGAATGAAATATGTGGTTTTAGCGCGTTCTTGTAGCTTTGCTTGCTTAGCGGGTACTTATTGTTACATTACTACACATTACTACTCAAGATGGTTATTTGATTGCCACACTCAGAATAGCTTATGTGCACTATTTTATGCTCATTTTACTATGACGTATCTAATTGTATCTTTCTGTACCCGTAGCCTAGGAAGTCTCGCGATACTTTCTAGCTTTTTATACTGGTGGTGGGCTGATCACGTGATGCTTGACAAAGTGGAGTTCCTCCACGAAACGTCGCAGAATCCGGCGTCTGCTCCCGCGACGTTGATCACCTCCATGAGGACGGCAGAGCTCTGATTGAGCCTTAAAGGACTTTACCGTCTCTCACACAGCATCTGAAGATTATGAGCACGAGTGTTGGGTGAAATACCTTATGTGCATTGTTATCCTGAAATTATTTTGGACAAAGAAACTGAAAAGAATTTCATGGTGTGTATCTTCTGTTTTCTTGGATTGCTATTAGAGGTTCACAGGCCCTCTAGATTACACTCCAGTGTGAGAGACTCATGTGCAGCGTATTTTTGTGTTCATTGGACCCATCCTGTCTAGGTCGGCCCACCAATGGGCGTCAAGGGGGTGGGGCCAATGGTGGTGTTGTGGGTGGGGCTGAGTGGCGCCAATGATGCGAGGCCCCGCCCACTTAACACAATGTGCAGTTGATAAAAGATCACTTTTTACTTGAACAAGCACCATGACGTATGATATAAAATAAGGAATATAAGGTAAGGTATGAAAACTGCTAAATTTACCCCTTACACCTGTGTAGAGATGTCAGAATGCACAAAGGGGTTGACAGTGTCACTTTAAGGACCGGGCCAATTGTCACTCTTGCATTTTCTTTTTTTTCTCCTCGCCTTCTAAGACCCATATTTTTTTTTTGCAAATAGGCATATTTAAAATGGTCCTATTGTAACTCCTATAGTGCATTTATTTTTTCACCTACGGGGTCATATGGAATGTCATTTTTTGCGTCATGATCTCTAGTTTTTATTAGTAACATTTTTTTCTAGATCAAATGTATTGATCGCTTTTAAAAAAAAATTTTATACATAAAATGTAATTTTAAAAAAAACAAACTGCTTATTTTTTTTTTTTACGCCGTTCACCGTGCTGGAAAAAAATTGTTTTATTTTAATAGATTGGGCGATTATGCACGCTACAGTGTATTATATGTTAATTAACTTTATTAGTTTTTATGTGTTTTATGTATAAAATGGAAAGGGGGGTGATTTTCACTTTTATTGGGGGAGGGGCTTTGGAGCATTTTGTAAAAAAAAATGTTTTATTTTTTTTTATTTTCACTTTTATAGTTCCCTTAGGGAACTATCATTTACATACATTAGATTACATACACTGATCTCTGCTATGCCATAGCATTGCAGGGATCAGTGTTATCGGCAATCTTCTGATAGAGCCTGTCTGTGGCAGGCTGAATCAGAAGACCAAACAGAGGACTGCACGGAGGTAAGGAGAAGACCTCTGGCAGCCAGGAAATGCGATCAGGACCCCTACAGACACGCTGGGGAAGGCCCGATCGCTAAGTGACCGGAGAAGCTCCAGTCACTCATACTTAAATGCCGCAGCGTTTAAGGGGTTAATGGCGGGTGGCTTCTCTGAACTCCCCCCGCGTCACCATGACCAGTTACGTCATGGGAAGCTAAGGGGTTAATTAGTGCATTTTGGTCCTTTTTTTTTCAAATTATTATTATTAAGGAACTTTCAGGACACACCAGCAATATCTATAGACATAGCAAAAAATACAAAGATTTAGCCATACAACCTGACATGTTTATGAAACAGAAATATAGGCATGGTATTAAAGGGAACCTTTCACCCCCCGTGCCGGGGTGAAGGCCGCCCGACCCCCCGCTAGATCCCCGGATACTCACCCCATCTCGCCAAGTCCAGCTCCTGGAGCCGGTCCCAGTACGGAAATATCACAGTCGGAAGTCCGGTGCGTGCGCTGCATAAGTGAGTCCGTCATTCTCTATGGGCATCAGACTCATCTCTGCAGCACGTGTGTCGGGCTTCCGACAGTGATATCTCTGTCCTGGGACCGGCTCCAGCAGCGGGACTTGGCGAGATGGCGTGAGTATCCGGGGCTCTAGTGGGGGGTCGGGCGGCCTTCACCCTGGCACGGGGGATGACAGGTTCCCTTTAAAATCTGTATAACATAGTACTTTTTTTGAATATATGAAAGAAAAAAGCAATAAGCGCTGCATGTGCAGGAAAATTAACTCTGAGGGAGCCACAAACACAAGAACATAGTATGCACGCTCACCTGGTGTGGTCGTACTGAATTAGGCACAACACTATTCAGAGCTTGAAATTGCAGTGGGATTGCAGCCCGCCACCTTCCGGTAACTCAGCCAGGAGTTCCGTCAGCAAGATTAGCACAAAGAAAAAGTGATAAAAGCGGTGGCTTCCTTGGCTCAATCCGTCTGGACCAGGAGTCTGATGTCTGGATCACTGGGTCTCCTCAATGTTACCGGACAATGACTACACGTTCTGGTGAAAGAAGTTCTTTATTTACATTTACATACATGTAAATAAAGAACTTCATTCACCAGAACGTGGAGTCATTGTCCGGTAACATTGAGGAGACCCAGTGATCCAGACATCAGACTCCTGGTCCAGACGGATTGCGCCAAGGAAGCCACCGCTTTTATCACTTTTTCTTTGTGCTAATGTTACTTTTTTTCATAGTCAAGATATGACAACTTAACTCAATTAGTTGTGAAAAAAAGAGAATAAAAAAACAAGATAAGGTAGGAGGGGTTGGAGGAAAGTAGAGAGGGGAGTTGGGAATGGACGATAATGGTACAGTAGTGGTAGATCAGCAACAGTGTCTTGGTACTGCTCATTAGTTTTTTTAATGCAAGAAAAGAGAAGATGGGGGAGAAGATAGGAGAAAAAGATTTATTAAGTAAGAAAAGCATCATGTTTATGTAACCAGGGTTTCCATAGGGAATAAAAAGAAAAGAGGTCATAGTCAGTCCAACTTGTAAGTTCTTCCATTCGGCAGATTTCATTTACCTTATCCATCCATTGGCAATGTGTAGGCGGAAACTTTTGTAGCCATAGTTTAGATGTCAGAAGCTTTGGGGCGGTAAGTAAGTAAATGTGTGAAAAGGGAGTATTTAGACGGTCGGTAGTCTTTTGTTGGTTTGGCTAGCGCTGTAGTTTCAGGCAATACTTTATTTTGGGAATTACATTTTTGGACTCAACACACTTCCAAAGGAACTAAGAACTGGACAATCCCACCATATGTAGCCACTTGTTCAAATCTCCAGCATTTATCCGTGTTAGAAAGGCCCATGCATGAGAGTTGGTTGGGAGTTTTATACCTGTACGTTAGCAATTTCTGATGTTTTTCCATGGTTTTAATGCATTTTGAAAATCTGTGAGAATCTTTCAACGCAAATTTTCATTCTGTATGTGTAAGAGATCAGACATTCTAGCCACATCCACTGCCTCGATGATTTGAATTTAATCAAAAATGTTTCACAAGTGGAGTGTATAGAATTTTAGTGCAAATAATTCAATTGTCGGGAAGGCAAGAGAGACTGGACTACAGAAGAGGATGGCTGTACGCTATACAGAAGTCCAAACACATAACTGTATGGACTTGGTCCCAAACAGTATCCTGATACAATACCAGAGGGTTTAAGAAGGTTGGTAGTAAAGATGGAGGCATTAATTGGGGGGGAGATGAGTGATTGCGTAGATTGCTCAGCAATGGTAACAATATCATTATACAGTTATATAATTAAACTAGTATTAGATAAGTATACTTAAAGGTGCACAAAATATGATTATGAATATTTTATTATTATTTTATTAGATGGGCTCCCTCTTTGTCTCCCTACCATCTCCATTGCTATTCATAAAGAGACATCATAATGACATAATGACATCACCTGTTACCAGTGGACTTCAGCAGTGAAATAATGAAATATAAAGGAACTACACAAAACACAAAAAATTCAAAATGTAGAGGCCAAATTCCAGTTCCACCCCCACCCCCGCTGCTGAAAATCTGATTTTCTCCTAGCGAAGCCCCAGAGGAATAGTCACATTACCATCATCTGCAATAGTAATAACTTGTTACTGTCGGCTCTGAAGCTTCTGACAAAGGAAGCTGCAGCATTACTCAGAAGCCGACAATAGGGATGTCAATTAGCATTATACTGTAAACTGTTCCCTATCCCCCGTCCCCTACACTTTGTAACCCACTACAAACCACTTCTGAAACCCCTTCCCATGTCCACACCTGATCCTCTCCCCTCCCTGAGTACTGTATAAAGGAACTACCCAGAACTCCATAAGTATAAGGCAGGGAAACTAACAATCTACAGCAGGTGTGGGGAACCTTTTCCATGTCGAGGGCCGGTCGGGCATTAATAAAATCATTCGAGGGCCGCATACCGTGCACGGCAGTTAGTAGCGGGGGTTTGCAGCACCCAGGACAAGGCATAGTATTGTTCCCCTAGTGCCCCTGCTATTGTAGTTAACCCCCAGTGATGCCCCTTGTAGTCTAGTTAACCCCCAAGTCATGTCCCTGGTAGCCTAGTTAACCCCCATCAGGCATGTCCCTGGTAGCCTAGTTATTCCCCCCCCATCAGTCATGTCCCTGGTAGCCTAGTTATTCCCCCCATCAGTCATGTCCCTGGTAGCCTAGTTGTCCCCCCCCCCCATCAGTCATGTCCCTGGTGGCCTAGTTATCCCCCCATCAGTCATGTCCCTGGTAGCCTAGTTGTCCCCCCCCATCAGTCATGTCCCTGGTAGCCTAGTTGCCCCTCCCCCCATAAGTCATGTCTCTGGTAGCCTAGTTGTCCCCCCCATCAGTCATGTCCCTGGTAGCCTAGTTGTCCCCCCCATCAGTCATGTCCCTGGTGGCCTAGTTGTCCCCCCCCCCCATCAGGCATGTCCCTGGTAGCCTAGTTATTCCCCCCCCCCCCATCAGGCATGTCCCTGGTAGCCTAGTTAACCCCCATCAGGCATGTCCCTGGTAGCCGAGTTGTCCCCCCCATCAGTCATGTCCCTGGTAGCCTAGTTGTCCCCCCCCCCATCAGTCATGTCTCTGGTAGCCTAGTTGTCCCCCCATCAGTCATGTCCCTGGTAGCCTAGTTGTCCCCCCCATCAGTCATGTCCCTGGTGGCCTAGTTGTCCCCCCCCATCAGGCATGTCCCTGGTAGCCTAGTTATTCCCCCCCCCATCAGGCATGTCCCTGGTAGCCTAGTTAACCCCCATCAGGCATGTCCCTGGTAGCCTAGTTGTCCCCCCCCCCCATCAGTTATGTCCCTGGTAGCCTAGTTATTCCCCCCCCCATCAGTCATGTCTCTGGTAGCCTAGTTATTCCCCCCCCCCATCAGGCATGTCCCTGGTAGCCTAGTTATTCCCCCCCCCCCCATCAGTCATGTCTCTGGTAGCCTAGTTATCCCCCCCCCCATCAGGCATGTCCCTGGTAGCCTAGTTGTCCCCCCCATCAGTCATGTCCCTGGTAGCCTAGTTGTCCCCCCCCATCAGTCATGTCCCTGGTAGCCTAGTTGTCCCCCCCCCCATCAGTCATGTCCCTGGTAGCCTAGTTGTCCCCCCCATCAGTCATGTCCCTGGTAGCCTAGTTGTCCCCCCCCCCATCAGTCATGTCCCTGGTAGCCTAGTTGTCCCCCCCCATCAGTCATGTCCCTGGGATCCTAGTTAACCCCCCAAATAAAAAAATAAACATCCCACTCACCTTACCTCCGCTCCCACGCAGTCCAGGTCCTCTTCTCTCCCAGGTCCTCTGTGCCGGTCTTTCTCCTGCAGGCGGCGCGCGATGAAATGACGTCATCGCGCGCGGCCCGCAAGAGACTAAAGACACGCGCCGCTCTGCTGGGGAAGAAGCCGGCACAGACAGCATCCTCCGGTGTCCGCCAGCTGTCACAGACACCGGAGGATGCGGTGTATGCCGGCTTCTTCCCCAGCAGAGCGGCGAGCATCACAGGGGAGCTGCGGGCCGCGGGCCGCATCGGGAGGTCTCAGGGGCCGGATGCGGCCCGCGGGCCGGAGGTTCCCCACCCCTGATCTACAGTATATACAGTACATTTTGATATATATATACATTAGCTGGATATTTTTGTTCAGTGCCTAAAATAATGTAATGACAAAGGTCAGTGGATACTTTTGGAGAAAAATAGTTTTTTTTTTGTTTGTTTTGTGTGTGTGTACAGCTGTACTCAGCTGTACTCATATTCAGGTGATTATTGCAATTTGCTTCTTCTAAAATGATCACATGAATACAGATACATCTATTCACAATAAAAACCCTTTATTTTTATCCAAAAGTATTCACTAAGCCTTGCTATTACATTCAGATACTGAAGAAAAAAATATGCAAACATTTCATACTTGCTCTTTTTCCCTCTTATGCAATCCTCTTCCCTCCTATGCTCTTCTCTCTCCTTGCAATCCATTCAGGTCAGTGCTGTAACACTTAATTGATTCATTCATTCATTCTTTTACTAACTGCATTCTAAGTATCAATTGCTGAGAGTTCTAATTGACCATTATAATGCTGCGTTTACACAGACAGATTTATCTGACAGATTTTGGAAGCCAAAGCCAGGAATGGATTTGAAAAGAGGATAGATCCCAGTCTTTCCTTTATGACCTGATCCCTGTTTATCCTGTTCCTGGTTTGGGCTTCAAAGATCTGTAAGATAAATCTGTCTGTGTAAACGCACCCTAAATCCTTTATGTTAATGATAATTGACAGCTTGGCTACAAATACATGATAATGAAAAACTTGCTTCTTCAGAGAATCGATCCCAGGACTTTCAGCATGGGAGGCAGTGTACTTAACCTCCACTCTATTTGTACTGTACGGTCTAGGAAAAAAACATACACTCAATACACTCACTGCTACTGATGACTGAGACTGATTGATACCTAGAATATAGTTAGTAAAAGTATGAATGAATGAATGAATGAATCAATCAATCAATTAATTAAGAGTTACAACACTGACATGAAAAGGGAGTTTCTGAAGTGGTGGGTAGTAGGTTACAACGTGTAGGGGGTTGGGAGAGAGGGATAGGGAACAGTTTACAGTTTAACATCCTTATTGTCGGCTTCTGAATGTTGCTGCTGCATCTTTTGTCAGAAATTTCAGAGCCGACAGTGTTGATGAGGCTGGAGATCAATCTGTCATGATTAAGTAAAAATGACACCACTGAACACTTTAAAAGGAGGCTGGTGGTGGGCATCATTGTTTCTCTTCTGTTAACCATGGTTACCTCTAAAGAAACATGTGCAGTCATCATTGCACTGCACAAAAATGGCCTAACAGGGAAGAGTATCGCAGCCAGAAACATTGCACCTCAGTCAACAATCTATCGCATCATCAAGAACTTCAAGGAGAGAGGTTCCATTGTTGCCAAAAAGGCTCCAGGGCACTAAAGAAAGACCAGCAAGCGCCAGGACCGTCTCTTAAAAGTGCTTCAGCTGCGGGATTGGGCTACCAGCAGTGCAGAGCTTGCTCAGGAATGGCAGCAGGCAGGTGTGAGTGCATCTGCACGCACTGTGAGGCGGAGACTCTTGGAGCAAGGCCTGGTCTCAAGGAGGGCAGCAAAGAAGCCAGTTATCTCCAGAAAAAAACATCAGGAACAGACTGATATTCTGCAAAAGGTACAGGGAGTGGACTGCTGAGGACTGGGGTAAAGTCATTTTCTCTGATGAATCCCCTTTCCGATTGTTTGGGACATCTGGAAAACAGCTTATTCAGAGAAGACAAGGTGAGCGCTACCACCAGTCTTTGCTCATGCCAACTGTAAAGCATCCTGAAACCATTCATGTGTGGGGTTGCTTCTCAGCCAAGGGAATCAGCTCTCTCACAGCCTTGCCTAAAAACACAGCCATGAATAAAGAATGGTACCAGAATGTCATCCAAGAGCAACTTCTCCCAACAGTCCAAGAGCAGTTTGGCGATCAACAATGCCTTTTAGAGCTTTATGGAGCACCTTGCCATAAAGCAAAGGGAATAACTAAGTGGCTCAGGGAACAAAACATAGAGATTTTGGATCCATGGCCTGGAAACTCCCCAGATCTTAATCCAATTGAGAACTTGTGGTCAATCAAGAGACGGGTGGACAAACAAAAAACAGCAAATTTTGACAAAATGCAAGCATTGATTGTGCAAGAATGGACTGCTATCAGTCAGGATTTGGTCCAGAAGTTGATTAAGAGCATGGAGAATTGCAGAGGTCCTGAAGAAGAAGGGTCAACACTGCAAATATTGACTTGCTGCATTAACTCATTCTAACTGTCAAGATAAGCTTTTGGTACTCATATGGTTGCAATTATATTTCTGTATGTGATAAAAACATCTGACAAACACACATAAAAACCAGAGGGCAGCAGATCATGTGAAAATATAATATTTGTGTCATTCTCAAAACTTTTGGCCATGACTGTAGGCATGCATTTGCCCTACAGCGACAATTGTAATGAATATAAAATGATATAGGAAAATATGGACTAGCATGGGTATATAAAAGTGGAGGAAACTCCTACAAATCTGCGCTCTCTTATGGCGTACCAGGGTCTCCCCCTCTATGACTAAATATTTATCCAAACCTTCTCTGTGATATAATTTTATTAATAGCATTCTGAAAGTCTGAATTTCTAAAGCTATAAATCATTGGGTTGATTAAAGGAGTAACAACACCATACATTACAGATAACACCCTTTTTTGTTCACTATAAGAATCAGAACCCGGAAGTAAGTATGTTAAAATAACAGTCCCGAAAAATATAGTTACCACCATTAGATGGGATCCACATGTGGAAAATGTCTTCTGCCTTCCTCTTTTACTGGAAATTCTTAGGACAACCCTCAAAATGTAAATATAGGAGAGAAGGGTTAACATGAAGCTGCCTACAATGACACTTCCCCCAACGAAAGTAGATACCAACTCATTCGGAAACGTATCTCTACAAGAAAGTTTCATTAGTGAAGGTATGTCACAAAAGAAGTGTCGGATTAAGTGGTCCTTGCAGTATGGTAAACTAGCTGTATATACAGTGTGTACAAGGGAATTTAAAAATCCTATAACCCAAGATAGACACAATAGTCGTACACATAAAGAAGGATTCATATATGTAAAATATAACAAAGGTTGACATATAGCAATGTATCTATCGTAAGCCATAACAGCGAGGAGGACACATTCAGAACTTCCAAGACCAATAAAGAAAAACATCTGAGTAAAGCAGCCCACAAAAGAAATGGATTTGCTCTCCTGAAGAAGGTTCCTCAGACTATTCGGTGTAATAGTTGAAGTGTAGAATATCTCTATAAAGGACAAATTAGCCAGGAAAAAACACATGGGCTTGTGCAGAGAAGACTCTTGGTGAATGATGACAATTATCATGAGGTTGCCAGTGATTGTCAAGCAATAAATGACAGAAAACATTACAAAAAGAACCTTCTGTGGTATTGTGGTTGGCTCCAGGCCTAGTAGAATAAACTCTTCTAAATGAGTTGCATTTTTTTCTGGCCAGAACCTAAAGGTTAATGAGAAAAGAAAGAAAAATAGAAAATATTTATGTCTAGTAATCTATATTTTTTTTTTATTAAATTCAGATGAATATACAGAATGGTATAGGTTAGATAGCAAAGGCATATATATAAAGTTTACCTTGTCACCATGCTGTAATTCATTATTACATGTACTGTATATTTTACAGTCCATGTGTTCAGGTTTCAACAAACCTAACTGCTGCAGAGATTACATATATGTTTATTACCCTGTGTGATCCCATAGGAATACTGGTCACATTAGGGAATTTATTATAATAATGATGTTTTGAAGCTCTACTCTGTGTATAAACCTATTAATTCTAAGAATACACAAGAGGGGGGGCCCATAAAAATCCAGCACTGCTTATCTTTGCCAGTCTCAGCTCTCCAAGTTAGCATCTGAAAACAGGTGCAAAGAGGCCCACAAACCATCGGTCAAGGATTTATGTTCATATCAAATTGAATAATCAAGCTGCTATCTTGTTAATAAACAAAAAAAAAGTTGCAACAATATTTAAAACGTCTCCACAGCATTTCAACCATATTTGCCAAATGTTAGTCATTTTATCATACGCAAGAATCGTATTTTCTGGCGTATAAGAAGACTTTTTAACCCCGAAAAATCTTTATAGAAGTCGAGGGTCATGGGGCGACCATATGCCAGGTGGGGGAGCTTCTCGGATGAAATGCTTGACTGCCAGGCGCCATTTCCCCAAAGCTGTCCCGGTAGCTGAGCGTCTCCCAGCTTCTCTGATGAGAGGTTCGGCTGCTGGGAGCGCTTCGGGGACCTCCATCGCAGACAGAGGCAGAACATTCCTTCGCAGAACGTGACAGGAGACACGTGGCCAAGACCGACATTACTGATAAAAACCTGTATCTCCTCATCCAGTCATACAGAGGTAGACCAAGCTCTACAAAGGTTCTGTACACCATATAAATTACAGTGCAGTTATATCAAGTGACTCACAGGGGACATCTTCTCTGATCAGAGTTCCATTTTCTTCTTCATCTGCCCTGGGCCATCATGAGAAATCCGAGCCACAAATCCACAGAATCTGTCAGACAAACATATTAGGCTTCTCACTCTGGCACCATCCTTATCACTTTACAAACTGCACATCTGTATTGGCCCTGTTACGCCCTCATTTAGTGGGTAGGCTTACTCTATATGATCCCCTTAAAGTATATGCCCCCTCTGTGTAGCCACCTTATAGATGGCCCCTTGTTCCATAGCCTTCCATATAGATGGCCCCATGGGCATCTCCTAGAGATCCCCCCTCTGTGTAGATGCCCCCCTCTGTGCATCCCCTATAGTATATGGCCCTCCTTTCTGAAGCTCCCCTTATAGATGGCCCCTCTGTGTAGTCCACTATAGTAGATGCCCCCTCTGTCCGTGCCCTAGTGTATATGCCCCCCATGTAGTCCCCCTTATAGATGGCCCCCATGTGTTGTCCCCTTATAGATGGCCCCCCTTTGTTGTCCACCTTATGGATGGCCCCCCTGTGTTGTCCCCCTTATAGATGGCCCCTTTATGTGGTACCCCTTATAGATGGTCCTCTGTGTTGTCCCCACTAAGTTGTCCCCCTTATAGATGCCCCCCAGTGTTGTCCCCCTTATAGATTGCCCCTTTATGTTGCCCCCCCCCCTTATAGATGGTCCCCCCGTGTTGTCCCCCTCATAGATGGCCCCCATATATTTCCCCCCTTATAGATGCCTCCTGTGTTTTCCCCCTTCCTCTTTTATTCTCACCACTTATTGTGATTGATTTGTGGTGTTAGGAGTAACTTTCATTATTAAACTTTACCGGGGCTACCGGTCCTCATTAGCATTATCATTCGCTGGCTGCTGTGCTGATCCACTCACCTACTCTTCATCGCTCCCACTGCTCCCAGCCTCCAGCACAGCTCCCCTATCAGCTGCTCCCTCTGTTCCCCTCTACTCCTGCTAGCCTGTAGCCCCCTGCGCCCTTCCCAAGCGGCACCCATCCTACTGTGCTGCTTAACTCCCCCACATCTCCATCACCCAGCAAGGGTAACAGTTTTATGCTAAACACATATAAATATGAAGTGGGAATGTGGGAATGCCGATAATCGCAGGCTTTCCTGCTTCATATGTATATGTGTTCTGCAGAGGCAGGGGATGTAGCCATTAAAGAAAATTACACCAAAAACCACAAATCAATCAGAATAAATGTTATTAAATAAGAAGTTATTTATTAGAACATTCAATTGCAAATTAGAAATAAATTATTTAATCTTTTTTTTTTCCAATTATTTGATTCTAATAAATAACTTCCTATTTTATTCTCACCACTTAAACATTTATTGTGATTGATTTGTGGTTTTAGGAGTAACTTGTGTGAACCCACAATATCTCACTTACTGTAGAGTGACTGAGAACCAAGTTCTCACACCCCTAAATTAGAAATTTATATATTATAGTGGGAATTTTTTTAACAATATATTTACTTAAAACAACATATTTTCATTTCAGTTTTGCTATTGTAAACGAAAAAATAGCAGGGTAAGAACGAAATTTTGCTGTTTTAATTAAATATAAACTGTTACAGGGAGCTGTATTTTAGCCGCATTAGCGATCTGTCAGGCTGAACTTCTACTGTAATTCATTTTAGCTGTTATACTGCCACGTACTGAACAACTGTTGAATTACAGTTAGATCACTTTTAAGACAATACCCTGACGCGTTAAAAGAAGAGTTTAACGCATCAGGGATCAAGTTGAAAGTGGCTACATCTGTATATATATGGGGGGATACTAATGAGGGGGCTATATATATATATGGAGGGGATGCCACTGAGGGGGCTATATATGGAGGGAATGCTACTGAGGGGGCTATACATGGAGGGGATGCTACTAAGGGGGCTATACATGGAGGGGATGCTACTGAGGGGGAAATATATATATATATTATATATATGGGATGCTACTGAGGGGGGTATACATATACTGTATATATATGGAGGGGATGCTTCTGAGGGGGCTATATATAATGATGGGATGCTACTGAGGGGGTATATATAATGATGGAATGCTACTGAAGGGGCTATATATGGAGGGGATGTTGCACAGAGGAAGCATGGTTACTGTGTGAAGCATACGTGGACTTTGTATGGAGATGAGGATGATGCTGGAGTGAGGAGTCTAAAATGTTTGTCTGGCAGATCCTGTGAGTCACGGCCGGGGAAGTCTTCATGATGGGCTGAGCCAGATGGAGAGGAAAAGGAAAAACGAACAACTTTGATTTAGCAAAACGTCACTCATGTAGAGAAGACGCCTCCTGTAAGTCCTTGTCATTATCAGCTGTAGTGTCACATAGACAGCAGCAGCCTTCTGTATGGTGGAGCTTAGTGAGGTGGGGGCAGGGCTAGAGGGAGCGTGGTTAGCAAGGGGCCCACAATTTCTGAACCGCCCAGGGCCCATGGTATTCTTAATCCGCCCCTGGTTTTGGGGGTCTTTGTTCTGTATTGTGTGGCTGTACTTCCTGGTTGAGCAGTTATACACGGTACTACAGGTTCCAGAGTGCAATGCTTTCCCTCGGCTGTTCATCACAATCCACCACCCTGCTCATTCCCCGTCCAAATCTGTAGCTGAACATCTAGGCTGTGTTCACACATTGCAGTTTCATTGTGTTACTGAATTAATTGCAGTACTTTATTATCTCATTGTGTTACTGAATTATTTACAGTACTTTATCATTTCATTGTGTTCCCACCCACACAGAACACTGTATTCTCTACCTGTAATGCCGATATTGGAATAAAGTTAAGAACTTTTTAAATTTAATGAAAAAAAAAAAATCTTTTCATCTCCATGCACGTATTATGATCAAGCATCTTTTATCTTTGAAGTTGAGCCCCACAATAAGGAGTTTACATACCTCCCAAGTGTCCCTCTTTTGAAGGGACAGTCCCTACTTTTGGCCTATGTCCCTCTGTCCCTCTTTGCCCCTTACATGTCCCTCTTTTTGACCTAGAAATGAGATTTGCATTAATAAACTTTGTATGTTGCTCTAGAAATGTCTATTTTTTTACTGTATAATAGACCCAAACTTGCATATTATTCCATCATGTGCTGCAAGTTGGATGATAAACATTGTTATATATTCAGATGAATCATGTGACATTATGGCTGCTGTCACACATCATTTCACACATGCAGACACATTGATTTATATGGCCCCATACACACATCTGTAGGTGTTACAGATCCTGTAGATTCTGTATGTGTGAATGCATCCTTGAATTAAAAAGTATAGAAATGTCTGTAAAATTTTTCTACACTGAACAGCAAGTGTCCCACTGTGGCCGTTCTAAAAGTTGGGAGGAATGTTGTTTAGCCAATATTATCTTACATGGGATATACTGTTTATGCCTCGTTTTTTGTCCAGGTGGGATTGGCAGTGCCGGCTCTGATCCTCTGTGACATTTAGCATAATTTAATTGTGTTACTGCATCATTTTTGTGAAGACGCCGCAAAACATGTGTGAACACAGCCCTAATTTCACAGCAGACTTTTGCATAGTCAGTGAACTTGTAGCAACTGCTTCTGTCACTCCTTGCCTGCTCAGATTTGGACTAGAGGCGGGGGATCACTCAGGGGATTGGGGGATCCAGCCAAGCCTCCTTTGACATCACGCCCTGCCCCCTGTCTGCATCATCAGCCTGCACTCAGCAAACACACACAATGTGAGACAGAGGCATGTAATCTTTGTCTCCTAAGGGGGGATAGCAGAAGGAGCAGGAGACAATATGGATTGGCACAGAGGCCATTTTTCTTCACTTCCTGGATGTCAATCAGCTACCAGTGTGGCAGAACCGTACAGATATGGTAATACATTATATACACACATCTATATAACTTTTAATGTACTTTTTATTTAAAAAAAAACAGTTCTCCTTATGTGGAGTTCCCCTTTAAACACCCCCAAGAGATGAATGCATGGGTCGTGTCTTGCATTTTGTTGAAGCATAAAGCCTAAGTTTATATGTATGCATGTCTTGGAAAAAGCCAGAGGCTTAGATTCAGCAAGGGTTTTCAACACATATTTTCCGCCATTTTATTTTTTTTTTTTTAAAGAAAATACAGTACAGTGGGAAAATCTTCTCTACTTGAAGCTTGGATGAAAAAAACAGGTGTCTGTTCTACAGCCTTCGAAAACTAAGACATTGCCCCTAATGGGGCTGCCGTTTTACAATGTCTACTGCTATTATGGGAGAAAGACTCATTTTATGTTGATCCACTGGCATCCAATGATGCCAATGGAGAACATTTGATTTGACACCCCTGATCCACCAATGTCCACTACTCTTCTGGGAGAAAGCGTCATTTGTTGCCGCTAATTTAGCAACGTTTACTGCTGTCTTAGGACAAAATTTGTTGGTCTGCAATAGTCCCAATATTCACAAATTCGCAAAACAGATGAACTGGCCTGCCACATCTTGTCTCAGAACCCAGAGACCGGAGCAGCAGAGTATGGGAGCTAGGGAGGTAAGTAAATGTTTTTTTTTAATGTCCCATTGGGAAGTTTCTGTAATCTCGCTCTGCCTGACTGGACATTTCCTTTAAGTATTTCCCCAAGCTTTGCATCAGTCATAAGCATATAAAAATGCATAGTTACAATATTCCTGATTAGGTTAAATTGGGGACTAAAGGGGGAAGAAGTGAGCATTTAAGTCACCCACAGCCTCTGTACCTACTTACTTTCCTGTCTTGTGCTAGGTCGCAAGCAACAACTGGGCGACAAACCTTACACTGGATAAGTGCACAGAAAAGACACACAAGATAAAAAACACACACAAGACAAACAACAATCGGGGAAACTACGCGGTTCGAAGCAAGAGGGCAGTGGGGTAGAAAATCATAAGACAAAAGAATCAGAAGTGCAAGCAAAGATCAGAGAAAACCAGAGGTGTGATAAACAGTAGGAATGCTACTAAGCCACAGAATGACAATCACAGGCATCACTGATTCTTAGCTTTAGATTTAAATGGATGCCCGGACGTTACCCCCACAACTGGTTGCAAGTCTTTATATGGGATATATATGGGATACAGAAAACCCCTATAATATATGAAGACACAGAAGGGCTGAATATTATATGTGATCACAAAGAGGCCTAATTATTAGTTGTAGGACATAAAGGGGCCCAACTACTATATGGGGGCACAGGGGGAAGTGTACTACATGGAGGCAAAGTGGGGCCTAACTACTATATGGATATACAGAGGGCCTAACTACAACATGGTTGCAAAGAGAGGGCCTAAATACTATATGGGGACACAGAGGGTCTTTACTACTATATGGAGACAGAAGGGCCTAATTACTATATTAGGAGACAGATATGCCTATTACATGGGAACACAGTTTGGTCTAGCTTGTATATGGAGACAGATGGACATAACTACTATATGGGGCACAGAGGGGCCTACTATATTTATGCTTTTCTATTATATGGATACAGATACAGATATACTGAATAAGTGAAACACAGAACAAGACAGACATACAAATACAATAAAGGGGAGTAAACAAGCTAAGTCAGAACCAAACGGCAACGCAGTACAAAATAAGAGATCAAACACATAGTCTTAATGTTATGCGGAGAGCCGCATAGAGCGGAGATGCCGTATACATAACATTGAGACAGTGAGGCAGGTGGAATTCCAAGCAGAGTCCATGGCGGGGATTCCACTCAGAATTTCTCTCTCTTTTTCTCAGAGTGAATGTACCCTTATGGATCAATCCCCTTACTTGTGTGTTTTTTGCCCCCCCCCCCCCCCCCCCAGTATTTATAGAGTGTGCACCTCTTTTGTGACACTTAATCTCTAATGTAATGTAATGTTTTTTTCTTAACCCTTTAAGGACATGGCCCATTTTCGTTTTTACGTTTTCGGTTTTTCCTCCTTGTGTTTAAAAGGTCATAGCACTTGCATTTTTCCACCTAGAAACCCACATGACCCCTTATTTCTTGCGTCACTAATTGTACTTTGCAATTACAGGCTGAATTTTTGCATAAAGTACACTGCGAAACCAGAAAAAAATTCAAAGTGTGGTGAAATTGAAAAAAAAAACGCATTTCTTTTATTTGGGGGAAATGTGTTTTTACGCCATTCGCCCTGGGGTAAAACTGACTTGTTATGCATGTTCCTCAAGTCGTTACGATTAAAACGATATGTAACATGTATAACTTATATTGTATCTGATGGCCTGTAAAAAATTCAAACCGTTGTTAACCAATATACATTCCTTAAAATCGCTCCATTCCCAGGCTTATAGCGCTTTTATCCTTTGGTCTATGGGGCTGTGCGAGGTGTCATTTTTTGCGCCATGATGTGATCTTTCTATCGGTACCTTGATTGCGCATATACGACTTTTTGATCGCTTTTTATTACATTTTTTCTGGATTTGATGCGACCAAAAATGCGCAATTTTGCACTTTGGGATTTTTTTGCGCTGACGCCGTTTACCGTACGAGATCAGGAATGTGATTAATTAATAGTTCGGGCGATTATGCACGCGGCGATACCAAACATGTTTATTTATTTATTTATTTGTTTACTTTTATTTAAAACCTGGGGAAAGGGGGGTGATTCAGACTTTTATTAGGGGAGGGGGATTTTTACTATTAACAACACGTTTTTTTTTTTTTTACACATATACTAGAAGCCCCCCTGGGGGACTTCTAGTATATACACTTTGATCTCTCATAGAGATCTCTGCAGCATAGATATGCTGCAGAGATCCATGAGATCGGCACTCGTTTGCTTTCGGCTGCTGCAGCCGGAAACAAACGAGTGCCGAGCCGAGGACGGCGCCATCTTGGACGCGTCCCCGGCCGGCATCAGTAACGGAGATCGCTCCTCCGGGACAAGGTCCCGGAGGAGCGATCTCCCCCACTAGACACCAGGGAAACGTTGCCTCCGGTAATCGGAGGCAGCTGTCAACTTTGACAGCTGCCTCCGATTAGCTAATTAGCGGGCACGGCGATCGGACCGTGCCCGCTAATAGCGGCGGTCCCGGGCTACACGCGGCACCCGGGATCGCGGCACTTCAAAGCGGGGCCGCCGCGCGGCCCCGCTTTGAAGTGCTAATGAGGACATAGGACGTACCGGTACGTCCTATGTCCTTAAGAGGTTAAAGGGGGCAAGACGAGTACAATTATGTAAGAGTTGATTTACAATACAACACATTTTTGGCACAAAAAAAAAAACAAACGGAGGTGTTAAAAAAAGAAAAAAAGTCCACATTCAAATTCACGATTCTCAGCTACAGTATGTGTGCCACAATAGCAAATAACAAAGGACCAAGGGCAAACAACCAAATATGTGTAAATCTGGGCCTTTATCTGAAAACAGCTAAATATACACCAGCCACACAGTTTTAAGAGCAGAGTAGTGGTCAGTAAACTAGACAACAAGCTGTCAACAATAGGAGAAAAAGAGCCAGAAATTGAGAGTCTAAGTTGTGAGAAGACCGACAATTTTAAAAAATTGTCATCTGGAAGGGACAGGGAAGAACATAATAAATAATCACTAATTACCTCTCCCTGTGCACCCCAAAGCACTACGTCACAGGCAGTAGGACCCCTGCCAGAAGGCATTTTCCCCCCAAGTTCTGATGTCGTCACGTGGAAAATTCCTGACCCAGTTGATGTATTGCCTCATCAGCCAATCAGTAACTACAGCGGTGTGGCCAGTCCATTAACCGGAAGCAACATACCAGTGCTGCAGAGGCATTGGGAGAGGTAAGTGGTAATTGTTTATTATCTACCCCCCTGCCCCTGCCGGCTGACAAATTTAAAAAAATCACCAGACTTTTCCTTTAACTATGTTATTTGAGATTGGAATATCGCTATAATCGCAAGGAGGGCTACAGATAACAAATTTAGCAAAGTCACCATACAGCTCTCATGTCATGGTAACCACAATATCATTATAAGGTTATATAATTTAAATAATATCAGATAAGTATACTTAAAGGGGCATAAAATGAAAGGAATTCTGATTGTTTTAATATATGTGCAATCTATTTGTCTTTCTACCATCTCTACTGCTATTCAAAATAAGATTTTTTTTTCAAAGATGTTTTATTAGTGGCATTTTTAAAGTATGGAACATACATAGTTCAAAATAAGATTACACTACGAAGTATTACTTGATGATTGGCTTTTGTTTTGTATGGTTCTGATTTGAGTGATTTGTGTTGATAGAACTATACCTTTAGCATGTTTCTACTGTAGTTCTGTATCTAAAGAGTCTGTCTCTTTTTTAAAAGTTATGCCGACATGAGGATTAGTTGACTGCCTTGTTTACTACTTATTAGTTGTTATAAACATGTGTAGCTTTATCTAACCTCTATTTCTCCTACAAAGACAATTGAAAAGAAAAGGTACCATTGCATGCTAGCCAATTGAATGAGCAGCTATCCATGTAAAATATGGACATGCTGGGCTTACAAGAGTGGAGGAAACTCTTACAGAGCTCCTCTCTGTAATTTCAAACCAGGGTCTATAACATAATCAAAAAATCTGTATTCACCGCATCAAAAAAATATATATGCTATGAGATAATTCACATGCAAACCTGTTCTTGTCATGTTCCACTGGTATCTTGCTAGGTCAGCATCAGCAATCCAAAACAAAGAAAGTCCATGTGAGGCACTCCGTCCCATTAAAATCTTAAACTTTTATTGAATGCACACAAGTATAAAAATCCACATAAATGTGTATAAGGCAACGCGTTTCGACGCAACCATCTTTGTCACAGCATAACACTTACTGAATTAAAAACACTCATATATATAGAGAGAAAAGAAATGAACAATAGGAGCTAGCACTTACCCCCACCTCCGTCGACATCCAGGTGAATACTATGCGCATGCGTCAGAATTAGACAAGGCTTTAAGCACCTGATATCATGACACCGCTCCAAGAGAGTGGGAGTAGCCGCCATGCTCCTTCTGGATACAATGTGAACATGGGCCAACAATAAAAACCATAATGATATTTAATAAATATACAATAGGTCAGTCCTGTAGTTCAATCCTTTTGAAAACCGGGTATCCAGATTTAATATCCAGTATGCTTCACGATTAAACAATTTTTGGGACGAACTGCCTCCTCTGTAATTTCTGTATACTTTTTCTATGGCAAAGAAAAAGAAATACCGCAAATCACCATCATGTGTCATGATAAAATGCTTAGCTGCTCCTGACACGTTTTCCCCTTTCCTGTTAATATCATAAATATGCTCCGCTATCCTGGTCTTAAGTTGAGAATCCCATAACCCCGGTGTTTCACGGACTGCCGAAAGTCCACAAATCTGTTTTTCCACCACCATTAGGACCAGTCATCTCCAGCATGGTTTCACTGTCTGAGAAATTAAGTATTTGGATTGACAGCCTACTACAGCCTTTAGTCAAGAACTGTGTAGGCCATCTTAAGGACAGCAAAGAGGTACTCAAATCCATGCATGGTTTGGAATGGAGAGAATCCTACAAATGGTTTTCTTGTGATGTGGTGGGACTGTATTCCTGTATCCCACATGATTTGGCCCTAGTTGCTTTAGAAGTAAGACAGGCTTATATTCTAATGAAATCAATACGTTTATTCTTTTGGCTGTTTATTTTCTGCTAAAGAATAATTATTTTTTGTTTGGGAATTAATTTTTTTTTCAGGTGGTTGGAGCCCCGAAGGGCTCTTGTTTCTCGCCCACCCTTGCCAACCTATACATGGCATGGTGGGAAGAGAGATTTTTGTTTTCTGACGTTAATCCATTCAAGTCTTGTATTATTTGGTATGGGCGGTACATTGATGACCTCTTGTTCATCTGGGGTCACGATGTACCGCCCCTAGGGTCTTTTGTTGAATACATTAACAGTAATAATTGCAATATTAGGTTCACTAGTACGGATTTGGTTGATACCATAGATTTTTGGATTTAACCCTTAAAGGTGATGCATTAAATAACACTATTATCACCTCCCTTTACAGGAAGCCAATCACATGTAATAACATCCTGGATGCACAAAGTTGTCACCCCAAACACACCATTTCAGCAATTCCCAAGGGAGAAAATCTTAGGACTTCTAAGAGAGCCTGAAGACTACAAAAAAAGAGGTAGAGGAGATAGACACTAGACTGGTAGAGAGACATTATGCCCCCTGGATGTTACAAAGGGCTAAAACCCTCACACAATCAAGAGATCGTAATTTGCTGCTCTTTTCTCCTAACACAAATAGAGCGGAGACTAACAGAGGTAATAATATAGGAAATTAAACAAATCTTTAACAAACATCTTCCCATTTTACATGATAAACTGAGTAAATTGCTAGAAGAAGGCTGTGGTGTAGTAGCTAGAAGGGGCAAGACAATCGGTAATGTCATTTCTTCCAGGGTCCCGAGTCAGAAATCTATTACAAATAAGACGTGGTTATCCCAAAAGGGATTTTTTTCAGTGTGGGGGGCCCGTTGTAATGTCTGTAAGTATGCTAAAAAAGCCTCCAAGGTAATCACTTCAGACAGTAGAAGAATCTTCGACATTTCTTGTTTCATGAATTGCAATAGCGATCACGTCGTATATGGTATTGCCTGCTCCCGTTGCAACAAACTGTATGTGGGATGTACAGCTAGAAGATCTAAGACCAGGATAGCGGAGCATATTTATGATATTAACGAGAGTGAAACAGCCTGTCACCTCACCTCCGTGGTGTCTGTCGCCGCACAGTCTGCACCTTGTCCGAATTTTACCACGATGCACGAATAAAGATAAAGAGTTTTTAAATCAGTGAGTGCAGTTCCATCTTCCTGCTCTGTTCTCTCTCATTATGTGGATTTTTATACTTGTGTGTATTCAATAAAGGTATAAGATTTTAATGGGATGGAGTGCGTCACATGGACTTTCTTTGTTTTGGATTGTCTATAACATAATATTCATCTAAACCTTCTTTGTGATATTTTATTAATAGCATTCTGAAAGTCCGCATTTCGGAAGCTATAAATTATTGGGTTGATCAAAGGAGTAATAACACCGTACATTACAGATAACACCCTTTTCTGTTCACTATAAGAGTCAGAACCTGGAAGTAAGTATGTTAAAATAATAGTCCCGAAAAATATAGTTACCACCACTAGATGGGATCCACATGTGGAAAATGTCTTCTGCCTTCCTTTTTTACTGGGAATTCTTAGCACAACCCTCAAAATGTAAATATAGGAGAGAAGGGTTAACGTGAAGCTGCCTACAATGACACTTCCCCCAACAAAAGTAGATAACAACTCATTCGGAAACGTATCTCTACAAGAAAGTTTCAACAGGGCTGGTATGTCACAAAAGAAGTGTCGGATTAAGTGGTCCTTGCAGTATGGTAAACTAGCTGTATATACAGTGTGTACAAGGGAATTTAAAAATCCCAAACTCCAAGATAGACACAATAGTCGTACACATAAAGAAGGATTCATATATGTAAAATATAACAAAGGTTGACATATAGCAATGTATCTATCATAAGCCATAACAGCGAGGAGGACACATTCAGAACTTCCAAGACCAACAGAGAAAAAAATTTGTATAAAGCAGCCCATAAAAGAAATGGATTTGCTCTCCTGAAAAAGGTTCATCAGACTATTCGGTGTAATAGTTGAAGTGTAGAAAACCTCCATAAAGGATAAGTTAGCCAAGAAAAAGTACATGGGCTTATTCAGAGAAGACTCTTGGTGAATGATGACAATTATCATGAGGTTGCCAGTGATTGTCAAGCAATAAATGACAGAAAACATCACAAAAAGAACCTTCTGTAATAATGGGGTTGTCACCAGGCCTAGTAGAATAAATTCTTGTAAATGAGTTGTATTTTTTTCTGTCCGGGTCCTGAAAGTTAATGGGAAAAGAAAAAAAAGAAAGAAAATATTTATGTATAGTAATCTAGATTTTCTTCAAACTACAGATGAATATACAAAATAATATACTGTAGGATAAATAGCATACTGACAGACGTAAAGTTTACCTTGTTACCATATTGTAATTCATTATTACATATATATTTACAGTCCATGTGTTTAGGTTTGAATGAACTTAACTGATATAGAAATTATATGTATCTATTATATTACCTTTTTTGAGTCCAAAGGGAATATTGGTTGAATTAAGGGAATTCATTATAATAATAAGCTTGTGAAGCTCGACTCTGTGTATAAACCTATTTCTAAGAATACACAAGAGGATTACAATAAAAAAAAACAGCACTGCTTATCTTTGTAAGTCTCAGCTCTCCAATTTAGCATCTGATTAAAGGTGCACTAAGAGGTCCGCAAACCATCGCTCAAGGCTCCCATCTTGTTAATAAGAAAGAATGCAAGAATATTTAAAAAGTCTCCATCGCATTTCAAGCATATGTGCCAGTTGTAGTCATTTTATCATAGACAAATATCACACATATTTTAAAACCAAGCTGACCAGTAGCAACATTTGTTAGGGGACTGGGCGATTACATACAGCAGACAACATTGTATACATCAAAGAAAAGAAATGTCATGGCAGCCTTTGGCCTCTGAGCACAAGATGCTACTCTCTCCCTTAGTGCTCCTGCACACGAGTGATGAGGAGAGAAGGGGGTATGTAAACTACCCGGGAAGGAGATGCCTAATGGGGGATGTTATCTATTGGGGTGGGGGTTGGAGCACAGGTTAACTAACAATGCCTAATTTTTGGGCACAGTCTACTGGAGAGGGTGATAAGTACCAGGGAAGCTACCTGGGGGATGCCTACATGGGGAATACTGCATATCAGGGGGATTACCTACAAGAGGGATGACTATCTACAAGGGATACTACCTACTAGAGGGTACCTGCACAGAGAGGTCTAAATGCACAAAGTGTGTGTGGGGGTAACTACTATATATGTCACAGAGTGGCCTAACTACTATATAGATACAAAGGGGCCTAAGTACTATATGGGGGCATAGAGGGAGCCAAACTACTATATAAGGGCACAGTAGAAACCTAACTACTATATGAGGGCACAAAGAGTGCAGGGGAGGAGATGCCAAATGGAGGATGCTCTCTGCTGGGTTAGGGGTGGAAGCACTGGCTAACTTACAGTGCTTAATTTGGGGACACAGTCTTCTGGGGGGGGGGGGGTTAACTAGCAAAGGATTACCAGGGGAATGCTTAAAGGGGGGCTACCAGGGCGATGCCTACATAGGGAAAATTGCATACTGGTGGGATTACCTACAGGGGAAGGCCTACATGGGGGATAATACCTATTGGGATGGGATTACCTACAAGAGGGATGCCTACCTACCAGGGATACTACCTTTTGGCGGGGAGGGTACTTGCACAGAGACACCTAAATGCTATATAAATGCACAGAGGGGGCCTAACTACTATATCGTGGACACAGAATGGTCTATCTACTATATGGATACAGGGGGACCTAACTGCTATATGTGGGCAAAAAGGGATATGCAAAACAGGGGTCCGTGGAGCCTCAGTTACGAGTCTCAAAACACGGGAATAGCCAGATATCCCTCTCTCCAGAGAAGGAAGCCCATTGCCAAGGGGTGCCTCCTAGTGGGGAGAGCACCAAACCACCCTGATACGTAGTCCCTCAGGTCCTCACTCTGTTGCGAGCTTTGGGACCTAAATAGGGAAACAACAGGGTGGCCCCTGTAAGTCAAAGTCTAACTCTGTGGCGAGTATAACGACATAAGACAAGGGTTACCAAGGATAGGCATCCATCCACAGACTGCAGTTTCGGGGTATTTGCCCCTCGTCAGTGTGAAGCAGGAATTTCTCACTGTTCTCCTTGAGTTCAGTGATTGTTGTGTTTTGTTGGGCAAAAAGGGAACCAGATTACTATGTGAGGAAACAGAGAGTGCTTAAAATATATGGAGGCACAAAGGGGCCGAAATACTATAAGTGAGCACAAAAAGGCCTGATTATTATATGGAAGATACAATAGGGTCTAAATACTACATTGGGGGAACAGGGAAATCTGTACTATATAAAGATAAAGTGGGGCCTAACTAATAAATGGATAAACAGGGGGCTTAATAACTATATGGATGCAAAAATTACAATATGGGGAGACAGAGGAGAATAATTACTACATGAAAGCACAGATTGGTCTAATTTCTATATAGAGCCAGAGGAGCCTAACTACTATATGGGCACACAGAGGAGCCTAACTACTATATGGATGCTCTGACAGTTCTTAACTAATATACAAATGGACAGAGAAGGCCTAATTACTATATTGGGGCACAGAGGGGCTGACTACTATATGCAGGCACAGTGGGGGCCTATCATCTATATGAAGCCACCTAGTGCTTATCTACTATATGAGGGTACAGATGGGGGGGGCCTTTCTATTTTTTTAAGGCATAGAGAGGGTCTTAGTAATATCTGAGAGCCCAAATTGAGCCCAAATACTACATAGCCACAACAAATAGAGGTCCCATGGTCATCGCGAAAGCTATTTATACCAATAGCCTATGAAGACCAAACTAACTTTAAAACCTAACTTTTATTTATTTAATACATAAAGTGCACATTTAGATAAGATTTAAAGTTAGGATTAGGACTAGATTTTGTAAAATAAAATCTAGTCCTAATTTTAATCAAATTTTATTTAAAATCTGTACTTTATTAAATACATAAAAGGAAAGTCTTATGAAAATTAAAACTGGACCTGGGAGTGGCGCTACAGGGAATGAGGATAGGTAAGTATACTTTGTTTATTTTTTTTCCCTGCACCTCCTGCCTTTTTGTTTGTTTGTTTTATTTCATGGGACTTTTCCTTTAAGTTTTATTTTTTAGTGATCTTTATAGTCTGAGTGCTGGTCTAGATTTATGATGCCCTGTCTTCGCTAGTGAAAAGCTAAGCAGGCAGGTCCTGCTCCAACATGTCACCAGCAGAGGGGTAGGGTAGGTATGACTTTTGTTTCTTCTTTTACAGCAGTCCCAGCCTTATATAAAAAAAAAAAATCATAGAATATCCCTTTAAAGGGATTGTCTGTCTGGGACCCCTTTTTTGGCAATGCCCAAGGAGGGGGTGAGTGAAAATAATTACATGCACTTATTTCTCTGGCTCCAGTGCTGCTGCCCACATTCCGCCGCTCTGGTCCCCATGTGTGCGGCAGCTTCTGGCTGTTAAGACATGACATTGCAAGCCGCTTAGCCATTAAGCAGCTGCAGCATGGTCCTACCTCTGCCACTGAATGGCTGAGTAGGCCTGAGACATCACCCAGAAGCTGCAGCACAACAGGGGATCGAAGCAGCAGAATGTGGGCAGCATAGTTGAAGCCTGTTTGGAAATTTTTTCACCCACCCCCTCCCGAAGCATTACCTTAAAAGGGGTCGTGGGTGATCAACCTCTTTCAGTCTGAGGGTGGTGTGGAGATACTCCAGATTCTTATAGAGTAGATATCACATGACCTCCAAAATACTGCTACTTTTCCAAAGCAAGCTCATCCCCTCTAGTAAACCACAATCTCCAATTTAGTGACTTTTCTCAGAAAGAACCATCTGAATGGCCTAGATGACCAGGTGGCAACAGGATTCCGACAGGTAGCATAGTCAGCAGTCCGTGTCACTGTGAGGGCTGACAGCCACGGCCCTGTCCAATGTAGCTTTGTACTCTGCCGGGATAGTGTAGTTGAGAGAAGAAGAAGATAAAACTCGTACTCACATTTCTGACTTCCTAATTCCCTACAGTTTTGGGTTACCCATCCTATAAGGATAGCGAGGCCCAGGTCCCTGTGCTGGGTGAAGCAAACTTCCCGAATCCTTTCAGGACAGCCGTATTTTATGCAGTGGAATACGTAGGAAAGCTGCAGCTTTGTTCCACTGGGGTGAGTGCCTACATGGATAAAGGTCACTGCCCATACTGTGTCGATAATATCCCTGGCATGGACAAGGTGATCCTTTCCTCCTGAGGCGTCTAGCACTGCATGCTAGCGGTTACTTAAATAGAAAAATAAGTTGTCTCTTGGTCCCTGACAAGGGTCCTGGCCTAAGCTTCACTGCATCAGAAACTGTCTCTTGTGTGGTTCCCTATAGTGAACTGACTAAAGAACTAACTAACTAACTCTCAACTCACTCCCACCAGGTACTAACGTACTTTTATAGGGCAAAACAGCCTGGGGATTGATGTGTGCAGAAGAAAGGAAAGTGGTGATAGGAGAGATAAAAGGAGGGAAAATAACCACCTGTGATAATAAATATAAGATGTGACATACAACAGTTTAACCCAGTGTCTCACTCCACTGTGGAAGGAACAGAGTATACAAAAACACAGTAGTGCCATCTAGTGGGGAAAACAAAGAACACCTCAGAACATATCCCACTGGGACACTAAATGGGCACTGGAGAAACAGAATGTTACATAAGGTCAGGCACAGGTGGAGTCAATATCAAGAAAGTGGGTCAAGGCAGGCAGCACAGATTCAGGGTCAAGAGGGTGGAGCACTAGAGACTCAGTACAGCACAGGAGGGAATTGCAAAATCAAAGAAGAAAGTAATCACAGTTTTTAGAAATTCAATAAAATATTTGAAAAAAAGTGAGCTTTTAAACTATTTAGATAAGAAACAGTATTTAAAAAAAAAATTGCGGACTTTTAAGAAATTTGATTTAGTTTATTAGCCATTTTTTTTCCCTAAATTTCAGTTTCAATCTGAATCGAACCTAAATGAAATGTTAAACATCAGCTAAATTTTAACATCTACAAAAGTGGTACTATTACAGAGCAACAGTGAGAATGGTGGGATATGATTGTGTAGGAATTCAGCTGCAGCAGCATGGAGTGGCCATTTGCACACCCAGCTTAGATAGTACACTGTGAGGCGGTTCTGTGAACCAGCCAGGTGACAGAATGACTGGTGTTCGTGAAAATCATCCCCAGTATCGGCCGGATGATCTTCCTTTGTGCTGAATTGGGATGCAGGGCCCGTTTCCCAATTCACCATAGCTGCACACTTCATTGTGTAACTTGTCAGGCTTGTGAGGCCTCTAATCAATGAATAGTGGCTGCACAAAACTGACATGTCAGTTTTTTGTGCAGCCGCTAGGAATCCCGGCCACAGTGTTAACTATGTGTATACACTCCGGCCGGGATTCCCTCTAACTGCACTGCACGTAAGTTTTGAATTAATCACGGGTATTGTTGTGAATCTGCAACAACAGCTGTGATTAATTCAAAACTTACGTTGTGTGAACATGGCCGGAGAAAGAAAAGGGAAAGAAAGAGTAGCAGCGATTGCTTCAGATAACAGTGGAAAAATGTCTCTGTTTTCCTATTCTAGGGGAATTTAAGCAGCATTATTGGGCATATGACACAGGGTACAGCTGTGAACAGCGGTCTCCATGACCCCACAGGGCTTCTGAAGTTAAAAGTGGCTACAAATTCAAGTTTAGACAATATAAAGATCAATGGCTCCAGAAGAGGGCGCACAGCAGGAGGAGCAGTCTCAGGGACCCCACAGGGCCTAGGGCAGACATCTTTGACGGCAGTGGCAGCATCTCTCCGTTTGTCCCCAAAGTGTCTAGCAAGTTTTTGATGGCAGTTGAAGCAGTAGCTGTTTGACCCCCTAAGGGCCTAGGATAGACAATATTTGATGGAAGTGGAAACAGCAGCATTCTGTTTGACCCCTAAGGGCCTAGGATAGACAATATTTGATGGAAGTAAAAGCAGCATCATTCTGTTTGACCCCTAAGGTCCTAGGATAGACAATATTTGATGGAAGTGGAAGCAGCAGCATTCTGTTTGACCCCTAAGGGCCTAGGATAGACAATATTTGATAGCAGTGAAAGCAGCAACAGTGCTGTTGTGCTGAGAAATGGTAAATACTTAAATATAGTAATGTACATGTTTTACACACACACACATATATATAAATTCCACACGAATATAAAGAAATATATGATGTAAGTTTGTATAGACTTCAAGAAAATGTTTACCCGTGCATTTTGGTGGAGATTTATGAAAGTAAATATACACCTAGTATAAACTGCCCGCAGCAACAAATCACGGCTCAGCTTTCAGCTCTGGTGGAATATAAGAGGAGCTGTGATTGGTTGCTGTGGGAAGTTTACACCAGGTGTATATTTACACCCTTTCATAAATCTCCCCCTTTATGTATACAACATAACTCATGTGTGATACTTCCTGTAGGTCATACAGCAGCTAAAAAGTACTGGAAGGCTTCAGATTTTTAAAGAGAAGTAATTTACAAATCTGTATACCTTTCTGATGACAGTTGGTTTAAAAAAATTTCCCTCCAGAGTAGCCGGAGGGTAAGCACTACAGGATTACATCAGGTCAACTAAACTTTAGGGACCTCAACCTATCCAGTTGGGAAATATAAGCAAATCAACTTGAATCAACTTCCCCTGGTGTGGTAACCGCTAGACCAAGCCAAAAAAATAGGGTGGCATGAGGACCCTACATTCTCTAGTGAGAACTGTACTCACAGCCCAGCACTGTGAAGCTTGCATGGCATTCACCAAAGAGAACCAAAATTAAGAGGTCCTCCACTGGCATTTTGTTCTCTTCACAAAGGACTTTACTCTGCCTGTAACATCAAACTTGACAGGTTCAGATAGCCAACATAAATCTCTGAAAGTGGGAGAAGGGGGCCAGATTGGGTATTTAACCACATTACAAAGTTATATTACTTTGTAATGTGTGTTAAATAAGCAAAAAAAAAAAAAAAATTTTGTGGGAGTTATCCTTTAAGAACTAGCATGAAATCCTCTGAGTAATTTTGAGACCTTACACTGGTTCAGTGGGCCGTTCGGTTCCTCCCGATGCAGGACAATGTCCGGCTTAAGTGGCCAGAACATTCAGGCAGTTCCTGGATGACAACGTTATTGGTGTTATTTACTGGATGACTGATGGGACAACAGTACATCTTCTTAAATGCTTTGACTCCTTCTTGCTGGTTTATGTATAACCTGGAACTAGGGATGAGTGAACTTTTGAAAATCGATCCCCCGAACTTTCCTGAAGTTCGGATTCTTACGAACCGAACCGAAAACGAACCTTGCAATAACGGCTGAATAATTGCAGCTACAATAGTGGGAGTGTGATAGGGTATAGTTTTGGGAAGTTGCAGTTGCTATTACAATGAAAAAAGTGGAAAAAATCAAAGTGCAAAAATAGTGGGGGAAAAAAAATAGCCGGCAATAATGCTGACTCCTCTAATGGTTAATATATTTAATTAATAAAACACATTTTGGTTGTAATAAAGTCACTTTCGTTGTTCAATAATTTAATTAAAACGAATCCATCATTGTGCAATTAAATATACTGTTAAAATAAATATAAATATAAATAAATGTATATTTATATATATATATATTTATTTTTTTACAGTAAATTTAATTGCACAAGTATGAATTCGTTTAAATTAAATTATTCAACAACGAAATTAATTTTATTACAACGAAAATGTGTTTTATTAATGAAATATTAATTATTATAGAAAACTCTATTAAAGCCATTAATTCATATTCCCGGTAATAGAGCTTTCTGTCATAATTAATACTTTACTTTAATTAAAAAATGAAATGTTTCTTCTAATTATGCTATCACAATAGCATTATTAGAAGAAACATTTTTAATCATATGTGCGCTCAGCTGATCAGCTGATCGGCTGAGCGCACATATAATTATCGGGTCCGCAGCACAGTGACTTCATTGTGCTGCGGACCAGCGAAGAGGACACATCGGGACATCAGACGGTGAGTATACAGCTCTCCCCACCCCCTCCCCAGCACTGCACCCATCCCAGCAAGGAAGGGGGGTCACTTAACCCCTTCCATGCTGGTATGGGTGCAGTCTGACATCAGTCTGGCCCCCAAGGGGTTAAGGGGGATGCAATACATCCTCCCTTAACCCCTTGGGGGCCAGACTGTAAGCAGTGATCTGTAAAGATGCTGCATACTGTAAGGTGCACAACACCACTCACAATGATGGGTGTTGTGCTCCTGTTTGTGTGTTTTTTGTGTGTTTCTCCCTTTTTGTTTTTCAGATATCGGTGTTTTTATTTGAATAAAAAAAATTCACTTGTGTCTTGTCTTTATTTCTTTACTTTATAGACTAAGTAGTGGAAGCCGTCTAATAGACGGAATCCATTACTAAGTCGGGGCCTAGTGTTAGCCGGTATAAAATGGCTAACACGAAACACCCCCCCCATTATTACCCCAGTACCCAATGCCACTAGGGTCACTGGGAAGAGCCGGGTGCCAGTGGTCCCAGAGCGTCAAAATTGGCGCTCCTGGACTGGGGCGGCAGCAGGCTGGTAATATTTAGGCTGGGGAGGGCCTAAACCAATGGCTCTTCCCACCCTGGTGTTACCAAGCTGCTGTTGCTTGGTTTTTAACCCGGCTGGTTATGAAAATAGGGGGGACCCTAAGCGTTTTTTTTTATTATTTATTTATTTTAAAAAAAAAACGCATAGGGTCCCCCCTATTTTCATAACCAGCCTGGTTAAAAACCAAGCAACAGTAGCTTGGTAACACCAGGGTGGGAAGAGCCATTGGTTTAGGCCCTCCCCAGCCTAAATATTACCAGCCTGCTGCCGCCGCAGTCCAGGAGCGCCAATTTTGATTCTCCGGGGCCACTGGCACCCGACTCTTCCCAGTACCCCTGGTGGCATTGGGTACTGGGGTAATAATGGGGGGGTTTGTGTTAGCCATTTTATACCGGCTAACACTAGGCCCCGAGTTAGTAATGGATTCCGCCTATTAGATGGCTTCCACTACTAAGTCTATAAAGTAAAGAAATAAAGACAAGACACAAGTGAAATTTTTTTTTATTCAAATAAAAACACCCCCACACCCCTTATTGACCATTTAAAAAAAAAAAAAAAATTCAAACAACCGCTAATCATCGACGTAATCCATCGAATCCTACGTAATCCACAGGATACCGATATCTGAAAAACAAAAAGGGAGAAACACACAAAAAACACACCTAGAGGAGCACAACACCCATACAGATCGCTGCTTACAGTCTGGCCCCCAAGGGGTTAAGGGAGGATGTATTGCATCCCCCTTAACCCCTTGGGGGCCAGACTGATGTCAGACTGCACCCATACCAGCAAGGAAGGGGTTAAGTGAGCTGTATACTCACCCTCTGATGTCCCGATGTGTCCTCTTAGCTGGTCCGCAGCACAATGAAGTCGCTGTGCTGCGGACCCGATAATTATATGTGCGCTCAGCCGATCAGCTGATCAGCTGAGCGCACATATAATTAAAAATGTTTCTTCTAATAATGCTATTGTGATAGCATAATTAGAAGAAACATTTCATGTTTTAATTAAAGTAAAGTATTAATTATGACAGAAAGCTCTATTACCGGGAATATGAATTAACGGCTTCAATAGAGTTTACTGTAATAATTAATATTTAATTAATAAAACACATTTTCGTTGTAATAAAATTAGTTTTGTTGTTGAATAATTTAATTTAAACGAATCCATACTTGTGCACTTAAATATACTGTAAAAAAAAAAATATATAAATATACATTTATTTATATATATATATATATATTTATTTTAACAGTATATTTAATTGCACAATGATGGATTCATTTTAATTAAATTATTGAACAACGAAAGTGACTTTATTACAACGAAAATGTGTTTTATTAATTAAATATATTAACCATTAGAGGAGTCGGCATTACTGCATAGGATCGCTAACCCCGTAATGCCGATTCCTCTAATACTGTTTCCCTGCTTTCCCAGACGCATTCTAGAGGTGTTTGCATCACTTTCTAAAGATGTCTTGGATGTCTTTGATTTTATTTGTTATTGTTATTTTAACCAGATTCGTTACGAACTTTCTCAAAGTTCGGTTCGGTGACGAACCGAACTTTTTGCAAAGTTCGTAACGAATCTGGTTCGTTACGGTTCGGTTCGCTCATCCCTACCTGGAACCATGCCAAAGGACATAATCTAAGAAGCCGCTAGAGTTTCACCCTTAACCCTAACAAAGGGTTGTGTACTTTTGTGGCTTAGAACTTCCAGTGGTGTGGTCACTATTGGCAGCTGCTGACATAGATATCAGGTCACAGGCACAGGTCAGGAAGAATGGTCGAATAACAAGTTGAGTCAATACGGGTGGGAAAAAAATAAGTATACCTTTGCAGGGGATAGAACCTTGTTGCTTAGACACAGATGACTGGAAGTCAGCTAAGGCTGGATTGATTTTTATGTTCTCAAATTTCTAAATTTCCTGCTCCATTAACGCATTGTGACAAAATGATGCCAACATGATGATCAATTGACTGCCTTGTGTCCAACGTACAGAATCCACTGTGGTAAACCAGAAGTCACATCTAAGCTTATATTTTACTTGCAGGGGCAATTGTAAGGAATATAAAGCATTGCATAATAGCCATTCAAATAATTTGCCTTTCATGTAACATATGGACATGCTGGGTCTAGAAAAATGGAGAAACACTGTCATGGAGAACTGCTAGCTTCTGGCATTCTAGTGTCTCCCCCTCTATGACATAATGTTTATCCAAACCTTTTCCGTGATATCACTTTATTAATAGCATTCTGAAAGTCCGCATTTCGGAAGCTATAAATTATTGGGCTGATCAAAGGAGTAATAACACAGTAAATTACAGATAACACCCGTTTCTGTTCACTATAAGAATCAGAACCTGGAAGTATATATGTTAAAATAACAGTCCCGAAAAAAAAAGTTACCACCATTAAATGGGATCCACATGTGGAAAATGTCTTCTGCCTTCCTTTTTTACTGGAAATTCTTAGCACAACCCTCAAAATATAAATATAGGAGAGAAGTGTTAACGTGAAGCTACCTACAATGACACTTCCCCCAACAAAAGTAGATACCAACTCATTCGGAAACGTATCTCTACAAGAAAGTTTCAACAGTGCTGGAATGTCACAAAAGAAGTGTTGGATTAAGTGTTCCTTGCAGTATGGTAAACTAGCTGTATATACAGTGTGTACAAGGGAATTTAAAAATCCTATACCCCAAGATAGACACAATAGTCGTACACATAAAGAAGGATTCATATATGTAAAATATAACAAAGGTTGACATATAGCAATGTATCTATCATAAGCCATAACAGCAAGGAGGACACATTCAGAACTTCCAGGACCAACAAGGAAAAACATTTGAGCAAAGCAGCCCACAAAAGAAATGGATTTGCTTTCCTGAAGAAGGTTCTTCAGACTATTCGGTGTAATAGTTGAAGTGTAGAATATCTCTAAAAAGGACAAGTTAGCCAAGAAAAAATACATGGGCTTGTGTAGAGAAGACTCTTGGTGAATGATGACAATTATCATGAGGTTGCCAGTGATTGTCAAGGAATAAATGACAGAAAACATCACAAAAAGAACCTTCTGTGGTAATGGAGTTGTCGCCAGGCCTAGTAAAATAAATTCTTCTAAATGAGTTGTATTTTTGTCTGCCCAGGTCCTAAAGGTTAGTGAGAAAACATAGAAAAATAGAAAATATTTATGTATAGTAATCTACATTTTCTATAAACTTCAGAAGAATATACAGAATCATATAGGATAAATAGCATATGTACAGACGTAAAGCTTACCCTGTCACCATATTGTAATTCATCATTACCTATATATTTTACAGTCAGTGTTTAGGTTTCAATGAACAGAGCTGCTGCAGAAATTATATATATTTATTACCTTTTAAAATTCCAATGGGAATATTGATTGCATTAAATGAATAAACTAAACTAATGATCTTGTGAAGCTTTTGTCACGAATGGCAGGTGAAGATAAGACACTAGACAGTGGGCCCTAACTCTGACCCCACCCACTGTCACCTGTCTACTTGCCTCGGTCGACCCTAGGCGGTCGCGGACAACCACGAAGACAATCCCTATGCTGTATACGTGCAGAACTTAAAACGCAGACAGACAGACAAACACAAAGCGGGAAGTCAACTAGCCGAGTCAGTAACCAAACGAGCAACGCAGTACAAAATCGGAACCAAACGGAGAGTCAGGGGACAGGCAAAAAGGTCAGAATCCGGGCAAGTCGAAATGAGAAAGGATAGGACAGAATACAAGGGACTGGGGAGCTGGGATCAGAAACAACTAATAGCCAGCGATAACCTGCTGGCTACACTGAAACTTTATACTGGACCAGGAGCCCGGACCAAAGGCTGATTGGTCCAGCCTCCTGAGTCCAGCCTCACTGCAGCTGGTGCACTGCAGGCTGAGCGGCCGGGCGACCTGTCACTCAGCCTGAGTGCAAAACACATCAGCTGCGTGCCGGCCGGCCAGCTGACGGTCACGTGACCCCACGGCGTCCCCGGTTGCTAGGGACGCCGTCGGGTCTCCGTGACGTCACTCGGCTCCGGCGGGCGGAGCAGCGGCGCGCTCCCGAGCCGACAGCCGGAGCAGAGCTGGAAGGAGACGCCGCTGGAGCCGGACAAGGTAAGTTCCTTACATTACCCCCTCCCTTATGAGGGGCCTCAGGACCCTTAGTAACAGGACCTGGTCTAGACGGGTTGTGCAAATGATATTGCCGAATGAGACGTGGTGCATGCATATCCCTACTTGCTACCCAAGTGCGCTCCTCTGGGCCAAATCCTCTCCAATGAACTAGATACTGTAAAGAACTCTGAACTCGGCGAGAATCCAGAATCCTCTCCACCTCATATTCAAGTTCACCCTGAATAATCAAAGGAGCAGGGGGAGCAGACGGTAACACGGGATTAATATATTTCTTTAACAGAGACTTATGGAAGACATCGTGAATTTTTAGACTCTTAGGCAACAGTAACTTAAACGAAACTGAGTTGACGACTTTTACTATGGCATAAGGACCAATATATTTAGGAGAAAGTTTACCAGATGGTGTTTTCAATCTCAAGTTTTTAGTAGAGAGCCATACCTTGTCACCTACCCTGTACTCAGGGCCAGATATACGTCTTTTGTCTGATTGTTTCTTACAATTTTCTTGGGCTTTAACCAGGTTCTGAAGAGCCTGGGCCCAAACTGTGCACAGTTTTCTGTAGATTTTTTCAGCGGATGGATTAATGGACTCGGCCGCATGTACAGAAGAACAACGAGGATTAAACCCAAAATTACAAAAAAATGGTGACATTTTGAGAGACTGACTTTCACGATTATTTAGGGCAAACTCTGCCAAAGACAAGTATTCTCTCCATTTCTCCTGTGACCCTGCAACAAAACATCTCAAGAATTGCTCCAGTGACTGGTTAACCCTTTCCGTCTGACCATTGGACTGCGGATGGAAAGCTGAAGAAAAGGACAAGGATATGCCCAGGCGACCACAAAACTCCCTCCAGAATTTAGACACAAATTGTACTCCCCTGTCAGAAACAATATTCTCTGGTACACCATGTAAACGTAAGATATGATTAATAAAAAGAGAAGCCAAGGTACGAGCATTAGGAAGCTTGCTGAGAGGAATTAAATGGCACATCTTAGAGAACCTATCAACCACCACCCAAATCACAGTTTTACCCTTAGAAGGTGGTAAATCAGTTAAGAAGTCCATTGAGATGTGGGTCCAAGGTCTAGCAGGTACCGGTAGGGGTTGGAGAAGTCCCTCGGGTAATCTGCGAGGAACCTTGGACCTGGCGCAAATCTCACAAGCCTCCACAAACAGCTTAGTATCTCTGACCCAAGATGGCCACCAATAATGACGAGATAACAAATACTTAGTACCAGCAATACCTGGATGACCTGCCAAAACTGAACAATGTGTTTCTTCCAGAACTCTCAAACGAAGATTTGGGGGAACAAATAGTTTGTTCTCCGGGGTATTTCTAGGCGCCATAGATTGAGACTGGACAACTTGGGCAGCCAGATCGGGCTGCAGTATAGCCACCACCACCCCCGGAGATAAGATGGTTTCAGACTCCTTTATGGGGACTTCATTGACGTTGAAACTACGAGATAAAGCATCTGCCCTTACATTTTTGGAACCCGGTCTGAAGGTGATTTCAAAGTTAAACCGTGTGAAAAAGAGTGCCCATCTGGCCTGTCGTGGAGTAAGACGCTTAGCTTTATCTAAATAAACAAGGTTTTTGTGGTCGGTTAAAACCTTAACTTTGTGTTTAGCCCCCTCTAGAAAGTGCCTCCATTCATCGAACGCCCACTTAATGGCAAGGAGTTCCCTATTGCCTATATCATAGTTGCATTCTGCTTTGGAGAACTTTCTAGAGAAATAGGCAATGGGTCGGAGATTGGTGAGAGTTTCAGGACCCTGTGAAAGAACAGCTCCCACCCCTACCTCTGAGGCATCCACCTCGACAATAAAAGGTTGCTCAAAGTCAGGTTGAATCAACACCGGAGCTACAGAAAAACATCTTTTAAGTTTGTCAAATGCCAGAATGGCTTCAGGAGTCCAGTTATCCACATCAGCTCCCTTTCTGGTAAGATCTGTTAAGGGTTTAGCAATCACTGAGAACCCCTTAATAAATTTTCTGTAATAGTTAGCAAATCCCAAAAATCTCTGTAAAGCTTCTGGAGAGAAAATCAGGATATCATCCAGGTATACCACTAAAAAACGTCCCAGGTAGTCGCGAAAAACATTGTTAACAAAACATTGAAAAACTGCAGGTGCATTACACAACCCGAAGGGCATGACAAGGTATTCGAAGTGTCCTTCGGGGGTATTGAAGGCAGTTTTCCATTCATCGCCCTCCTTTATACGAATCAAATTATAGGCCCCCCGGAGGTCAATTTTGGAGAACCACCGGGCCCCCACAATCTGATCAAACAAATTAGGAATCAGAGGGAGAGGATGTTGATTATTAATCGTGATTTTATTTAATTCCCGATAGTCAATGCAAGGGCGTAAGCCACCATCCTTTTTACCCACAAAGAAAAACCCAGCACCAAGGGGAGAACAGGAAGGACGGATGTGACCCTTATGTAAACTCTCTTTAACATAATCACGCATAGCCTCTCTCTCTGGTTTAGACAAGTTAAAAATGCGTCCTTTCGGGTACTTGGATTCAGGAACTAAATCAATAGCACAATCGTATGGACGATGAGGGGGTAGCTCGTCCACCGATTTTTCATCAAAGACATCAAAAAAATCAGATAGAAACTCAGGGAGCTCTCCTTCTAACGAAGAACATTCAGTTAAATTCAAAGCAATACAATGGGCGGCACAACCTGGTCCCCATTGGACAAGTTCTCTGTTTACCCAATCAAACACAGGGTTATGTTGGGTCAACCATGGTAAACCCAAAATAACATCAGAGGACAAATTGTCCATAACCAAAAAATCCAGACACTCAGAATGGATCGACCCCACTTTCACTTCGAGAGGAGGAGTAATATATTTTACTCTTTCTTGGGCCAATGGGGTAAAATCCGCCCCCGTGATACTCAGCGGGCATTTAAGCTTAAGCGGGCATACCCCCAGACCGGACCAAAACCCGGAATTAATAAAATTAGCGGATGCCCCTGAGTCAACATGGGCAAACCCCGAGATACATCTCTCGCCCAAGCATAGCGAGATGGGAACCATCAATTTATTCTTATCGAGTGGTACCTGTGCGCCTGAGTGACCCCCTCGATAGTCACTCAGGCGCTGGAGTTTCCCGACGATGTTCCAGGCCTGGAGGTACATTCCCGAACCCGGTGTCCAGCTTTGCCGCAGTATAAGCAAAGATTATGCTGCATCCGATGGGCTCGTCTAGTTCTTGCATCGGTGGCGCCAATTTGCATAGGTTCCTCCGGTGGTGGCAGCAGGGAAGAGGGGTTTTTAGGAAAAGACACAAGAGAGGAGGAGGTACTACAGGGTTCAGAGGTGCACTTCTCCCTTCGTCTGTCTCGCATCCGGCGATCTACCCTAATGGCTAACGTCATGGTCTCTTCTAACGTTTCAGGGGGAGGATAAGCTATTAACAGGTCCTTCAACTGGTCAGAGAGACCCACCCGGAACTGGTAACGCAGAGCAGAGTCGTTCCAACCCGATGGGATACACCACTGGCGGAACTCTGCGCAATAATCTTCAACTGGTCTTTTCCCCTGTTTTAGGGACGTCAATTGTCGCTCGGCCACTGCAGTCCTGTCAGGGTCATCATACAATAGTCCCAAGGCCGAAAAGAAAAAGTCCACAGAAGTTAGTTCTATGGCGTTAGGAGGGAGAGAGAATGCCCACTCTTGTGGGGGACCCTGCAGGAGGGACATGATTATTCCCACTCTTTGGGCCTCATCCCCTGACGAACGGGGACGCAGTCGAAAAAACAACCGACACCCTTCTCTGAAGGTTCGAAAACTCTTTCTATCCCCCTTAAATTTTTCCGGGAGTTGTACAGGCGGTTCAGGGGGAGAGGGCGTGGTCATCGTAACCTGTCGAGGAGCAGCCTCCTGCTCTTGAACCCGTTCAGCGAGATTCTGAACCAATGTGTTCAGATTCTGCATCTGTTCCACTAGCGCCTTTATAGGATCCATGATAAAAAATCCTTGGCACACGTCACACAATATTTTTGGGCTGGCTATTCTGTCACGAATGGCAGGTGAAGATAAGACACTAGACAGTGGGCCCTAACTCTGACCCCACCCACTGTCACCTGCCTACTTGCCTCGGTTGACCCTAGGCGGTCGCGGACAACCACGAAGACAATCCCTATGCTGTATACGTGCAGAACATAAAACGCAGACAGACAGACAAACACAAAGCGGGAAGTCAACTAGCCGAGTCAGTAACCAAACGAGCAACGCAGTACAAAATCGGAACCAAACGGAGAGTCAGGGGACAGGCAAAAAGGTCAGAATCCGGGCAAGTCGAAATGAGAAAGGATAGGACAGAATACAAGGGACTGGGGAGCTGGGATCAGAAACAACTAATAGCCAGCGATAACCTGCTGGCTACACTGAAACTTTATACTGGACCAGGAGCCCGGACCAAAGGCTGATTGGTCCGGCCTCCTGAGTCCAGCCTCACTGCAGCTGGTGCACTGCAGGCTGAGCGGCCGGGCGACCTGTCACTCAGCCTGAGTGCAAAACACATCAGCTGCGTGCCGGCCGGCCAGCTGACGGTCACGTGACCCCACGGCGTCCCCGGTTGCTAGGGACGCCGTCGGGTCTCCGTGACGTCACTCGGCTCCGGCGGGCGGAGCAGCGGCGCGCTCCCGAGCCGACAGCCGGAGCCGAGCTGGAAGGAGACGCCGCTGGAGCCGGACAAGGTAAGTTCCTTACAGCTTTACTTTGTGTATAAACCTATTTCTGTGAATAGACAAGAGGATTCCTACATTAATAATAATGAGCGGAGTCTATAAAAAAATTAAGCATTGCACATCATTGCCAGTCTCAACTCCCCAAGATAGCATCTAATGACAGATGCAAAGAAGCCCACGAATCACAAGCCAAAGTTTTTGACATAAAATTCACATGCTTAACGAACTTAACTGAACTTAACGAAACGTATATTAACTTAAAACAGCATATTTTAATTTCAGCTTTGCTTTTGTAAAAGAAAAATGGCTGTATTAAGTAAATATATATTTAGTAAAATACCTGGTTGCTTTAAGGCAAGGGGATTGCATTTAATTCAGTATCGCTCCTAGCTTTTTACTATGCTATTGCTATTTTTAGTTTTTAAAAGCAAAACTGAAAAAAAAAATGCTGTTTTAAGTTAATAAATAATAAAGAAAAAAAAGGAATAAAAAGTTGGTGGCTATATTGCATTATACACTATCCCCTTGCATTAAAGCCTCCAGCTGTTTTACTATATTTTTACTTAAAACGGCATATTTTCGTTCTACTTTTGCAAATTTTTGCTTACAATTGCAAAACTGAAAGAAAAATATACTACAAATTTCATTTATAATTTGAAATTGCCAGCAAATTTATGAATTAATTTGCTAGGTAAAAATCAATTACCATGGGACAGCTGAGACGGGACAGCTCCACTGCCAGTGATTGGCTGAGCAAGCTGTCACTCTCCCGACAGGAGTGACAGCCTGCTCAGCCATCACAACATGGTCGATGATGACATTACATTTCCTGCTGGCCTTGGAAATAGCTATACAGTTTCTGGACATTTGGGTGTACAAGGAAGGAGACAAGCTTTTTATTGACATTTGCTTTATACCCATAGCCAGGAATAATTTCTTGCACTTCAAAAATTTTCACCCTTAGCATATGATGTTATACCTGGCATACAGCTAATTGCTAATGGTAAGGAAAATATGGCAGGACCCCAGTAAGGTAGAGGAATGCCTAGAGGAGATGTGTGGCAAGTTCCACAGAAGGGGGTGCCCCGAGGGATGGACTCATAAGTGGCAGACAGAAGGAGAAAGAAGGCCCTAGGATTACATATGTGACTACATATGCAAAAGTGAGTAGACATGTTAGGGAAATCGTCAGAAGAGAATGAAAAATATTAGATGATGCCTTTCTTGTAAAATGGGGGTACAGTTGACATTGGGGTGCTCCAATAAAGGGTGCTTCCCCTACTTGGGTTGTGGAAACTGCAATAGCATGATCAAAGAGAAAATGTTTGAACACTCAATAACAGAGAAGAAGTACCCCATTAGATTTAATTTAACATGTAACAAAAAGAGTCTGTAGACCCTCATTTAAAAGTCCAGGGCAGAACCCAGCCATGGTGTCGCTCCTGGAAGGACACCACCAAAACCACTAAATTAAGTGGCCCTGTCTGTGGATGGATTGTATAGATACATAGTTTTGGTTTTCAGCCAGTCATCATGCATGTCTGGAAACATGGGACACAAATGGTAACATTCCTTGGCACAATTACCATGGATGGAACCCCATGGGAAATGTACTCTTTGCAAACCATAGTCATGGGGACTTGTGTCTGGATAATCCTGGTCTTTGGGGCATGGATTACACAGTACACTTTGGATAGTTATTAAGCTGGTGTAGATGCTGTGTGCCTGTGTTGAAAAGGGTTTAATTGGTTTACAGCATGAGTACTAAATTTGAATTTATATATCTGAATTGACTATAGGTATTTCCTTTGGCAATATCCTATTAATTGAGGTGTAAGGGGAAACAATACTTTGTATTTTTTGAACGGACTCTGCCAGTTACCACAAGATGTCGAGCTTCTCTGTCCAGAACTGTACTGGGTCAAAAATATTTAGGGGCAAGGGTTACTCCAGGTATGACTTCACCTGGAATTTCAGCTGGTGCAGGATGAAGACTTCAGTGTGGAACCTACTGTTTTTATCCTCAGGTGCCTTGAGAAAGTCGCTCATCAGTGCCTGGAGGCTGAACCAGCTACCATGGCTAGTGCTGCACCTCACACCTTCAGTAGCAGTCATGGTGATTAAGTGCCAAGGGTCCTTCTGTCTTCAGGCTGGTTTTCTTGTTAGTACGCCTCAAACAAGCGACTACACAATAGCTGGTACAATAGTATAATTTTACTTTGGCATCCCTGTCAGATGGTGGGAAAGACTTAGGCACTTTCAAATGGAAAGGAGAGTTGACCAGGGTGGCCAGCCAGTACTTGTGTAGTGTCCCGGTACGTGTGGTCCACTAAGTTTTATGTCACCCAGGTAAAGGTAACTTTGTCATGTCTCACACTCTTGGATGATGGGTGCCTTTAGCACTTTCACCACTTGGAGTCTCACTCTTTCCTGTTTCTAAGAGCACAGCTGCAGGACAAATGGTTAAATATGTGCTTCTCTGTGTTTACTATTTAACCAATCAGGTTCAGGTGCCTCACACACCACACAACCAACTACACTTCTTCCCTCTCTTTCCTCTACACTACCCCACTAATAGGAGGTTGTCATGACAGTCTACAAAAGTTCCAGAAACTCATACCCAGTAGAAGTCCGAGCTTCGATATAGTACTGATCTACCCTCGACTAACTTGGTACACCCAGTTGTAAAGACCTGGGGTTCATACTACAAAACCTCGCACTCCCTGAACTGGTTTGGAAAAAGACATTCTTCTCTACATTGTGCTTCTAACCATGAGTATGAGTATTCTCTACAATACACTAAATATTCTCTCAACACTATCCCGCCAGAGTACTCTTTTACATTAGACAAGGTCCCCTGAGACACCTAGTCTCAGTCAAGCTACACTTTCTTTAAGCTTAACTGTACTTCTCCTTTCAACTGTTTCTTCAAAGACACTACCTTAAACACTTCCACCACCCCCATGCACCTAGTGAGTTGTTTTGTTCCACCTTGTATTGCACCGAAGTTCCTAAGTAAAAGATTCCGCCATGTTTACGTACTGGACTCTTCCCTCCTTCCTCAGCCGCACCCGCACCTACACATTTTGCTGCCCTTACAGTGCCAATGCCTGTGTTTCCAGGGTTGGGTAATACCACTCCTTGCCATTGTGACAAGTTCCCCAGAAAAAAAAACAAATGCCCACCTGCTGTATACCATCTAAGCACCCCGAGCCATGACACTTGTTTCTCCTACCAATGTCCCTTATGCATGTGTCAGAACGCAAGCACTCTGTGCCATGAGGTAGGTGTTGGCAGTCTTCTTGTCATGGTCTCAGACAGCGACATGCTATCTCAACAATGGAAGTGTTTTCCCACTGTTCTTGATGGGGGAGGCAGATGTTAGGGACCCACTGCTTCTAATGGAGGCTGCTGACTTATGACGTGCTGACATGGGCTGTGCAGTGCTAGCTGCAGCCAATTTTTAGTTCCGGGCAAGAAGTGACTTGGGGTTCCAGGTTCTTCCAAGCAGTAGTGTGGTGTCATTCCATGTGCTAATGCATAAAAGTAGTAACTGGGTTTGAACCCCAACCCAGACGCACTTTATGGTCACTGTTGGTGCATAGGGCATCATGGTATTTACTGCCACCAAGACGGAAAAGCTGCTACACCACTGGTCGCACCGGGTGGGTCTATGTAGCAGGTAAATTGCTAGACTGTTGGTAAGTGTCGCCGCTGCTTTGGGGTACTCGTTGAGTGTCTGGACTTTCTGTCTACTGGCTGACTTTGTAACCTACCTTTTGCCTCTGGACCGCTGAGCTGTGTATAAAACCAGACACTGGGTCAGTGGAACAAATACATCTTTATGCCCTGATGATGATGACATCTGTGGACCAAGATTCCATGTGTGATTCTATCACAGAGGGGTTTGCAGCTGATTGGACGGGCGCTAGGCATTATGGTTAATCCTTTTCTCACGCCCAGTGATAATCCAGACAGCATGTGCGACACCCATTTTGGGTTTTTTTTGTGAGTTTCCTTAATGAATGGGCGGGAATTCGCTTTGCAGAGCAAAGTGAATTGGTGGCCTGATTCACAGCGAATTTTGATTCGCTTCGTTCCTCTCTAATAGTAATCTACATTCTATAAACTTCAGATGAATATACAGAATCCTATAGGATAAATAACATAGGCACAGACTTACCTTGTTACCGTATTGTAATTCATTTTATATATATATATATATATATATATATATATATATATATATATATATATATATATATATTTACAATTCTACTTTGCACCATAGGGGAGATTTATAAAAAAAAAAATTACGCCATTTTTTTGGAGTGGAAAAGTCGCAAAATTTTGCACAACCGCATAGCTGCGCAAAATTTTGCGACTTTTCCCCAATATACATCAATCATGCCTACTTCAGCTTATGCTGAAAGTAGGCATGATTTATCATGTGCGATAACAGAGTGTAAGGGGTTAAGTAGTGATGCAGCAGTATCACTACTAACCCTCTGGGGCTGTACAGTAAGGAGGGGTGCACAGCGCACCCCTCCTTACAGTACAGGAGCAGGGAATCCCTTAATTAAGATGGGATTCCCTGACTTAATCAGAAGTTAAAGTCTGGCTCCCAGGGCCTTAAGCCCCTGGTAACCAGACTGTTCTGGCATTGCATCTGCCCCAGCAAGGAAGGGGGTTAAGTACCCCTATCCTTGCTGGGGCAGATGCAGTCCGCTCTCCATGGGGGGGTGGGGGTGATGGTAGGGGCTGGGGGTTACCTGCTGCCTCTTCCTCGGTAGTTGCCAGCAGTCCTGGTATGTCCCTAGGGCTTACCAGGACATTCCGGGACTTCTGGCAGCAGGTAACCCCCAGCCCCTACCATCACCCCCCACATACACACACACACACACATGGAGAGCGGCCTGCATCTGCCCCAGCAAGGAAGGGGGCACTTAAGCCCCTTCCTTGCTGGTGCAGGTGCAGTGCCAGAACAGTCTGGGTCCCAGGGGTTAAGTCCCTGGGAGCCAGACTGTAACTCCCATGCCCATGCTGAAGGTCACCCTGCTTTCCCAGGATCCTGTAAGGGTTAACCTTACAGGATTCAGGGAAAGCTGGGTGACCTCCAGCATAGGCATGGGAGTTACAGTCTGGCTCCCAGGGACTTAACCCCTTACTTGTTTAATTTTGCTTGTGTTTTTCTTTTTGTTTTTCAGAAACCGGCATGCAGAAGATTATGTTGGATTTGCTTGGACTACGTCGATGACCAGGGGACTTTGCTGTCCAATAAAATGGTTAACCAGGGGTGTGGGGGTGTTTTTATTTAAATTAAAAAATTCTAGGTGTGTTGTGTTTTCTTTCATTACTTTACAGACTTAGTAGTGGAAGCTGTCTGATAGACGGAATCCTTTACTAAGTCGGGACTTAGTGTTAGCCGGTATAAAATGGCTAACACTAACTGGACTGGGCGGCAGCAGGCTGGTAATATTAGGCCGGGGAGGGCCAAAATAAATGGCCCTTCCCACCCTGGTACTACTAGGCTGCTGTTGTTTGGTTTTTAACCCGGCTGGTTATGGAAAGGGGGGGGGGGGGAATCATATGTGTTTTTTTTTATATTATTTATTTATTTAAAACCCCCCTGCATAGAATGCCCCCCTTTCCATAACCAGCCAGGTTAAAAACCAAGCAGCAGCAGCAGCCTAGCAGTGCCAGGGTCGGAAAGGCCATTTATTTTAGGCCCTCCCCATCCTAATATTACCAGCCTGCTGCCGCCCAGTCCAGGAGTCCCACTACTGGCACCCCGCTCTTCCCAGGACCACTGGTGGCATTGGGTACTGGGGTAATAATGGGGGGGGGGTTAGTGTTGGCCATTTTATGCCGGCTAACACTAAGTCCCGACTTAGTAATGGATTCCGTCTATCAGACAGCTTCCCCTACTAAGTTTGTAAAGTAATGAAAGAAAACACAACACACCTAGAAATTTTTTTTAATTCAAATAAAAACACCCCCACAACCCCTCGTTGACCATTTTATTGAACAGTAAAGTCTGCTGGCCATAGAAGTAGTCCAAACGAATTTGATGTAATCCTCTGCATGCCGGTATCTGAAGAAGAAAGGGAGAAGAAAATGCTCATTACCTAGGAGGCAGACCAGGGCCAATGAGGCTATTTAGACCATTTAGAGACAATTCTGAGCAAATAAAATAAAAAAAAAACAAATAAAACAATGTTTATTATTATTTTTTTTATTTATTATTATTTTTTTATTCCAATGAAAATATTGGTTACATTAAGGGAATTCATAATAGTAATGATCTTATGAAACTCTACTCTGTGCATAAACCTATTACTTAGAATAGACAAGAGGATTCCTACATTAGTATTAATGAGCAGAGTCCATAAAAAATCAGCACTGCTCATCTCTACCAGTCCAGAATTAGTTTGTCCGAGTGGCCCACGGAAGAGAGCAGGGGTCTGCTGCCGCCGCTCCTGTTACACGGAGCAACGGGCAGCAGACCATCGCTATCATCATCATGATTTTAGAACATACTGAAAGACCACGATCAGCCGACATTGTGCATGATCGTTGCCTTTCAACATGAGCTATTACACAAAACGATTATCTGTCGTTGTTATCAGCCTCACAGGTCCCTGTGTAAACAAAGCATGTGGGACTGATAATTACAAAGGCAAACTGGCAGCATGAATATGCCTACGTCCGTGCTGTCAGCTTCCAGATCATGCAGCAGTGTATACTTACCTATTGCGCTGCTGCTGTGATCCGGCATCCTGTTCTCCGGCTCTCTCATCCAGCCGCTGTATCTTCAGACTACCGCATCCTCCAGAATGATTGACAGCCAGAGTAGGCAGGACCTGTAAACACAGCAGCTGGGCGGGAGAGCCAGTGGAACAGGATGCGGGATCACAGCAGCAGCACACTAGGTAAGTATGTACTAGTATGCCTAGGCCAAACTATACCCTGGTATAATCTGGGTGGGTTATTTTGGCTTTTTGGCTTGCTACATTGGTGTCTTTAGGGAGACCCATTGTGATTCCGATACTGACTACGTCAAAGAGGTATGTCTGTGATACTGTCAGCCCCACCAACTTGCCCACCTTTCACGCCGCTGCTGTATCTTCAGGCCTCCGATGTGCTTCTTTCACAAAGATTAACAGCAGAGGCCAGTCTAAAGATACAGCTGCGGACGTATAGGGCACAGGGTGGACTGAGGCTTTTCGGTGTATGTTACAGATACACCTGTGTGACACTATCTGCCAGAAATATGTTTTTTTTACAGAAAACATTGGATCACAGAGCACCTTGTAAATAAACAACATCTCCTGCAGGATACATAGTAGCTCTTAAGTATGGGAAAACTTGAGATTTTTAAATAGAAGTAAATTACAAATTTATATAAGTTTCTGACACCAGTTGATCTGAAAGAAAAAAATGTTTCCCTGGACAACCCCTTTAATGTAAGAAAACCCACAAAGAGATGTACCTATTGGTACATTCGCTTTAAACTGGTTTGCAAAAGTTCAGCTCACAGCACTGCAGATATTACCCCACCAGGTGCTCGGATGTGCTGTCTTCAAAGTGCAATAGAATAGTAAAAGTTTCGGCACTCACAAATAGGTGAGCGGCATCTTTTATTTTATGGTGTAATGCAACAAATTCGGAACCTATCCGCGAGTTCTGGAACTTTTACAATTCTAAAGTTCAACTATTTCAATAAGACAGGATTATACAGTGCATTCACTTTAATGATACGTATTCCTATTCTTTATCCACTTTTCAATTGCCTTCTGGAAGTCTGCATTTCTAATGCTGTAAATAAATGGGTTCATGAGAGGTGTTATTACTCCATAAATAACAGCCAGTACTTTGTCCTGTTGAGAAGAATGGGAACTTGGATGAAGGAATGGAATCAGCACTGTAACAAAGAACAGAGTTACCACAGTAAGGTGGGATCCACAGGTTGAGAACATTTTAGAGCTTCTGCTTGATCGGGGAGTTCTTAGCACTGTTCTGATTATAGCGATGTATGACGCTACGGTTAAGATCAGATCACCCAATAATATGAATTCTCCAATCAGAATTACAAATATTTCAATGTGTTTTTTGTGCTCGCAAGACAACTTCAAGAGTGGTGGGATGTCACAGAAGAAATTACCGACCTTGTGATTACAATACGGCAATGACGCCAAATAAACCGTTTGAAGGAGAGAATTCAGGAATCCTATACCCCAAGAGAGCAATGCAAGATGGATACAATGAGATGGGTTCATCTTTACTGAATATAGCAGAGGATGGCATATAGCAATGTATCTGTCATAAGCCATAACAGACAGGAGGATACACTCTGATCCTCCTAGCGCAACAAAGAAATATATCTGAGTGAAGCAACCAATGAAAGAAATAGTTCTATTTTCTGAAAAATAACTTTTAAGACTATTAGGAGTTACAGTCGTAGTGTAGAGGATTTCAATAGACGCCAGATTTGCCAGGAAAAAGTACATGGGATTATGGAGATGGGGATCGTGCCAAATTAATATGATGATTGTGAGATTAACTATAATTGTCAGGATGTAGATGATGCAAAATATTACAAACAAATACATTTGGCTGGATGGATTATTCAATAAGCCCAATAGTACAAACTCGGTGGGGACACTTACATTATCAGCCAACCATTGTCTACGTAGATGTGCAGCGCTGCAAAATTAGTGTCATAGTTATTCAATATATACAGAAAGAAACCGGATAAAGAAAACAAGTAACCTTAAAGACGTTATCCAGGAAAAAATTAGTTCATTCTTACTGTAAATTCACTCATCTATAATTTTATATTTTGGTCTATGAGCTTATTTGAGGTGTCATTTTTGTACCATGATCTGTTCTTTCTATCGGTACCTTGCTTGCATACATACAACTTTTCAATCCCTTTTTATTACAAGCTATTTTTATTATATTATTTAATTATATATAATTATATTATTTTTATTATATTTATTATTTTTATTACAGTTTTTCTGCAATTTTGCTCTTTTACTCGTAGGCCGTTTACCATGCAAGATCATTAATGTGATCATTTAATAGTTTGGACATTTCTGCACACGATGATAGCAAATATGTTTTTTTATTATTATTATTATTATTATTATTACTTAGCTTATTTTTTTTATAAAATGGGAAAAGGGTGTAATTTAAACTCTTATGGACTTTTTTTATTAATTAAAAAAAAACATGTTTTTTATGGTTAATTAGATGGGCACGGCAATCGGCTCACTCATCTCTTTTAATTCAGAGGTCCCTGCTGAGAGCAAATGTACTGAGAATCAAAATACGGACAAGGAGAGAAGGGAGCGCTGCACCTCACACCTATGGCTGACACTAATGCCTCTCGGCTACATTTAAAAACCAAGGCCAGGATATATAATTTGATCAAACCATATTGCCCCATGTACCACGTGCATGTCACATGGTTCACATGAGTCCCTACACTAACTCACCACTGTCAGTCAGCGCAAAGCGAGCACAAACAGGGAAGGGACGCCATAGAATGGCCCTGCAACCCCACTGTCACAGGACCAATCGCCAAGGGCCCCCTCCCCCAAACCCCAGCAGTTTCTCTCTTTTCTGAGTGTTAGCACTCCTCCTGGTAAGACCCATGTGACCGCAATCAGCAGGAGGCACCTGTGCACACATGACTAGTACCTCCTGTTTTTCCAATTCTACCTGCAGGAGCAATGGTGAGTGATAAGACCATGTTCACACTTGTGTTGCTTGTTGGCAGCTTTCTCCACCGGCGTTTCCTGCTGGGGTTTTGGGGGGGGGCCTTGGGGATTGGTCATGTGACAGTAGGGTTGCAGGGCCATTCTATGGCCTCCCTTCCCTGTTTGTGTTTGCTTTGCAGGGTTAGTGGTCGCTTACTGACACAGTGGTGAGTTAGTGTAGGAACTCATGTGAACCAGGGGACCTGCACGTGGTACATGGGGCAATATGGTTTGATCAAATTATATACTAACATCCTGGCGTTGGTTTTTAAATGTAGCCGAGAGACATTAGTGTCAGCCATAGGTGTGAGGTGCAGCGTTCCTTTCTCTCCTTTTCCGTATACTTAGAATCAAGTTTAGGCTTTTAGGAAATCTCTTACAGGAGGTTACTGGTTTAACCCTTAGGCGACCCTGGACGTACCTGTACATCCAGGGCCGCCTACGTGTGTTCAGAGCAGGCCGCGCGGCGGCCACGCTCTGGACCACCGCGGTCCCGGGTGCCGCATGTAGCCGGGGTCCAATCGCTGTGCCCACTAATAAAATAATCGGATGCAGCTGTCAAAGTTGACAGCTGCATCCAATTACTTGAGTGCAGCCATTCCTGGTGTGTAGTGGGGTGGATCAACGTCCCGGAGGAGCGATCCACACATCTTACCCCGTCCGGGGTCTGCGCCGTAATGGCGCTGATCCCGGCTCGCCACTCGATTGCTCCGGCTGCAGCAGCCGGAAGCAATCAAAGTGCCTATCTCATCGATCTATCCTGTGTTGGAATACAGGATAGATCTCAATGAGAGAACAAAGTGCTTATACTAGAAATCCTCCAGGGGGGCTTCTAGTATAAGTGTGAAAGTAAAAAAAATAGTGTTGTTATTAATAAAAAGCCCCTTCAAAAAAGTTTGAATCACCCCCCTTTTCCCATGTTATAAACAATAATAAATAAATAAACATGTTTGTTATCGCCGCGTGCGTAATAGCCCGATTAATTTATCATATTCCTGATCTCGCATCAAATCCAGAAAAATGTCATAAAAAGTGATCAAAAAGTCGCATATGCGCAATCAAGGTACCGATAGAAAGAACACATCATTGCGCCAAAAATGACACCTCACTATAAGCATGAGAATAGAGCGATTTTAAGGGACATATATTTGTTAACAATGGTTTGAATTTTTTACAGGCCATCAGATACAATAAAATTTATACATGCTACATATCGTTGTAATTGTAACAACTTGACGAACATATATAACAAGTCAGTTTTACCCCAGGGCGAGCGGCGTAGAAACAAAAAAAAAAAACAAGTAAAAGGAATGCGTTTTTTTTTTTTTTTCAATTTTATCACACAATTTTTTTTCTGGTTTTGCAGTGTACTTTATGAAAAAATTCAGCCTGTCATTGCAAAGTACAATTAGTGGCGCAAAAAATAAGGGGTCATGTGGGTTTCTAGGTGAAAAATGCAAGTGCTATGGCCTTTTAAGCACAAGGAGGAAAAAACGAAAGTGCAAAAATTTAAATTGGCCCGGTCCTCTAAGGGTTAAAGTGTCACTGCCATTATAACTTTCACACTTTCAATCAGCAGTAGACGTGAAATAAAGCAAGTTTGCATTGTACATTCTTTTCTTTTTTTTTGTTACTATCATGCTGTAAAACTAAGCTGAACTTACCAGAAATCCAGGTCCAATCTCCTGAAGGCAGATTTTTAGACTTGTGTCAGGACACAGGAAGTGCCATGTTTTCCATGATAAAAAAAAAAAAAAAGAATGTAAATTTCAAACTTGCTTCATATCACATCTACTGTTGATTTAGATTTTCAAAGTTTTAATGACAGTGACACTTTAATTTATAGACTTGAGAAATAGGCGGACTACCTTAATGGGGACCTATCCAAATCATAATGTGCTTTGCTGGAGGAGCTCTTACCACTTTGGAGTAGGTGGCAATACACTTGAAGTAAACCTGTACTCACAGCTATGACGATCCATCTATTGCTAGGCGAGGGCACCGGGTGACATGTCCAGTAGTACAGGCCCCAGTTAAAGGTGAGCCAGCTATTGGGGGTTTCCCTTAAGGTCCTGGCGAGTTGTGACAGGGTACATTGGCTTAGTTGTTTTTCCAATCCACTGGCTTGAGAATTAAGCTCCTGGAGAACTCAGGACTTAGAGAGATCAGAATAGCCCCTCAGCAGGGTTAGGTTGTACTTCCCTGTGGTAGCCTCACCCGAGGTGCACTAGTCCAACATGGCTAGCAAAACAGGAACACTGGAATTCAGGATACACTAAACTCCTCCACACACTACACTGATCTGCACTGTTCTAGTTCTGAGCACATGGCCCACTCCACCTCTACTTACAGACTTTCTACAGGTTAGCCATTGGTGGAGAGGAACCTGAGGAGAAAGGAAATTATACTTTTGGGTGACTTTACAGGGATTGATTGACAAGCCAACTCTAAGCTGGTGGCAGACATGAGCTTTGTCACATACACTATTAACCCTCTGGACAGTTCCCTTCAGCATGTGCTTTGCAATGACAGACAATACAGGGTGACATCTAGTGACCAAAATGTAGTATGCCCTTTACCATCCACAGAATCCCCAATAATACGTATATATTCATTGCCGATCAATATAGATACAGAGGCACACAGGGTGTGGCTACATTCCAGGTGCACTGTAATCCCTCCAGCTGCTATCCCCTCTGCCTCTTTACCCACACTTGCTTTGTATCCCCACTCCTCCCTGTCTCTTACAGCTCAGAGTTAAACCTCGCACATATGCAGTTTTCCCAATGGCTCAAACTGGGCTGTGAGTTGCCGCAGGGGGATCAGTAATATAAAGTTGGCATGGATGAATTTAACGACCAATAGTTAAAAAAGCTGAGCTGTGATTGGTTGCTTTGGGCAAAACCAGACAGTTTTGTCCTCATGCAAATTTATGTCTGAGCCATAATGTATAGATTAGCTTCCATTATCTTTCTGGGGGGCATGCAAATAGAAAAATACCAATTAGCATTTCTACCATTGCTTTTTTGTTTTTGTATTTTCTATGTAAAAAAAATAATGTTAATAGAACTGTTTGTGTAGAACCAAAATAGCATGCTATCATGAGGAAGCGCTTTAAAAACTTAAAGGGAACCAATCAGTACATTTGTGCTGATTGGGCTCCAAAAACAGCTGCACACACCTTGCATCTGGGCCTCCAATGGTGTCGGGGGTTACAGGCTCCATAGTGTTCTTGTCCAGTGAAATACTTTATAATCCCATGTGCTAGACAGGGAGAGAGCCGTGAACTAGTCATCTGGGCTGTGACTAGACTAAGGTGATTGACATGCAACCAAAGTGTTGATTGGTTCCCTTAAATCGTTATTTCGCTATGATAAAAGACATATATATCATAAAATCACATGAGATCTAAAAGTTCCTATACTTGTATCCCTATATCTTTCCCTTCTTGACTAGTGTTGCTCACCCTCAGCAAAATAGAACAGAATCAAATGTATTTACGTTTCAGTATTTTTTCACAAAAAAGCATCTTTTATGGAAAGTGGTCATTTTGTTTTTCCATGAACAGAAACGTAACTTAAGTTGACTCTACAATCTACATCCCCCCATCCCCAAAACCAAAATCAAAAGTGGGGAAATCAAAGTGAGAGAACAATAAACAAGAAAACAATAAACATACTGTAGCTAAATCGCTAAAAAATAATAATTGACAGCCAATCACCTGTAGACCTAGGTGACAGATGATTGTCTGTCACTTATATCTTATTAGAGATTGAGCTATGTTTATTGTTCTCAATTTTTGGGTTTACATTTGGGGTTACCACACAGACTTACTGTTGTGATGCATATCATTAAATGGTCGCACACATGATATCCCAAATCATGATTTTTTATTTTTTTTTCTGGACTTACTTTTAATGCAAATGTAATAAAATATTAACTTTTAAGTTTACATGCCACAGTGTTATGGTTTTTTAAAACCATGTAATACTGTGATGATTTATTTACTGAGTTATACCTTTCCTGGTGAGAAGACCAGCATAATTCTTTTGTAACTTGTCCTCATTCTTATATAGTCCATAAAAAAGAAGAAAAAAATCTAGAAAGATACCTAACCACAGCCCACAGCAGCTGCATGGATAGCCTCTACTGTATGTACTGCCTTGGTCATATCAAAGCACATTTACAAAACAAAGCTAAAATACACCGGTTACATATAACAATATACCCCAGCTTACTCCATGTTATATACAATGTGTTCCACGAAGCATAAATGCAGGGAAGGTGATTCTCCCTATAAAGGTTTCTGTTTATCTTCTCAACCCCCAATGGTTATAGAGCTGATGTGTCCCCAGGAGTACTTCCTAATAAATTAATGGTTTGTAAGATGATGTTTACTTCAAAATGTCTCTTAAAAGGATATTTCGAGTAAAATATTTTATCCCCTATAACATATATGTAAGATTTTAAGGGGTCTTTGTTGTGAATGGTGAGGTGAGTGACTGCTCCATTCGTTCTCTCCGAGAGCCGCTGAAGGTAGCCGAGCATTCAAGTAACCAAGCCTCAGCAGAACCATAGAGAATGAAAGGAGAAGTGACAGGTACATATCAAGGAATCACGGTTCCATTCATAACAAAGACATGGGAAATCACAGGGGGTCCTAGCAATGAAAAGTCCCACAATGTGACATTTATTCCCTATGCCGTGGTTGTGATAAATTATTTTTACTCAGAAAACCCCTTTAACCCCTTAAGGACCGGGCTAATTTTCGTTTTTGCGTTTTCGTTTTTTCCTACTTGTGTATATAAGGTGATAGCAGTTGCATTTTTACACCTACGGAGCCACATGAGCCCTTATTTTTTGCATCACTAATTGTACTTTGCAATGACTGAATTATTGGCTAAAATATACTGCAAAACCAGAAAAAAATTATATGTGCAGTAAAATTGAAAAAAAAAAAAACGCCATTCCCAGACTTATAACGCTTTTATCCTTTGGTCTATGGGGCTGTGTGAGGTGTCAATTTTTGTGCCATGATGTTTACTTTCTATCGGTACCTTGATTGCGCATATGCAACTTTTTGATCGCCTTTTATTATACTTTTTCTGGATTTGATGCGACCAAAAATGCGCAATTTTGCACTTTGGATTTTTTTTGCGCTTACGCCCTTTACCGTAAGGGATCATGAATTAAATAAATTAATATTTCAGGTGATTACGCACGCAGCGATACCAAACATGTTTATTTATTTATTTGTATTTATAAATTGGTAAAAAAGGGGGTGATTTGGACTTTTATTAGGGGAGGGGGTTATTTATTATTAAAAACACTTAACTCTTGTTTTACATACAGTAATATGAAGCCCTCAGGGGGGCTTCTATATACACAGCACTCATCTCCCATTGAGATCAATGCTGTGTATATAGTAGAGCAATGATCCATCAGATCGGTGCTCTATTATAATGGTCTGCTGCAGACCATCTACATGGATTGCCGAGCCGGGATCAGCGTCATTCCGACGCTGAGCCCCGGCTGGCTCATTAGAACGGATCTCCCCTACGATCGCATCGCAGGGGAGAGATCCCCCACTAGACACCAGGGAGAGCAGGCACAGTCACTATTCAAATGAAGCTGTCAGCTTTGACAGCTGCATTTGAATAGTTAATTAGCTGGCCGCGGCGGCTAATACCTGCGGTCCCTAGCTACACATAGCAACCGGGGACCGCGTGCTGCAGAGAGGGCTCAAGCCGGGAGCCCTCTCTGATCCCCCTTAACAGCCGCATGACGGGTATACCCGTCATGCGTCGTTAAGGGGTTAAAGTGAATGTGTTATCACAAAATGACCTACTGTTAAAATCAAGTTGTTCATAAACATATTTTAACAAGATTTTTTGGTATTTTTTTTTTCTAAATTTCTAATTTCTACTATCTATATCTTAAAGTAATTCTGAACTCTTGCAGTTTTCATTCTTGCTACTTATCTGTACATACAGGAGTGCAGTGACAGGTGACACCAGTATATAGTATAGTATAGTATAACAGAGGGGCACACAATAGCTGTTTCTCATAACTCAGCCCCCCTCCCTTCCTGTAGAATGAGCCCTAAAAAGTTTACTGGGTATGCCCAGAAGCCTTTCTCATTCTTCTGAATGGGACAGGTTCTGTCTGTTGTTGACTATGATCCATTGGGCTTGCTGTAAAGCATATCTCTAAATGCTGGTAAGTATGCATATAATTAATGAGCATTTTTTTTTTATATCTGTGAATGAAATGTGCATGTATTGTGCATATTTGTATGTTATATGTATTTACACGTTATGTGCACCTATTTGTAACTACCAGTCCTATATCTAAACCTGCTGGGGACTCTTCCAGGTATCAATCAAGTAGGAAGGAGGGAGAGAGGAGACATTCCAACTTGCAGCTATTCAGGAGCTTGAAGAAACACCTTTAACTCTTTGTTCCATAGCAGAGAAAATGTTTTTATTCTCTGGTACACATACAAATATATTTAAGGTACCATGTGTCTTCTTGAACCCACAGCATCTAACAGTGTCAGCAGTTTGGAAGATGAATTACAGCTGACAGATTCCCTTTAAAGGAGAAGTCTTATGAAACAAACAAGTGACAGGCAAGCAAAGTATACTTACCAGTCCTTGTGCCCCCATGGCTCTTGAGTCTCTTCCACAGTTGAAGGAAGTAATTTTTAACCAGGTTCTGTGTACTTCACGGCCCCAGCTTCTCCAGCTGCAATGTCACAGAGCTTCTAATGGATTGCCCGCTTAGCCAGTCAGTGATTGCAGCCCCGCCCGATTCACCGATTGGGTGAGCGGGTGACTCATGAGCCATTCCGTGACATTGCAGCTGAAGGAGCTGCAGGAGGCCGACGGCTGTTGGATATCATTATTGAATTGCTATGGGGGCACAGGGACTGGTAAGTATATTTTCTTTATTATGTTGCCGCAAACCCCCCGCCCCCCCCCCCCCGCCTGAGATTTCTTATGTTTATGACACTTCTTTCAAGAAATTTAAGTGGTACGCTATGCTGTTTGCATAGAGTGACTGACAATTTACTAGCAGTGGGTTAGCATCACTGGTCACATACACAGCTCTGTGCAAAGTCACAATAGTAATGCGAAAAGTTTGGCGCTGGTTACACCTGGTGTATGTAGGATGGGATCCTAGAATCAAATTTCCTGACAGGTCCAAGTTACCCCAGTTCAACACATATTATGTGAATGTGTAGATTTGTAACTTCATACATACTAGGGTTAAGAAATTATTTAGATAAGAAACTGTATTCAAGATTCTACAATATATTCACTTTAATGGTATGTATTCCTATACTTTATCCACTTTTCAATTGCTTTCTGGAAGTCTGTATTTCTAATGCTGTAAATAAATGGGTTCATGAGAGGTGTTATTACTCCATAAATAACAGCCAGTACTTTGTCCTGGTCAGAAGAAGGGGAACTTGGATGAAGGAATGGAATCAGCACTGTAACAAAGAACAGAGTTACCACAGTAAGGTGGGATCCACAGGTTGAGAACATTTTAGAGCTTCGGCTTGTTCTGGGAGTTCTTAGCACTGTTCTGATTATAGCGATGTATGACCCTAAGGTTAATATCAGATCACCCAACAATATGCATTCCGCAATCAGATTCACAAATATTTCAACGTGCTCATTGTGCTCGCAAGACGATTTCAAGAGTGGTGGGATATCACAGAAGAAATTACCGACCTTGTGATTACAGTACGGCAATGACGCCAAATGAACCGTTTGAAGGAGAGAATTCAGGAATCCTATACTCCAAGAGAGCACTGCAAGATGGATACAATGAGATGGGTTCATCTTTACTGAATATAGCAGAGGATGGCATATAGCAATGTATCTGTCATAAGCCATAACAGACAGGAGGATACACTCGGATCCTCCTAGCGCAACAAAGAAATATATCTGAGTGAAGCAACCAGTAAAAGAAATAGTTCTGTTTTCTGAAATAAAAATGTTAAGACTATTAGGAGTTACAGTCGTAGTGTAGAGGATTTCAATAGACGCCAGATTCGCCAGGAAAAAGTACATGGGTTTATGGAGATGGGGATCTTGCCAAATTAATGTGATGATTGTGAGATTAACTATAATTGTCAGGATGTAGATGATGCAGAATATTACAAACAAATACATTTGGCTGGATGGATTATCCAATAAGCCCAATAGTGTAAACTCGGTGGGGACACTTACATTATCAGCCAACCATTGTTGTCTACGTAGATGTGCAGCGCTGCAAAATTAGTGTCATAGTTACTCAATATATACAGAAAGAAACTGTATAAAGAAAACAAGTAACCTTAAAGACGTTATCCAGGAAAAAATACGTCCTAAAATAAAGGCCAAAAAACTGATTGTGCTTAATTTTCTGTGCTAAATGTAAATAAACAGACATTATATTATTTGAAGGGAATCTATTAGAATCCTTATCACTAAGTGCAAAGTGGTAATAGTGCCTAATAGGGGACATTACATTATATATAATTCCTTTCTTTGAGTCATGCGTTCCCAAAATGAAAGCATTTTTTTGTATTCCATATGCAAATTGTGGTAACCGGGTGCTAGGTGGTGTTTCCAAGGGCTGGTGTTGCTTTACTACTGCAGCACTCTTCAAGTGGCTCCGAAAGGTATTAGCCCTCCCTGGGTCCCAACGCACACCCATTAAAGGAGTGGTCCCCGTAGTGTGGTGTGCAGGAGTGGTGTCCAGAGTACTTAAACAGGATACCACTTTTAATGAAAATTTAATGAAAAAGGTGCAAATCATCAAATACAAAGTCCCTTTATATGCAAGTAGTAGTTTAGTAGCTTGAGTGGTGGGCTTGTCAGGATCTTTAGTAACTCAGAGGTCCCAGCTGACAGCATACATACTGAGAATCAAGTTCAGGGTTTCAGCTAAGGCTCTTATGGGAGGTTACTGGTTTAAATTGAAAACTTGAGAACTAGGCAGACTCCCTTAATGGGGACCTATCTAAATCAAGCTCTGCTGGAGAGCTCTGACCACTTTGGAGTCAACGGCAATATACTTGAAGTAAACCTGTACTCACAGCTATGATGATCCGTCTATTCCTGGACGTGGGCACAGAGTGGCACGTCCAGTAGTACAAGTGCCAGTTAAAGGAGAGAGAGCTGTTGGGGTTTCCCTTTAGGTCCTGGGGAGTTTCAGCTGGGTACATTGACTTAATTGCTTCTTTTCCTATCCATTGAGTTGAGAATGAAGCTCCTGGATAATTTAGGGCTCGGAGAATAGCCCTTTAGCATGGATTGATCCTAGTTCCCCATGGTAGCCTAACTTGAGGTGTACTAGCCCAACATAGCTAGCAAAACAGTAACACTAAAGGATACACTAAACTCCTCCACACACTACACTGATTTGCACTGTTTAAGTTCTGAACAAATGGCCTACTCCACCTTTACTTAGGTTAGTCACATCCACCATTACCCTTTGTAAAGTTCCCTTAAGTGAGATGCTTCTTACCTATAGCAGCCAATCACAGCTCATCTTTCATATCTTAATGAGCAATAGTACAATAAAAGCTGAGCTGTGATTGGTTGCTCTGGGCAGCACCAGATTGGGCAGATTGATAATTCTAGACTGTAATGTATAGATAAGCTTTCATTATCATCCTAAGGGGAAATGCAAATAAAAAAAAAAACTGCAATTAATGTTCCTACCATTGTGTGTGTGTGTGTGTGTGTGTGTGTGTGTGTGTGTGTGTGTGTTTTATCTCAGTAGGAAAAAAATGTTTATTTCATTCTTTAGGTAGTAGTAAAATAGCATGCTGTAATGAAAGAACACTTTTAAAATGTAATCTTTACTTTGCTATAATATTAGACAAAAATATATGACAAAAGAAATCAATATTTTTTGCAACTATAACAGCGATTTAAATGGAATCTAAAAGTCCATTAACTTTTGTCCCTATATCTTACCCTTGTTGGCTATTGTTGCTCGCCCTTGATCCAATGATACCAAATATGTTTTTATGTTTCAATATTTTTACACACAAAAAAAACATGTTTCATGGAAAGTGGTCATTATGTGTTACCACATTTTGACATCCATGATTTTTTTCCCATGAACATAAACATAACTTAAATTGACACTATGATCTAAGAAAGAGAAACCTTGCTGTTAAATATTAAATAGAAAACATAGTAATATTTAGTGTGGTAGTAGTTTGTATTGTGATGATGTTCCATAACTTTAATCCTTTTCTGTGTGAACAAATTCTAAACACAACACATTACATAGTGAAAACTAAATCAAATATAACAATATAACCCAGCTTACTCCATGTCATATACAATGTGTTCCATGAAGCATAAATGCATGTAAAGTGATTTTCCCTATAAAGGTTTCTGTTTATCTTCTCAACCCCCAATGGTTATATAGCTGATGTTTCCCCAGGAGTACTTAATGGTTGGTTAAGATGATGTTTACTTCAAAATGTCTCTTAAAGGGATATTTTGAGTTAAAATAATGTATCCCCTATAACTTAATTGTCATATTATGTGGGTTTTTTTGTTATGAATGGAGAGGTAAGTCACTCCTCCATTCATTCTCTGTGAGAGCTAGAGAATGAATGGAGAAATGGCAGGTACAAATGTGGAACTTGTGGTGCGTGCTCGACCGGTCAGCTGTTGAGTTGTTCCAGGTGACGCCACTTTCTATGGTGGTTGGAATATAGCTCAGCCGGTTTTAGTTCTGTTGTGACGCCAGTACTAGTTCAGCACACACACTTGTTGCTATATTGCTCCCCAATGGTTGGTGACCTGCCGGGTTGTTACGGGTCCCTTGGGTGCTTATTACGGTGGTCCGGAGTGGAGATGTGATCCACCCGGACTGTCGTTACCGCCACCCACAGAAAGGGGAATGTGACCCAAGGATAGTGTAGTTGGTGTAGACGGGTACTGGTGCAATTAGTACTGGTTGAATAGTCCCAGTTGAATAAATAAACTGATCTTTACTGACAAGTCTTGGATAATACAGGATATTAGAATAATACGTGACTGATAAAGACCTGCTCTCACTACATCTGTACTGAGAGTTGCCAAAGTGCTGAGGTACAATGGTAGTGCTAACTTGGTTGAGTGCTGAGAGTTAAGAAGAGTCGAGAGAAATTTGTCAGGAGAGTAGAGGATGTCGTCGGGAGAGCCCCAACCTAATTTAGTAGTGTGCTGTGCCGGAACTTTAGTAGAGGAGATACTTAAAGAAGAAATACTTGAAAGAAGAAGAACACTTGTGCCCGTGTTTCGACCTTTGTCGCTATAACCACCTTGTGCCCTGCAGTGTCGGGGTACCTGTCCTACGAGGGTGACACAAGCCCCAGTCCAAGTTACCTGAGTTGAGCATGAGCTGCAGGAGCAGTGGTGTGGCCACAAGGAGAGGCAGAGTCCCACTTAAACAGATATTTGAACTTTACTTAAAAGCTTTAGTGCAAGACAAGTAGAAGTTGAGTAGAGGAGTAGACAGTGTATGGATAGGAGCCCTCACCCAATTAGTACAATGCTCTGCTGGGGTGTGTTTAAAATACTCATACTCACATTTAGATGTACGCTTCTATATCTGATGGCCATTAGAGATGAGCGAACTTTTCAAAAGTACGTTGTGACCGGACTTACGCTTTTTTTTTTTAAAGTTCGGTTCGGATTTCTTCGGATTTCATAGCTTAAAGCATCTATATGATACGGGGGTAGTGTATTTGATTAAATTTAGGGCTCTACATGTCAGTAACATCATTATCTTTTTAATATCTTAAAGTCAAATTTTATTTTAGACTTCAATATTCACCATTACAGGGTCTATGCAGGAAATTCACCATTACAGGGTCTATGCAGGAAATTGATCATTACAGGGTCTATGCAGGAAAAAGGTCACAAATGCAGTGAAGAAGCAGCAGTAGTCATTGGAGGCCAGTGGAGGTCCAGCAATAGTCATTTGAGGCCAGTACAGAAGCAGCAGTAGTCAACATGGAGGCCAGGCAGGAGCAACAGTAGTCAACATGGAGGCCAGGCAGGATCAACAGTAGTCAACATGGAAGCCAGGCAGGATCAATAGTAGTCAACATGGAGGCCAGGCAGGAGCAACAGTAGTCAACATGGAGGCCAGGCAGGAGCAACAGTAGTTAAAATAGAGGCCAGGCAGGAGCAACAGTATTAAAAATGGAGGCCAGGCAGGAGCAGCAGGAGCAAACATGGAGGCCAGTGAAGGCCCAGCAGTAGCCAACATGGAGGCCAGGCAGGAGCAACAGTAGTCAACATGGAGGCCAGGCAGGAGCAACAGTAGTCAACATGGAGGCCAGGCAGGATCAACAGTAGTCAACATGGAGGCCAGGCAGGATCAACAGTAGTTAAAATGGAGGCCAGGCAGGAGCAACAGTATTAAAAATGGAGGGCAGGCAGGAGCAGCAGTAGCAAACATGGAGGCCAGGCAGGAGCAACAGTAGTCAAAATGGAGGCCAGGCAGGATCAACAGTAGTTAAAATGGAGGACAGGCAGGAGCAACAGTAGTCAAAATAGAGGCAAGGCAGGATCAACAGTAGTCAACATGGAGGCCAGTGAAGGCTCAGCAGTAGCCAACATGGAGGCCAAGCAGGATCAACAGTAGTCAACATGGAGGCCCGGCAGGATCAACAGTAGTAAAAAAAAAAAAGGCCAGGCAGGAGCAACAGTAGTCAACATGGAGACCAGGCAGGATCAACAGTACTTAAAATGGACGCCAGGCGGGAACAACAGTATTAAAAATGGAGGCCAGGCAGGAGCAGCAGTAGCAAACATGGAGGCCAGGCAGGAGCAACAGTAGTCAACATGGAAGCCAGTGAAGGCCCAGCAGTAGCCAACATGGAGGCCAGGCTGGAGCAACAGTAGTCAACATGGAGGCCAAGCAGGAGCAACAATAGTCAAAATGGAGGTCAGGCAGGAGCAACAGTATTAAAAATGGAGGCAAGGCAGGAGCAGCAGTAGCAAACATGGAGACCAGGCAGGAACAACAGTAGTCAACATGGAAGCCAGTGAAGGCCCAGCAGTAGTCAAAATAGAGGCCAGGCAGGAGCAACAGTAGTCAACATGGAGGCCAGGCAGAATCAACAGTAGTCAACATGGAGGCCAGGCAGGATCAACAGTAGTCAACATGGAGGCCAGGCAGGATCAACAATAGTCAACATGGAGGCCAAGCAGGATCAACAGTAGTTAAAATGGAGGACAGGCAGGAGCAACAGTAGTCAAAATAGAGGCAAGGCAGGACAACAGTAGTCAACATGGAGGCCAGGCAGGATCAACAGTAGTCAACATGGAGGCCAGTGAAGGCCCAGCAGTAGCCAACATGGAGGCCAGGCAGGATCAACAGTAGTCAACATGGAGGCCTGGGAGGATCAACAGTAGTTAAAATGGAGGACAGGCAGGAGCAACAGTAGTCAAAATAGAGGCAAGGCAGGAGCAACAGTAGTCAACATGGAGGCCAGGCAGGATCAACAGTAGTCAACATGGAGGCCAGTGAAGGCCCAGCAGTAGCCAACATGGAGGCCAGGCAGGATCAACAGTAGTCAACATGGAGGCCCAGGAGGATCAACAGTAGTCAAAATAGAGGCCAGGCATGAGCAACAGTAGTCAACATGGAGACCAGGCAGGATTAACAATACTTAAAATGGAGGCCAGGCGGGAGCAACAGTAGTCAAAATAGAGGCCAGGCAGGAGCAACAGTAGTCAACATGGAGGCCAGGCAGGATCAACAGTAGTCAACATGGAGGCCAGGCAAGATCAACAGTAGTCAAAATAGAGGCCAGGAAGGAGCAACAGTAGTCAACATGGTGGCCAGGCAGGATCAACAGTAGTCAAAATAGAGGCCAGGCAGGAGCAACAGTAGTCCACATGGAGGCCAGTGAAGGCCCAGTAGTAGCCAGCATGGAGGCCAGGCAGGAGCAACAGTAGTCAACATAGAGGCCAGGCAGAAGCAACAGTAGCCAACATGGAGGCCATGGCAGGAGTGGCAGTAGCCAACATGGAAGCCAGGGCAGGAGTAGTAGTTGTAATGGGATGACATGAGCAGTGGAAGCAGAATAATGAGGTCCATGGACAGGCAAGAGGTAGCTGGGCAGCAGCAGGAATGGTGGAATGACCAGTAAGGTCTAGTTCACATATAGGCCATAATATAAGCAGAAAAGGTCCTACATCTTGGTGACAACAGGACCAAATCCTACTTTGTGGTATTAGGAGCAGGTGTCACAAAGTCGTTATCTATCCATGTGGCGTTCATTTTGATGAAAGTCAGACGTTCCACACTATCACCGGACAATCTGGTTCTCCTGGGTCTGACAATATGACCTGCTGTGCTGAAAACTCGTTAGGATGACAAACTGCTGGCCGGACAGGAGAGTATGTCCAAAGCAAATTCAGCGAGTAGAGTCCAAAAACACCTGGACTTGCTGTTTGAGGTGTGCCGACATGTCCTGCTGCTGTGCGGGTGCTCCTGTTACCCCGGTCTGTGGCTGCATGAAAGCTTGCATCACGGACATCAGGCTCAGACTGGTGCTGCTGCTCATGCCACCCAAGCTGCTAGAGGAGGATGTGGAGGAGGCAGCGCTGCTGGTGTGGCCCTGGTGGAAATGGTGTGTATGAGAGCGCCGTGTTCCAAAGGCTGCCACTAACTGTGCACCCAGCTCCTCTCTATAATAATTCATTTTTTCCTCCCGTTGGGAAGGGTGAATGAATTCACACAGCTTGTTGCGATACTGTGGGTCCAGTAGTGTGGCCAGCTAGAACTCGTCCCGTTGACGAATCCTTTGCAAGCGTGGGTCAGCCCGAAAGCATATCAACATGCGCTTAGCCATTTCCACCAAGAAGTGGGAAGGAGTCCTCGCCTCCATCTCCACAGCATACTGCTAATGGGTACTGCCTCCATCCTCCTCATCCTCCTCATAGCCCTGCATATCCTCCTCTGGCCCCCCTCTGGTCTGGCAGGAAGGCTCATCTCCTTCTCCTCCACCCGTCTCCCCTAAGAGTTCCTGTGTGTTCAGGTCCTCCTCCTCAACTTCCTCTCCCTCCTCCTCCGCCAAGCCTTCCTCCAGCGACCCAGGCTGCAACAGTGGCAAGACCTGTTCCCCCTCGCTACTGAGTCACATCAGCATCAGCTCCAGTACATGAAGCATGGGTGTGATGGTGCTCAGTCCTGTGTCTTGCCCACTGACCAGAAAGGTGGCCTCCTCAAAGGGTCGTAGCAAGTGGCAGGTGTCACGTATGAGCTGCCACTGCCCGAGCTCCAGGTTACACAGGGGGGTCGCCGTGTCCGCCTGCTTTAAGAGGAAATCCGTCAAGGCCTTCCTCTGCTCATAGAGCCAATCCAGCATGTGGAGGGTGGAATTCCACCACGTGGCTACATCACAAGTGAGACGATGGTTGGAAAGACCTTTCCTCCTCTGCAGGAGGATGTTGTGAGAGCGAATTGAATGGCTGAAATGGTTACACAGCTTTCAACAGTGGCGGCTGCCATTTTAGAAAGCAAGAAAAAAAAAATTCGGAGCGGACTTCCAAAAATCCGAATCCGACCGAACTCGGACTCTTGGAAAAATCCAAACCGGATCCCATACCGGCCGAACCGGTTCGTTCATCTCTAATGGCCATCTGCCTACACAGTCTTGAAGACGCCTTGTGTGTCTTAGGCCTTTGTCTCTAGGATGAGCTAACTAGTGAAGGTTTCCCCACGTAGTTGAGCATTGTAAGCAGAGAGCAGCTGACTGCATTGAACACTTCTGTGGATCAGTCCCACTTCCTGCACTTTAAGGAGGTGACTGTTCGGAGAAAAAAGAATCCATGGCGTGGGCAAGGGTTGTCATGTTGTCTGGTCACCCCTTAGTCAGTCTCTTAATAGAAAGAAGGTATAGTCCCTATCAAGGCTCTGGCCTAAGCCAGGCCTGCTTAATGACTGCAGCAGAAACTCTGGTCTGTGGTATGTCTCTCATACACAATCAAAGAAGAACTCACTAGAACAGGAAACCCCCTAAGCTATAAGGGGTTGTGTAGGGGAGCGGTAAATGTAGTGTCGGTGGGGCATTGGGGGAAGTGAGTACAGTTTTTTTATTTATTGATATATCCTGGCCTACCCATATTTAGGCATAAAATATGGTACTTGGACAGTACTCTAAAAAAATTACTCAGCACCTGTTTAGATAAGAAATAGTATTTATATTCATATTCACGTTAAGGTTATATATTCCCATTAATTATAATAATAATATTTTTTATTTATATAGCGATTCCACAGCATCTTACATGCCTGGGTGTACAAACATAGACAAAAAGCAGATATGATCGCTTGCATGAGCTTGCAGACTATTTGGAGGGGGTTTGAGGCAAAAAGGCAGAGGTACAAAAGTAATTCATTGTTACCATGGTCTAGTTATCTGTATAAATTGGGTAATGAAGGTAAGGGTGGATGAACCAGTCACCGACCAATGTCTGCATGCTACAGGTCTAAATTCTTAAATGCTTGGTGCGTGTGTGGGGAACCTGATAGGCCTTCTTGAAAAGATGAGTTTTGAGGGCACTTTTGAAGCTTTGGGTATTGGACATGAGTCTGATGGCCTTGGGTAATGCACTCCATAAAAATGCTGCAGCTCGAGTAATGTCCTGAAGACGGGAGTGAGAAGCGCAAATTAGGAGGATGTAAGGCGAAGGTCATTAGAGGAGTGTAAAGCACAGGTAGGACGGTAGATAGAGATGAAAGAGGAGATTTAGGGAGATGCTGCATTGAGGAGACAGTTTAGAGGAAGGAAGGCCGATTAGTAAGGATTTGCAATAGTCTAGTCGGGAATGAATCAGAGCGACAATGAGAGTTTTAGCCAATTCAACTGTAAGAAATGAACAAATTTTAGAGATGTTTTTTAGATATAGATGACAAGAACGTGAAAGAGATTGAATATAAGGAGTGAAGGGCAGATCAGAGTCAAACATAACCCCAAGGCAGTGGGCTTGTTGTCTAGGGGTTATGGCTGCACCACATACAGAGATGGAGATGTCAGGTGGAGGTGGGTTAGCAGAGGGAGGGAATACAGGCAGCTCAGTTTTAGCAAGATTGAGTTTTAGAAATAGGGAGGACATAACTTTAGAGGCGGCAGACAGACAGTTACTGGTGTTCTGTAGAAGTGCGGGGGAAATGTCGGGAGGAGATATATAGCTGGGTATTATCAGCATAGAGATTGTACTAAAAACCAAACTTGCTGATAATTTGTCCAATGAGTAAAGTGTAAAGTGAGAAAAGGAGGGGGCCCAGGTCTGATCCCTGGGGAACCCCAATGGTAAGGGAGAGAGAAGATGAGGTAGAGCCGGAAAATTATACACTAAAGGAAGTCAGAGAGGTAGGATGAAAACCAGGAAAGATCAGAATCCTTGGGTCCGATAGAGTGGAGCATGGAGATGAGAAGCTGGTGGTCTACAGTGTCAAAAGCTGAAAAGATCCAGGAGAATGAGCAGAAAATGGTCACCTTTAGATTTGGCAGTGATTGGAGACTTTAGTAAGCGCAGTTTTTGTAAAGTGGATAGGATGGAAACCAGACTGAAGGGGGTCAAGAACAGAGTTTTAAAGAGGTAAAAGGTTAGGTGGGAATAGACCAGACAGTCCAAGAGTTTAGAGATAAAACAGAGATTAGACACAGGTTGACAGTTGGCTGTACATGATGGGTCTAGAGAAGTTTTTTTCAGGAATGGAGTGATGACAGAGTGTTTATAAGTTGAGGGAAAGATGACAGAGGAAAGGGAGAGGTTGAAGATTTTAGTTAGGTTAGTAGTGAGAACAGGAGAGAGAGACTGGACAAGGTGTGAGGGAATTGGGTCACTAACAGGAGAGGACTATGGAGACGTCTTCCTCTGTCACTGGTTTGAAGGCTGAGAGGGATGAGGGAATAGGATCAACACTACCTGGGGACTAGGAGATGATCTCTTGACGGATGGTATCTATTTTGTCCTTGAAATGGGAGGCCAAGTCTTCTGCACATAGGTTAGTGATGGGTGTCTGAACTTTGGGTCTGAGGAGAGAGTTGAGGTTTTCAAAGAGGTGTTATCCGCTTTTCATTATCCACTTTTCAATTGCTTTCTGGAAGTCTGCATTTCTAATGCTGTAAATAAATGGGTTCATGAGAGGTGTTATTACTCCATAAATAACAGCCAGTACTTTGTCCTGGTCAGAAGAAGGGGAACTTGGATGAAGGAATGGAATCAGCAATGTACCAAAGAACAGAGTTACCACAGTAAGGTGAGATCCACAGGTTGAAAACATTTTAGAACTTCTGTTTTTTCTGGGAGTTCTTAGCACTGTTCTGATTATAGCGATGTATGACGCTACGGTTAATATCAGATCACCCAACAATATGCTTTCCCCAATTAGATTCACAAATAGTTCAACATATTTATTGTGCTCGCAAGACAACTTCAAGAGTGGTGGGATATCACAGAAGAAATTACCGACCTTGTGATTACAGTACGGCAATGACGCCAAATAAACTGTTTGAAGGAGAGAATTCAGGAATCCTATACTCCAAGAGAGCACTGCAAGATGGATACAATGAGATGGGTTCATCTTTACTGAATATAGTAGAGGATGGCATATAGCAATGTATCTGTCATAAGCCATAACAGACAGGAGGATACACTCTGAGCCTGCTAGTGCAACAAAGAAATATATCTGAGTGAAGCAACCAATGAAAGAAATAGTACTGTTTTGCTGAAGAAAACTTTTTAGACTATTAGGAGTAATAGCTGTAGGGTAGAGGATTTCAATAAACGCCAGATTGGCCAAGAAAAAGTACATGGGTTTATGGAGACGAAAATCTTGCCAAATCAATGTGATAACTGTGAGATTAACTATAATTGTCATGATGTAGATGATGCAGAATATTGCAAACATAAAAAATTGCCGGGATGGATTATTCAGTATGCCAGACAATACAAACTCGGTGGGGACACTTATGTTATTGGCCAGCCTTTGTTGTCTACGTAGATGTGCAGCACTGCAAAGAGTGATAGTTACTCATAATATACAGAAAGAAATTGGATGAAGAAAACATGTTCACCCAGGATAATTTTGGACATCAAGCATCCCACATTATTCTCACTTTTCAGACAACTACATGGGTAGCTTGGTTACCTTAAAGGGGTTTCCTGGCGAGCATAAGTTGACTCAACTATAGTACTTGTATATCTGTATAGCACTTTTTTTAGAGTTTTATTCTACACGCCTGCACAAGGTATATATTTGTGCCTCAGGAAAACACCTATGTCATATATAGGGATGAGCGAACCGTCGGACTTTTGGTCCGACGGCATCTTCGCTCAATTACTATATCCAGTATAGTACTTGGATATCTGTATAGCACGTTTTTGTTCTGTGCACCCTTTGCTCTCCTATGCCTAATCTATCTACCAATCCATCTTTCACCCTCTCTATTTTTCTCTCTCAATCACTATATGTTTCTCCTCTCCGCTTTCCTAGTAATCTTTTTGTCTTTGCTATTGTACAATATCTTCTCAGTGCAGCAGCAGCAGCGTTTTGTCACTGACGAGCTCTGTGCACTGCTAACAGTCTCCTTCTTCTCTCTCTGATGACTGCGTCGTGCAGTCATGTGACCAGTCCTCTTAAAGCATGACCGACGTCACACAGGGGGTGGGCTAGTGCAACATCCCTGCTAATTGGATGTGTTCTGGGAATCATGGGAGAGCGCTTTCCCGCGGCTGCCATTTTAGAAAGCAAGAAAAAAAAATTCAGAGCGAACTTTTGGAAAAATCCGAACCGGATCCCATACCGGCTGAACTGGTTTGCTCATCTCTACCCATCGGTAATGACCGACATCATAGATCACTCTGATGCCAGTCATTTCACTGTTTAGATACCATCAATAGCACCACTAAAGCATCTTAACACTTTCTACCTGCGTCACTGGTGGTACAATAGCCTGATTGGCTGTGTGCAGACTGAATCTACATGTACTGGAAAAAAATATGTATGGTATAGATCAGGTGAAAACAATAGTTTGTGTCATAGTGATGATGAACAAAGTGCATTACATTCCTTGTCTCTGCTTGGTTCCAAAACGTTACACCTCTGCAACATCTGTAAGTTAAAGAAGCCCTGCTATTAGAATGGAATGAGAAATACGAGTAATATTTAGTATGGAAGTGGTTTGAACAATGAACATGTCCCATAACTTGTTTGCTTGGCTCTCTGCATATAATCCAAACAGAATTCCTTGCAGATTGAAATAACTCAACTAAGAGTAAAACATTGATGGTAAGCTAACATATTCTTAAATTGATCCCTAAATATGCAACTGATACAAATAACAATAAAACAATATGATACAACTTACTCCATCTCGTAATATGTATTTCATGCAGTGTAAGTTAAAATCTTCTATAGAAGCTTCCCTTATAAAGGTTTCTGTTTATTTCCTCAATTCCCAATAGTATTAGGGCTAATGTGTTCTCCGGAGTGCTCCTTACTAGATTACTAATTAACTAACATGTTAACATCACAGGGTCTCTTAAAGGAAATATATCACCTATTGATGGGTCAACTGTACCCTGGGCCCTGGTTGTCCACTCACCCTGGGCCCTATCCATGAGCAAGCGCACTGACACGGGACCCTAGAGCACCGTGCTTGCTCACATAACAAGCAATGGTGCATGCGCAAGATTCGTAGGGTGTAAGGTAACATAATCCATCCCAGGGGTGTTATTAAAATGCAAAGAGGCAGGGAGGAAGCTTGTTTGTATTAACCCTTGCTTGTGTGAGAGAGACTGAAGAGATCGATGTGTGTGTTTCCTGGTGTTAAGGGGCTTACTCTTTCCTTTGTTGGAGAACTTGAGCTATTAACAAAGGAGGGAGGGGAAAAAAAGGGGGGAAAAAAAAAAAGTGTCAAGGGTGTGGATAAATGCCAAATAAAGGTATTAAATCTGGAAGCCCCCTTAAGGAGAAATCAACGAAAAAAATAGAAAATTTTTTGGGGTCCCCAAACATGACTGGAAAAGGTAAAGGGGGAGGAGGTAAAGCAGGGGGTGAGGCTATGAAGGGAGGAAGAGAATCTATGGGGCCTAGTGACAAAGTCCCCATAGAACATCCGAGTTGGTTGGGTGAAGTATTGGCGGCAATTGGTAAATGTGACTCTTCGATCTCAGACTTGTCTACGCAGGTGGGACATATAGGGTCGGAAATATCGATAATCCGAGAAGTAATAGGGCTAATGTGTTCTCCGGAGTGCTTACTTACTAGATTACTGATTAACTAACATGTTAACATCACAAGGTCTCTTAAAGGAAATATATCACCTATTGATGGGTCAACTGTACCCTGGGCCCTGGTTGTCCACTCACCCTGGGCCCTATCCATGAGCAAGCGCACTGATACGGGACCCTAGAGCGCCGTGCTTGCTCACATAACTAGCAATGGTGCATGCGCAAGATTCGTAGGGTGTAAGGGGACATAATCCATCCCAGGGGTGTTATTAAAATGCAGAGAGGCAGGGAGGAAGCACAGAAAGGCATTGCAGGCCTAGGCCCTGCCTCTTTGACCCCAATGTGACCAGAATAAAAGTCCCTTTTTCTTCAAATAACATCTCTCTATTTAGTAGATGGCCCCCTCTGTGTAGTCCACCTACATAGCAGATGCCACCCTGTATGCATCCTATATAAAGTAGATGGCCCCCTCTGTGTAGCCCTCCTAAAGTAGATGGTCCCCAGAGGAATTCCCCTAAAGCAGATGGCCCCATGTTTACTCAGTGACCCCCTATGTAGTCACCCTTTAGTAAATGGACCCTTATGTGGGTTCCTTCTTTAGTAGATGCTCCCCTATGTAATCCCCTTTAGTAGATTGCCCCCTAGGTTGTTCCCCTATAGTAGATGGCCCTATGTAGATCTTCCTTTTGTAAATGACCCCCTGTGTAGTCCCCTCTTTAGCAGATGACCCCCTGTGAAGCTCCCCTAAATTAGATGGCCCCCAGTGCAGCTCCCCTAAAGTAGATGGCCAACGATGATGACAATAAATCATAGGGGAGGGAAGCTGTCCTCCCTCACATTCCCATGTTGCTGCTGCTCCTTTCCTTGTGCGCGCTGTCCTCTTCTGTCTTCCGCCACAGGCAGTTTGTGTTACAGACACTGACTGCGCCGGAAGTCCCAACCACCTGTCAGCGCTCTGTCAATTAAAATTTCCATCATTTATTGTGATCATGGGGGCCATATTATTTAGGGGAGCTGCTTAAGCATCTTGGACTCCTGGGACAGCCAACATCTCTCAGGGACCCACCAGAGAGGATCAGAGGCCAGTGACAAGATCAGATGTGGGCGGTTTGGATGACCATGGGCCCCCTGGAAGCCTCAGGCCCCAGACAACCACCCACCACCCACATTATTATCCACCCCTGATATCACCAATACTTTATTTTACTAATTAAAATCAGAACTCTCCATGATTGGTTACATTTACATGTATACTGAAACTACTAAATATTATATGTGTGCTCAGGGCCGGCCTTTGGGGTGTGCGACCTGTGCGGTTGCACAGGGCACATCACTCCCGGCCAGCAGGGGAGCGCTTGGGCAGAAGAGACAGCTGCACATCTTGCTATAGAAATGTGTGCTGTCTCTGTCTGCAGGAGCGCAAGCACACTATAGGAGGAGGGTGCAGGGTGATCAGCCATAGAGGCCCCGGGCAGAGAGGCAGCTCTGCATACTTGTCTTTGGTGTAGAAAGGAACGCTGTATGTCTGCAGGAGCACCGTTAGAAACCACTGTAGGAGCAGGGCGCTGGGGGAGCGATCAGGGCGGACAGATATACACAACATGCATTATGTGACAGTGTGCTTTGTATGCCCGGCGGCCTGCTCCTACAGTGGTTTTTAACGGCGCTCCTGCAGACATAAAGCGTTCCTTTCTACACCAAAGATAAGTATGCAGAGCTGCCTCTCTCTGCCCGGGCTCCTCTATGGCTGATTGCCAGTGTCTCCAGCGTCCCGATGGACGAGTGACGTCACTGGAGCAACGCCCGCCAAGCTGAGGAGAGGAGACGCGCGGCGGGGAGCCCGGTGAGTTAAAATGTCTGGGTTTTTTTGTTTGTGTGTTTGTCAGTGCCTATATCGGGGGAGGGGGTTGCAACTACCTACCTACAGCTACCCACAACTACCTACAGCTACCTATAACTACCTACAGCTACTCACAACTACCTACAGCTACCTAAAACTACCTACTACAGCTACCCACAACTACCTACAGCTACCCACAACTACCCACCTACAGCTACCTACCTACAGCTACCTATAACTACCTACCCACAGCTACCTATAACTACCTACAGCTACCCACAACTACTTACCTATAACTACCTACAGCTACCCACCACTACTTACCTACAGCTACCCACAACTACCTACAGCTACCCACAACTACTTACCTACAGCTACCTACCTTCAACTACCTACAGCTACCTACCTATAACTACCTACCTACAGCTACCTATAACTTCCTACCTGCAGCTACCCACAACTACCTACCTGCAGCTACCCACAGCTACCTACAACTACCTACAGCTACCTATAACTACCTACAACTACCTACCTGCAGCTACCTACACCTACCTATCTACAGCTACCCCCATCCACTCTCTCTTCTCTGTACAGCTCTCTGTCCACCCTCCTGATCCCCCTCCTCTCATCTCTCTCCTATTGTTTTTAATGGCTAACCCTAATTTTCCATCTTTCCCCAAATTTTCCCCTTATTTCCATCTTCTCCCTGCCCTTCTTTCCTTCTCCCTTTTCCGATACTGCCAATTCCCTGTCTATGATCTATTTCAGGAGGTCACTCTTGCTCTGGCATTCTGGTGTTCAAGTGACAAATAAGTGTGCTTGTGCATTATAAGGGGGCACAGAGGGGGCCTGACTACTATTTGGGGCATGTATTGGGTATACTGCTTATATGGGGGCACAGAGGGGGTCTGACTACTATTTGGAGGCATGTATTGGGCATACTGTTTATATGGGGGCACAGAGCTGCCTGACTACTATTTGGGGGCATGTATTGGGCATACTGCTTATATGGGGGGCACAGAGCTGCCTGACTACTATTTGGGGGTATGTATTGGGCATACTGCTTATATAGGGGCACAGAGGGGGTCTCTGTTACTGTGTGAAGTGATACAGGTGAGGATTTGTATAGAGATGAGGATGGTGCTGCAGCACAGAGGAGCCTAATATGTTTCTCTGGCAGATTCTGTGGAGATGAGGTGTCAGCAGGAGAAGTCTCCATGATGGTCTAAACCAGAAGAAAAGAAAAAGTGCCTGCAAAAACATCACCTACACTTTATGCAGAGAAGACGCCCCTGTAAGTCTTGTGTTGAGTATTGTCGTATGTTAATGTATTATTATTTTTTAGTTTTAGTATGTGGTATTACAATTTGTCTCTATTCACATCAATGGAACTGGGTTGTAATACCAGAAGACGGTTTCGCAAAGGGCGCCATCTACCCTAAGGCCGGCTCTGTGTATGCTTTGTGTGTCTTGGAGACGTCTGCTTTTGATTGTTTATAATCTTTTGTATGTTGTGTGTCCACCATTTTATTACTTGTTTGTTGATAGCACAAATGTGTGCAATAGAGTTGATATTCCTGTAGGTGTTAGTAATATAGTAAATGATTACTAGTTATGAGGTTAAAAGAATGGAAATTGTAATTTGATGTTTTCAAATGTAAAATAATAATCTGAGTATCATATTAGCAGTTTTGTTTTAGCAAAGACTTCAGAAGAGAAGGATTTAGGGGTAGTGATTTCTTACAGTCTTAAAATTTTCAATCTGAAAAGTATTTTAGTTTACTGAATCACCATAAAATCATGACATAACACAGAGTTAAAACACACAAAGTTATGCTCACAGGAAAGACTACCACACAGGCTGTAGAAACATAATGAAACCTGAAGTTGAGGCAGGTGCCAGTATATTGCACAGTAATCTGTAAACAATACTACATGCTATGGCACTCCACCTTAAAGCTGACCACTCTGTAATAAAGTGCACATTGCAATACCAAAAATATCACTAAAGTAGCCCAGGGTCAGAAAGTAACTCTGTATTAATACCTGTTGTAAAGTTGTGTGCACACTCCCATCCAACGCACATTTTGGGGGGGATTTATGAAGACCGGTGTACAACTACGCCAGTCTTATATTAAGCCCTGCCCTCTTTTTTCGTGGCAGGATTCACTAAAAGGCGGGGTGCCCGGCGTGTCTACACCTGGTTCCAGCAGATTTGCATCATGATTTGCGTAAATCATCAGGCGTAAATCATGATAAATGAGGCACCAGAGGAGGCCACGCCTCCTCCCCGCAAGCTCCACAAGCCCGCCCATCAGGCGAAAGGGAGGCGTGTGCCAGGGAGAAGGGGCAAATCTGCACCTTCTCCCTGGCGTATGCCTCTGCCGTATCGTTCGTAAATCCCCCGCATAGTGTCTGCTTTTTCTAGGAGGACATTTTAACTCTGTGTTATTTTATGATTTTACAGTGATTCAATAAAGTAATATACTTTTTAGCTTTAAGTTGTCCTTTTTTGGCTTTGCAGTATTGTGGCTTTGGACAAGCTGTTTTGGTCTTTGATTGGAGAGTACAGTCTTAAAATGTTTTGGTTGGGGGCTCACTTTATGCACCTTAAACTATATGTCATATTGGTTTTCATTGCTTTTTATTAGGGATGAGCAAACTATTGAAAAGTTTGGTTTGGTTCGATCTTTCGTGAAGTTCGGATTCGTATGAACCGAACCTTGCTATAACGGCTGAATAATTGCAGCTACAATAGTGGGAGTCTGATAGGGTATAGTTTAGTTTAGTTGCAGTAGCTAATACAATTAAAAAAGTGGAAAAAATCAAAGTGCAAAAATAATGAAAAAAAATTGTGAATAAAAAATAATACTAAAATATAGTGAATAAAAGTGCAAAAATAGTAAAAAAAAATATAGTGAAAAAAAAAAAAAACAAGAGGAGGAGGCGGCAGCACTTGATTGCACCCAGGCCAGTTGTCAGGGCTGGGATAAACAGATAACAGAGGAACGTGAGCCCTGAGCTTACCCCAACCTCTGTCCCTGCCTATTGCCTCACCCACGCTAGACCGTGGTGTGACAACCACGATGACTGCGATATACACTGACTAGGGTGCAGGGGATGGGAGACAAGAGACAGACAAACAAACACAAAATAATGGTCAAAAAGACCGAGTCAAAACCAGGATGGTGCGTCAGGACAAAATCACAAAGCAAAGAATAGTCAAAACTAGCTTTGGGATGCTGCAGATTACCCCCATATTTGCATCGCGGGGGGAAGGGGGATCGCTTTTTAGGGCACTTCTCTGCACAAATTCCTCAATGTGAATGCACCCTTAGAGCGGATGGTGCTAGCGTCTTTCTGCTGCTTTTGGTAATATTAGTTTTTTCTTTTTGTTTGCCCGTAGAACCCTCTGTAGAGCTGACTGAACATCTTTATTTCTAAAGCTGTATATAAATGGATTAATAAGTGGCGTCATCACAGCATACGCTAAAGAAATTATGTGATCCTGATTATAGAACGACCATGAATAAGGATGGAGATATGTAAGGATGACTGTAGCAAAGAAGATGCTTACGACCAACAAGTGAGAAGTACAGGTGGAAAACGTTTTCTTTTTTCCACTAACAGTAGGGATCTTGACAACTGCGTGAATAACAAAGCTATAAGATGTAAGAGTAAGAAGAAAGGGCCCACTATAACACTTCCCCCAACAAAAAATACAACCAATTCATTTACGTGGGTATCTTTACATGAAATTTTTAGAAGTGGTGGGATCTCACAAAAATAGTGTCTTATAAGACGCTCATGACAATAAGGTAATATTGCTGTAAGGACAGTGTTTACTACAGAATTAATAAATCCAATAACCCAACAGAATAAAACTAAAGTCCGGCATAGTGACTTGTGCATGATAGTGGTATACAGAAGAGGCTGACATATGGCTATATATCTGTCATATGCCATGATGCCAAGCAGAACACACTCACAACCTCCCAAAGTAACAAATGCAAACATCTGAATGAAGCATCCTGCAAAAGAAATTCTTTTTTCTTCATCCAAAAGATTTCTTAAAGTATTTGGAGTTACAACTGTTGTATGTAGTATTTCAATTATTGCGAGGTTGAATAAGAAGAAATACATGGGAGTGTGAAGGTGATAATCTAGGCGGACAAGAGTAATAACCAAGGAATTGCCAGTGATTGTCATAATGTATAAAAATGCAATCAATACAAAAAGCCATCTCTCTAACACAGGAGTTGTCGCCAGTCCAAGGAAAATAAATCCATCATCAAATGTAATGTTTCCTATTGTCCTGTGCAAAAACATATCTTAGAAATAAAAAATTTAAAAGCACCATGAATATCAATAGTGAACATATTTGTGCAGCTTACATAGGGAAAATTGAGAACTACTTGGACACTAGGGGCACTTATAAATTGAACACTGGGGAGCTTATAAGTTATTACATAATAATAATTTTATATATACTGTATATGCAATGGACCACCAGCCGGGCCGAGTGAAGTGTCTGCTAACAATGTGGTTATGGCCGCAAGCTGCCCCTAATGGTCTGTAATCTCCGGTAGTGTGTAGGGTCACTTGGGCACTTTAACCTGGAGACGTAGCAGACCCACCCGGCTAGTTGGTACCGCCACGCACAGGAGAGGGGAAATAATCCGAGTATGCAGTGGTGTGCAGGTGCGAACAGATTAGACCAGAGTCCCATGCGTTTAGGAAAAATACAATACTTTACTGTAGTATAACTATAAGTTGAACAGTACACGTGACGAGAACAGTGCAAATCTGGTCACAGATTGTTGGTTCGAACAGTGAGGTAGAACCAGCATTTTAAGAAGTAGAAGGTGCTTTCTTGTTGAAAGAGAAGAGAAGGAGAGTAGTTACCAAAGGAGCCCTGCCCAATGTAGTAAATGTGCTCTGTCAAAACAGGTGTAAATAAAAAAAAAGGAAATACTTGTACTAACGGATGCCAATAGTGGCTCTGAACCGCCTTATGCCCTCTAGTTGCGAGGTACCCATCCTAGGTGGGTAATATGAGCTCAAGTTATTGGTTATCTGGGTGTAGCAGACTTCCGAGGCTTCCCAGGTGTCCTATGCTGTGCAGTAGGATATGTAGGCCTTTACATGGTAGCTTTGTCCTACTGGGGTCAGTTCCTCTTGCCTCAGGATACTGCCCTGCACTTTTTAGAGAGGTTGCCGTCATGAGCAACGGTGTTTCTAAGTGGCTTCTCTCCCCTAAGTAGAGCACTGCATACTGGCGTTAGTTACTCGCATAAGAAATCTGCGGCTGCTATCTTTGGTCCTTTTCAGGGGTCCTGGCTAAAGCCAGGCCTTGGCTTAACTTCTGAAGGAACTAGTTTGTTTGCGTCCTCTCCCACTGAATACTATCTGAGAACTGACTCACACCTCCACCAAGACTAACTCCTCTTAGAGGAGCTAAAAGTAAACCCTCCTGTGAGAGGTGGGGGTGTGTATGTGTGTGTGAGAGAGAGAGATGAAAGAAGAGAAAGGCAGAAGAGAACCAGCACCTGATAGTGGTTAGCACAAAACAAATCTTATACAATAATTAACCCACTGACTCCTTCAGCTGTCCAACAGGTCAAACAGAACAGTAGTGACACCTAGTGGGAAAAAACACAGCACTACATTTCCCACTTTTGGGAACCTGAAGGAATGACTTACTGGTGAGACACACATATATATATATATATATATATATATATATATATATATATATATATAAATATATATATATATATATATATATATATATATATATATTAAAAAAAAAAAAAAAAAAATATATATATATATATATATAATCTATATTATTATTATATTTATTTATTTTAACTTGGTTTCATTCCATGATTTCACTGGCTTATAGCTCTTCCCAACAAAAAAATGGCAAACTACGACCTCTACTGATTTTCTTTGCTGCTCTGAAATGATTAGACTGTATTGATGTCATGTTGTCAGGAACCGGACAGCAGGACAATACAAGACAGTGAGCCTTGACGCTGAACCCCGATCACTGTCCCTACCTGCTTGCCACAATCTGCCCTAAGATGGCGGCGGGCAACTTGGCGGCGGTCCCTGTACTGGCTTGGTGGGACACAAAGACAAGACAGACAGACAAAACACAATAAAGAGTAGTCCACAGTCCAGGTCACAACAATCGGGCAGCACAGTACAAAATCACAATCCAAAAGCAAGGTCAATAAACAGGCAGTATGGTCAGGGGCAGGCAGCTAGCAGGAATGGTCAGGAATACAGGCAAAGGGGTCAGAATAAACAGAGCAAGAGAAACAGAACCAGGCAGAGACAAGCTCAATATCTGGCACTAGAATGAGCCTCAGCCAAATACTTATAGGGAACAAGGAGACAGTTCCAGCCCCCTATTGGACAAGGCTCCTGGATCCAAACAGAATCACCTGCAGATCAGAACTTGCAGCAGTGTAACTCCTTAATAGCCAGAGCACACAGCAGACGGGTGGGGCTGAACACAACACTAGAAATAGGCCAGTGTTCAGACAGGGTTCAGGTTACTGCACAAGACATACAAAACACTGAATATCAGCTCCATCTCAACCGCGCAGCACGAGCTGAGAGGCGCACGGAGTTCATCCCAGGCACTTTCATGACACATATCCTAAGGTTGCATGGTCACGTGGCAGCGGGACATTACACATTACACATTATACCTGATGCTATTTCACTACTGCAATATCTTGGAAGTAATAAAAAGAGAAAAATGACAGAAAAAAATCTTTTAAAACTCTGTGCTAATCCAGCCTAATGCTTACCGATCTTCCACAATCTTTGTGTACTGCAATATGGAACATAGCTTTTTATCTAATATTGCAGAATAAATAATACACTGTTCTTAAGCGATCTGAATTAATAAGGAATATTCTTAACATTAATGTATTATTTATACTACCTGCATTGAGTTTAGAAGGTACTAAGGGGATTAATTATGTATTTAGTTTTGTGTCTGAAAATGTTATGTACAATAGCCCACTGGGATCCCTGTGAGGCCTGTGGTTGGGTGTCATCTTTTAAATACCTACCTTACCTGATATTTATAAATTTCCATCCTAATTAGAGCTGTTTTGTGATTTTTTTTTATAGTATTCATTTTTTTAACTCTTTTGTACCAGGCAAGGCTGAGAGCAATGTTAAAAAAAAAACTCAACTCTACAGGATTTTGACAGAAGGGGATGGGGCTTAGCTAGATCAGTATCTCGTCAGCAGGAAGTTAGTGTGCAGCCCACAGAGCCATCTATTCAGGCAGATAGTAGCCTCTCTACAGAGAGGAAGAGATACAAGAGAGATACCCTACCTTGCCTTTCTATGTGAGGTGTTGTCAAAGTACAGTAATCTAGGACAGCTTGAACACAGTGAAATGTATATAAAGATGCATTGTCAACTCAGCCTAATGTTAGGTTTACACTGTGTTTTTGTTTCCATTCAAAATTGAAAAAAAAAATAATAGGTAGATTATTTTAAAAAAGCATAACCATGAATGTACTCATTCATGGTTGACCATGTTTTTGTGTACATTCAAATTTAACAGAAATGTTAAAGAAATGCTTACAGAAATGCAGTGTGAGGAGAAGGAAAGGTTCAGCAGCCCCAATGGTCTCTTTATGTTGTCAGAGTTTGCCGGATGCCCACTGGTAAACCCACAGTCCCCAAGTAGGTATGAGTCAGTAGTGCAGCCAACAGCATCCAAGGATAATCTTCCAAAATGTATTGGTGACCGAGTCTACATAGATACAACATTTCGACTTTGCTGGGGCCTTTGTCAAGTATACATAGCCCCGATCACATGTAGGCTTAAATATACAACCCTCCACCAATGAGAAAACAACATGGGTGTGGCATAACATGCAATGGCAATATGCAAAAACAGGAAAATCTAAGGGTCATACACTTTGTATATTTAAACCTTCCACTCACCAGGGTTATGTATACTTGACAAACACCCAGCAGGGGTAGAGATCTATGTAGACTATGTAGGTATCTATGTAGACTTGGTCACCAATAAATTTTTGGAAGATTATCCTCGGATGCTATTGGTCTCTATCTGCAAAAATGCAGTGTGAATCCGGCCTAAGACAGGTTGGGCTGATGACTTTTTTTCTGCTATGAATTTCATCCCTGAAACTAGCCTGACCTAAACCTAATCTGTAATTAGAAAGGAAAAAGTGAGAAGCCTTCAAACCTGCACCGCACTGTGTCGAATTGCTGTAATGGTGAGACAAGTGGATTTGTTTTCTAACCCATGAGCTCAAAACATGATTCAGCTATCACCTGCTTCGGGGCGAAAGTGACAAGGGCTTAAAGGACAACTCTGGACATTTGTTTTTCACAGCAATCAAAACACATTACAAAGTTATATAACCTTGTGTTGTGCTTTAATTACTGGTCTAGCACCCTTCCCATCAAAGCTTTCCTACTTAGCCGAGCGTAGTTAGTAGAGAGCGGCTTACATGCATCTGTGCTCTACTGCGGATCAGCCTTTTTCTCACTCTCCTTCTTAAGGGGGTGACTGTCCTGAAGCGGAAATCAACGGCATAGGCAAGGGGGTTATTCCTGCAACTCCGGTTACCCCAGGGTTGGGATCAGCAGTACATAACTGCTATTGTCAGGGACCCAGGGAATAAAGACACAGGACAAGTGGGCCCTATGGCAAACAGCCCCCCACACTATCCCTACCTACTTGCAGAGCAGGCCCTAAACGACCGTCCGCAACTGGGCGGCGTTCCCTACGCTGCAGTAAGTGCAAACACAAAACAAGATGAGGCAAACTAACACAATAAAGAATAGTCGGCGGGCAAGGTTGGCAACAAACGGGCAGCAGAAGTACAGAGTCAGAATCCATAAGCAAAGTCGAGGTCACAAAATTCAGGTCAGAAATACTAATAAACAGAACGGAGATACAAGGAAAAGGTACAAGGAACTATACGCAATAACAGACAGTAAACAAGGTACACAGTGAAACAGAAACCAGAGACAATAACCAGGTAACTAGAGGACAAGGCAAGGAACACTGAACCAAAAGTCAAAGGCAAGAAACAAGCAAAGGGATCAGGAACTAGGAATACAGACAATCTGAGGATAGGCAGGATCTAGCTGACAGACAAGCTGAACAACGCTATAAAGAGCTCAGAGTGAAGGGAGAGGCACAGGTATAAGGGATCAAAAGTCCCGGACTCCAAGCTGATAGGTGGAGCAGGAGAAACACACAAGAAATCACAGAAAGCCAGAGGTGAGGAGACCTGTCCATCACAACATAGCAGATAACAATCAGAGAACAGACCACAGCAAGGAAAGTGCAGGGAGAACTAAGAAAATATGGACCGGAACACAGATGACATAAGCAGAAAACACAGTAAAACAAGGAACAGATCATGGCCAAAAGCGCAGTCTTTGGCGCAGAGAATGAAACTTTGCAGCAGAGGGTGGCACTGATGCCTTTTCAGGCGCCATCATGACAGCTAAAGTCTCTCACAATGTAAAATAGGAACATATTTTGTCTCTTCCTCAGCTAGAACTAGAGTACTCACTGGCCTGGAGCCAGGATAGAACTAATTAACTGTCCAAGAAGTGGTGTGTCAGAGTGTGTGTGGCAGGCTAAACCTTCCTTCTGCAGCTGTGCACTGGGGGAGTGAGACACCTAGTGGCTGAAGTAGGGCACAGCACTAGCCTAGACAGCTAGTGGTTGTAGGGGATTCTATAATCAGGAAGACGGATAGAATAATTTGTCGCCAAGACCGCCTCAACCGAATGGTTTGCTGTCTCCCTGGTGCCAGGGTTCGGCATGTGGTGGAAAGGGTGGATAAATTACTTGGGGGGGCTGGGGATGACCCAGCTGTCGTGGTCCATGTGGGAACCAATGACAGGATACAAGGTAGGTGGAGGTCTATTAAAAATAATTTTAGAGAACTAGGTGCTAAGTTGAAGGGGAGGACCTCCAAGGTGGTATTCTCTGGAATACTGCCTGTACCATGCGCATCGCAGGAAAGACAGCGGGAGCTTAGGGAGTTAAATGCATGGCTCAAGTCGTGGTGTAGAGGAGAAGGGTTTGGGTTTTTAGAGCACTGGGCTGACTTTTCATTGGGGTACAATCTGTTTTCCGCAGATAATTTGCACCTTAATGGAAGGGGGTCCGCTGTGCTGGGGGAGAGAATCCTAGAAGGGGTGGAGGGGTTTTTAAACTAGGGATGTGGAGGGAGGACAATGTAGTATGTAATGTAGTGGCAGATAGGTTAGAGAGGGGACAGAACATTGAGGTGGGAGGAGGAGGGTCCTGTGGGGGGAGGATAAGAGCAGTGCATAGGGAGATCCATATGTTGCGGATGAACAGTGGGGATGATTGTAGCCACAGCACAGTAATAAATCCTATTTCTTATAATGAAGCGGTTAAACTCGATGGTAATATAAAGTGTATGGTTACTAATGTCAGAAGTCTAGCCAGCAAGATGGGGGAGCTAGAGGCCTTGGTTCTGGAGGAGTCCATTGATGTGGTTGGTGTGACTGAGACATGGCTGGGCTCCTCACATGACTGGGCTGTCAATATTCAGGGATTTACGTTGTTCAGAAGGGACCGGGTGGGCAGAAGGGGAGGAGGAGTATGTCTGTATGTCAGAAATGATATTAAAGTGAGTGTAAAAGATGCAATAGTGGGAGATGACTGTGATGATGTGGAAGCATTATGGGTAGAACTACAGAAGGAGGTAAAGAGTGAAAAAATTATTCTTGGTGTAATCTATAGACCCCCCAACATTACTGAGGAGGTAGATGGCCAGTTGAATAGACAAATAGAGCGGGCTGCCCGGGAGGGAACAGTAGTGATAATGGGGGACCTCAACTACCCAGATATAGATTGGGGTCATGGTTCAGCTAAAACCACAAAGGGGAGGGAATTTCTTAACCTCCTGCAGGATAATTTTCTGGGCCAGTTTGTGGAGGAGCCAACTAGAAGTGATGCCTTGTTGGATCTGGTTATTTCTAACAACGCTGAGCTGGTTGGGGATGTCACTGTCCATGAACACCTGGGTAATAGTGACCACAATATAGTGACTTTTAGCTTAAAGTGTAGAAAAGAAAAACATGTTGGGAGGGCAAAAACTCTTAATTTTAAAAGGGCCAATTTTCCTGGGTTAAGGGCAGAACTTCAGGGCATAGACTGGGAGCGGCTGCTGTCACATACGGATACAGCTAATAAATGGGAAATCTTCAAATCCACATTAAATAACTGTACTGCCAAATATATTCCTATGGGTAACAAATATAAACGGTTAAAATCCAATCCCACATGGCTTACAACTGAGGTTAGAAGGGCTATAAATGAAAAAAAAGGGGCATTCAAAAAATATAAATCAGAGGGGTCAGCTGTAGCATTTAAACATTACAAAGAAGTCAACAAAACCTGTAAAAATGTAATAAAAGCAGCAAAAATTCACAATGAAAGGCAGGTAGCTATAGAAAGCAAAAGAAACCCCAAAAAATTCTTCAAATATATTAATGCAAAAAAACCAAGGTCAGAGCATGTAGGACCCCTAAATAATGGCGACGGGGAATTAATAACTGGAAATCAGGAGAAAGCTGAGTTACTTAATGGGTTCTTCAGTTCTGTATATACAAAAGAGGATGGAGCTGTGGTGGGTGGGGCCAGTACTGAGGTGGGTGGGGCCAGTGCTGCTAACACATGTAATGTACTGAACTGGTTTACTATAGATATGGTCCAAGATAAATTAAACAAACTCAATGTAACCAAAGCTCCAGGGCCTGATGGATTGCACCCCAGAGTTCTTAGGGAACTCAGTTCTGTAATTTCACTACCCTTGTATGAAATATTCCGTGATTCTTTGCTTACTGGTATTGTGCCGAGGGACTGGCGTAAGGCAAATGTAGTGCCGATCTTCAAAAAGGGCTCTCGAACTTCCCCAGGTAACTATAGACCCGTAAGCTTAACGTCCATTGTGGGGAAACTATTTGAGGGGCTTATAAGGGACTACATCCAGGAATATGTAGTGGCTAATAGTATTATAAGTGATAACCAGCATGGTTTTACTAAGGACATAAGCTGTCAAACCAACCTAATATGTTTCTATGAAGAGGTAAGTAGAAGCCTGGATGGCGGCGCGGCTGTGGATATCGTGTACCTGGATTTTGCAAAAGCGTTTGACACAGTTCCTCATGGACGTCTGATGGGTAAGTTAAAGTCTATCGGTTTGGAAAATTTAATGTGTAACTGGATTGAAAGCTGGCTTAATAATCGTACCCAGAGAGTGGCGGTCAATGATTCCTACTCCGAATGGTCCCCGGTAATAAGTGGTGTACCCCAAGGGTCAGTACTGGGCCCTCTTCTGTTTAACTTGTTTATTAATGATATTGAGAATGGAATTAACAGCAATGTTTCTATCTTTGCAGATGACACCAAGCTTTGTAGTACAGTACAGTCTATGGAGGATGTGCAGATGTTACAGGATGACTTAGACACACTGAGTGTTTGGGCGTCCACTTGGCAAATGAGGTTCAATGTGGATAAATGTAAAGTTATGCACCTGGGTACTAATAACCCGCATGCATCATATGTCCTGGGGGGAGTTACTCTGGGAGAGTCGCTGATGGAGAAGGATCTGGGTGTACTTGTAGATAATAGACTACAGAACAGCACACAATGTCAGTCAGCTGCTTCTAAGGCCAGCAGGATATTGTCATGCATTAAAACAGGCATGGACTCTCGGGACAGGGATATAATATTACCGCTCTATAAAGCTTTGGTGCGGCCTCATCTGGAGTATGCCGTCCAGTTTTGGAACCCGATTCATAAAAAGGATGTTCTAGAGCTGGAGAGGGTACAAAGACGGGCAACTAAACTAATAAGGGGAATGGAGCATCTTAGTTATGAGGAGAGATTAAAAGAATTACATTTGTTTAGTCTGGAGAAGAGACGTTTAAGGGGAGATATGATTAACTTATTTAAATATATAAATGGCCCCTACAAGAGATATGGGGAAAAGATGTTCCAGGTAAAACCCCCTCAAAGGACAAGGGGGCATTGCCTCCGCCTGGAGAAAAAAAGGTTCAATCTCCGGAGGCGACAAGCCTTCTTTACCATGAGAACTGTGAATCTGTGGAACAGTCTACCACAGGATCTGGTCACAGCAAAAACAGTAGAGGGCTTCAAAACAGGGCTAGACAAGTTCTTAGACCAAAATAATATAAATGCATATGTATAGAACCTATCACCCCTCCCCCTTCCCTGTATCCATCCCCTCCTTGGTTGAACATGATGGACATGTGTCTTTTTTCAACCGTATTGACTATGTAACTATGTAACTATGTAAGATAACTGCACTGACTGTGGCACCTGACAGAACTTGTTTTACCTGGGTGTGTAAGTCTGCATTCACACGTCCCTTAAAATTGTCCGTGATCGCGCATCCATAACCACGGACAATTTTAGGAACCATTAAAGTGAATGCAACCATTCCCACGATTCGTACCACGAACCCACGGCAAAAAAACAGGGCATGTCCTAGTGCAGATCGGGGCATGGATCCCCACCTCCCCACCCGCCACCCGGCAGCAGAGATGACGCGAGCACATAATGTCATCCCTGCTGGTGGGCAGCGGGGGGGGGGGGCTGCACTGCTAGGGGATCCGTGCCGCGATCTGGAAGAGGATTGTGTGAATGAGGCATAATGATTTTTTTAATATCACAGGACTTTAACTTGTAAGTTGAGTGGAGTCTAGTATTCCGCTAAGAGGCATAAATAATGTAGATAAATAATCAATTTAGTTCCACCAGAATGATATACATGTTGGGGTTAAAGTGATGTAACCCTCGATTTTTGTAAGTTTCCTTACCTTCCATCAAGTTTGGAGTATTGACAGGGGAGTAGGACAGTTAAAAAATTGATCTCAAAAGATCCCTGCTTCCAAGGAAGATAGTTAGGTATGCCTCCTAACCAAAAATTTTATTATTTCCCTAAAGATAGTCGGGGCCACTCACTACCTTAACCTTGTGATTTAATACAATTATGGCTTGGACATAGTCAGTCCCCCATCCACGTTAACTTATTGCATAATTTTAAGTTTAATTCTTGGTACCAATTTTAAGTTGTCAGAACAAATCCCAGAATAAACTATTAACGTTATGGAAATACTTTAATGATCTCCATATTGCTGCATTTTATAGCATAAAGAGCAACTGAGGTACCAATATCATTTTGGAAAGATTAACTTTTCTAACTAGTGTAGGGGATTAGATAGCAGGAAAGGTGTCTCCTAGGGTAAACAGGCACTCTGGGCAGGCACACATGCAGGAGTCAGTCCACACCAAGCAGTGGCGTAGCTATAGGGGTCGCAACGGTCGCCATGGCGACCGGGCCCCTAGCTACAGGGGGCCCGCTGGCCTCCTTTGCCACTTCCTGCCTCTCTGCAGTTCTCCCAAATAAGCTGTGATAATGGCAGCCGATTGGGGAGAAGTGCACTGAGCCTACAGACTGCCTAACGCTTCAGTGTGAGGTCTTGATCCCTCCCAATCACCTGTTTTCTGCTCTGCTGTCCAAGGGGGAGGGGAAGGGGCGGGAGAGCATGGTCCGGCACCAGGAGGAAGAGGAGGCAGGGGGTCCACAGCATGACAGAGGAGAGCACTGACCCTTGCAGCAGCTGGAAATAGCTCCATCACCTCAGGGCTCTGTCCTCTGGTAACAGTTAAGGGAGAAAGGGCGCCCCCACCTCCCCTGACCCGGCCTGCACCCTGCTGCTTCCTTGGACTGCTTCTTCTGGCTGAGGTAATCCTTCTGCTCATGGAGAAGGGATCAGAGGTCACAGACTGTCACAACTAGAGATGAGCAAACCGGGTTCGGGGTTCGAGTCGATCCGAACCCAAACATTCGGTATTTGATTAGCGAAGGGCTGCTCAACTTGGATAAAGCTCTAAGGTTGTCTGGAAAACATGGATACAGCCAATGACTATATCCATGTTTTCCACATAGCCTTAGGGCTTTATCCAAATTCAACAGCCAACGCTAATCAAATGCCGAAAGTTCGGGTTCGGATCGACTCGAGCATGCTCCAGGTCCGCTCATCTCTAGTCACAACTTCACGGGGAAGCAGTGCAGGGTCCAGCATGTGGGTGAGGACAGTCAGCTGCTCTCTGGTCTCCTTGTCAGGGACATTTACTTATTGTAGCAAAGTGAGTAGATTTAACCCCTTCACCTCCCCTTCTAATTACTTGTTTGCTGCTATAAGTAAATGTCCCTGATAAGGAGACCAGTGCAGCCATAGTGGGAAGCTTGTAGGGAGACCACAGTACAGTAAGAGCCCTGTATTAGGGGAGAATGTAGGGAGACCACAGTACAGTATGTGCCCTGTGTTAGGGCTCTTCATATAACATGTCAGCATGACTAAAGGTGGTGCAGATATATACTATAGTGCATTGGCAGCAACACAGATCACTTTATTGGTCCAAACATAGTAACATGACTACATTTGAACCATTCCAGCACCTATATGTTTATTTTGCTGGGCTCAGAAGTGTAGCATGCTAATTAACATAAGAGAAGAAGCAGAGCTCAATATGGCGCTGCCCTTACCTCCTCTATTATCTATAATGCTGAGGTATCTCTACCTTAGATGATGAAGAGGAAAGTAACATATACAAATGGGTGCCAAATACATGCCAAATACTTACAGGATAGCCGATTACTGATAGACAGGGCCGCCGATAGGGCAGTACAAGTGGTACTGCCGTATGGGGCCCGGACCCTAAGAGACACGGGGGGGGGGGGGCCCGCGGGGGGCATTAGTAGTTCATGGGGGCACCTCTGGGGGCATTATTAGTATATGGGGGTACCTCTGGGGGCATTATTAGTTCATGGGGGCACCACTGGGGGCATTATTAGTATATGGGGGCACCTCTGGGGGCATTATTAGTATATGGGGGCACCTCTGGGGGCATTATTAGTATATGGGGGAACCTCTGGGGGCATTATTAGTGTATGGGGGCACCTCTGGGGGCATTATTAGTGTATGGGGGCACCTCTGGGGGCATTATTAGTGTATGCGGGCACCTCTGGGGGCATTAGTAGTGTATGGGGGCACCTCTGGGGGCATTATTAGTTCATGGGGGCACCTCTGGGGGCATTATTAGTATATGGGGGCACCTCTGGGGGCATTATTAGCATATGGGGGCACCTCTGGGGGCATTATTAGTATATGGGGGCACCTCTGGGGGCATTATTAGTATATGGGGGCACCTCTGGGGGCATTATTAGTTCATGGGGGCACCTCTGGGGGCATTATTAACTCATGGGGGCATCTCTCGGGGCATTATTAGTGCATGGGGGTACCTCTGGGGGCATTATTAGTTCATGGGGGCCACCTCTAGGGGCATTATTAGCTCATGGGGGCACCTCTAGGGGCATTATTAGTTCATGGGGGTACCTCTAGGGGCATTATTAGCTCATGGGGGCACAGCAGGGAATCCTACATACAGGGGGCACAGCAGGGGATCCTACATACAGGGGGCATCCCACACAGCGCAGTTACTATGGGAGCCTACAGGGGGGAGAAAGGAAAGGAAGTTGCTAGAAATGTGCGGAGCCTAAATTGTTTGTCTCGCAGGTTCTAAGGGGATGAAACGTATCTGGAAGGACTCATTATGGAGGTCTGGCCCGGATGGAGAGGAAAAGGGAAAAGTGACGCCTCAGATCAAAGAAGACGTCACCTGTGAGTCCCTGTATGACACTTTTCTTATTTTGTAGAACATCATTTAGTAGGGGCGCCCCGAGGTGACAGCTACTACATTATCTGTACTCAGAGATATCACTGTGTTATCTGTTGTGTTACATAGGACTGCAGGTGACTACTACATTATCTGTACTCAGAGATATCACTGTGTTATCTGTGCTGTTACATAGGACTGCAGGTGACATCTACATTATCTGTACTCAGAGGGATATCACTGTGTTATCTGTGCTGTTAAATAGGACTGCAGGAGACATCTACTACATGACCTATACTCTGAGATATCACTGTGTTATCTGTGCTGTTACATAGGACTGCAGGTGAAATCTACTACATTATCTGTACTCAGAGATACCACTGTGTTATGTGGTGTTACATAGGACTGCAGGTGATATCAGGTGATTTCTCCAGGTTGCAGAAGTTCAAACTTCATCGTGCCCTGGTGTGCTGGTGTCTGTATGTCTGTATACATGTGTGCTGGTGTCTGTATGTCTGTATACATGTGTGCTGGTGTCTGTATGTCTGTATACATGTGTGCTGGTGTCTGTATACATGTGTGCTGGTGTCTGTATACATGTGTGCTGGTGTCTGTATGTGTGTATACATGTGTGCTGGTGTCTGTATACATGTGTGCTGGTGTCTGTGTGTGAGATCAATTCTAGAGAACTGGCTCATATATCCCATTTTCCCCAGTGGCTTAAAATGTAACCTCTGTTATACAGTTATAAAATTGTAGAACCTAAATGTGAACAAGGTGCACTTACTTGTATAGCTGTCTCTTATGCTCTGTATGCAGTGCATTATATTCACCCTTGCAACGTACAATTTATAGCGTGTCTACAAGCCCAGTGGGGCTCATTATGATGGAGACTAAAACTTATATAAGAGTGGGGTAGGGGTTCCCCTGTATTCAGAATGCTGTTGAGTGCTAGGCAATGCCCCGTCTGGGATTATTGAATTTCGAGGGTCTATGCAGAGCAGGATAAAGACACCTCTGCTGCACAAACAGGATCTCCTAGAAAGTGTTCTCACCGCCATGTATTCGCTATCACTGGCTTGGGTGAGCTAAACTAGTCTGCCTGGGGGGGGGGGGTGCTTTGTATATGCTCACTAACATGGAAAAGCCTCATTATATTAGCCTTATCGACATATTCTATGTTAGTGAGCATACCGGGGGGGGGGATATTGGTGAACATATACAAATCAAACAGCCCCCCAGACCCTTGAAATTCAATAACCCCAAACGGGGCATTGCCTAGTACTCAACAGCATTCTGAATACAGGGGAACCCCTACCCCACTCTTGTATAAGTTTTAGTCTCCATCATAATGAGCCCCGCTGGGCTTGTAGACACGCTATAAATTGTATGTTGCAAGGGTGAGTATAACGCACTGCATACAGAGCACAAGAGACAGCTATACAAGTAAGTGTCTATTTGAATTGCACCTTGTTCACATTAGTTTCTACAATTTTATAACTGTATAACAGAGGTTACATTTTAAGCCACTGGGGAAAATGGGGTATATGAGCCAGTTCTCTAGAATTGATCTGAACCAAATTGTACCTCCCAGCAAGGCGTGGGTCAAACACACAATTTTTTTTTTTTTATTAATGTGGGGGGCCCAGACACTTTGGTTGTATGGGGCCCCGAAATTCCTGATGGCGGCCCTGCTGATATATATATATCTTAGTTGATCTGTATATAATATTAATAAGATTGAAGCTTGGATTCACTTTAAAGGGAACCAATCGCTGAGAAATCCCCCGTAGCTATAAATACATTGCTATATGGTCCGAGTGCTGTTTCCAGCCATATAAGTAATAGCTATGAGCGTTACTTATATGGCCCCAAAATTGAACTTTGTACATCCTACCTATGAAGGAATGGGGACGGTCCTCAGCTGCTAACTAGTCACTGATGGCAGGAAACCTCTTCGGCAATCACACCACCCTGGGCATTATTAGCAAAGTTGTTTCCCACAATCAGTAAATAGTTCAGATAGTTTTGGGGCCATAAAAGACTTATAACAATCACTTATATGGCTGGAAACAGTGCTTAAAGCCATTTAGGGATGTATTTATAGCTGCAGGGGGGATTTTTAATGACTGGTTCCTTTTAAAGTGTCACAGTCCGATCGCCAGAATGAGCGGGGAGAAGACCATGCTACAGCGCATCTGCTCCCCGCTCAGTGTCTGCATAATCAGTCAGGCTCCAAAGACTTACATTGTAAGCCTGACTCTTTTTTTCTAACTGAGAGCGGAGAGTGGACACACTGCAGCACGGTCTTCTCCCGACTCGTTCTCCCAATCACTACAGGTCTGAGACCCGGACCAAAACTTATCACGTGTCTCTGTGATGTCTCTATGACATGTCAAAAGTACAGTACATGAGGCAAAGGCAGTGGTACAGCACATGAGGCGAAGGCAGTGACAGTTCATTAAGACACAGTGGCACATTAGAGGGCGTCATTGGATTTAATTTTTTTTGTCCTCTGATTGCGCTCATCCGATGGGATGGGGGGGGGGGGGGGCAAGCTAAAATTTTGCACCAGGGCCCATCAGCCTTTAGCTACGCCCCTGGCACCAAGGTTTGGTTTAACTGACCGCAGCCAGTTTTTTTCTTAGGTTGCAGCAAAACAAAATAAAACAGCAAAATAAAAGCCTATGCCTGTCTGGCTCTAACTAAGCATAAATGCTCCTGGCTAACTCAGTACAAGTCTAGTACCTGGCACCAACAAAACACAAAATAGTAGAGTCCATACAACCCAATGCACGTTTTAGAGCAGGGCTCTCACAGACACTTGGCCTTAGCTCTTTTCCCCAGGGAGAGAAAGAGACATCTGAGCACCTAGCAGAGTTTTATAAGGCCATCACACCTGAGTTCTGATTGCCCTGCCTCAGAACTTTAAAACCCAGACTGTCTAGCTGTGGCCTGGACATCAGCACCCATTACCAGGCTTTACACCAGACCTATTGCATACATTCTAATAAAACTTATAATATAGACTCCATCTACAACCTCTCCACATGATCTGTTACACTAAAGATGAGCGAGCCTAGCCTCCCGAACCCAGATTTGTTCTGAATTTTGCCGAAAGTTCGGTTTGCTACCAAACTTTTTGCTAAGTTCAGAACAAGCTTAGGAAGATGGCGGCCGGACATCTAAAAGCCCGTCCGCCGTTCCCCGGTGTCCTCTTGTGGGTCTCCGGTGTCTTCAGCGACCTGCAGAGTGACGGCGCGCTCAGCCAATCACTGGCAGACTGGGACAGGACAGTGAATGGCTAAGCGAGCTGTCACCAGTGAAGACAGGATGGGACAAGAGAAGAAAGACACAAGGTGAGCGCAGACAGCAAAGTAAGATGACCTAACTTTTGGGACCACAGTTAAACAGCTAAAAGGCTGCAATTTTTTAGCTGTTTTAGTGCAGTTTAGTGCACGAACTCGCACTTTACAATGCAGTTTGGCGAATCTGCCGAACTGAACTTTTGAAAAGTTCGCTCATCTCTAGTTCCACCTCTTCCATAGCACTCCAACCAGTGTATTTACAAGCTTGAGAAATAGGCAAAAAATATTCACTGACATTGGCATATTCGGCGTAAATCTTTATATGTGCCAGATAAATCATGCTTAGTAGAATTTAATGGGCATCCCCTACTGTCCACATCCTTGTCCATGTAAGCCTTATAAATGTTTTGCCAAATATCTCCTCGGATTAGTGCCGCATGTTATACATACCCTTTTGAATATAATTTGTTGGACTGAAATCTTGCTGAGCATGACATATCAAAGGTTTGTCCAGAGATTATTTCATGGTGCATTAGGACACTGTTACATTGAGGAATCCACGCGGAGCTTCATCAGGAGTTGAGCAGGCTCCCGCTTGCATCTCCGCCTGTCCCACAGATTCAATTCTATGGTAAGGCGGATTCTGCCATCCGCCCAAAGAATGGACATGTCAATTCTTTGGGCGAACAGTTGATTCCGCCTGAATATGTAATGGAGTCTATGGGATGGACGGAGATGCAAGCGGGAGCAAGTGGCGGAATCTTTGGGAACTTCTCTGTGCGGATTCCTTAATGTGAACGCACCCTTAGGCTATCTTCACACTACGTATTAGACCGGCGCCGCACGGGATCACGGCCAGAGCATATACGATGTGTATATGCTCTGGCGGGGATCCCATATAAAATAGGGCATTGCTTCACACCGCACAAAGTACGGCCATTGTTGCCGATGGCGACAATGGCGGTACTTTTATGTAGTGTGAACATAGCCTTAGAGCCGTTGGTTATGGCTTCTTTTTGCTGTTCTTTGTGGTATTAGTTTTTTCTTTTTGTCTGCCTGTAGAACCCTCTGTAGAGCTGGCTGAACATCTTTATTTCTAAAGCTGTATATAAATGGATTAATAAGTGAGGTCACCACAGCATACACTAAAGAAATTATGTGATACTGATTATAGAACGACCATGCATAAGGGTGGAGATATGTAAGGGTGATTGTACCATAAAAGATGCTTACAACCAACAAGTCTGAAGTACAGGTGAAAAAAGTTTTCTTTTTTTCTACTAACAGTAGGGATCTTGACAACTGCGCGAAATACAAAGCTATATGATTAGTGATGAGCGAGTACTAAAATGCTCGGGTGCTCGTTACTCGAAACGAATATCTCCCGATACTCGAGTGATCGTTTCAAGTAACAAACTCAATTGAAGTCAATGGGCGACTCGAGCATTTTTTCAGGAGACTCAATTTTGGTAGAGGGAAGGTTGTGTGAAAACCATATGGACCACCCAAAAACTCAGCCTGACACAGCATGGCAGTGAAAACACAGGAAACCATTAAAACAGAGGTAGCATATCATGAACCAGCCAAAAATTCTTCCTGACACAGCATGGTGGTGAGGACAGAGTGAACAAGGTAGAAGTGGTAGCCAGTCAGCCTTCCAAAAATTATACCAGACCTAGCATGGCAGTCAGCACGCAGAAAACCATTAAAAGTGAGTGAGGAAGCAAGTGAGCCTCCCAAAAATTAGGCCAGACACAGCATGGCATTGAGCACACAGAGAACCAATAAAAGTGAGTGTCAAATATGACAGCTGCCTCTAACTGTGTTGTGTACCCCTCCCCCTGGTGTCTGTAATATGTCTGTAATATGCTTCAATCACCTATCTGCCCCCCCTTCCCCATCGTTTCCCCCCTCAACTCTCCACCAGGAAGTTAAGTAAACCTGCTTTACATATTTAGGTTTATGTCAATATATGATTAATTCATTGTATACAAGAGAGATGGGCCATCATAAGTGACCCATCACTTTCCAGCGAACAGTACTCCAGGTACTCCAAGTAAAGTCATTGTTAAACTATAATATCTTGTGGCTCTGTTGCCTGATTGCCTACTGCACCTCACCAATGCAAAGGGCATCCCTGTTATCACCTCATATAACAGTATTAGGGAGTAGGCCCTGGGAAAAACTACAAGATCCATCAATATCACCAACACCTAGGTGCAGTCCCCCTTCAACCTCTGTGGCAGATCTCAGGAAAGAGAGTTATAGGAACCGCACAATGACTCATTGTGCATCAGTCATCTACCGCTGACAACAGCTCTCCTGGGTGAAGTTAATCCTGTGTCAATGACACTTATTCTGCTGCTAGACTGCTGCTAGACTGATTTAATCTGACAGGTGCTGCACAGGATTAACTTCACCCAGGAGAACTGTGGACAGGGTTTGACAGTGTGTACTAAGACAAAGTGCAGGACCTTAGTGATTTGACAGCTACACAGTTTACACTTCTACCCTCACATTTTCTGCAATCTTTCCCTGATTCATAATTAACCTTTTATAACCCTTTTGAACCCTGCCTTTTCTTATCTCTATGTTTTTATGAAAACGTAAAGTGAGCAGAAATAACTTTTGAACTTATTGAGTCTTCCATCACATTCTGTGATGAAAAGACCCTTTAAGGCTAACATAATCTGGTTACGATGGGTGACAGGTTTTGCAAATAGAGGTCAGTGTCCCTATTCTGAGGCATTTTCTATTAAAAAGTTGATGCGGCCATTTAAATAAATTATTCAGGTTGTCCCACAATAACCCAATTTTTGCTAATGTATCACATCAATCAGACAAGTTAACAGAGGGAACAACTTCTTAAACCCCAACTGTTCTCGAGTTAGAGAAGCTCCTAATCTGGGTTTATGATAAGAGAGCAAGTATTGTTTGTGGTCTTGTTCACATTAGTTATCCATATATTATATGGATACGGACTGCTAAAGGAATACAAGTTCAGGTACTGTGTTATGCAAAATGAGAATAATAAAGGTAAAGACAATACAATGCAATACAATACAATGAAATCCCCCTTTAATGAAATTTATTGCACAATTTATTATGTATTTTTACATTGTAATAATAGATGAGTAACAGAACAATGAATAAAGTTGTGTCAATGCATTAGACCTTAGAATCTTCATGAACGTACTACACCACCCTGAGAAGCTAACTGTACCGCTCTGTGGCATCGTTAATGATCCCAAAGCTCCTGTTATCCTCCAGATGTTCATTAGGATTTCTTTGCAAACAATCTCAGTATGGAGAAACAGAAACAGTAATTTACTTAAGTTTTGAAAATTCGTCATCTCTGCTGGGAGTCACTGTTTGGTGTTCTGCTGGGAAGAAATAACAAGAGAGTTAATTATTGTTAATGAAAACAGACTTAACTATAGTCATGGAGAAATTACCTTGAGAAATCATTGCAATGATACACTGGCCATTGCTTAACATGGAACACAAGAAAGAATGATGCAATGTAATGCAATGGAAGTCAATGAATAATAGAAATACAATGTTTGGCCTTATAACTGGACCTGGCTCCACCATAGTTATTCACCATATAAAAATGTTATTTATTTTTTATTCTAGAATCGGTGCCACATCTGCCCATCTGCTGTATCTGGTATTGTAGCTTATCCCTATTCATGTAAAAATGGAGATGAACCACAATACTAGACACAGCACATAGACCAAAGCGCTACCTTTCCGATAAATAAAAAGTAAGCCTATTTTTCTAATCCTGGACAACCCATTTGGATATCCAAATAAATTCTCACATTATTTGCTTATCCCTTCCTGTTCCTGAATGTAATAGCTTTGTTATCTAAAGGCCATGTTCACACGACATTCAAAAAGCAGAAAAGGCATCCGCTTTTTCTATTTAAAAAGATGGCTATTATTGCCACAATTTAATTGACTTAATGCAAGCATTGAAGTCAATGGAATGACGGACGTTCAATGCATTCAGTGTATTAAATAATGAATGTTGTCTGCACCGATGTCAAAATGATGATCATGACAATTATTTTCGGACGTCTATTGCAAACACTGGATGTTATTTTTTTAGTTCTTCACAGAAATTTTTCTTTTTTCACCATCCTTAATTTTATTATTAAATTCAATGGACTTTTCAATTAAAGACACAGCCAAAGACCAATCAGTCCTCTTAAACTAGAATAATGGACCAACAGTCGTCACTGCACTGATAGGCGGAGTGGAGTTATGACCCATCCGGACTGTCGTTACCGCCACCCACAGAAAGGGGAGATGACTCAAGGATGGTGAAACTACAGTGTAGGTGCTTGAGTAATAACCACGGAGTCCTGTTAGCATTAATAAACTCTTCTTTACTGAAGGAACAGTTAATCCACCAGCTGACAATAGACTTCTGACTTAACTGGACAAATTCTATGCTGAGAGCTTCAGAGGTAGAATAGTAGAGTTGACTTGGTTGTGTGCTGAGAAGTAGAGCGAGTTCAGAGGAGAGGAGAGGAGTTTGTCCTAAGAGTCACAACCAAGTTTAGAAATGTGCTCTGCCGGAACTTTACAAGAAGAAGAAGAAGACTTCTGATTACTTAAGAGTAGACGTATACTTGTGCCCGTGTTTCAACCTCTGTCGTGATACCACCTATTGCCTTGCAGTGTCGGGTGACCTGTCCTAACAAGGTGGCACAAGCCCCAGACCTTGTTACCTGAGTTGAGCAAGGTGACCAAGATTACCTGGTTACACCTGCGCTGCGAGATAGAGTACATAGGCTTCTAGCAATTTTGCCATATCCGGATCAGTTCCTCTTGTTTCAGGATACTGCCCTGCGCCTTTAGAGATGTTCAACAGCAGGGGTTGGGATGATCCCTGTCTTGTCCTCCCTTGAGTGTTTCAGCACTGTATAGTTGGGATACGGGTAGCTTTTAAGAAGAAGGTCTCTGTGTCTCCCATGTGTGTCCATCTATCACCACACCACAAATAGTAGCGACATCCAGTGGCAAAACTTAGGCATAACTTCATTACCACTTTTACTTGGAGTACAAGCTTTTGCGAGGGGTGCACAAACTAGGAACACCTGTGGTGGGGCACCACAGTGTATATCCTTTGTGTGCTGCCTCTAGTTGTATATAGACCTCCTGTGTGCTCCTCCAGTAGTATATATAGACCCCCTGTGTACTCCCCCAGCAGTATATAGACCCCGTTTTCTCCCCAGTAGTATATAGACCCCTCTGTGATGCCCCAGTTGTATATAGCCCCCTGTGTGCTCCTCCAGTTATATATAGCCCCTCTGAGTGCTCCCCCAGTAGTATATAGCCCCCTGTGTGCTCCCCCAGTAGTATATACCCCCCATATGTGCTCCCCCAGTATACTGTGTGCTACCCCTTCCACATAGTATACAACACAAAAAAACAAACACTTATATTCACCTGGGTCCGGCCATCTTCCCTTCACTCTTGTGGCCCCAGGCAGTGTCTTGCCTGTGGTCACAAGAGGCCTTTGTGTTGCTAATGCTCCAGTCACGTCACTCGTGCACCAACCCCACAAAGAGAGAGCAGCCTCTTGTGACCACAGGCAAGACACTGCCTGGGGCCACAAGAGTGACTGACAAGGAGTTAGCCAATGGCTCCCTCACTGTCAGTTCCCGCACTGCATGTAACTATGAGCGCTTGTAACGAGTGCTCATAGTTACAGCTCAGAGCAGGCCAGTGGGTGAGCGGCAGCCCTGTCCAGTGGTCGTGGGTACTAGAGCGGGGTGTAGGGGTCCCCCTGGATGTTGGGGGCCCCACACAATTATGTAGGGAGCTTGGTGCCCAAGACCCCTACTGAGCCTGAGCATAATATCTGTAAAAGGATTAATATCATGAGCAGTTTATAGTCCTAACTATCCCAATCAAGCAGCAGCGATCTACTGGCCCTTCAGGACAGGGGATATTCCTAAGTCCCCCAAACAGGACCTCAAGTTTTGAACACACCGCCATGTAGTGTCCCACTACGTGTTTTCTTTTCTCTTTTTACATTTTGGTAAAACTGTATCACTCTAACAGGTTAGGACAGGTTGGCCACTGTTCTTTACTTCAGCCACTAGATATCACACTCTTACAGCACAGCTGCAGATAACACTAGTTCTAGCTGGAAACGCACTTCCCTTTTACAGTAACTACTCCCTTTCTTCTAGTTAGTAAGTGCCTGGCTACAGGCCAGGCAGGACATGTATGTAGTTGTTCCTGACACTAGCTTCCCAACCACTATGGGTTGCTAGAAAAGACCCCTAAGGAAACCGAAGACAAGGGAGTCTTCACCCTTGCCTATGCCGAGGACAGACTAGATAAAATAGGACAGTCAACCACATTACAAAAAGGAAGGACAAACTCAAGACTGGGCCTGCAGTAGAGCACAGTGCCAGTACTCCACTCTCTACTGACAAGACTCTCAGTATTGTAGGAAGAAACAGAAAGCCAGCTCCACCCAGAGCAGAGACCGGGGACTCGTACTACCCCAATAGGACGGAAACCGGACACTGTGGGGCAGAAGACAGTTAGTTGAAATAACCAAGACTCATCCATACGTGAGTACGAGGATTTCTTCAGAACACTTCTTCAACATTTCACCACATGGCGGCAGAGTACTTAGTACACTAGGCAAGGGCCCTCCTATCCAGTCCCTATCTCCTGTTACTGTTCTTCTATCAACTCACCTACCTGGTGGACTATTGTATTGATTATTTTTTGTATTTTGTACCTGAGCACTATTTGAAACTGTTTGCACTAAGATATCTTTTTTAAGTAAAGTTTACAAGTTGATAAAAGTGAGACTCTGCCATCTCTATCATCACACTTGCACCTCAACTTAGTCCTAACCAAGGTCTGGTTGCTGTTTGTTTGGGGTTGGGTGTTATCACTCCAGGCCACCATGACAAGTAGCCCCCAAAACACCAGAATCCACCAGCAGGCCCAACATCTGTTCCAGCAATCCGGGCTACGGCAACCACTCTTTCCCTATAGGTTTCCCATACCAGATGATCTTTTCATTGCAGACTTCTGAGTTACACTAGCCTTTCTCAGGCTAAAAGTATAGTCAGCATATACTTCTTCTGCAACTGCCTGCATAGAACACTCTAAGCCACAATTACCCAGAAACTCCTTGCCACAAATAACAGCGGTCATTTTACATGCTTACCCTCTACCCTGTGCTTTTCAATCAGAGGCTGGCTCATCACTCAACCCTTCTATAAAGCTCTACACTGGTCACGTCAACCTGACCTCCAGCCATCACTTCCAGTGGGAAACCTGTCCCCTAGTGCGCTGGGGCTTCCGGCTGAGGGTAGTAGTAGTCGGGAATACCCGGGTAGCCAGTTGTTAGGTCACGGTATTGGCACGAGGGGAGCTGACTAACCCACGGGGTCCTGACCATGCGAGGCCCGAGCAATTCTTCGTTGCTCCTAGTCAAGGCACTAATAACTAGACCAATGCCAGGGTTCAGAAACAACAGTAGTTGTGCGTTTATTATAACGGTAGTAGTCAATGGCAACAGTCTCTCTGGATGCAACCAGGATTGAGGCATACTTGAGTATAACTGAGAAATGGGTGATGCTGCAATAGGCTGTGATGATAGCGTTATTTTGAGCAAGAGGAAACTGGATGATGGGAGTAGTAGTCCCGGAGAATGATACTGAGCAGAATAGACTGAACTGAATACTTGCTGTTGATGAGAATGGATGATGAGAAGAGTAGTGGCTGAAGAACGACACTCAGATCTTTGGTGAGTATGAGAATCTTGAGAATCTGGAAGGTGCCGACTGGACCGGAATACTTCTGGACAGCACTGAAGCGGGTACCGTGGAGTTGCGGCCTTCTCCCTAAGGAGCAGCAGAGCACACGTACTTCTCCCCTGAAGGTGGAGAGAGGGACTGAGGTAGACAGGAAGTGACTAAACTAACCCCAGACAAAGCTCGACAGCTATTGGGGTTACTATGGCAGCCGGGGAAGCCAATTACACCATCACACCATTGAATACCAGGCAAATAAATATATATAGTAAAATAGGAGAAATACCAAACTTGAACACTGAGGGGGTGATAACATAACCAGTTTGCAGTGGCATTACCTTTCCAGAACAGGAACAGTCAGAATACAGGTGCAGACATACAGTTAAGAGCAAATCTTCTGTTCTGGGACACTGCACTAGCCTTCAGGCAACCAGTGGTTCTACAGCCTCTATGCTATTTGTAAGTAAGTCTATAAAGAGTTACTTATATTTATGGTTATCCTGGATTTAATGCCTGGCCTGGCTGATGGAAAGCCCGCTCAGCCAATCAGTGACTGGAGCAATGTCCCACCCCAGTCACTGACTGGCTGAGCGACCAGTCCATTAGCTGGGTCGTGATGTGAGCAGCGCCAGAGATCCCGGAGTCCAGTGGGGGTCCTGGAGCAACAGGGAGACCAGACTTCTCCTTTAAATGCATTGTTATCGGCCGCACGTTTCCTGTTTACACAGAGAGACATGTGGCCGATAGTGCTAAATTTTATCGCTGCACAAAAGATCAAATCAGCCAACTAGCGGCCGACATTTGCTCACTTGTCGGCTGATCTCTGGAACTTTTATACAGGCTCATTAGGAACCCTCATTGATGATAATCAGCCCCTGTAATAGGCCCGTTACACAGTACTTACAGTACCTGTCCACTATTAATAACACCTTCTTTGCATAAAAAAATACTGTAAATTAATTGTCCTTACTCCTACGCCAAGAACTACTGTAGGTCCTCTTCCTGCATGTGGCATTTTGCACTGAATGCACCTCGTTTGCCAGGATAGGGCAGGAAACCCCTAGCTGTCAGGATCATAAGAACAACTAAATCCAACTAAATGCCCTGGGAGCTATAGATAATTGAGGCCCTGTCCTATGGACACCATAGCAGCTGCATAGCCTGCCTCCTTTGGAGCTACACCACAATTAGACTGGCCAAACATAAAAAAGTGCTAAGAGATACAGAAAGAGAGGCCAGCTAAAGTACTATTATAAGATTCCTTAAAAAATAAAAACCATTCTGAAGTGCTAAAGTTTTCTCCTCAGATACCAGATTTTCAGGGATTTATTGTTTAATATAATATTCTACAGAATCTGTTTTTATATTATAATAAGAATGGTGACAAAAATAATGATAATACTGCACGCTTCTATTTTCTTCCCTAATCCCACTGGGAATTCAGCAGTTTTGCCTCCAGAGGATTTTCGAAACATTGAAATACTCCTGGTAAATTCTGCTCTCTTTTTTCAGTGAGATGCACATGTATTCTCTCCAACCATTCACCAGGTGAAACCAAGGTATTGGACTTCATAAGACTAACTTCATAATATGAATTCTGATTTTGTACTCTTCTGTATTCTGTATACAATTTATATTTTCAGACATTCAATTACAGTTACCTTTAATGTATAAAAATGTATGCTTTCAGCATGGGATCTCATCATCAACAACAACCAGAATACCCATTATAGCCTAGTCCATATAAATTACTGATGTTAGGCTAATGGTGCGTTTACACAAGCAGATTTATCTGACAGATTTTTGAAGCCAAAGCCAGGAACAGACCATAAACAGGAATGGGTCATAAAGGAAAGACTGAGATTTCTCCTTTTTTTCAGATCCATTCCTGGTTTTGGCTTCCAAAATCTGTCAGATAAATCTGCCTGTGTAAACGCACCATTACATTGATGGATTTAAAAAACAATGACTAATGGTGCGTTTACACAGGCAGATTTATCTGACCAATTTTGGAAGCCAAAGTCAGGAATGGACTTGAAAAGATAGGGAATCTCAGTATTTCCTTTATGACCTGCACCCTGTTTATAGTCTGTTCCTGGCTTTGGCTTCAGAAATCTGTCAGATAAATCTCTCTGTGTAAACGCACCTTTAGGGTCCATTTACACAAAAAGATTATCTGCCAAAGATTTGAAGCCAAAGCCAGGAACAGACTATAAACAAAGATCAGGTCACAAAGGAAAGCCTGAAATTTTTCCTCTTTTCAAATCCATTCCTGGCTTTGGCTTCAAATCTTTGGCAGATAATCTGTCAGATAATCTTTCTGTGTAAATGGACCCTTAAACATTCAAGGGAGGAAGGAAATGCAAAGCAGCTCTCTGGTTCCACCTTTAACTTTAACTTTATATTTAAGTCTATAATTAGCTTGATTTAAAGGGGTTATCCAGGCTTAGAAAAACATGGCTGCTTTCTTCCAGAAACAGCAGAACTTTTGTCCTCAGTTTGGGTGTGTTTTTTCTAGTAAGTTCCATGGAAAGTGATGGGAGATGAATTGTGATACCACACACAACCTGGGAAAAGGTGGGGTGCTGTTATTGCAAGAAAGTAGCTATGTTGTTTCCAATCCCGAATAACCCCTTTAGGAAGCTTTTAGTTTATGACCAGGAATAAGGGACCCATCTGTATATACCTATTTCAGGGTGCTTGCCCTTCATCGGTACAGAGCAGGGGGATAGCTGCAGAGAGGCCTGTGCCTAGAGACCAAACTTAAAATATTGAAGTAAAAGACAGGTTTTACATGGGAGCTGTCATTTTGAAATACTTTTGCCATGTCATACCAAGGCTAAGTGGTATGACTAAGTGGGTTTTCACTGAATGACTGCAAGCAGAGATCCTAAAATCCATTTGGGAATGATAACTAAATACAATGAATAAAAGCAGGCCTATCACCCCACTTTTTGTAGAGCTGTTCCTTGGAATGCTGCATTGACACACTATGGCAGTGTAAGTGGGCAGTATGTGTGCATTTTCTTGTATTCAATAGAGAAACAGTAAAAGGCTATGTTCCCACAATGTTGTTTTTACACCAATTGGTCGTCATTTCGTCATGATCATTATTTACGGACGCCATTGTAAAATAGCGTCCGTTATTTTGTTTAAAAAGACATAGTGGGAAAAAAAGCCTAACACAAAAAGGTGTATTTTTTGTCGGAAATGGGTCCGATGTCAATAAATTTAAATGGCCGTTTTGCGAATAAATTATTTACATCGGGCCCATTTCCGACCGGTACGCCAGGGGGAAGCGAGTGTGGAGTGGGCGGAGAGCGGGGCATGCATTCAAGCTCCGCTTAATTCATGTTTTTTTCCCATAAATATAAGCAGGAAACCTACGCCAGCTCTGAGCTGGCGTAGGTTTCCTGCCGGGCGCACTGGCGCGCACTGGATTTATGTAGACGCAGTCTGCCTCTACATAAATCTCCGTACCGTCGGAGCTGCGGGAACATTTTTAAGTCCGGCGCAAGATACACCGGACTTAATAAATGTCCCCCTAAGTCTTTTCTTTTTATATTTCCTGTTTTTATGATTAAAAAAAAAATTAAAAATCCAAATATCCTAATGTATGGCTGAAACACAGCTTTCACTCTGGTTAAAAAAAAAAAAAAAAGCTTCAGAAGGAGCTTTTCTTAAATTTCTTCCTCTTGAGCATAAGCCAAACCTGACAATTTAAAACCACATCAAAGCTGCCTCACAATGGATCCAAGCATTTCTATAGGTAAAACATGAAAAAAGGGTTTCACCTATAAAAAAAAAAACTGCAGCCAATTGTTGCATTGCACAATTATGGCAAATCATGTTTTTTAAAGATGCAGCTTTCCCTCACAAAAAAACGAACTATGTGATTACACCCTTACTACATGAAGATACTGAACATGTAGGCCCCTTATTGAGTCTTATATGTACACTGTATATGAATAACACATTATTCTTTTTGTTTTGTTTGCAGTGAAATAAAAACAAAAAACAAACACATTTCTTATGGTGGGGTACCAATGTCAGCAAATATCCCTGATTGATTACTTAAAGGGGAACTCTAGCAGGAAAAAATATTTTGAATCAACTGGCATATAGATTTGTAATTTACTGCTATTTAAAAATCCCAAGTCCTCCAGTACTTATCAGCCGCTGTATGTCCTGCAAGAAGTGGTATATTTTTTCTAGTCTGACAGAATTCTCTCTGCTGCCACCTCTGTCTGTGACAAAATTTGTTTAAAGCAGAAAAGTTTTCTATGGGGATTTGATACTGGTCTGAACAGTTTCTGTCAGGGACATAGGTGGCAGCAGAGAGCTCTGTGTCAGACTGGAGAGAATACATCACTTCCTGCAGGACATACAGCAGCTGATAAATACTGGAAGACTTAAGATTTTTAACTAAAAGTACATTACAAATCTTTATAACTTTCTGACACCAGTTGATTTGAAAAAAATAAATAAAAATCGCCAGAGTACCCCTTTAAGTTTTATTACCCTTTTGCCCATGCCATAATCCAGCATGGACATGTAGTATTAAAGTAGTATTAAAACATCACTTTAATTTCATCTGTGCTAAAAAAAAAAACAATGCGTTTCACGCTGTGGCGCTTAATGATGGTTACATGTAAGAATGCGAGACTATTATTAGTTAAGTTTGGACCTAAAATCATCGGGCGCTTGCCGTGCATGGCTATGTGTAATAGCAATGCACGGCCTATGGCTGACGATTGCCCAAACACCTGACACCTTATATCTCCTGTGCTCCGCAGCTTCCTGGTCCCGGCGACAGCAGCGTCCGAGTGGCCTGTCAGCTGACAGGCCACTCAGACGCTGCTGCCGCTGAGATCAGGAAGCTGCGGAGCATAGAAGAGAAGACCAAGAGCGAGGAGATGTAAGGTGTCAGGTTTTTGAACAAGTACAGCATGGACATATCTAACAATGTCCATGCAGCCCTTACTTCCCGATTATCAGGCCGTCTATTAGGTCCAGTAAACGAGCACGAATCTAGCTGATCAGCGCTCGTTTACTAAAATGATCGAGCCGTAGTCGGCCCGTGTAATAGGACCCTAAAAAGAAATGTCAACCAATCCACTACAACGGACAAGTCACCCCTAACAATTAGAGGGAGTGTTTAGTTATTCTTTTACCTTGTTTTCGTGCAGGTACTTACATATGGATACTGCATTCTTGTTACCATTGCAACATGCAATTTGCCAATCAAACTGGTGGAAATGATTTTACCCTTCAAGGCCTGTTAAACTCCGCAGACACCAGCGTTCCTCTTTTTTTCGCCTTTCTTTGTATCTTCCTAGTGACAATCAGCGGAAATGTCATCATTCTGACGGTGGTGACAATGGACAGGTCTCTTCAAACGCCCATGTACTTCTTCCTCTCCAATCTGTCATTCTTAGAAATATGGTATACCATGACCATAGTCCCGAAACTTCTAGCCAACCTTATAATAAAGAGTAATAATATCTCGTTTTCCGGATGCATGGCTCAACTTTTTTTCTTTGTTACATTTGGAGCCACGGAGTGTTATTTGCTCTTAGTCATGGCTTATGATCGGTACCTGGCCATCTGTAAGCCGCTTTATTATTCTAGCCTGATGGACACCAGTACGTGTCTACAACTAGTTGCAGGCTCCTGGGTAACTGGCGTTCTTACCGGATTGATCCCCGTCCTCTTTATCTCCCATTTAAACTTCTGTGCCTCTCGCCATGTCAACCACTTCTATTGTGACATCCCGCCATTGCTGGAGCTGTCCTGCAGTAACATCTATCTGACAGAAATCTCCATTTTTATCTTGTCTCTCGTTGTGTTGTTTTCCTGTTTATTGCTTACTTTGGTTTCCTACGTCTTTATCGTCAACTCCATATTACAAATTAAGTCGAACAGCAGCCGAAACAGGACATTTTCTACGTGTGGAGCCCATCTTACCGTTGTACTGATCTACTATGGTACCATGATATTTATGTATGTCCGCCCTCACTCCAGCTATTCCTCAGACCTGAAGAAGTTTATTTCAGTTTTTTACACCGTCGTGACTCCGGGACTCAATCCTATCATCTATAGTCTGAGAAACAAAGAGGTTAAAATGTCTGTTAAGAAGATTGCCCACAGAGTTTTACCGTCAGGGTTTAAGAAAACACAGAAGAATGTAAAAAGCATTTTTTAGAACAGATAAATGCAATGTGAATTGTATCTAAATTGACATGTTCTTCCATTGTATCTACAGTTTACAATTTTCTTACAAACTCACAAAAATCTATCAAATTGGGAAATTAAAGGGGAAATGTTCTCAAATCAACTGGTGTCAAATTACTTCTATTTCAGTACAAAGCAGTGCTTCTGCTCTGAACAGTTCCTGACATGGACAGAGGTGGCAGCAAAGAACACTGTGTCAGACAGGAAAGAATACACCACTTCCTGCAGGACATAAAGCAGCTAATAAGTACTGCAAGAATTGAGATGTTAAAATAGAAGTGATTACAAATCTATATAACTTACTGACAGTTGATTTTAAAAGAATTTTTTTCAGTAGTACCCTTTAACATTGACATTTGTGTCATTTTTATTCATGTAGCTTTCTAAATTGTACATTGAAGCTAGGTTCACACACAGTAAAAAAATAAGGTAATAATTTTAAGGAAAAATAAAACAATGTGTGAACAGGTGGGAAAAAACATTCATTATTTGGATGGTCGTAATCAATTACCACCGTTATTCTAAACAGTGTGTGCACCGCCGCCCTATTACCCATTGACTTCAATAGAGCACATTATTACATAAAAAATATGGCCATATTTTTACCTCACAATTATGACCATATTTTACCTTTATTTTACGTTGTGTGAACATAGTCTTAATTAAACATTGGAATGAAATATTTACTTACTCTTTTTTGTATTTTCTAAGTAATTACACAAGTTTGTTCTGCCATGGTTGCAATTGTTACTCACAGTATTGCCCAATGAATCTTGTACCTGTCTTGGAAGGAAATTTTGGCCCTATTTTACCTTCAGATATATTAAAAAAAAATTGACATGTCATAGAGAAATTTTTGATCGTTCCGGGTCTGAGTGTTTAGACCGGTACCAATCGGGAGAACAAGTGGGGAGAGGACCCCACTGCAGTACATCCTATCCTCATTCTGAGATTAAAAAAAAAGAGCCGGGCTCCATAGACTGGAGCATCAGGTCAGTCAAATCTGACGTCCCAGATCTCCCTATTCTTGTCTCCATGAGCTGGTCTATAAAGCATCTCATCTGCTGACCTGACATAAAGAGTGCATATCCTCAGAGTTCCTGTCTCGGCCAGAGATGTCAGCAGAGAGCACTGGTCAGGCTGAAAATAAAACAACATTTCCTGTGGGACATACAGCAGCTAATAAGTATGGGAAGACTTGATATTTTTTAATAGAAGTAAATTACAAATCTATATAACTTTCTGATATCAGTTTACTAGAAAGAAAAAGATTTTCGCTGGACAATTCCTTTAACAACCAAACTTATTTTTCAAAATCTGACCTGACATTTTACACGGTTATTGCTTGTGATGCTAAAGAAAATTATCTTTTTTTTATATATTAAACTTACGCTATTTAGCATGTGGTAAAAATAACACAATAATGTCAATAACTACCACTTTGGCACAATAGAAACTATCTTCCTGAAAAAATACAAAAACCACGTCGCCACGTTGCAAGATCCATAGCGTTCTTATCTTTCCTTTGACAGAGCGGGTTTTAGCCTCATTTTTTGCAGGAAGATGTATAGTTTTTATTGATACTAAGTTTTAAACATATAGGACTTTTTAATCTCTTTTATGGGGTTTTTTCTGAGGCGGATTGACAAAAAATACAGCAATTTTGATGCTGCTTTTTTTTGTTTTTTTTTGCTTGTTTGTTTTTTTTACAGCGTGCACCATGCTGTATAAATAATGGTATAGTTTTATGGCTTGGGTCATTATATATGAGGTGATACCAAACATATATATATATATATATATATATATATATATATATATATATTTTTTATTTATTTTTTTTTTTTTTTCTAAATATTCCATGTAACAGGTTATTCTGTATGGGGAATACAATATTATTTTATTATTTGGGGGAAGGGGAAAATTTATTTTATTATGTTTCACTTCAGTTCAATTTAGTTCCGTTTTTTTGCTTTTACACTAGTGTTCATTAACCAGTGATCTTCTGATCATTGTAACAATACACTGCACTACCACAGTAGGCCTTACAGGCAATCTACACAGCCATGCCTTCAAAAGGCCCCTGGGATTTCCATGGAGACTAACAAAAGATAGGACCTCGCCATGGGACTTCCAATCATTAAGTATTACCCTTAAACCATCAGAACCCAAAACAGTGATTTAAAAATCGGCATGTAAAAGGTTAAACTACCCATAGCAGAGGATTCTCCAGGTAATTACATCAGGAGATCAGGTGTCAAACTTACCTCTGATCTCCTGTGATGCCAGTGCAGGTGCGCAGCAGATCCTTATTCTGATCTAGCCATAAAAAGCCAACGGTATCTGAATAAGGCCCATTAGTGACCACCATAGAAAGCAGTCATTAGGGTGTTAAAAAGTCTGTCGTTTCAGCAAACTTTACAAAGATCAGTAGTATAAACAAATATAACTTTGTAAAATATCTTATCAGACAAAAATGCTTCCTTTTTCTGTTATCAAGAATCTTCCCTATGAAACCTTCCTGCTAAACTGTAATCCACTCTGCCAGTCAGCTTTGCAACTAATTTTTTTTTATACAGGTTACGACTTGTAATCTGAACCCAGGAGGGGAAAGTAGTGGTAATAGGTGATTTCTACTATTCAGATATAGATTGGGGGTCACGGTTCAGCTAAAACTAAAAAGGGGAGATAATTTCTTAACCTCCTGCAGGATAATTTTCTGGGCCAGTCTGTGGAGGAGCCAACAAAAAGTGATGCAATGTTAGATCTGGTTATTTCTAACAACGCTGAGCTGGTTGGGGATGTCACTGTCCATGAACACCTGGGTAACAGTGACTACAATATAGTGACATTTGACTTGAAATTTAGACGTGTTGGGAGGGCAAAAACATTTAATTTTAAAAGGGCCAATTTTTCTGGGTTAAGGGACCAGGGACTGGAAGCATCTGCTGTCAAATAAGAATATAGATAATAAATGGAAAATCTTCAAATCCACATTATATAACTGTACTACCAAGTTTTTTCCCTATGGGTAACAAATATAAACGATTTAAATTAAATCCCACAACCGAGACTTATAACCGAGGTTAAAAGGGCTATAAATTACCAAAAAAAAGGGCATTCCAAAAATACAAATCAGAGGGGTCAGCTGTAGCCTTTATAAATTACAAAAAGCTTAATAAAATATGTAAAAATTTAATAAAAGCAGCAAAAAATCACAATGACAATGAAAGCCAGGTGGCCATACATAGCAAAAGAAACCCCCCAAAATTCTTCAAATATATTAATGCAAAAAAAAAACAAAGTCAAAGCATGTAGGACCCCTAAATAATGTTGACAGAGAGGTAATTACTGAGGATCAAGAGAAAGTTGAGTTAATGAATAGGTTCTTCAGCTCTGTATATACAAAAGAAGAGGTTGAAGCTGACACAGCTATGAGTAAGGCCTTGTGGCCGAAACATGTCAGCTACTGCTGTTAAATCTGTTTTTATGTGAAGACTTCAATAAAATTTTCGTGGTTGATATCCTGGTTTGCTGGCTTTCTATAACACTTGGCAAATGAGGTTCAATGTGGATAAATGTAAAGTTATGCACCTGGGTACTAATAACCCACATGCATCATATGTCCTGGGGGGAGTTACCCTGGGAGAGTCGCTAATGGAGAAGGATCTGGGTGTACTTGTAGATAATAGAGGCCAGCAGGATATTGTCATGCATTAAAACAGGCCCGGACTCTCGGGACAGGGATATAATATTACCGCTTTATAAAGCTTTGGTGCGGCCTCATCTGGAGTATGCTGTTCAGTTCTGGAACCCGATTCATAAAAAGGATGTTCTAGAGCTGGAGAGGTTACAAAGATGGCAACAAAACTAATAAGGGGAATGGAACATCTTAGGTATTAGGATAGATTAAGGGAGTAAAATTTGTTTAGTCTTGAGTAGTTTAACCGCTAGACAACCCAGGGCGTACCCAGGGCTCTAAACCGCCACGATCCCGGGTGCTTTATGCAGCCCGGGACCACAGAAATTAACGGGCACTGATCCCGTTAATTTCCTGATCGTAATGGCCCTGATCCCGACTCGGCATTCTATTGTTTCAGCTGTAGCAATAGAATGCCGATCTCATTGATCTATGCAGTCTAACTATACTGCATAGATCTCTATGATAGATCAGTGTGGCTATAGTAGAATCCCCCAGGGGGGGCTTCTAGTATAAGTGTAAAAAAAAAAAAAAATGTTTTGTTATTAATAAAAAAAAAAACCTCCCCATGTAAAAGTTTGAATCACCCCCCTTTTCCCATTTTATAAATAAAAATAAATAAATAAACATGTTTTATGCGTCGTCGCCCCAAACTATTAATTTATTTCCTTCCTGATCTCGAACAGTAAACGGCGTAAGTGCAAAACAATTCCATAGTGCAAAATTGTGCATTTTTGGTCGCATCAAATCCAGAAAAATTGTAATAAAAAGCGATAAAGGTACCGATAGTAATAACACATCATGGCGCAAAAAATGACACCCTACACAGCCCCATAGACCAAAGCATAACAGCGCTATAAGCCTGGGAATGTGTTTTTAAGGAACATATATTTGTTAACAATGGTTTGAATTTTTTAAAAGCCATCAAATTAAATAAAAGTTATACAAGTTACATATCTTTGTAATCGTACTGACTTGAGGAAAATATATAACAAGAGAGTTTTACCCCTGGGCGAACGGCGTAAAAACAAAACCCCCCCAAATAATTTTTTTTTTTTTTTCAATTTCACCACATATTTATTTTTTTCTGGTTTTGCAGTGTACTTTATGCAAAAATTCTGCCTGTCATTGCAAAGCACAATTAGTGGTACAAAAAATAAGGGCTCCTGTGGGTTTGTAGGTGAAAAAAATGCAAGTGCTATGGCCTTTTAAGCACAAGGAGGAAAAAGCGGAAAGGCAAAAAATTTAATTGCCCGGTCCTCTAAGGGTTAAGGGGAAATATAATTAATTTATGTAAATGTATACATGGCCCCTTTAAGAAATATGGGGAAAAGATATTCCAGGTAAAGCCCTCCCAAAAGACAAGGGGGCGCTGCCTCCAGCAAGCCTTTATTACCGTGAGAACAGTGAATCTGTGGAATAGTCTACTCAAGGTTCTGGTCACAGCAAAAACAATGGAGTGCTTCACTACAGGGAGAGACAATGTCTTAGACCAAAAATAACATAAATGCATATGTATAGAATGTACCCATCATCCATCCCCCTTCCTTCCCTCCATCCCTTTGCTGTATATCCCCCTTCCCTCCCTCCATCCCCTCCCTGTATATCCCCCATCCCTGCATCCATCCCCTCCTTGGTTGAACTTGATGGGCATGTGTCTTTTTTCAACCGTACTAATTATGCAACTATTGTATACAGTAGAAGAAAACAATGGGCTTAGTTCATGAAAATACAAATAATTTTTATTATATATAGTAGGTACCAATACATAAAAAAGCTTTTTCAATATTAAATGAAGTTAAAAAGTATGACCACAGTAAAAACAAATATAAAACTGGTGTCTGCAATAAAGTATGTTACCCACAGCGATTTCCCTGAGGAAGCGTGCAATAGCGAAACATACGTAGGAACGGCTTGTGCGGTGTCTGACAATATGGGTAGGTGAAATAAGCTCTAAATGTTATAATGGCCATTTGGTTTTGGTTGCCTATGTGTTTAATGAAACTGAGGCAGTATTAGGGCAGTACGAGATTATATGCACCTTGTATATACAGTATATTCCCATATAGAAAAATTGCTGTGGGTAACATACTTTATTGCATATACCAGTTTTATATTTGTTTTTACTGTGGTCATACTTTTTAACTTCATTTAATATTGAAAAAGCTTTTTTTATGTATTGGTACCTACTATATATAATAAAAATTATTTGTATTTTCATGAACTAAGCCCATTGTTTTCTTCTACTGTATACAATTTTATTTTGGGTAGTTTCAAACGATAGAGTGACATCTGGTGGTGTAGGCTGGTACTACAACCCATATTTTAAGATCATTTTTCACATCTATCACAAACCAGTGTATGTAATTATGCAACTATGTAACCAGCAGATGGTTAGATAAATGATAATACAAAACTGTATGTCTCTAAAAGGCTGGAATTCAAGTTACCAGTAAGTTGTACCAGTAGGTTGTGGGGTACAGTACAGTACAGTACCTGTTCTTCCTTTGTCACACAAGGCGTCCCCGCACCTGCAAACAACTATTGAGCCAAACCTCAGGTACTCCATAACCATTAACAAATTCCAAACACTACTAAAAATGACCGTTAAGTATACAGAAAACTAGTCAATTAGCAGTTGGTTACGAAGCAGACTAGGGCATGTGTTACTCGCTTTCCAGATGTAGGTGAGGTGCAGATGTGATTTACAGGATAGGCAGTGGCCGTTGGTTGAACACCATCCAAGCAGGCCTGTGAGGATCAGTGATCGTAAAGTATTCAGGTATTGCCTACAGGAGTGTCCTCTGGGAAGAGATCAGTCGTAGACGAGCTTCAGTGGCATAAGATAGCTACAAGTCTATGGAGGGGGGAGTGCAATGATAGAGAAAGACAACTTGCAGAACAGAAATCTGCTGGAAATTATCATGTACGAGATTAATAATGAACAGATATAGTAGTACTAGATATAAGTTTGTCTGACCATGTTGGTGTGTTTTCCTCCTCTCGAGACCTTAGAAGCAGTGATAAGACTAGCTGGAACACATCACACATCCCTGGTGTTTTAAAAATCTTAAAAAACTTTGGCTCATTTTCTGGTTTCAAAATTAATATTACTAAAAGCCAATTTGTATCCTTAATACCACACTTGGCTCCCCATATTTACCCTGAAGGTATGGGTATAGCAAAACATCACATTTTATATTTAGGAATTAAGATTGGACATACCTCTTCTTCTATCTACTTATTAAATTATATTTCAAATCTTCCAAAAAATGGAACAAGAACTTGATAGATGGAAAAAATTGCCCCTTTCAATCTTAGGCCGTATTCATCTTATTAAGATGATGTCATTTGCTAAACTATTGTATCCCTTACAAATGATCCCCTTACTACTAAAACATAAGGATATTTCCCGACTCAGATCAGCCTTTACCAAATTTATTTGGAGGTCAAAACGACCAAGAATAGCATATGATACTCTTAGCCTCCCCAAACATAAAGGTGGTGCTCAATTACCTAATATCAGATTCTATAATTTGGCCTCCATTTTCAGACACATCAGAGACTGGATTAACGCTACTTCTTTCTTTTAAATATTCCTTGGAGTCTGCTCTTTCTTCTCCTTGGAGTTTGGCCTCACTTCTTCACTTCCCTATTTCAGAACTACCCTCACATTTAAAACACAATGTTATTATCACTGATACCGTCGCCACATGGAAAGCTTTAAGAAAATTGTATAAACTCCCATTTAGTCTTTCTAAGTTTTTCCCATTATGGGACAATCCCCTCTTTCTACATGGTAACATCAATCCTGACTATATGGTATGGAAACAAAAACAAATCACTCACTTAAGTAACTTATAAGGGAGAGTTGTTATCTTGGGAGAAATTTAGAGACATGTATGATATCCCTCCCCATCACCAGGTTTTAGTTGAACAACTGTGTTCTTTTGCTATTAATAGAGTTAAATCTTGTGGGCGGCAGAAAAAACGAATGATTTTGATTTTCTATGCTCCAATTCTTCTCGCACCTTATCTCTTTCACAAATATACCGTTGGATATGTGTTGATTCCTTACACAAATCTCCTCCCCCTTTTCTCCGGAAATGGTCTGAAGAAATATAAGCAGATAATTTTAAACAAAAATTGCTAAATAGCATCCGATATGTTACTGCAGCCGCTCCCAGTGGGAAATTGAGGGAAATCCACTTCCGGCTACTCCATAAGGCAATTTACGCTTTTAACTTTTCTTACTCCACCATGTCAGATTATTTCTTGACATATTGTCGAAAATGTAAAGAACCTAGCGCAGATTTATTACACTGTGTTTGGTGTTAACTCTACTCAGTTATGTTTTTCATGTTGTGGTGGCCGGGGATGGAGATCCCTCTGAAAAACCTATAGCCTCAAAATGTATTCATCTTACTCTGTTATTGGCCTTAAAAGGCTTACTAAACCACTGGATCTCTGACACACTTCCCACTATTTCTGAGTTAACAACCTCGCTTAAAGAAACTCTTCATTGGGAAATGCTGGATGCAATCCGCAACAAAGATGTTTCCACAAAAAATTTCATTTAAAAATGGAAATTTTTTCTCATAAAGGTTATGTCGCAGGAGGAGAGGGAAGCTGTTATGAAACACTTTTGTAATACTGTTTGGTATCAGACGGCGGAGGCAAGGGGCACCCTAGGAGTACTCAGAGTTCCTTAATTATATTAAAGATAGAGATTCTTTATCTATATTTCTTTCTATCCTGTAGAGCATTCATTTTTGTTCTTAAGATTCTATTGTTCTTTATAGCAAAATTTTTTCAAACTTACTATATTGTATCCTATTTATGTCTTCAAAAATAAAAAAAAAATCAGGACACCTTTATATCTTCAAAAGTTCTCTTATTTTTACTTTTTCTTATGCAATATAAAAATTATTTTCCTATTTATATCTTCCTTTGATATGTAACTGTATTGTTATTGATAAAATTTGAAAAATCCAATAAAAATATTTGGAAAAAAAAGACTAGCTGGAACTGTTCCGTCTCCCAGTGTCATAGGAAAGATCCATAGAAAGAATGAGCTTTGCCACTACTGTGGATCTGCTAATCATCATATCGAGAAATTTTCCAAAAGTCAGCTGGCAGAAAATTTTACTCCTATATGGTGACATGGGAAGGTCATTTAGCCAAACAGGTATTTCCCACTATATCCAAAGAATTCTGTTGCCAGTTCTACCTAAGGGTGGGTTCATACTGAGGAATTCTCACGGATAATGTCCGCGGAATTCCGCAGTATGTCCGCGCGCACGGCTGCACGCCTTTCCGCCGGCTCCATAGACACCATTCTGTGGGCCGGCGTATTCCATGTCACTTCTTTTTTATTCCATGTCACTTGTTTCGGCGGATAGCGGAATACGCTGGCCCATAGAATGGTGTCTATAGAGCCGGCGGAAAGGCACGCGTCCGTGCGCGCGGACAGCCGACGGAGTTCCACTGAGTTTATCCGCGAGAATTCCGTAGTGTGAACCCACCCTAACTTTGGGAATATGTCTGTTTCTGGACCTGTATTTGCAGACTTGCACAGCTGTCAACAAATGCAGATCCAGAAGCAGACGTATTTAGCAGAAAACAGAAACTGCTAATTACCTTGATTTTAAGGTAGCTCATCAATTGGGTTTGCCCTTGGTGTCCATAATAATCCCTTAAAATTAAAAGGGGTAGATAGACTCCTTAGGGAACTGGGTTTGTCTGTCATCTTATCCCCATTTTTGTAGATGGGGTCACTTCATTACCGAAATGTCTTCTACATTATGGAATCTCTTAACTCTAAAATTATTATATGGTTACCATGGCTAGAGCAGAATAATCCAGAATTTAACTGAACCACAGGAGAGTTGATTTAGTGGGTGTCTTGGTGTTTTCACCTACACATGTCTAACCAGCCTTTGTAATAAGAAAAAAATAAATACCTGATAACATTTTGCTGATTGTTCAATCCTTATGCTAAAAAATCCTTATGATTGTGCAATTCAATTTCTTCCTGGGACCAGGTATCTCAAGGTAAGAATATAATCTTTCTGGGTCAGAGAAGCAGTCTACAAAATATTATACGAACTGGAGAGAATGGAACCGCTGCACATCCCATCTATGGCTGATACTAATGCCGCTAGGCCTATATTAAAAATCAACACTAGAGTGTCATTATATGAATTGATCAAGCCATATTGCCCCGTGTACCACCGCGCAGGTCCTCTGGTCCACACGGGTCCCTACGCTAACTCCACACCGTGTCGGTCAGCGACCGCCAACCCCGCAAAGCGTGCACATGCAGGGAAGGGAGGCCATGGAACGGCCCTGCAACCCCAATGTCACAGGACCAGACCCAAAAAGCCCCACCAAAACCCGGCCAGCACCACCGGCGGGGAAGGCTGCCCCCAAACGACACAAGTATGGATATGGTATTACACTTACCATTGCTGCTCTCACAGAATGGGGAAGACATAGGGTCCAGACATGTGAGCACAGGCATCTCCTGCTAATTATGGTCATGTGGGTCTTATAAAGGAGTGCTAGCTGTTCAGAGAGGGAGAACTGTGAAACACGAACTGGAGAGAATGGAACCGCTGCACATCCCATCTATGGCTGATACTAATGCCGCTAGGCCTATATTAAAAATCAACACCAGAGTGTCTGTATATGAATTGATCAAGCCATATTGCCCCGTGTACCACCGCGCAGGTCCTCTGGTCCACACGGATCCCTACGCTAACTCCACACCGTGTCGGTCAACGACCGCCAACCCCGCAAAGCGTGCACATGCAGGGAAGGGAGGCCATGGAATGGCCCTGCAACCCCAATGTCACAGGACCAGACCCAAAAAGCCCCACCAAAACCCGGCCAGCACCACCGGCGGGGAAGGCTGCCCCCAAACGACACAAGTATGGGACCCGTGTGGACCAGAGGACCTGCGCGGTGGTACACGGGGCAATATGGCTTGATCAATTCATATACAGACACTCTGGTGTTGATTTTTAATATAGGCCTAGCGGCATTAGTATCAGCCATAGATGGGATGTGCAGCCGTTCCATTCTCTCCAGTTCGTGTTCTACAAAATATTATATTTGTTCCATAATTATGGTCCATCCATGGACAACGTGCTACAGACCACTATTCTGAATTCCCTACCATTCTGTACAGTGGAGCAACAATTTAAACAATTTAGAATCTCCTGGCATCATAAGGAATGAGGATGCCGGCAGCTCTGTACTCCGTTCTGTAGCACATCATTACAGACAGTGCACAGAGCAAACAGGTGGAATTCCGCAGCGGAATTCTAAGACGTGGAATCCCGCCAGCCTACGTGTCATTCTGGCAGTCTATGGGAGGCTTGCGCGCCTCCTCTCTCCATAGGGAAGAATTGACAAGTCAATTCTTCCGAGCAGAGAAGCGCAGAGAGAGGAGGCGTGCGAGCTTCCCATAGACTGCCAGTATAACACGGAGGCTGGGGGGATTTTGCAAAGGAGAATTCAGCCAATTTTTCTCTGTGTGAACTCAGCCTTAGACTCCACTCCCTGGTGAGATCTAAATCCAAACCAGTTGAATAGCACAGCTGGTCCACATCTGCTGCCCCTTAGGGCCATATTACATTGCCCAATCAGTAATATAAACAAGCGGCGATCTCACTTACTGACCCTATTACACATCACAATAGTTGTGCAGAAAGGGCTGTATATACGTTAGCGATGTCCGTGCAGCCCTTGCTTTAAAAGTGTAAAATAATTAAGTTAATACATACCTCTCCACGATTCTCAGTGTTCACCACTTTAACTTTAATGCCGGTCCCTGAAGTGACAGGCGGCTCAGCCAATCACTGGCTGCGGTGGTCTCGTCTCTGTGATTGGATGAGCGGCTTGTCACTTCAGAGACAGGCTCTTAAGTTGGCAGATTATCGTTCCATGTAATAGGGCCCTTACAATGCTACAGCTGAAAAAAAAATGAAATATTTTAAGATTGTGTTAAGTCTGAAACTAAGTGGGAAAATTCATTTAATTTCCTCTTTACAGTCACCTAAATTAGCGTCTTAAATACTGAAGGTGATATGTGGAGAATGTTACACAAACAAGTCCCATGTGTAACAAAGCTGTCGGAGATTCCCTGCAGAGCCTGAAATAGTATATAAAAGGCAGTATAAGGGTTCTAAACACAGGATTTGAATACTGTCATATGTGGACCGTGCTATATCCTCAAAGAAATTTTATAGAAAGGTAAAATCCACAAGGTGAGGTGAAAAGAATTTCCATGTTTGTAAATCAAGAATGGCCATAAAAATGACAATGGGGACACTCCGGAAACTAATACAATAGATTACTCGGCATAGTGCTTGAAACACTACAAACACTGGGGGAAAGTCCAGGTAAAGAATCTCTCCTTCCTCCTTCCAAAATTATCTGTTACTTTGTAAGTTACAGTATACAAAACTACATTGGTGTGGTTATTTATAAATGTATACTATGGTATTGGCATGCAGAGCACAATTTTCAATATGGTTATGACTTGACATTGACCTGACCTGACAACACAACTTAATATCATGCACATCCTCAGTATGATTATGGATTGTGAAAGAACACAGTAATGAACAACTGATGCCCTCTGTATTTGGAGTGGGAGCAGATGCAGATATCAGGAATCCTGGAACCAAGGAATCCTGTGATAGAATAATATTTGGGCCCTTGTTTATCAAATACTTATTTGATAACAATTGGGAGCTACCCATTAACCATCTTATTCATTCCTGTTTAGAAAATAATTCACAGATCTAATGTCAGGATGGTATCTTTGTGGAGCGTTATGCACCCCTCGGCTTGTGCTGTGCGGCTGAGAAGCACTGATTTTCTTGTACTCTGTTTCTGTGTTTTGATTTGCAGTGTGTGAACACTGGTTTATCTGCTCACTGTTTGGGAGACACACCCGACCGCACCTGCTGATTTCTGTCTGGCCATGTCATGGTTAATCTTTGTTTTGGTTCTGCTGTGACTGACAGGTTTCCCTGCCAGTGGATGTGTTTCTTCTCAGGTGTCTGTGCTTGGAGATCAGGGGGATGGTCCAATTATGTTCTGGAATAGAACCCTGGCCTCCTATATAACTAACCCCAGTCTGTGTTCTCATTGCTGGTTATTGACTTAGTCTCCTGCTTGTGTCTTCTGTTTTTTCCATCTCCTGATCTTTGCCTTATATCTATGACCTCCCTTGCTTGCCGCCTGCCCCTGACCATATTGCCTGTACTTTGACTACGCCTATTGGATTCTGATTTTTTACTTTTGCTACCCGATTGTTGTGACGCGGACTGTTTACTATTCTTTATTGTGTTTGTTTGTCTTGTTCTGTGTGCACATATCCAGGGAATGTCATTGTGGTTGTCCATGGCCGCCTAGGGCCGGTTGAGGCAAGTAGGTAGGGACAGTTAGTGGTTTCAGAGTTAGGCCTCACTGCTTCCCCCAGAACCTCCAGTGCAGCTTTCTGAAAGGTTCAAAAGCAATAGAAAGGCATTTCGGACCTTTAGAGAGGGGTGCAAATAGTTTTTTCGTTTACGCCCCCGCTCCTCTGGAGATGAAGTTCAGAGGGTGGGCATAGTTATGTCCCTTCTCCAGGGTCCACCTCAGGAGTGGGCCTTCTCCATACCACCTGACTCTCCTGACCTGCAGACAGTCAACTGCTTTTTTACTGCGTTAGGCCTACTGTACGATGGCCCTGACTGTGTAGCTAACGCGGAGCGGCATCTCACTAGGTTGCGGCAGGGCAAGCGTCCAGTGGAGGAGTATTGTGCCGAGTTCCGTCAGTGGTGCATTCCATCCGGGTGGAATGATCCTGCACTTAGATGCCAATTTAAGCAGGGGTTGTCTAATGGCATTAAAGGGGTTGTCCGGTACTAAAAAATTATTCACAGAATAACACACATTACAAAGTTATACAACTTTGTAATGTGTGTTATGTCTGTGAATGGCCCCCTTCCCCGTGTCCCACCAGCCCCACCCGTGTACCCGGAAGTGTGGTGCGCTATACTCACATGTCACGTGCCGACCACGGTCTCCGATGCTCAGCAGTGACGTCTTCTTCGGGCGGACGGCGGATCTTCCCGAAGAAGACGTCACTGAAGACGTCACTGCCGCCCGAAGAAGACGTCACTGCTGAGGATCGGAGACCGTGGTCGGCACGTGACAGGTATGTATAGCGCACCACACTTCCGGGTATACGGGTGGGGGTGGTGGGACACGGGGAAGGGGGCCATTCACAGACATAACATACATTACAAAGCTGGGTTCACACTATGTATATTTGAGGCTGTATTTGTGAGGCTGTATAGCAACCAAAACCAGGAGTGGATTGAAAACACAGAAAGGCTATGTTCACATAATGTTGTAATTGAGTGGATGGCCGTCATTTAATGGCAAATTTTTGCTGTTATTTTAAAACAACGGCTGTTATATTGAAATAATGGCCGTTATTTACCGTTATATGACGGCCATCCACTCAATTTCAACATTGTGTGAACAGAGCCTTTCTGTGTTTTCAATCCACTCCTGGTTTTGGTTGCTATGAGGACCTGACTTGAGGACCAAATACTGCCTGAAGTATACAGTGTGTGAACCCAGCCCAAAGTTGTATAACTTTGTAATGTGTGTTATTCTGTGAATAATTTTTTAGCGCCGGACAACCCCTTTAACCCCTTATGGTCAAAGCCTATTTTCGTTTTTGCGCTTTTGCTTATTCCATTTTAAGTTTAAAAGTCCATAGCGCTTGCATTTTTTCACCTAGAGACGTATATGAGCGCTTATTTTTTGCTAAACCAATTGTACTTTGCAATGACAGGCATTGTTTTTCCATAACATATGCTGCGAAACAGGAAAAAAATCATTTGCGCTGTCAAATTGAAAGAAAAACGAATTTGTTTTGATTTCGGGGAGTTTTGCATTTACGCTGTCCGTCCTATGGTAAAACTGACTTGTTATGCATGTTCCTCAAGTCGTTACGATTACTATGATATATAACATGTATAACTTATATTGTATCTGATGGCTTTTAAAAAATTCAAACCATTGTTAACAAATATACGTTCCTTAAAATCGCTCCATTCCCAGGCTTATAGCACTTTTATCCTTTGGTCTATGGGGCTGTGTCAGGTGTCATTTTTTGCGCCATGATGCGTTCTTTCTATCGGTACCTTGATTGCGCATATATGACTTTTTGATTGTTTTTTATTACATTTTTTCTGGATTTGATGCGACCAAAAATGCGCAATTTTGCACTTTGGATTTTTTTGGCGCTGACGCCGTTTACCGTGCGAGATCAGGAATTGATTAATTAATAGTTCGGGCGATTACGCGCGCGGCGATACTAAATATGTTTATTTTTTTATTTATTTATTAATTTATATTTATAAAATGGGAAAAGGGGGGTGATTTGGACTTTTATTAGGGGAGGGGATTTTTTATTAATAAAAACACTTTTTTACTTTTTTTTTACTGTAACTAGAAGCCCCCCTGGGGGACTTGTATATAGACAGCACTGATCTCTCATAGAGATCAATGCTGTGTATATACACAGCAAAGATCGATTAGATCGGTCATAGATTACTATGGCCTGCTGCAGGCCATAGCAATCTGTTGCCGAGCCGGGATCAGCGTCATTCCGACGCTGAGGCCCGTCACGGGCAGAAGAACGGATCTCCCCCCAGCGATCGCATCGCGGGGGGGAGATCCGAGCCACTAGACACCAGGGATAGTGTGTACAAAGCCTCTAAGTGCAGTTGTCAGGTTTGACAGCTGCACTTAGAGGCTTAATTAGCCAACGCGGCAACGGGACCCGCGCCGGCTAATAGAGGCACTGCCCGGCTGCACGTGTCAGCCGGGATCAGCGCCGTTCAGAGCGGGGTCCCGGCGGGACCCCGCTCTGAACACCCCCCGCGGCACCATGACGTATCAGAAACGTCATGGGTCGCTAAGGGGTTAAAGATGCCTGGACAGGACACCTAGATCCTTCCACCCTTAAAGGAGAAGTCCGGCCAAAATTTATTTTTATATGTTATTACTGATGGAAAGTTATACAATTTTCTAATGTACATTAATTATGGGAAATGCTCATATACTGCTATTTCCCTTAATTTAGTGTATCAGGAAGTGTTAGAATTATCTTTGAAGCAGTGACGTCACGACGAAAGGTGTAATTCCTATGGAGTGTTCAGCAGGGGGCGCACTATATATAGAAGTCAATGAGTACCATTGTCTTCTATATATAGTGCGCCCCCGCTGGACACTCCATTGGAATTACAATGGATGTGTATGTAAATGTAGTATACAGTGTTTTTGATTGAATACATTTATGAAATACTTTGGGGAGCAAGTGTCCTTGCTCCCCAAAGTATTCCATAAATGTAAGCAATCAGTACATAACAGTAGGCCCGCCGAACCGCCGCCGCCCGCCCGCCGCTATCGAACGCCCGCCGCTCTGGACTACTGAACTACTACTCTCCCCACCTGCTCATAGCATGCACAGGTGATGGGAGAGTAGTAGCCGGGTTATATCTCCGAGATCGCCGCCGCCGCTGATGCCGCGCAGGGGAGCCGCTCATCACAGCAGCCATCATCCCCCTCCTGCTGCTTCCTTACCCTCTCAGAGATATAATCCGGCTACTACTCTCCCATTACCTGCGCATGCTATGAGCAGGTGTGGAGAGTAGTAGATCGCCGCCGCTGATGCTGCCGTGCAGGGGAGCCGCTCATCACTGCAGCCATCATCCCCCTCCGCTCCCCCCTCCTGATGCTTCCTTACTCTATCTGATGGCTGACTCCCCGCCCGGCCGCGGGCACGTGTGATCAGAGAGTGGTGGCCGGGCGGGGAGTCAGCCATCAGATAGTGTAAGGAAGCAGCAGGAGGGGGATGATGGCTGCAGTGATCAGTGGCTCCCCTGTGCGGCATCAGCGGCAGCGGCGGCGATCTTGGAGATATAACCCAGCTACTACTCTCCCCACCTGCTTATGCTATGAGCAGGTTGGGAGAGTAGTAGTTCAGTAGTCCAGAGCGGCGGGCGTTCGGTAGCGGCGGGCGGGCTGCGGCGGTTCAGCAGGCTTACTGTTATGTACTGATTGCTTACATTTATGGAATACTTTGGGGAGCAAGGACACTTGCTTCCCAAAGTATTTCATAAATGGATTCAATCAAAAACACTGTATACTACATTTACATACACATCCATTGTAATTCCAATGGAGTGTCCAGCAGGGGCGCACTATATATAGAAGACAATGGTACTCATTGACTTCTATATATAGTGCGCCCCCTGCTGGACACTCCATAGGAATTACACCTTTCGTCGTGACGTCACTGCTTCAGAGATAATTCTAACACTTCCTGATACACTAAATTAAGGGAAATAGCAGTATATGAGCATTTCCCATAATTAATGTACATTAGAAAATTGTATAACTTTCCATCAGTAATAACATATAAAAAATAAATTTTGGCCAGACTTTTCATTTAAGCAGACCATGAATTTGGCCGTTCGCATCGACCGTAGACTCCGTGACAGAGATAGGGAAAAAGTAGACTCTGACCCAGAGACGTAGCTAAAGGCTGATGGGCCCTGGTGCAAAATTTTAGCTTGGGGCCCCCCCAATCACACTCAGCGCACGCACAGCGCACAGACACACACACTCAGCGCACACAGACACACTCGGCGCACACAGACACACTCGGCACACTTAGCACACACAGCACACACAGACACACTCAGCAAACAGACACACTCAGCACAGACAGCACACAGACACACACAGCAAACAGCCACACTCAGCACAGACAGCCACACTCAGCACAGACAGCTACACTCAGCACAGACAGCCACACTCAGCACAGACAGCCACACTCAGCACAGACAGCCACACTCAGCACAGACAGCCACACTCAGCACAGACAGCCACACTCAGCACAGACAGCCAAACTCAGCACAGACAGCCACACTCTGCACAGACAGCTACACTCAGCACAGACAGACACACACACTCAGCACACAGACACTTACTTAAATGAGGAAACTTTATCAGCAGCTCCATGCCCCCCCCTCCTGCTTCCTCTTTCTCCTGTGCCTGACCATGCTCTCCCGCCCCTCCCCCCTGCATGGACTACAGAGTGCAGCAGGAAACAGGTGATGGGGAGGACTTAGGACCCCCCACTGCAGCGTTAGGCAGCCTGGCTCTCCCTAATCAGCTGCCATTATCACAGATGATTCGGGAGGACTGCAGAGAAGCAGGAAGTGGTGAGGGAGCCCAGCGGGCCCCCTGTAGCTAGGGGCCCGGTCGCCATGGCGACCGTTGCAACCCCCTATAGCTACGCCACTGCTCTGACCTCTCTAAAACCTCTGTCTCCTTCTCTGTCAAAAAAACTATTGTTACCTCTAATATTCCTGAAGATGAACCCATGCAGCTGGGAAGATTGGATGCCAGGACCAGACGAGAATATCGAAGACACAACGGTCTATTTATTACTGTGGTGACAGTAGCCACTTTATCAGTATCTGCCACAAGCGTCCCAAGCGGCAAGAAACCAGCTCCCGGATCATCGGCGTTCAGATGACTCCCAGGAAAGTCATTTGGGCGCTCAATATTTCTAATTCAGCTGGACCTGTTTTTCCTGTATCTGAGGTGAATTTAACATGTTCTTCTGCCCGTCCTGTCAGTAAACCTGTTCTCCATGCCATGGATTCTTCTTCTGACGAATGGGAGTCAGATGGCAATTTTTAAAGTGAAGTTGAGTCCTGTGAGGGTCCTAAGGCCCCTCATAAAAGGGGGGGGGGGGTACTGTCAGGATGGTATCTTTGCGTTATGCACCCCTTGGCTCGTGCCGTACGGCCGAGAAGGTGCTGATTTTCTTGTATTCTGTTTCTGTGGTTTGTTTTGCAGTGTCTGAACACTGGTTTATCTGCTCACTTGGTTTGGTGGATACACCCGACTGAACCTGCTGAATTCTGTCTGGCCATGTCATGGTTAATCTTTGTTTTGGTTCTGCTGTGACTGACAGGTTTTCCTGCCAGTGGATGTGTTTGTTCTCAGGTGTCTGTGCTTGGAGATCAGGGGGATGGTCCAATTATGTTCTGGACTAGAACCCTGGCCTCCTATATAACTAACCCCAGTCTGTGTTCTCATTGCTGGTTATTGACTTAGTCTCTGCCTGCTTGTGTCTTCTGTTCTTTGCATCTCCTGATCTTTGCCTTGTATCTCTGACCTCCCTTGCTTGCTTTCTTCCCCTGACCATATTGCCTGGACTTTGACTACACCTATAGGATTCTGATTTTGTACTTTTGCTTCCCGATTGTTGTTACCCGGACTGTTTACTATTCTTTATTGAGTTTGTTTGTTTGTCTTGTTCTGTGTGCACATATCCATCGCAGGGAACGTCATTGTGGTTGTCCACGGCTACCTAGGGCTGGTTGAGGCAAGTAGGTAGGGACAGTTGCTGGGTTAAGCGCTAGGGCTCACTGTCTTGTCTTGTCCCTGCTGTCCGGTTACTGACATCTAATTTAGAAACTAGCAGTGTACCCGTTTGCCTGCAAAACTTCTGTTCATATGCACAGATGACACATGGTATGTCTGTCACTGTTACATTTTGACATCAGGTGCTATGCAGGTCTCTTTCTGACTTTCATCTCCCTCCATACCAGCAGGCCTAGGATCAGTGGCGTAGCTACAATGTAGGCAGACCAGGCAGCTGCTTTGGGGCCCGTAAAACTACTGGGAGATCTCACTTCTGATAATAACCCATGCAGATGCTGAAAACAGTATATAACAGCACAGACACTCACTGGCTGTGCTGATTACCTGACACGTGAATCTTTAAATGTTGGTATTGTGTTTAACCCCTTCAGGACCGGGCTAATTTTCATTTTTGTGCTTTCATTTTTTCCTCTCTGTATTTAAAAGGCCCCAACGCTTGCATTTTTTCACCTACAGACCCACATGAGCCCTTATTTTTTGCGACACCAATTGCAATGGCAGACTGAAAGTATGCTGTGAAATCGGGAAAAAATTATGTGTGTAGTGAAATAGAAAGCAATTTGTTTTCATTTGGGGGGGGGGTTTCGTATTTACACCATTCGTCCTGTAGTAAAACTGACATGATATATGTTCCTCAAGTCAGTACGATTACAACAATATGCAATTTATATAACTTTTATTTTATCTGACTGCTTTTAAAAAATACTAAATGTGTTTTAAATTGCTCTACAGTGGTACCTTGGTTTAAGAGTAACTTGGTTTAAGAGCGTTTTGGTTTAAGAGCTCATGCTTTTTCAAAATTGTGACTTGGTTTAAGAGCATTGCTTTGGTTTAAGAGCTCCCTGTACTGGGTGGAAGCGCAAGTGGGGGAGGGGCATGGTCTGTATAGTGTGGTCTACAGCACTGTACTCTGATCCAGGAAGTCTCCCTCACCTTCCAAATCATGGCAGATCCACTTCAAGCTGGGGCTTGCATCAGAGGACAGGACAGTGGAGGTAATCTCTCTATAGCTGTAACCCCTCTCTCCCCGGACAGACAGTGCTGCATGCATGTGCCCACATCTGCCCTGCTCTGTCCTTCATGCTCCCTGCAGTCTCTGTCAGTCCTTGTGTTTCCCATCCTCTCCATTACTGTACAGTAACTTATAATATCACATATTCTGCTGTTTCTGAATGTTTGTTTCATTTGTTTTACATGTTATTCAGAATAATAAATCATTATTTATGGGGTGTGGAACCAATTGTCTGCATTTTTTTTATTTCTTATGGGAAAATTGCTTTAGTATAAGAGTGGATTTGGATTACAAGCATGGTCCCGGAACGAATTATGCTCCTAATCCAAGGCACCACTGTATTCCCATCCTTATAACGCTTTTATCCTTTGATCTAAGGGGCTGTGTGAAATGTCATTTTTTGAGTCATGTTCTATAGTTACTATCAATACCTTGATTACATATGCGACCTTTTGATCAGTTTTTATTACAATTTTTCCAGATTTGATGTGACAAAAAATAAGCAATTTTGCACTTTGGCGGGTTTTTGCACTTACGCCGTTTACCGTGCAAGATCAGAAATGTGATAATTTAATAGTTGGGGGCGATTACACACGCAGCGATACCAAATATGTTTGTTTCTTTAATTTATAAAATGGGAAAAGGGGGGTGATTTAAACTTTTATTAGGGGAGGGGATGTTTTACTAATGAAAAAACTTTATTTTTGTTTTTTATACTTAAACTTTTAGTCCCCACTGGGGGACTTTTATTATTACTGCAGTGATCTCTCATAGAGTGGGAGCGGCGATTGGGCCAAGCCCGCCAATAGCCACGGTCCCTATCTGCAAGATCGCAGCGGTTTAGAGCGAGGACAGCTCGATCGCCGCTCCCACTCTATGAGAGATCACTGCAACCCCTCTCTGAACCCCCACCCCCAACTGCAGCAGGACGTACTGGTACGTTCTGATGCGGGAAGGGGTTAAACGCCTGACCTTGTGTAAAATCATGCATGTCAATGTATAAGCATTGGCTGGATAAAGAACGTCCTGTAGATTTCCCCCAAATGATTCCCCACGGCATTTCTGTTTTTAAATCAAAACCAAATTATAATCTTCTTCAGTATTTTATCTGGAAGGGGGCCCACACTTGCCGTAGAGCCCAGGGCCCATGGTACATTCCCAGACAGGCCTCCGACATGCTTGGCATGTTGCCCTATTTGCTCAGGCTGGGTCACCAGTTGGGCATTGTGCCAATCTTCGTCTTCCAATACTGTTTATATGTTGAAAATATCTTTGCTTTAATACTATATAACAGAATGACATTTTATTGACCCTTTATCTATAGCGCTAAACTCATCATTGAAATGGGAGAAGGAGTAAATCAGACATTTGTAACAGAATTCATCATCTTGGGATTCCCCAGCCTAAAGAAGCTTTACCCTTTTCTGTTTCTGCTTTTCCTACTTATCTATTCGTTCACAGTTACAGGCAACATTATCATTTTCATAGCTGTGCTAACCAACTATAAACTGCAAATCCCGATGTTTTATTTCCTCAATCATCTATCGGCTATGGAGATATGGTACACGTCAGTGATTGTACCGAAGATGTTGTCTACATTCGTGACAGCAAACAATAGGGCCATATCCTTCAAAAACTGCATGATCCAATTGTATTTATTCAGCTCTCTTGGAGCTTCCGAGTGTTATCTACTAACTGCCATGGCATATGATAGGTATCTAGCTATTTGTAATCCTCTACATTATTCTTCCAAAATGACCAACACAACCTCACACCACTTATCCTCCGGGGCTTGGATTGGTGGCTTCATTTCTCCAATCCTTCCAGTTGCACTCATCTCAAGGCTTGTTTTTTGCGGTCCTAATCAAGTGAACTATTTCTACTGTGATGCTCAACCTCTTCTCAAGCTTTCTTGCAGCAGTACCCAGTTTACAGAGACAGCCATCTCAGCATTAGCTACTGGTTTAATATTCAGCTCCTTTCTCCTCACTGTCCTCTCCTACATCTTCATTATTTCCACTATTTTACGGATCCCTTCAGCCATTGGGCGAAAAAAGGCCTTTTCTACATGTGCCGCGCACCTAACTGTTGTGATGATTTATTATGGTACGATAACGGCCATGTACATGCAGCCTATGTCTAAATTCTCATTAGATATCAACAAAGTGTTATCTTTACTGTATACAGTTGTGACTCCTATGTTAAATCCCATTATCTACAGTTTGAGGAATAAAGAGATGAAGGACTCTGTGGCAAAGTTCTTTAAAAGAATAAAGAAGGACATTGATTAAAACAATGAGTGTTTTTTGTATGGGATTAAACACATTTTTGTTATATTTAACCCTTTAAGCATGTAGTGCCCTAAAGCATATCTCTGTACATGTAGCAGCATCTCACAGGGTAAAGCAATCGCAGAGTGCAGATGGTATGCACAGCAATAGGAGGCCTCAGAGAGGCCTCCAGTGTCCTGGCTATAGAAGCTGAGTCAGATTATGCCTGTCAGTGTAACACTGACAGGCATAATACACTGCAGTACTTATCTGTTCCTGCAAAGAATGGATAGGTGTTTCATTTTTTATTGTAGGTACACTTTAACTGTAAGAGACAGAATCTATTAAAAAAAATTAAATCCAGAAAATAACATTGTATGATTTTTAAATAATTAGCATTTTATTTCATGAAATAAGTAATTGATCACCTACCAACAAGCAAGAATTCTAGTTCTCATACATCAGTTATTTTGTCTTTTAGAAGCTCTTCCTACTTTACATTAATGACCTGTTTTTATTGCACCTGTTTGAACTTGTTTCCTCCAGAGAAAATCTGTCCACACACTCCAATCATACTCAAACCTCTCCACCATGGCCAAGGTAAAAGAGCAGTCTTAGGACATCAGGAACAAAAACATAGACCTGCACAAAGCTGGGATGGGCTATGAAACAATAGGCAAGTAGCTTGGTGAGAAAGCAACAACTGTTGGCGCAATTATTAGAAAATGATGGTCAATCTTCCTCAGTCTGGGACTCCATGCAATTTCCTGCACAGGAGAACCTGGTCCCTGCCTTTAAGAGAGCTGGGACCACAGTCTCAAAGATTACCATTAGTAACACACTATGCCATCATGGATTAAAATTCTGCAGGGCACACAAGGTCCCCTCACCCACGCCAGCACTTGTCCAGGCCTGTTTAAAGTTAGTCAATGAATATCTGGATGGTGCAGAGGAAGCATGGGAGAAGGTCGTTTGGTCAGATCAACTCAACTCGCTGGGTTTGGAGGAAAATGAAAAAGAGTACAACCCCAAGAACATGGTCCCAACTGTGAGGCATGGGGGTTGAAAAATCATACTTTGTGGGTGCTTTTCTGTCAAGGGGACTGGACAACTGCAGCGTATTAAAGGAAGGATGGATGGGGTCATAGGGGCCAACAACCACCTTCCCTCAGTAAGAGCATTGAAGATGGGTCTTGGCTGGGTTTTTCAGTATGGACAATAAGGACAATAAGTATTGGCTCCATAAGAAGAATTTCGAGAAGTGGCCTAGCCAGTGTCCAGACCTGAACCCAATAGAAAATTGCTGGAGGCAGCTAAACCTCAATGTTGCCCAGCCCGAAGGAAAAATCTGCAGAAGATCTGTATGTAGGAAACTTGGTCAGGAACTACAGGAAACATCTGACTTCTGTAATTGCAAGCAAAGGTTTCTGGACCAAATATTAAGTTCTGTTTTTCTCTTTGTATCAAATTATTATTTAATGCAATAAAATACAAATTAACCAATTAAAAACCAAACAATGTGAAACGATATAAGAAGACCATATAAAAGATACGATAATATTTCTGAAAACCATTATATTTTGAACAAAAAGGTTGAGTAAAGTTGGCTTGACTGGCTTGCTGACTGGCTTACCTACCCCGCGCTTTACTACACAAATTAGTACACTTTATGGTAAAATTTCATATTTAGGCTAGATTTACATGTAACTGAAATGCAGCTGATTTGACGATGCGAGTCCGCAGTAAAATCTGCTACAATTCCCCCTCGTGTCAGCCCCCTTACAACCCTGTGGCCTGGCGCATACATTACCGGTCTGCGCTCCAGCTCGTTCTGTAGCTCCTGACATCTCTACGTCCCGGTCAGCTAATCAGTGCGCTGTGGCGGGACAGCACACTGATTGGCTGAGCGGGACATCCAGATGCCGGGAGCCACAGAACAAGCCAGGGGGTTAAGGGGGCTGCCACTTACATACTCGCAGCAGGAAGATAATTCCGCTGCAAGTATGTAATCCTATTGAAACTGACAGGAGAGGGGATCGCAGCGGATTTCTCTGCGATTCCGCCACATGTAAATCTAGCCTTAAAGTATAGTAAAAATCTTTACAAAAAGGACCACCAAAACTGTATTAAAAATAGACCCTTTGGATGGGTTGTCTTTACTCTGTGCATAATGTCAGGTGTTCTTTTGAAAAGTACAAGTCCTCGTACAACTCTCTTGAAAAAAAATATATAAAAGCTTTCCCAAGCTCCTGAAATGCAGCAAGCTGTAAGGGTCCTATTACTCTACGCCATAGTCTGCTAAATCAGGCTAATTCGGCAGATTACCACTCCATGTAATAAAGATAAAGAATAGCCAAAGAGCTGATCATCTTAAAAACCTCTGGCTGTGGATTTCTACATGCTAATTGCTGATGAATCAAATTAACAAAGATTATACTTACCTATTTTCCCCTGATGTCCTGCACCTTTTTCCCATGTTTCCGGCTCACCGCTGACAATTCTGGCTCAGTCTCTCCAGTGACAGGCCACTCAGCCAGTCACTGACCATGGCAATGTCCCATCTCAGCCAGTGATTGGCTGAACAGCCTGTCATTGAAGGGATGGGGCAAGAAGCGTCAGTGAGCCAGGAACACGTGCAAAAGGCTGCAGGACAATAGTAGACAATAGGTAAGTATAAACTTTATTATTTCTCATGTAAAAAGCAAGGGCAGCGCAATAATGTTGCTTCCTAAGTGGATAGTTTGATTTCACAGACGTTTGATTTACTTGGAGTTATATTGTGTTGTTTACATTGTGGTGTTGTTAAGCTGACAGATTCCCTTTAACAACAACTTTCATACCTTTATGTTTTAAAATTGGGTTTTTTTAATTGAAGTTTTTATAGACAAGCGAGTTACATTTTAGACAAACAAAAACCCAGAAGTCCTCTCCCCCCCTCCTTCCAATCCTTCCAGGGACAACACCCACTTCCATGTGGTAAAGAAGCCATTGATTGATTTGAAGAGGTTGTCCAGCAGTAGAAATCAGGGTTTATTTCACCAATGGGCGGTCTCTGGTATTGCAGTTCAGCCCTATTAAAGTGAATATGACTGAACTGCAATACCAGACACAAACTGGGGACAGATGTGGCACTGTATTGGGATATCATCCATTTTGGATTAGCATGATAAAATTTATGCAACATATATTTTTTTTCTTTTCTGTGTTTTCTAAAAATTAACATATTAAAGTGTCACTGTCGTTTACTTTTTTTTTTTTGCAGAAATCAATAGTACAGGCGATTTTAAGAAACTGTATAATTGGGTTTATTAGCCGAAAAATACATTCGGCTCTCCCCCCTGTCTTCATGATTTTCTATGGAGAGGGGAGGGGTAGAGGGAGATGAGGCACCAAAACAGGACAACAAAGAGTTAATTTACAGCTACATCACTGGTTATCTCCTCTGAAGTCAGCACTGACCTCTCTGACCTCTGATTACTGCCTTTCACACAGCTCCCACTGTGTAATCCTTTGTTCTCAGCTCTCTGCTGGCGACTAATTTCCCTCCTCCCCCCTCCCCTCTACCCTCTCCGTAGGTTAGACAGGGCTCGACTGATGTAATAAAGTTGAGATTTGCTGATAATGAGCAGTGAATGAGAGAGAGGAGGGGGAGGGGGTGCTTGGGGAAAGTCTTTTTGAATGCAGATAATGACATATTTGCCTAATAAATCCAATTACAAAGTTTCTTAAAATCGCCTGCACTATTGATTTCTTTATAAAAAAAAAAAAAAAAAACACGACTGTGACACTTTAAAGCGACTCTGTACCCACAATCTGACCCCCCCCCCCCCCCCAAACCGCTTGTACCTTCGGATAGCTGCTTTTAATCCAAGATCTGTCCTGTGGTCCGCTCGGCAGGTGATGCAGTTATTGTTATAGAAAAGGAAAAGTCATTTTAAAATTGCAGCCCCGTGCCCTATAAGTGTATCTGTGCCCTTACTTTGCACCACCCCTCCGTCCCTCCTCCCCGCCCTCTTCATCATTAGGAATGCCACTGGAACATTTACTTCTGTTTGAACATTGCACAGGTCCTTAACGATCCAGCCTATGTGCTGTGGTAACACAGGTGGGGAATAGGAAGCAATCTGCCTGGAGCATTCCTAATGATGAGGAGGGTGGGGAGGGGTGGTGCAAAGTTAAGGCCCTATTTCACCAACAGATCTGACGTCAGATTATCTGTTAAAGATTTGAAGCCAAACCCAGGAACAGACTATAAACAGAGAACAGGTCATAAAGGGAAGACTGGATTTCTCCTTGTTTCAAATCCACTCCTGGGTTTGGCTTCAAATCTTTGGCAGATAATCTGTCGTCAGATCTGTTGGTGGAATAGGGCCTTTAGGGCACAGATACGCCCGTAGGGCACGGAGCTGCAATTTTTTATGACAATAACTGCATCACCTGCCGAGTGGACCGCAGGACAGATCTTGGATTAAAAGCAGCTATCCGAAGGTACAAGTGGTTTGGGGGAGGGCAGATTGTGGGTACAGAGTCGCTTTAAAGAGGACCTGTCACCCCCCGTGCCGGGGTGACAGGCTCCCGACCCCCTGTTAGATCCCCCTATACTCACGTGATCCCGCCAGGTCCCGCTTCCTGAGCCTGTCGGGTCACGGAGATTTCAGCGCCCGAAGCCCGGCACGCGCGCTGAGAGATGAGTCCGATGCCCATAGAGAATGACGGAGCATTGGACTCCCCATTCATTCTCTATGGGCATCTGACTCTGCAGTCAGCGCGCGCGCCGGGCTTCGGCCGCTGAAATCTCTGTGACCCGACCAGCTCAGGAAGTGGGACCCGCCGAGATCACGTGAGTATAGGGGAATCTAACAGGGGGTCGGGAGCCTGTCACCCCGGCACGGGGGGTGACAGGTGTCCTTTAAGTGTATGTGATACTAATGTACTAACATTACATACATAGAAAATATTCTTCCAAACCTGTAAATGAGCTGCTTATAAGGTAGAATACATCTATAATACAACATGCCACAATATGTTTTGTTAGATTTGTATGAAAAACCCCTATGTGCTCCTGCATGAAATTGGAGGCTTATATCAGTACTGCAGTTAGTGCCCTTTACCATGCAATACGAACCCAAAATAAGGTAACATAAACAAGGCTTAAAGGGGTAGTTCACAACTGGTGTCAGAAAGTTCTAGAGATTTGTAATTTACTTCTATTAAAAAATATCCTGTCTTCTAGTACTTATCATGACCTACAGGAAATGAGATTCTTTTCAGTGTAGTGAGCAGGAGAGGTTTTCTATGGGGATTTGCTACTGCTCAGGGCAGTTCCTGTCACGGCCAGAGGTGGTAGCGGAGAGCACTGTCTCAGACTGGAGAGAATACATTACTTCTGCAGAACACACAGCAGCTGATAAGTACTGGAAGACTTGAGATTTTTTTAATAGAAGTAAATTACAAATCTCTGGCACTTTCTGGCACCAGTTGATTTAAAAGAACAAAAATTGTTGGTAAACTACCCCTTTAAGGGTTAATATTTTTAGAAAATATTTGGCGTAAAATTTGCTGAAATTCCTTATTTCTTAAACAGTATATCATAGGGTTGAGTAAAGGTGTTATAACTGTGTAGATGACAGAAACCAGTTTGTTATAATCGACAGACCTGGCTCTATTTGGCCTAGCATACATAAAGAGTGTGGCTGCATAGAATATGACCACTACTACCAAATGGGATGTACAGGTGGAGAAGGCCTTTTGTCTCCCACTGGAGGTGGGAATAGAAAGAACAGAGTTCAGTATGCAGCTATAGGATACAAATGTCAACAGCAACGGTACCAAAAGTATCAATAAAGCAAGTACAAAGTCAACAAGTTCGGCTAATTTCATGTCAGTACAGGCAAGATTCAGTATGGGTGAGATATCACAATAGAAGTGATTTATCACGTTCGAATGACAAAAAGTGACGCGAGAAATATAATAAACTTTAACGAGTGATATGAGGAAGCCGATGAACCACGATCCTAGTGCCAGGAGGCTACAGACATTCCAGTTCATGATGGTGACATAATGCAATGGTCTGCAGATGGCTACGTAGCGATCGAAAGCCATAGCAGTCAGCAGAACACATTCAGTGCACACCAAGGCGATGAAGAAGTAGAGCTGCACCATACAAGAACGGACGGAAATTTCTCGGTTTTCAACTGCAAATATTGACAGTAATTTGGGCACGGTAACAGTAACGTACCATGTTTCCAGGAAAGAAAGGTGGCCGAGAAAAAAGTACATAGGCTTATGCAACTTGGAATAGGTCCAGATTAAGATGACGATAAGCAGGTTTTCCACAATGGTTAAAAAATAAATGGTGAAGAAAATCAAGAAGAGAAGAATTTGAACCGGACGAGAAGTGGGGAATCCTAAGAGGATAAAAGTGCCGATGCTTCTTGTTTCATTAGAGTCGTCTTCCATTTTTCTAGTGCGCTAATATTGTGCCGCAAAAAATGGAGTGTTTTAATTGTGAAAGAGTGATAAAACGTTTAAAAAATTGTATTCATTTGGTTACGTCATCATCGTATTAACCCACTGAATAAGGATACTGTGTAATTTATGATGCAAGGTGAACAATGCAACATTTAAATGGGATGGATTTTTTTTTTTTTTTTTTTTGTTACTAATAGTTAAAGTGTAACTGTCAGCAAGAAAAAAAATTTTTGACATGTCAAGGAGACTCTTTAGTAAGTTGTGTACCCCAAAAGTGGTGGCACGGGCAACAACTGACCCCTAAAATATGGCCTAAATTAGGACTTTAAGCATATGTTACCACACAGTAATTTTGCCATTAAAAGGCAGCCAGCCACTAAATTTCAACAGTGTGTGAACATAGCCTCTCTGTGTTTTCAAGTCACTCCTGGTTTTAGTTGAAAAATACTGATCAAAATACTGAGCAGAAAAACTGTGTGTGAACATAGAGGGAGATTTATCAAACATGGTGTAAAGTGAAACTGGCCCAGTTGCCCCTAGCAACCAATCAGATTCCACCTTTCATTTTCCATAGAGTCTGTAAGGAATGAAAGTTTGAATCTGATTGGTTGCTAGGGGCAACTGAGCCAGTTTCACTTTACACCATGTTTGATAAATCTCCCCCATAGTCTTAAAATGCTGTGATAAAAAAAAAGGTGGAAAAGAATTGCATCCTTCAAATGGATGTCTGGATAATTAATAGTCAATTAGTTAATTAAAAGTGATAATTATTTAATTTAAAAGTGCTCATGATGGTAGACAGAAAAATATATTGCTACTCACCTGCCACCAATCCTGCTGGTTATAGTCGTCCCCACTGCTGAGCGCCTGTTGTTCCGTGTCCAGTCTCTGCCCCTATCCACAAGTAAAGCAGACAGCAGGTCATTTCTGTGGCCACTGATTGGCTGATTATGTATTTCCTATGTGTTAGGATACATAAAAAGATGCACTCGGTAGTGAATATCAGTACCATTGAAACAGCACTAGTAGGGGATCAGCGATAGGTAGCTACCAATGTTTATTATTCCCCACCACCATCTCCATGAGCACTTTCAACATAAAAATATTTATCCAGACAATCCCTTTAAGGCCCAAGAGTTGCTTTCTAATTATAATCGCCATAACTAGTTAAGGCTTGTGACTGTTCTCTGGCATCTAACAAATGCTGTCCTATGATGTGTGGGATTGAATATGCTGGAGAAATTTGTTTGAAATAAAAAGTGGTTTAAAGGGAACCTGTCACCAAGACAAAGCTATCTAATCTATCACCATCATGTTATAGAACAGGATAAGCTGAGCAGATTGATATATGCCTTTGTGAAAAAAGATTCAGTATAACTTGTAACATGTTGAATGAAATCCCTGCTCCTTCTTTGTTAAGGAGTCCTGTGGGCGGTGTCACTCAATGACCTGGACTCTTTAGCATGGAAACATCAGAGATTTCAATCAATAAATTACAAGTTATACTGAATCTTTTCCCATAAAGGTATATTTCAATCTTCTCAGTTTCTTCTTCTCTATAAAATGATGCCCACAGCTTAGGCAGCATTTTCATGGTGACAGGTTCCCTTTAAGAAGACATTGGCGAGTTCTTGCTATACTTTTCTTTCTTCTTTTCTTCTTTGGATTAAATTCCTACAAATATCTTTGTAATTGAAGGCCCTTTAGTAGCAACATATAGTGAAATAAGGAGTGTCTACAACTGATAAGGGAAATGAATAATGAGGCTTACCCAGGTGTAGACTAGGAATATCACTATCTCAATGAAATGATCAGAGAGAATACATGAAACTTTACACTTTTAAATCATAATAGAAATTGAAATATCTATGTTGAGATATCCAAGAAGGAAAACAGAAAGCCACACGAAATATCAACCACACACGTATTTATACCAATTTCCGCTAGTCCCAGGATTTCGTTAGGCAATTAGCTATTGGTTGCAAGTTAAATTGTTAGCAAAGTCTTTGCACCTATGGGACATAATACAGACAGCTAACAAATAACAATCCAAAAGTTTGAAAGTAAGAGAGAAAATGTACAGTACAGTTGGTACACTTCTCTTCGAACTTTTTTATGAATATTTTGTAAAATTTACTAATGATACATGACTCTTAAAGAAGAATTCCGTCGGATTATAAAATTCTGCAGCCGTCAAGAGCAAGGGGGTAATTGATAACAAGTACTAACTCACCGCACCCTGTGCCATTGGTGAAAAGCAGGTCCGGCCTAGGTACCCCTGCCGGAAGGCATTTTGCCCAAAGTTGTGATGACGTCACTGCTCAGGGGGAAAGGCCTATCCCAGTTGATGGACTGGCCACTCAGCCAATCAGAGACTGGAGTGGCGTCCAACCCCAGTCACTGACTGGCTGAGCGGCCAGTCCATCACCTGGATCCTGATGTGTCAGCTCTTGTACCCTGGAGCCCAGGGAGGGGTCCCATGGATGGTCCTGTCCCTCACCGCGGGCATGGGGAGAGGTAAATTAGTACTTGTAATCAATTTCTCCCCTGCCCTTGGCTGCTGCCGGCTTTTATAATCCGCCAGACTTCTCCTTTAGGGGTAGCTTCACCTCGCCTCGATTCGGCCCCAGCCAGCCTGCCATTTCTAATGAATATTGGGGTAGTGCTCTGCAGTGACGTCACTCTGGTGCTCATCACTACAGAGCGCAGAATAAAAATACATTAGGAGAGCGGGCCAGTCGGGCTATATCAGTGTACTGAGGGTGATAGCCCCACCCCGAGTGCACCAAACTGCCTCATTAACATATACATAGTAAACTACAAAGTTCCCAAAAATGACACTTAACACCAAAGTAAGAAAATTGCACATGAGGCAAG